>NC_067414.1:23187981-24403606 GCF_009764475.1 Pristis pectinata
CCCCAGGGGAAATATCCATGTCAGGCCAAATGATCCCATCCTGTGCTGCACAAAATAATGATTCCATGAATGAAGCAGAGTATAAACCCATGCAATTCCATCTATCTCGTAATCTTTGTACTTGGAAACCTTCCACCTCTTAGCAAGTTGCCAGTTTCCCCTGAAAAAGGCTATAATGATGCTGTTGACACTGTACCTTTCAAACAATTTGTTGGCATCTCTGAAGATAGTCAATGCTATAAGCTGTCAGTGAATTCAGTGATTATGGCTAACTGATTTCTTTCTAGTGTGGGTAAATATTGAATCTCTCTATGTATGTGCACCATAATGGAATGTCTCATAAATGGCATCAGTAAAATTAGAAAAAATTTTATCAGCTTGACCAATCTGACCCATCTCAGTGACCGATGTAACACTTATTCATGGAGCATAAGTCCCTGCAACTCACTCGAGCTCCAACATTAGAAGATTGCGGTTGTCCATTTCAACTGTCTCAAATCAACAGAGGGATTTACATTAACATTAATTCAAAGATGAAAAATCTCCAAGCATAAATGAAGCATTAGTGACATTACAATATAGGTAGGAAAACAGGAATGAACTTTAGGGATATTTCAATGCACTTTACAACCTGTTATTTTTGATGTGCTTTCAAAGAACAATGGCCAAAATATACATGGTAATCTGCAAACAAAAGTTAGGCCACTTAACCGGTAATTATTTTCAGTGATGTTGACCACAGAAATTTCATCATCTCTTCTTCAAATAGTGTTATGGGATCTTTGGAATTCACCTGAGAGGTGGGCCCTCAGTTTAATGTGTTATATGAAAGATGGCACCTCTGATAGTGCAGTACTCCCAAGATTATACCCTTAAGTCTCTGGAGTAGAACTGGAACCCACAGCCTCTTAAGTAAAAGTGAATTAATGTTGAGCCCTAATATACACACTTTTCTTTAAACTTGTGTTGAATACTTTCTCAGATCACTTTTAAATCCATTTAATCATCAAACATGGAGAAATTTGTCTTCTTTTATTTTAATTATGGCAGGAATACGACACGGCACCAAAGGACTCAATCATCGTTAAGTTGAGCTACAGATACCAAGCAGTGTATTTGCAATCTGTGAAATCAGCATACTGTTCACTGAGACATTTATTTTAAATACTTGTGGATAGTTCAACCGGGGAACTCTCAGAAAGGGTGATCGCTATAGTGTGCTGTCTAAGTGAATGAAGAGAATGAATGAAAAGAATTAGAAAATGCTCTTGCATACAGAGTCCATGACCAAATATGATGTTTCCCTTGAGCAACTCATACCATATTCCTGTCTGAAACAATATTAGCTTCAAGGCTAGCTGAACCTCTTGTACAGATCAAAGTGGGAAAGGAAAGGGACGAATCACACGCATTATCAATAACTTAGCTTGAAAATACTATATGCAAATATTGCAATGTGCCAGAGATATTATATAGTTAGATATTCAATCCACCATTTTCATGTTTGGCACTATGGGCAACGGTACTTCTAAAAGATTATTGCAGATTCATCAATGAGCTTGACATTTCCATATTTGTTAGGTTTCCCTTCTACTGTGTGAACAAGTTTAGGGATGACTTATTATAATAATTCATTACACACTACAGTACAGATACAAACAAGGATCTTGCTGTATCTTGGACATAAGTCCAAGAAGGATAGTCAGCTGGCTAGTAAAGTGCCTCCACGAAAATCAGGCCTAAACTCAGGTCATATTGTAGAATGATTAAAATTGTTCAGTCACATTATTTCTGAACCTCATTTTTAACAAATGGCTCCTAAAGCTCTCAAATTGCTATTATAATGGACTACATGGGTCTTTAAACCAAATTTATAGTTGAAACACTGCTCATATATTGAGTCAAGAGTCAATGATGCTGTGATTTTATTGAAGACTGAGAAATGTACTCTGCCAGTGATAAAAACTCTCCGTAATTGCGTGGGCTCCAGCCCAAGCTGCTGGTTATTCTTGAGCATCAGGAGAAAACGGGGCAGGAGGATCTACTTTCTTGTAACAGTAAAAGGATTCTGTGTTAAGCTTTAGAGCTTATGAAATAGAAGTAGGATGATTCATAGATCACCTCAAGTCTATGCAACCATTAATACAATCATGACTGATCTTGGCCTCAGTTCCACTTTCCTGCTGGTTCCTTATAGTCTGTGACTCCATTATGCACCAAAAAATGCCCATCTCAGGGCTAAAAATATCCAATAACTTAGTGTCCACAACATAGGTGAAGTTCCTGACCATCTTCATCTTAAGAGACCACCTCCTTATTCTGAAACTATGACCTTTAACTCTAGATATCACCAAGACCATCTCCAAGCATCCACTTACTAGGTCCCTACAGATTGTGTTTTGATAAGGTCAGCTCTCATTGTTATAAATTCCTATAAGTATAAGCTCAACCTGATCAATTGTCTCTCATGAAAGAATAATATCTTTGCAAGAATCAGCCTTGTGAGCTTTTTATGAATTGCAACTATATTCCTCTTTAAGCAAGGAGACTGAAACTGTACACAGTGCTCCAGGTATGGGCTCACTCTCTTCAGCTGAAGAAAGATCTCTTTACTTCTGTTTCCACATCCCTTGCAATAAAGGCTTATTGTATTTGCCTTTCTAATGACTTGTTGTCCAATAGATTGCACAAACGTTTATAAAAAAATTGTCTTCACATCATGTCAGAGATAATCCCATTAGGAACATCCCCTTTGGCCCAACCAATCTGTGTTGGTGTTCCCATCTGAGCTATCTACTCAAGTATGCCCTTGCTTCAACCAATTGTCAAAGGCTTTTCAAGTCAAAGAATTAATGTGTGTACTGCTGTTTTAAATAGATGACAGAATGAAGGCAGGTTGCATAAGAATAAATAAAAGTGTATTTTTCATTGAGGGGCGATATCATTCATAATTGTGAAAGTAAAATTGAAGTGAATAATAGCCAGCATCCAGAACAAATACCTCGTGATAAACCAGATATATGATCACCACCTGCAGAGTGAGTTAATGCTTCAAGTCAATAACCAGTCATCAGTGCCAATGAAAGGTTGCTGAAATAATAGATCTCTTCCTTGCTATACAGATGCTGCCTGCCTTGCTGGGTTTTTCCAGCACTCTCTGATTTTATTTCAGATTTTACACCATCTGCAGTATTTTATTTTTATACAAGATTAACCTGTGTAATATCACACAGAAATGAGATGTAGCAGAAAAACACAAGGAAAAACATGTTTCTTGTTGACATTGGAAAAGCATGGAACAGGTATTGTGCAACCATAAGCCAATGGTTTATATTTATTTCATCATGGGGCAAGGATGTCAATAGCAAGATCAACATTTATTGGATATTCCTAATTACTCCCTGAACTAAATGGCTTACCAGGCGATTTTGGGGGAGGCAATAAGAGTTACACATTCGAGGCCCCAAGTAAAGACAGCAAATTTTCTTCCCTGCAGGACATTATTGATTTAGATGTGTTTTTAAATACAGTTCAATGGTTTCACTGTCATCATTGCTAATGTTAACTGTATCTTCCAGATTTATTTGATTACTTGAGCCCAACTTCCCAAGCTGTCATGGGAGTTGAGACTCACACCTATTGAGCATTACACCAGGCCTCTGAAGGCTAGTCTGTTAACGTAACCAATACCCTCTGATGAAACTATTAAATAAAACATACTTAAGAGTGATTGGTCATGAAGCACAGACAAGTTACAGATAGACTTCTGGTCAGAGTCTTGGAGTCATAAAAATAATTTGTGAGATGGTTGAATGCTGAATTAAGACACATCAGGCTTTCTCATATGGACGCAACAGATGATCTGAATGATCTGGATCTCCCACAGTTCATTTGTGACCAACTCATGGATCCTGGTGCTTTGTTGTGTAGATAGGAAAGAATGTAGAGAATGGTTGACAACATTAATTCGTATTCAGTTCAATGGCCCAAACTACAGCACTTACATAAAATTCAACATTTTTAGGCCGATGGGTTATTTGGCGCCTGGCAAGATGGGTTAACTTGTGCAGTGAACTGACATATTTTTTTTTGTCTAAGAACCCATTGCTGAAAAATTATTCTGCACTCAAGGCCCGAGATGGAGGAAAATAATGGGGCAAGGGGTTAGGTCCATATTGTGTAAGGGTGTGGGGGATTCAGAAGGGAGACGGTTGGGGTAGCAATGGGGATCATAAAGAATTAGGGCTTCAGTCATGTGAGATGAGCACCATAATCTGCTGGTTGGCATGAAGGTTGTTCTGGTGAATGAGGAGGCTTGTGGTCAGGGAAAGGAGGAAAGTAGTGATTATTAAATAAGTACTTTATTTATTATTGAAAAAATCAATTATATTAATGAACGATTCTTATTAAAGGCTCCAGATAGACTGAGGGAAATGAGGCTTATGCCAGAAATCCAGGGTAAGGGGTTGGAAATCCTGAGGGAGTGTCATCAGAAGGTTAAATATGTAAAAATGGATCTAGCTGAGGCAGCTTCCCTGTGCTTAGTGTAATGGCCTGGCACATACTCAGGCAGATCCTCTTCAACTAACATACCAAGTCTCAAGTGTGCTGTGAAGGCTAGTTTTGGTGAGGGTTGATATGGATCAGGCATGTGCTGATAGAAAAATCATAGAAATTGTATCCAGGTATGTGTTGCCCATGTTCAGGCACTTCCATACATTGGATGCACAGGTGATTAAAAAAAAATCACAAATTATATGACCTGTGTATTAAGCCCAAAATTTCCTTTAACGAAAATATTTTCATAGTACTTCCATTTGCAATGCACATCAATATTTTGCGACTCAATAGAAATCCTGGGCCATAAATTTCCATACACACTGAACAAGAATAAAATATTTCTCAAGTATTTGCATCCACTTGCTCTTTGAAAATTGTCAGTCTCTGCACATGTCATTCACTTTTCATTCTCTAATAAGTTTTTGAAACTAATTTGATCTTTACTTCGCTTTGTATTTGTAATTTAGATTACATTGCAGAATGTGATTAAATGAGCTGAATTACAAATATTGCAGATTGGCCTCTAAAATACATTTTTGACTTTACTGAAATACGCACTCAAGCAAAACATTTCTTTGCAAACTGAATACTTCAACCACACCACCCTCACTTTATGCAATAATATAAAATATGAACTTTGATTTGCGGATTAATTTATTTTTAAGATCCACACACTCAGTGTGGATTTCACTTGTCTTAGCCTGAAATCCTGTGCATTGATAATAAAATTTCAATGCATTACAAATGTAAATTATATCTAGCTTGAATCTGCAACTTAATCTCAACTGGGAAAAAAGAAGAAAGAAGAACTTACTTCAATTATTCTGCTGTCCATCCTGGGAGAGGGAACCACCTCCATGAAGGATGAAAATTGGATTAAAAGGTTAGATTCTGAGAAGAGCCTGAATGGGTTTTCTCCCTAAATTAAGGTGCTGTAATTGAGGGATTTAAATGAGTCAGTTGGGTAGGGATAAACTATTTCCTGTGCTGGGGCTTCCAGAGCAAGAAGGTGTATTAAAATTGGTGGTAGTCTGTTCGGTCCTGATTCTTCATGTAGAGAGTTCGAAATCTGGAAATCCTTCCATCAGATCACTCTTGAGGCTAATTCAATAGAAATGTTCAGATCTGGGATTGAAAGATTTTTGATTACCAAAGTATTTCTGATCACAGAACTGAGATTGGTAGATGGAGTTCAGATATAGATCAGCCATGGTCTAATTGAAAGGCAAGATATTCCATTCCTGTGTTCCTTTTCAGAATATACTGTTCCTTATGGTGAGTCAAAATGTTACAATTTCAGTGAGACCTTTCCGTGATTGGATGTCTCTCTGGCCCCCATTTTCATCTCCTGTAATTGGACCCGGCCCAACCACCACCCATCCCTTCTGCTCCCGGATTGAGTGTGACCATGTGCTGAAGCTTTTACCAGCCAACAATCAGCCTGGATGTAAGCTGGAAACCTACTGCAAAATAAAAGCTGCCTTGGGAAACCCACTCTACCAGGTTCTAAGCTTCAACCCCCTTGCAACAAAACATTCCTCATGAGTAAGACTGAGACACAATATCTGCCTGGCAATCAATAGAATTGGAATTGGTTTATTATTATCACTTGTACCGAGGTACAGTGAAAAACTTGTCTTGCATAATGTTCATGCAGATCAATTCATTACACAGTGCATTAAGGTAGCACAAGGTGAAACAAAAAAGGATGCAGAGTTAAATGTCACAGCTACAAAGAAAGTGCAGTGCAGGTAGACAATAAGGTGCAAGGTCATAACAAAGTAGATTGTGAGGTCAAGAGTCCATCTTATCGTACTATGGAACTGTCCAATAGTCTTATAACAGCAGGATAGAAGCTGTCCTTGAGCCTGGTTGTACATGCTTTCAAGCTTTTGTATCATCAGCCTAATGGGAGAGGGGAGAAGAGAGAATGTCCCGGGTGGGTGGGGTCTTTGATTATGCTGGCTGTTTTAATGAGGCAGAGGGGTGTAGACAGAGTCCATGGAGGGGAGGTTGTTTTCTGTGATGTGCTGAGCCATGCCCACAACTCTCCACAGTTTCTTGCAGTCCCGGGCAGAGCAGTTGCCATACCAAGCTGTGATGCATCCAGATAGGATGGGTTCTAAGGTGAATCGATGAAACTTGGTGAGTGTCAAAGGGGACATGCCAAATTTCTTTAGCCTCTTGAGGAAGCAGAGGAGCTGGTTCCATGGCGTCTATGTTGTTGGACCAGGACAGGCTATTAGTTCACTCCTATTAATTTGAAGCTTTCAACCCTCTTGATCTCAGCACTGTTGATGTAAACTGGAGGGTGTGCACCACTCTCCTTCCTGAAGTCAATGACCAGCTTGTTTGGTTTGCTGACATTGACAGAAAGATTGTTGTAATGACACCATGTCTCTAGTCCCTCTCTATCTCCTTCCTGTACTCCGACTCATTGTTATTTGCAATTCCGCCCACTATGGTGATATGATCTGCAAACTTGTAGATGGAGTTCGAGCAGAATATGGCCACACAGTCATGAGTGTATAGGGATTTGAGTAGGGGGCTGAGAATGCAGCTTTGTGGGGCACCAGTATTGAGGATAATCGTGGCGGAGATGTTGCTGCCTATCCTTACTGACTGCGGTCTGTTAGTCAGAAAGTCAAGGATCCAGTTGCAAAGGGAGATGTTGAGTCCCAGATCTAGGAATTTGGAGGTGAGTTTGCTTGGAATTATAGTATTGAAGGCGGAGTTGTAGTCAATAAACAATAATCTTACATAGGTATCTTTACTGTCCAGATGCTCCTGTATGACTTTCTGTACCGAACCCTCACATTTCAGTTTCTATTTGTACGCAGGGAGCAGGAGAACAGCCTGGTGGTCTGATTTACCAAAGTGTGGGCAAGGGGGGTTGGGGGGTAGTGGGGGGTGGTACAAGTCACTGGTGAGGCTACACTTGGATTACTTTGTGCATTTTTGGTCACCCTGTTATAGAAAAGTTATGGTTAAGCTGGAAAAAGTGCAGAAAAGGAGGTCGGTGACCAGTGGTGCTCCCCAGGGATCTATTCTGGGACCCCTGCTCTTCGTGATTTTTGTAAATGACTTGGATGAGTACATGGAAGGGTGGGTTAGTAAGTTTGCTGATGATACAAAGGTTAGTGGTGTTGTGGACAGTGTAGAAGGTTGCTGTAGATTACAACAGGATATTGATAGAATGCAGATCTGGGCTGAGAAGTGACAGATGGAGTTGAACCCAGATAAGTGTGAAGTGATATACTTTGGGAGATTGAATTTGAAGGCAGAATACAAGGTTAATGGCAGGACACTTATCAGTGTGGAGGAACAAAGGGACCTTGGGGTCCACATCCATAGATCCCTCACTCAAGGTTGCCTTGCATGTCGGTAGGGTTGTTAAGAAGGCCAATGGTGTGTTGGTCTTCATTAGTCAAGGTATTGAGTTCAAGAGCCATGAGGTGATGTTGCAGATCTATAGAACTCTGGTAAGACCACAATATTGTTCTGGTCATATCATTATAGGAAGGATGTGGAAGCTTTAGAGAGGGTGCAGAGAAGATTTACCAGGATGTTGCCTGGATTGCAGAGCATGGCTTATGAGGATAGGCTGAGTGAGCTAGGGCTTTTTTCTTTGGAGAGAAGGAGGATGAGAGGTGACTTGACAGGGGTGTTCAAGATGATAAGATGCATAGATTTTAAGGTGATTAGAGGAAGATATGGGGATGTCAGAGGTAAGTTTTTTACACAGAGAGTGGTGGGTGTGTGGAATGCACTGCCAGCAGAGGTAGTGGGGGATGATGCATTAGGGACATTTAAGAGACTCTTAGATAGCCACATGAATGATAGAGAAATGGGGGGGGGGGCTTTGTTGGAGGGAAGGGTTAGATAAGATCTTAGAGCAGGGTAAAATGTCGGCACAACATTGTGGGATGAAGGGCCTGTACTGTGCTGTAATGTTCTAAAGATTTATGAGCATGTTGCCAGGACTAGAGGGCCTAAGTTATAGGGAGAAGTTGGCCAGACTGCGTCTTTATTCCTTGGTACTAGGAGAATGAGTGGTGACCTTATAGAAGTGTTTGATATTCTGAGAGCTACAGATAAAGTGGATGGTAACAGTCTTTTCCCCAGGGTAGGGGAGTCCAAAACAAGGGAGCATAGGTTTAGGGTGAGAAGGGAAAGATTTAAAAAGGACCTGAGGGGCAACTTTTTCATGCAGAGGGTGGTGAGTATATGGAACAAGCTGCCAGAGGAAGTGGTTGAGGCAGGTACAATAGTATCATTTAAGAAGCACTTGGAGGGGCGGGGCTTGGAGGGATATGGGCCGAATGCAGGAAACTGGGTCTAGCTAGGTGGGCACTGTGGTCAGCATTGACCTGTTCACAAAGAATGGGATAAATCCAATCTAATTTCCACCCAATCTACTTACAATGATCAACAGTTCTATCAGGCAACACTCACTCACCACCTCTAGATCTCATCACAGCTGTGAAACAGAGATCTGAATTCCAGAAATGATTGACTGCCCTTGACATCAAGTTTGCCTGTGACTGAGTGGGACATTAAGATGCCTTGATAAGACTGAAATCAAAAGGAAAAACATCCCAGTGGTTAGATTCATACCTCACACAAAGGAAGATATTCATGGTTGTTTGAGATCAAACAGCCCAGCCCAGGGTACAACTTGCCCCAAGGAGCAAGCAGAACATCATTCACTGGCACAGTAATGGTGTATACTTGGCCACAGCTTGCTTAGATCAAATTGAAGAATTCAGTCTAAATGATTCAGTTTCTCAGCTTGAACTGGTGGCCTTTGACTCTGACTAAGGATCAGAAGTGCCTGCTGTGTTCCTTGATAACTGCCCATTTCTTCCCACCATGGTGGTGCATGAACATGTCACTGGTCTGTTTGGTGCTTAACTAGGAGCAGCAGATTATTATGCTCAAGCACAATATAGTTTTTGGCTTCAGCAGCTGAAGCCATTAAAATCAATGATGGTGATGGTTGGTTGGAGAAGTAGGGAGTCAAGGGAAGCATCATTAGCATTTCTGCTCACAGATCTTCTGAGACCTTTTGATGACTTCGTTGTAAAGATTGCCCACAGCAAAATAATTTCCGGATGGAACTTTGACTGTATGGCACAGAAAGACACTCCATAAAGTACAAGTAAATCCATGGCAACAGACAACTAACTTGATTTTAAAAGATGACTAACTAGAAGTCATGTGCATTGAAAATTTCAACTTTTTGCTTCTACAATGAAATGCAATCTTGCTTCAGTAATTCTGCTAATAATTCAACAGAGACAATCCCAATTTCATTCAAGGAGGCCTTGCAATCTTCCTCAGTTTGACCACACTTCCTCCAAATCAATTGTTTTATCAGCATTTTATTCCATGACTGATTTGGAATCAAATCCAGTAATAAGTCTGTTTCCCTATGGCCGAAAAGAATCTGGAGGGAGTCGACAAATAACCATTGCTTTCCACTTGACCCAGTTTCTGAATCAAAAACTTTACCTCATTCCAAAGTTTTAAACTGTCATTCTTTTTTTATTACAATGATTTTGAAAGATATTCAATGGATGAGTTTGTTGTCCTTGACAGAATTAATTTTATAATGGTGTCAAAAACTGCAAGAAGTCTACTTGGGGGTCAGGAGAAACTTATTTACAAGTACAAACATCAATTGCAGTTCAGAAGTGTATATGGACTGTTAAAACTATTACAGTTTTTAATCAGTGTGTGATAAAATATAATCAAGTTCGTAGCTGAATAACTAAAACTTATACCCAGACTGTTTCAGTGCTAATTTGGGAGAAAATGTGAGAAGTGCCATAAAAAGTGGATTCCCTTCAGATGACATTCAGGATGGTCAATATTTTATCAGCCAAAACCCAGCTGAAAGAGAGCATTCAGAATCAAAGATGTACAGTGGCTAGACACGATGGGCTGAGTCACGTTAGCAGTGGCTGGTGGTTCCCAGGGGAAGCCCTCGAGTTCAGCCATTCTCACTGAAGTAAGTCCTGAGTTACAAGCATGTACTGCAAGGCTGGACTCACTTACAGATATGGGAGTGGAGGCCCAACTCCATACCATGCTCCTTCACTGGACTCCACATGGAGTCCTAGAGCCAGACTCAGACTTGATGGGAATGCCCCACATTTTGCTGCAATCGCCTCTCACATACTGCGCCAGCTGAAAGATTTAAGACCGCATCAACTGGGGTTCTCGACTTGCAGCTTAAGGTGGGGAACAGAGGCAGAAGATGGAATTTTTTGAAATTTATTTTGCTTTCCTTTAAAGCTATTAATTATTTCTGACTGCTTATAATTATCTTTTTCAAAGATGCGTTAATGATTTCTAAGTTTTAATTATTTATTTCAATTGTAATTGTTTTTATTTGTTTCTGCATATCAGAGATATTTAACAGTTAACATTCGTGGCAGCTTTGACGAAAAACAAAGCTCCACTTCCAACAGCAACACAAAAACGCTGGAGGAACTCTACGGGTCAGACAGCATCTATGGAGGGAAATGGACAGTAGGCGTTTCAGGTCGAGACCCTTCATCTGGAGCACGTGGCTCTGCTTCCACCTCTGTCTTGTGTTAAAGCTTGTCGCAGTGTTCAGGGGAGAGAGAGGTGGGGAGGGCAAGGCCTTGGCATTTGGATGCCCGAGGTCCTGTCACCATTGAGACTACATTGTTTGACTCAAGGGTATGAAGGGCCTTTTGCATCTGACCAGAGTAAGTGTGGGGGTGTGGGGTCAGTGGGTGGTGATTCTTGGAGGCAGACTGAATCCAGCAAGATCTGGCCTATTAAAGTGATACGGAACTGTTCTGATGAAAGGTTGTTGGCCTGAATCTGATTCTCTCTCCCCAGATGCTGCCTGACTCGCTGCATATTTCTGGCATTTTCTGATTTTATTCCAGATTTCTATCATCTGTAGGTTTTTTTGCTTTTTCACTGGTTTTTCCTTCACTGTCATGTCTCTTTTATGATTGCCCTCCTTGAAGGAACTCTACTCTTCTCTCCATTTTTACCTTTTAGCATGTGCACATTCAGTAGTTTCTGTTTGTCATCTTATGTTTGATTTGGTGCCACCAATGCATGTTCACTCAATATCCTGATCTCCACCTATCACAAATCTTGCCTTTTATTCTCTCTGCCCTTCCACATTTTTCTGCAACATTTTTCTGATTAATTTCTAACTTTCCCTACTTTTGATGAAAAATAATCGTTCTGAAATGTCGACAATTCCTCCCCCCCCCACAGATGCTGCTCGACCTGCTGAATTCCTCCAGCAGATTGTGTGTTGCATCCTGAAATATTACCTCTGCCTCTCTCCCATTGCAGCTGATCTATTGATATCTTCCAGCAATCACAGCATTATGCATTTGTAGTATAACAATAAAAACACTTAGTTATTTCCTATTACAAATAAGCCTGTCTCTGCCCACCAATCACCCTTGCCCAAGTCCCATTCCATATTCTAGTTATATGTATAATGTAGGCATGTGAGCGTACCATGGCTACAAAATCACCAGACGTGACAGGAGACTACCCAAGTTACTGCTCCAAAGAGGTGTCCTCTCTCCCTATATATCCTTTGTCCTTGTTAGCGTACCCTACATCAGACCTGTGTGAGAGCAGTTGAGTAAAAGGTATGAGGTTTATTTAGGTCATTATAAAACAAGTGCCTGCTATCAACTAGCATGGATTACTCCAGGACAATTAAGAAGTGACCAGAAGAAATTTTCCTGGGAATGCTGAAGCTCCATCAACCACTGTTTCTTTGAAGTCTGGGGATTGTGGGTTGAAGAACACCCGTGGATGTTATTCCCACTAACCCAGGACATAATCCCTTGCTCTCATTCTCCACCCAGCCCCTTCACTATCCATACATCATCCCACATAATCACTTGATTATTGAATGGAGTTAAATGAGTTCTCAAGGAATTTTTTTTTCAATTTACAAAGCAGGAACTACATAACTGCTCCATTTATAAGATAAAAACAGAAAATGGCAGAAACACTGAGCAGATCAGGAACACGAGTTAACATTTCAGATTGAAGGTACTTTGTCTTCATCTTTCTATTTTGTTTAAACTGTATGTGATCAAAATCACTGGCACGTTTTGCTGGCTGGATTGCTATTGAGCATATTATTCTGTCTGGAAATTTTACTCAAGTACTCTTAATGCCATCCTCTTCTTGCTTTTATTTTTCCTATTTACTTCAGTGCAAAAGAAAATGGAGCCAATTGCTTGAGTAAACCATTTGAATTTCTGGACTCTTCTTTGCATGTTGAGGAGGCCAAACACTAGCTTGGTGCCACACTTTCAACTCTGACTGGTTTGATATTTTCTGCCGCTTGAGAGATTTACCAAAGCCAGGGCTATGACCACAAGATCTGCAGCATAATCCTCTGTCGTTGTGGTTGACCGATTTCTTTTTAATACTGAGGGATTATAAGAGCAGGAAACTCATTTAGTTAACACAGAAGTAATATAAAATCAGCATATATGTGCTTAATTAACTATTGGAAAAACACAGAGGCTACCAGTCCCAAACACTTACTGTAAGAAAGCAGAGGTGTGCTGATAATATGCCCGATAGTTTGCTTGATCACACCTGTCAAGGCTGAAAACAGTTCTGGTCAATCACTGCCTCCTCTAATTCTGATGGAGAAAGAAATCATTCTTGTTTTAACACAATATGCAATGAGAACACGTTTCCTCCCACTCTCAGTCAAACAAATGATCGGTCACAACTTGACAGGGCAGAACAATTAAGGTGTGAATCATTACCTCACGATAAAACCTTGCTTCTGATAACAGGCCTGGCGAGTTAAGACAAACAATGAATCTGGTTCGACCAAATAAAATGGAGGGGAATTTTCGATGGGATAATTCCTGTCAATCTAAACTTGAAAAGGACACGAAAGAACATAGAAAACCTTTGGAACACTTCAGTAAATTTGTCCTCATCCCTCTAGAATGGCAGACCTTCCACCTTATACTATCTGGCAATCTCTTAAAATAGTTATGGTGCTATGGTGACAAGCAGCCTGTTTAGCAATCTGTTCCTACTGCTGATCATCTCCTGTGTGAAGAAATACTTCTGTCCCAAATTTGCACCACTGTCTTTAACTTGTTGTGTCCAGCTTCATAGAATCATCAAAAATATGACACAAAAAGAGACCATTCAGCCCATCATATCGAAAGCAATTGACAAGGAGTGACACGGCCTAAGCCTACTTTCCAACACTAGGTTTCCAACGGCCCTGGAGACCATGCCTCTCCAACTGCACAAGCAAGCTTCTGCAATTTCTTCTTATGCTTCTTTTAACAGCCTGCAATATACTTTATTCAAACCTGAAAATTATCCACATTGAAATGTGCTAAACCTCTTAATACTTCATCCATACAATGTTTACCCCATCCAATATGGGACATTTCTACTCCTTAACTCTCAGTTCAATGTTATTGTCCTCCTTCATTCATTGGCCACATATTCTGCCTCCACACATAGGCTACCTTTTTTGATCCCTAATAGAAAATACTCCTGCCTGTATTTTGGTAATTTTGATGTTATGGTAAGAAGCTACAACCTGCCTCTCAGTCAGACAACAGCTACTCCTAGGACATTACAGGATGGATGCATTAGTACAAGAAGAGCAAGAGGATGACACTCTGACTTTAAGAGTACAGAGGATGTTGTTGGGGTTGACAAAGGAGAGATTTATAAAATTATAAGAGGGCTAGTCACTGTAAACTGAAAGGACCTACTTCCTTGTGCAGGTGAATCAATAATTATCAGACATTGATTTCAGGGAATAGACAGGCAGACAGTTAGAGGGGGGAGCTTAGGATAGGTGTTGAAAGACAGCTTCCTCAAGCTGAAGAGTGTAGAAACTACATAAGTGTACAAATTTGGAGCAGGAATATTCTGCTCTTCTCTTTGGGTCTCCTCTACCATTCAATCAGCTTTTCTTTATGTATAGATGGTCAGCAGGAAGATGGTGGTCTGAATGGCCTGTTTCTGTGCAGTATGACTCTATGACTCTAAGACCATGGCTGATCTGACTGTAACCTCAACTCCGCATTCTTGCATATCCTCCGGAAATTTTCACTGCCTTGCTTAACAAGAATCTTTACCTTTACCTTGAAAAATACTTAAAGGCTTACAATCCTCTGAGGCAAAAGATTTTACCTCATCTCTGTTTTAAATGGAAAGGATGCAGAAGAGGTTTACCAGGATGCTACCTGGATTAGAGGGCATGTGCTACAAGGAGAGTTTGGACAAACTTGGGTTATTTTCTCTGGAGCGGCAGAGGCTGAGAGAAGGCCTGGTAGAAGTTTATAAAATTATGAGGCGCACAGAATAGACAGTCGGTATCTTTTTCCCATGGTTGAAACGTCTAATACCAGAGGGCATGTATTTAATGTGAGAGGGGATAAATTCAAAGGAAATGTGTGGGTCAAGTTTTTTTCTATACAGAGAGTGGTGGGTGCCTGGAATGCACTGCCAAGGGTGGTGATGGAGGCATATATGACAGAGGCGTTTAAGAGGTTCTTAGATAGGCACATGAATGTGCAGAGAATGGAGGGATATGGACATTGTGTAGGCAGAAGGGATTAGTTTAGTTAGGTCTTTAATTACTAGTTTAATTAGTTCGACACAACATTGTGGGCCGAAGGGCCTGTTCCTGTGCTGTACTGTTCTATGTTCTATATTCTATGTTCTAAATGCACTTATTTTTAAATGGCGACCTCCAGTTGTATTTTCTCTGACAAGAAGAACCATCCTCTACACATTCACTCTGTCAACACTCCTGATATGTTCTAATCAGGACAGAGATTGGTTCAGCCTGAGTTATCTTCATTATACCAAAGGAGACGAAGAGAAGAACTAAATGAGCTGTATATATAGAATGGCCCAAACAGCCCCTTTCTCTGCTTACACATCAGTGGTGCCAGTGCATTCATTCAGGTTCTCCTGCAGAGCTCAGTGCTCATTATTTAGTTCAAGCCATAAAAATCAAAACTTATCAAACAATAGCAGTATATATAAAAATAAAAATCCCTTTAATTTCATTACATTCACCTTATGCCGGTGCACACCTCAGACCAATGAGTGATCTTGCAGTCAGCACTGCTTCTCAATGTAATTTACTTCCAATTTATTTTTGTGTAATTTTCATCTAGAAAATAACTAACTTTAATCATAGCTCATCCTTCTAACAGAAAGGATGAACCACGATGAACTTTATACTGCATCCAGGTTTTAGGTAGGATCCTTGGTTTGGACTAGGAACGAAAAAAAACTAATTTCACCTTTGTTGTTGTAAAATTCTTTTGAAGCTGATCACTAAGTGTGAGGATGGAAATTTATTTATGCAAAGATTTGTTGGATCGTGAAATGCCACGTGGAATGGATAAATCCACTGTATTTCATCCTGTTTTGTACTTTCTGAATGTCTTTCTACTTGAGGATTTTCAACGACCATTTCAGAAGCACTATTTGATTACTCCTTTGGCACTGATAGGCAGTTGATGGTGTTGGCGTGAACTGAAATTTATGCAAAGCCTGTTTTTGATTCCAATGCCAATTATTTTCAAATAACAGTTTTTTTTATCATGTTGATGCACCTTTTCATCAACACTTTAGTAATTCATGTGATCTCATGAACCTTTTGTGTTGAACCAGCAGCGTCTTAAGCCAATATCTTTTGAGGTGTAAGTTTATACTTTGCAAGGGGTCCAACTCAATAAATTGCAATGATCTTTATCTTTGAACAGATTACATTTAAACAAACTACAACAGCATCTTCCTTGTAACATGCATGGGAAATGGCAGATGGAATTTAACCCTAAAAAATGTAAGATGAGACACTTTGGGGAGGGGTGGGGGGTGGATCTACTAACAGCAGGAGAGCACACAATAAGTTGGAACATCCAAGGAAGTACTGAGGAACAAAAGGTCTTTAGCGTAAATGTCCAAGGATCCCTGAAGGCAGCAACATGGATGGAATGAAGGCAGCAACACAGGTTAAGAAGGCATCCAAAATATTTACATTCTTTAGCTGGGGCATAGGATATCAGAAAAGAGAGGTTACTACTACAATTATACACAGTTGACCACAGCTGGAGTAATGTGTGCAGTTCTGTTCAACAAACTAAATGAAGGATGTGATCACTCTGTAGAGGGCGCAAAGAAGATTTACCAAGATATTGCCTGAATGAGGAATTCAAGCGACAGGAGGGTCGGTGTTACTCCTTCACACTGAGTACAAGTGCTCAACAATGTGATCACCCAAGCTGTTTTTTTAGTTTCTTCACACCAGCAGAGACCACATTGTGAACACGGAGTGCAGTGCACTACATTGGAAGAAGCCCAAGTGCACTGTTGCTTCACCTGGAAAGACTGAGTCCCTGGGTGGTGGGAAGGGAAAAAGTGAAAGGATAGGTGTTGCACTTCTTATGTTTGCATAGAAAGGAGCCATACAATGGGGAGTGGTTGGTGGAAATGAAGGAGTGGACCAATGAGAAGTGAAGGGAGCCTTCAAAATTATGTAAGGAGAGATTAAGGGTATACATGTCTGGTGATGGAATCTTATGAAGAATGATCTGCAGAATGCAGAGGTTGGTGGTGTGGAAGGTGAGGATGAGGGGAACTCTGTTCTTGCTGAGTCCAGGAGGAGAAAGCGTGAGAGTATAGATGTGGGATGTAGATGGTATGTGATTAAAGGCTGCCTGCTCTACAGTAGAGGGGGAGCCATTGTTCAGGAAGAAGGAAGATACTTCAGAGGCGCCAGTGTGAAATATCTAATCACTGGAGCAACTACGATAGAGACAGAGGAACTGAGAGAACTCAGTCTATAAGAGTGACCCTGAAGTTTCAGTTGTCTGCCACTTTATTTCACCATCCCACTCCTATTCTGACCTTTCTATCTGTGGCCTCCTGCACAGTTACAGTAAGATTCAATGCAAGCTTGAGGAACATCACCTCATCTTCTATCTGGGCATGTTGCAACCTGCAGGACTCAGTACTGAATTCTACAACTTTAGATAGCTCACCCTTTCTTTCTTTTTTATGCAACACAAGTTTTTTTATTATACCTCAGTACAAGTGACAATAATAAACCAATTCCTATATATAAAATATGGTCTGCCCAATTCTGCCAGCATCATTTTGGATCAATTTTCCTTTTTTTTTAAATTTTCTTTTGTTTTGGCCTGCTGGGCATGTCCCTCACACTTACATTAGCAACACACTGTACAGACAAAGAAGTTTAATCTGATTTTAACTACTCCTTAACTGCCACATTATGTCATTTGGTCTCACCCTATCAGAGATATTCCCTTTATTCAACCCATCATCATTCCCCATTTTCTCTGCTGCTTAAAACCAACTCTTTTCTCCCTTTCCCAGTCCTGGTGAAGATTCCCAGACCTGAAATGTCAAATATTTTTCTTTTCACAGATGATGCCTGACCTGTGGAGAATTTCCAGCATTTTCTGTTTTTATAATGAGGATGCTACCTGTTTCTTTTGGCAGCCTGGTAATCTATATCAGGCCCCCACCAAAGCCATGTATATTATTAAATTATAGATCAAATAACACCAAGAGAACAAGGGCCACACAAGCTTAATTGGAATTGGCATATGCAATGGTTTTTCTTTATTTGCTTTGACAGAAATTATTTGTCATAAACTTAAACCCATGTGTTAAAATTCCTTTTTTTTTCACTACCAGCTCCTAAATGAATGTAATGATCAGGTTTATTGAAGTTGATCAGCAGGAGAATTTAAAAATATTCACATCTAAATTACTTCCAAATCCAAGATGTATCCCAAAGCATCTCACAGCCAGTGATCTAGTTTTGAACAATTGCAAAAAGGATATGGTCTGGGAGATACCAGCAACCAGGGTTCAATTCCAGCTGCTGTCTGTAAGGAGCTTGTATCTTCTCCTCGTGTCTGCGTGGGTTTCCTCTGGGTGCTCTGGTTTCCTTCCACATTCCAAAGACATATGAGTTTGGAAGTTGTGGGTCCCCAGAACACTCTACGCAAAGATGCATTTCACTGTGTGCTTCGATGTACATGTGACTAATAAAGATATCTTATTTTATCTTAAATGTTGTGGAAGATCCTTACAGAAGTTCCTACTCGTGGCATTTTCAAGTTCAAGTTCAAGTTACTTTATTGTCATTCATCCTTGCTATAAAAACACATGGCGGAACAAAATGTCATTTCCCCCAGACTCTCACACCAGAGGACATACATAGAACAGAAGACATACAATAAACACAAAAATCAAAAAAAAAGTGCAAGTACAAATAGTGCAAAAAAACAGTATATACAAAATACAAACTTAGTGCAGAGTTAGTGCAAAACCGAGTCGGACAAGAGTAATACAAGCTCAGTGTGTTATACTCATTGTATACACATGTTCGGCAGCAGCCAAAGCTCTTATATGCCATTGTGCAAACCAGAGTGCAAACTAAATTTTCATGTAGACATGGACAAGCAGGTGGGGACTTTGTCCCATAGACTTTCTGAAAGATATTATCCTTTGCAATGTAGCACTCCTTGATTACTGCATAAAATATCAGCTAGATTATATGCTTAGGTATTCAAGTAAGCCTTAGAGTCAAAACCAGCTGTTCCAGGTAGAAAAGTGCCATCATAGAGGCAAGCTACTTAAATCATCTTTAAGCCAAGGTGATTGTCAGTTAAACAGTTATCCTGGCAACTAATGTATCCAACATTAGAAAAATCTCAACCCTCCGGAAGAATAATACGTTTGTGGAATAGACAACAATCAAAAACAAAAATCAGTACTCTGCTGAGCTGGATAAATATTTACTTAAGAGCGTAATTGAAGATTAAAAGGATATATATAGTTAAAGGTGATCAAACATTGTGCAGATCACAATGAGTCAAGTTCTCCCAGAGTATTAAAAAGTCAGGGTTGAATGATATTAATTTCAAGATGTGATTGATAGCCTGTTTGGTTGAACTTTTCCTTTTTTGGCTTATTTTTAGCAGACTGATTAACACATTCATATCAAAGTGCTGAATACCCAATTTTAATTTTTTGAGCATGCAGTAAATCAACATAAATGTTTTAACCTATTAAAAATAGTGCAAAGTGAATTTAACTCAATCCACAGTTTTCATCCAATTAGTTTATCAAATATACTTCAGTGTTGGATATCTGCCATGCTTACCTGGGTTGGACCTATGTGTGACTCCACATCCAAAAAGTATGGTGGACTCTAAACTACACTTTAAGATGGCCCAGCAAGCCATGGGCAGTTATGGGTGGATAATAAGTGCTAGTCTTGCCTTCCTCATCCCATGAGTAAATACAAGTTCCACAGAAATATTCTTTGTTTCTTCATTCCCCTGTATGACATTAATGAGCTTCTAAATGGAATTGGTATCCATAGTACCCATTCAACATTAGCAGTGCAATTGGTATCATTCTCAAAGTTGCCTATGATGTAAATAAATCCCACTTATCATCTTAGGCAGTTCAGCAGATGTGGAGAAGAAAAGGCACACCAAAGGAAAATTATTTTATGGGGTCAGGAGAGTATCACCAGGTCTCCCAGTAACAGCTCTGGTCCATTTTTCATTGCCATTCCAACCAAGCTGTAACAGGGTAGCTCTGTGGAGCCCTGCCAAATATATGAGGCCCTGCTCTCAAAATGACAGGTGTTTACTTCATTGCAGGAACCCCTTACTAACCTGCAAGTTCTACCAGTCAATTGAAAAAAATAAAATTAGTGAGCTTTTATTTTTGTAAAATAGTTTTTTAAATGTTGAAGTCTGTGAAACAAACAATTCAATAGGTACCCATATAAAGTTGAATATCATAATGTTTTTCAATTACCCAATGTTGATTTCTCATTCTGTTGTAATGCAGTAGCTATGAGGCTTTTTATATGAGCAATGACCAAGATCTTTGTGTCCTCTCTAGCCTCAGGCGAGGTCCTGAAATTCTTGATCTCAACAAGCAAACTAAACTTAATTTCCTTTTCAATAAATGGAATTTCAGATTAGCATGTTTTGTTGTCTGAGTCCAGTCACTGATCTAACCATTGATTGCTGCAATCATTGAACGACAGGCCTATACACGTTCAATCAAAGTTGTCACTTCAGAAGTGAAACCCATTAAGCATTGATCACGTAGACTCTCTCTGTCCTAATATTAAGACCAAGTTTATTCAACATCTTAAATGAAAAAAAACAGAAAATGCTGAAAATTTTCCACACCTCAAGTAACACGAGAAACTGTAACTCTGTTTCTTTCTTGTTAATGCTTCTGTCAGAAGAAACGTGATCTGATGAGTGTTTCCAGAATTCTGTGTTATTATTTCAGATTTCCAGCATTAGCAGCTTTTTTTTGGCCTTGACATTACCCAGCCTCTGCTTTGCTTTCCCTCAGCCTGCTGCTGCATTATTTGCTGAGCTGTCATTGACCCAGATGTACCTCGAACTTTGTTTGCTGAAAATCTCTTGTTTTTAATTGCCTTGCTGGCAGTCTTTATTATTGAATTAACGCATGAATTCTTTCGCCAACCAATCTTCAGGTACCCAAGAAAGACCCAAGAAGGGTCTTTGACCTGAAACATTAACTTTGCTTCTCTTTTCACAGAAACTACCTGACCTGCTGAGTTCATTTTCTGCTTTTTTAATTGATCCCCAGGCAGTTCTGCACCATAAACCAAAACAATTTTTTGTGGCTGTCTCTTTTTTTTCAATTCATTACGTTAACTTTCACAGCCCAGTAAATGACATTCAGTTCAAAGTTTGTGCCAGTGTTTAGACTCCACCCCACACAAACCCCATTCCACTTCAACAGTTAAATCCATGTCTCTTTGTTCCATGGGAGATCCAACATATTTATAAGATAAGATTTCTTTATTAGTCACATGTACATTGAAACATACAGTGAAATGCATCTTTTGTGTAGAGTGTTCTGGGGGCAGCCCGCAAATGTCGCCACACTTCCAGTGCCAACATAGCATGCCCACAACTTCCTAACCCATATGTCTTTGGAATGTGGGGGGAAACCGGAGCACCCGGAGGAAGCCCACGCAGACACGGGAAGAACGTACAAACTCTTTACAGACAGTGGCCGGATTTGAACCCAGGTTGCTGGTGCTGTAATAGCGTTATGTTAACCGCTACACTGCCTTCTTTAGAACATCCAACATGTGACCTGCAGCTTTTGTGTGTCCATTCTTCCAATAGTTGCAACCAAATTTGGCCTTTCAGGCCACTTAGATGCTTTGGGACAAATTTTATTGAGCATCAATGGGTAGGTGGTGTGTTGAAATTAGTGACGCTAACTGTGTGGTGAAAACTTGGCTCTAGCTAAGCATTTCATTCAGGTTTGTGAAGCTGCAGTCCAAGCAACCACTCACTGACAGGTGGATTGCTGATGAACACATGTTAATGGCTTAACATGAGGAATATAAACTCACCCATTCTGCCACATTAATATTGGGTTCATCCAGGTTCCTGAAATTCAGCAGCCAAGGTAAAGCTTCCATACATCAGCAATTGAGAGGGTGAATCAATCTCAGGGAAATACACATATAAATACTCTGTACTTTCTTATCCACCAGTGTGAAAGAGTTTACTCCCAGTAAATGTGCCATGAGGTTATTCCTTTCACTTGAGGTTGGCTCTATCACTTACTTTAATTGTCATTTATGCTATTTTCAACTGAACATTGGATGAGAACCTAGACAACAACTCTCAGCACCAGATGCAGAAATAGCCAGCAAAGAGCTACTGCTCAAAGGCAGGACTATTCACAAAATCAGGTGGTCAAGTAGAGGATCAATTTCCTCAACATGTTTGACCACTGTTGTATCAGAAGGTACAGGATACATAGTGAGATGGAAGTGGACATGCAAGTATGTAGATGGATATAACCAATATATATCTTCAGAAGCTGATTCCTAGGATCAACGAGAGTAACCAGGCTATTAGGAAGGCAAGCAGTATGTTGGCTTTACTGGAAGTGGATTTGAATACAAAAGTACACCTTACTGAAATTACATTGTCCCCTGGTGAGACTTCACCTGCAATCTTGTGTACTGATCTGTTCTCCCTACCTAAAGATGAATGGAACATAGAACATATGCCTGTGATGGCAAGAGTGCAATTCAATACATTCATTCCAGAGTTGGAAGGTATTTTCCTCAGAAGCAGACTAGCCTATTTCTTCTAGCATTTAGAAGAATAAAATGTCATCTCTTTGAAATATAAAATAACTATGGGGCTGGAGAGGATAAAAACACAGATAATGTAGGACAGAATATAAAGGAAGAAATAATGGCAGCATGTCAGAAAGGTACAGTAATAATAATGAGGGATTGTAATCCACATGCGGATGGGAAAAGAAAATCAAATGGGGAACGATAGCTAAAATAAAGAGTGATTCTGGATTGTTTATTAGAGCAGGACATATGGAGGCAACCAGAGAGCAGACGACACTAGACCTGGTATTGTACAATGAGATTGGATTAATTAATGACTTTGTTAGAGAGGCATTCCAATATAGCAGCAATAATATTATGAGTGAACTTTACATTCAGATTGAGGAAAGAAGAATGGGTCCAACTACTACTTTAAAACTTAAACCAGGGTAATTATGAGCAGAGATAACTAAAGTGAAATAGAAAATTAGGTGAAAGAACAAGTTGCCCTTTTGTTGTTCTTCAGCCTACTGCAGGTAGCACAAGAAATCTGCAATGTGTTGATTATTTATACCCTTGGTGCTTTTTTTAATCCCGATGGCTAGAAACTGGCAACATCTGCCAGGAAGCACATATGGATCTAAGAAAACTTTAAATTGAGGTAGTAGTCTCTAATGTTTTCCTTTTCCTTGACTCAAAAGCTTCCAGCTTGAGCCCGCATTGTCAAAAAGAATTGGTATTCTTTCTGCTATGGTTTTAAGTAAGTATTTGTAAGATGTCCCACATGTGGATTTAAATTTTAATGCATTTTCGAAGGAAACACCGCATGTCCATCACTGATCAAAATCATTGTCCTCATTGTGCATCTGTGCATTGATGGGTCATTGTGTAACTTTATGAGTAAGAACATGGATTAAGAACACTGCAACATCAAAAAGCATGGATTAAAATACAGAACAAGGGCTTTAGTTTATTTCCTCCATAGCAAGTTGATGTAATTGGCAAGGCCTCCAATTAGTCTTGAGAAAGTAGTGGCCTCTTGAACAACCATCATGCAATCATTATGAAGTTGTTCACACACCATTATTAGGGAGGGAATTCCATTTATTTCACTCACTCAAAAGCAATCTAGAAACAAAAGTGCATTTACAAGCCAAGATAATGTATGACTTGGAGAGCAACTTATAGGTGATGCCTGGGGCCCTTGTTCTTCTGGGTGGGAGAGCCTCTGGTTTGGAAGGTGCTGTCAAATAAGCCTTGGCAAATTGCTGCAGTGCATTCTATATAAAGCCTCCACTGGACTATAGTATGCTGATGTTGGAGATGATGAAGGCAAAAGGGTGCTGATCACAGGGGCTGCTTTTGCTAAATAGACTTGAGCTTCTTGAATATTGTCGGAGCTGCAAACAAGTGGAGGGCTTTCCATCATACTTAGGTTGTATGCCTTGCAGATAACAGAAAGATTCTGAGGTGACAGGGCAAATCACTCACCACAGGACACCTCTGATTGGCTCTTTGGCTTGTGATTGTGGAATGTTCTTGGTGGAAGATTTGGCAATGGTAATGCCATCGAATTACAAGAGAAGGTGGCTGGACTTCCCTTGGAAGTGGTTGTTGCCTCTCACTCATATACAAAAGTTTTTTTGCTACTTATCAGTTCATGATTTCAAGCATGGATGTCAACATTACAGCCTTACAAGCAGAAGTCAATTGGCTTGGTAACTTGGCTTACTGAAGTGCATTAGTGGACACCAATATAGGACCAAACAAAACCAGAGCTGGTCTACCTGGCTCTGGTGTTTAAACAAAGAAATCCACAGGTCGCAACATACGATACTCAAATGTTTTACTTGCTTAATTACTCCCTAAAATTACATATGTAATTAGAGTTTAGTAAAACAGCACTGAAACAAGCCCTTCAGCCCAACTGGTCCAAATTGATACTGATTACTTTCTTGAACAGCCCTTTCTCCCCACACTCTATATAAAAAAAATTCACTGTGAAATAGACATCAGACATGTGCCTTTACCTTCTCTGTTTTGAGCTATTTTCTCAGAAACATAGCAATATTCTCAGGATTCAGCTTGCTCTTAGTAATTCTGTGCGTCTTAATGTGATTGCTCACAGACTGTTCTCACACTCATGAAGTCAAAGAGAGGTACAGCATTGAAACAGGCCCTTTGGCCACCAAGTCTGTGCCAACCATCAAGCATCCATTTTTACATTAATCCTACCCTAACCCACGTTAATCAACCCACATTCCTATCAACTCTTCCCCCACCAGATTCTACCACTCATCTGTACACAGAGGTTAATTAACCTATCAATCAATATGCCTTTGGGGCTTGGGAGGAAAATGAAACAGTTAGGGGAAACCCTTATGGTCACATGTAGAACTTACAATCTCCACACAGACATCAGTGAAGGTCACTAGAGTTGTTAGGCATCAGCTCTAATAGCAGCACCACTGTGCCTTCCTGTTGAAAGGGATCCTTTACTTTGTTAGCCTTCCTTGCAGTTCTGGTGTTTTATTAGTAGGCATTTACTTTGGTTCTACTGATTCTTTCTGTAAGATCAGCACAATTTAAGGTTAAGGTAAATGGAAAAAGATCATCTCAAACTACATCTGATTCAAGAGAACGTGGAATGATGGATAAAAAAGAGAACAGGGGAGTTACCATTAGTTTAGCAGAAAGGAATATGCTACTAGGTTGGACATTGAAAATAATTTGGTGAGACACTGGTTTTGAGAAGAGGGATAACACTTTAAAAATGTTATTATGATGTCTGGCAGGTAACTAAAAGCAAAATTATCCTTACAGACATTTATAGTAGATTAATATTACAGACATGAAATTGGTCTAGCGTTGCTTCCCTTCAATACTGTCTAATCTAATTTTATGGTAATCTCTGTTTATTGAAATCTGATCTATGTGTAAAGATTAATCCTAGCATGCACAACATTTTTCCCAGCAGGCAACGATATTTATAACTTATTTTTCTGTTAAAATTAACTGCTTTGTTCCTTAATTTATTGAATATTCCACTTAAGTGCAGCTCTGAGTTGAGTAATCTAGTTAGGTAATTAAGGGCTTCCTGAAGGACACAAAAGCAAATGCACCATTTTAAGAAATAACTTGTATTCATCAACACAAGAGTTCTGGGAAGGGCCTTTACTGGGTGCAGGAGAGGGGCAGGTAATACACCACTCCTCTGCTGACTTCATCAACTTAAAGCTCAGATTATTTTTAACATCTGGACCTCAATTATGTTCCACAATGGACAAAAATTGGGTGGTCCTGGAGAGTCACTAACTAGAACTGGGCAAGTCACAATCAGAGACATTTTATCAGGGAGGAGAGAGAGAGACCCAAACCAACAGATGCCCAGAGAATCATGTATGGAAGTTTAAGGGGTGATCTAATGGAGCTGTTGTCTCTAATCAAAGGAATTGATAGTGTAGCAAACATTTTGTGAAAGGAAGGAACATATAGACTCTGTCAAGTAGCCAAAGAGATAGACTGACAGTTGCCACACTTAAGTGTGAGATGCACATGAGGTCACCAGGAAATGACTGAACACCTAAACTCTCCATTGATGATTTGGAAGAGGATTTTTTTTTTGTGAACCCAGAAATTAGCAAAGATTCAATGCAGTTTATGTCTGCTAATGTTATGAAGAATCACTTAACTGCTTGACTTCAAGTAAGCTGTAGCTTCAGATCTGTGATTCCATTATGAAATGGTCTCCAGGGTATTCCTCCCAAAGAATACAAAGGTTGGCTGATCGTCTCATCAACCGTTATGGGAACAAGCTGGAGACATAAGATATTGCAGATGCTGTAATCTGGAGCAACAAACAATCCGCTAGAGGAACTCAGTTGATCAAGCAACAACTGCGCGAGAAAACAAATGTCAACATTTCAGGTTAAAAACTCTGTTTCAGGACTCAATGCAGTCCTGATGCAGGGATTTGACCCAAAACATCAACTATTCCTTTCCTCCCACAGATGCTGCTCAACCCGCTGGGTTCCTCCAGCAGATTATTTGTTGCATGGGAATAAGCTGATGCTTCAACGTTCTGGTGATGCCAGAATTGATAGAAAAAAATCCTTTTTTCCTTGTATCATGTTCTGTTAATCATGCTGAGAAATGCACCAATTAGAAAGGATATGCAATTAATGAATAAGACTGGAAGAGGCTTAACCAGAATGGGGAGACCTAACATTTGCCCAATCATAGTTCAATTACAAATTACACAATAAAATATTGCCAGTGTGCCTGGTATCAGCCTGGTAATATGTACCACAGTACACAATCATATGGACTATCAACAGCACAAAAATGGGTCAATGGCAGTTTTTACGCTCCGTGTGTGCCTTGCCTCCCCTTCGTTAATCCTGGGAGGAATCTTCTTCATTAACCCTAGCTCAAATGCTTCCAATTTTTACATTCATCAAAGAGGCTAATAACTGCCATTAACTAAATTTGTTGGATTACTAAAGGCCAAGTTTTCTATATGAAAGCATTCAGACCGAATACATTCATTGTGTAGGAAGTCTGAGGCTTATTTTGTTTCATAACATTAATTGAGGTGTATATAATTCATGAAATGTGCACCAAAGCTCAGAAGCTGCAACAATAAGCTTAATTAAAAAGCTACTAAATTAAAATGTTCCAACCTATTAATGGCAGCCTCCCCTATGTTTGCATCTGGAATGATTGGATGTGTAATAGATGTAATTGTTCAATAACTGCACCTGTTAATGAGTCACAAAGAGCTGGTTAATTAATACAGAGGAGAGCTAGCCTTTAGTTTGAGATTTATTACAAATACTTCAAACAGTACAGGCTGTATTTGAATAATATGCCACCTGGATTTAGGCAAAATAAGAGAATTTTTTTTTAAATAACGCCTTCTGCTGATGCATTTAAGCTTGATGAATGCATGAAGGGAATAGAATAGACTGAAACAAAGAAATCCTTCTATTTATTAGACCCCTTGCATGACAGTTTCACAGGAACTCAAAGTGCCTTTCCTGCTTAATGACTACTTCTGAAGCAGGGTCACTGTTGCTGAAGCCCAATATGCAGACAGTGATCTTCCACATGTAGGTAATCTTTATCTACCAGGGCAATGGGGATAACTTCATGTTTTTCTTTGAACGAAAGCTAAGATCCTTTGAAGTTCATCTGTGAGACCAAACAAGACCTTGGTTTGTCTCATTCAAAAGAAGGCACACCAACAGTGATGAAATAAGATGGTGGGTAGTTCATATGGGGAATAAACACCAAGCAAGAGTTGTTTGGCTCTTTCTGATCTGTCACAGTTTATTAGTTTCAGATCCTAGTTGTGAATATGGGTGAACTTGATGGACAAGCTGAGTTTTCCTGCCCATCAATTTCAGATCAGAATCAGGTTTATTATCACAGACATACAGTATGTTGTGAAATTTGTTGTTTTGCAGCAGCAGTACAGTGCAAGACATAAAAATTACTATAAGTTACAAAAAAAAGTAGTGCAAAAGAGAAATAATGAGGCAGTGTTCATGTGTTCATGGACTGTTCAGAAATCTGTTGACAGAGGAAGGAAACTGTTCCTGAAACGTTGAGTGTGGGCCTTCAGGCTCCTGTACCACTTCCCACGCAGTAGTAATGGGAAGAGTGCATGTCCCTGATGGTGAGGGTTCTTAATGATGGATGCTGCCTTCTTGAGGCACTGCCTTTATGTCCTCAGTGGTGGGGAGGGTTGTGCCCGTGATGGAGCTGGCTGAGTCTACAACCCTCTGTGGCCTCTTTCAATCTGCTCAGTGGATCCTCCATACTATGCGGTGATGCAACCAGTCAAGATGCTCGCTACTGTACGTCTATAGAAGTTTGCAAGAGTCTTTGGCGACATACCAAATCTCCTCAAACTCCTGATCAAGTAGAGCCACTGGCATGCCTTCTTCGTGATTGCATCAATGTGTTGGGCCAAGGATAGATCCTCTGAGATGTTGATGCCCAGGAACTTAAAGCTGCTCACCCTTTCCACCGCTGACCCCTCAATGAGGACTGGTGAGTATTCTCCTGACTTCCCCTTCCTGAAGTCCACAATCAATCCCTTGGTCTTGATGACATTGAGTGCGAGGTTGTTGTTGCAACACCACTCAACCAGCTGATCTATCTCACTCCTGTATGCCTCCTCATCACCATCTGAGATTCTGCCAACAACAGTGGTGTCATCGGCAAATTTAAAGATGGCTGTGCCTAGCCACGTAGTCATGAGTGTAGAGAGAGTAGACTAGTGGGCTTAGCACACATCCTTGAGGCGCACCTGTGTTGTTACTACCGATCCACACTGACTGTGGTCTCCGATAAGGAAGTCAAGGGTCCAGTTGGAGAGGGAGGTACAGAGGCAGAGGTTTTGAAGCTCATTGATTAGTACTGAGGGGATGATGGTGTTGAACACTGAGCTGTAATTAATAAACAGCAGCCTGACGTATGTATTGCTGTTGTCTAGGTGCTCCAAAACCAAGTGAAGAGCCAGTGAGATTGCATCTGTTGTAGACCTGTTGTGGTGATAGGCAAATTGCAGTAGGCCCAGATCCTTGCTCCTTAATTCTAGCCAAGACCAACCTCTCAAAGCACTTCATCACAGTAGATGTGAGTGCTACCGGGTGATAGTTATTGAGGCAGCTCACCCTGCTCTTCTTGGGCATCGGTGGGAACCTCTGACTGCAGCAGTGAGAAGCTGAAGATGTCCTTGAACACTCCAGCCAGTTGGTTGGCACAGATTTTCAGTACCCTGCCAGGTACATTGTTGGGGCCTGACTCCTTGCGAGTGTTCACCCTCTTGAAGGATGTTCTGATGTTGGCCTCCTAGACAGAGATCACAGGGTCGCCAGATGCTGTGGGGATAGAACAGTGATGCAGCAAGTTGTTTATTAATGCAATTGCTAAAAGGGAATTAAAGGTGGTAGATCTTGAAGAATTATCTCTGCTTTATCTTTAATCTCATGGGTTACTCATAAAAAGTTCTAATCAACTCATAAGATTGAAAGGAAACCATAGCCGATTGTTGTGGCCCGTAATCTGAAATGTCAACTGGGTTGATGCTATTATTTTGTGTTCTTCACAACATAGTAGGTCATTTGGCCCATTAGGTCTATGCCAGCTCTTGGAGAATTTCCTTCAATCCCCTTTCCCTACTTATTCCCCTGTAAGTTTATCTCTTTCAAGTGTCTGTTAATTTTTACCACCTTCACAAGGGGTAATTGAAAGTAACCAATTGGATGCACTCCCTCCATAGCAAGTATGTGGTAATACTCTGATAATCTGGAACACTTGGGACTTTGGTGTCAGACTGGCAAATTTTTTGGACTATTGAGTGTTAATTCCCTGACAGACTTTTAACTAGTTTTGTTTTGAAGATGTTACTCAGTGTTATAATAAATTCTCAGGGGAGAACAGGAATCAGGGACTAAGGAGTCCCAGGCAAGTGTAAGGGAAACATTACCCGGTGGTCCTGTTCCAAGCCATTGGATTTCTGAATGGTCAGAGAGCAGATTATCAGAGTTTCACTGTAAATATCTTATCAGACAAGGGGACAAAAGAATTGTGCACAATATTCCAGGTGTCGTCTCACCAGACCCTAAATTGTAGTAAGATATTTTTGCTTCCATATTTCAAAACGTTTTGAATGGGAGAATCCTCAGTGGAGATGTTCCCATCACAATGTATTTTTTTATTGTGCAACTTGTGTGGGGATGCTAGAACACAGCTCCTCAACACTTGTGGAGCTGACTTCATGCAGGGCACCAACATTTGTGTGGTGGTTTTCCAAAATACTTCTGAGGATTTTTTAAAGGAAACCTTGATGATATTGTTTCAAGATCTGTCACTGTTTTTGATACCTCTCCATGGCTGTGAAGTCAGAGTTTTGTATGCCCATGGCATTGCGCACAGAAGGTTGGTTGGGGTCCAGAGATCAATATGGCTTGTTAGCTTCCCACATGCAAAAGTGTGAGGACTGGGTCCTGTGCAGGATGTGCCAATATTTGCTTCCTGGGACAGAAAACCACTTAGGTAAGCAAAGTGCTCCATGTTTTCTGGTAATTGTGAATCAGTCCTGATATACTGTGACTGTATATCAGGGGCTGATTCATGTAACACTTTCAATTTTTCAATATTGATAAGCCCCTCACATTTGTATAAGATAAGATAAGATATCTTTATTAGTCACATGTACATCAAAACACACAGTGAAATCCATCTTTTTGTGTAGTGATTTGGGGGGCAGCCTGCAAGTGTCACCATGCTTCTGGCGCCAACATAGCATGCCCACAGCTTCCTAACCTGTATGTCTTAGGAATATGGGAGGAAACCGGAGCACCTGGAGGAAGCCCATGCAGACATGAGGAGAACGTACAAGCTCCTTACAGACAGTGGCCGGATTTGAACCCGGGTCGCTCGCGCTGTAAAGCGTTACTCTAACCACTACACTACTGGAGAGTTTTAAATGATCTGCATGTTTTCTTTTTTGCTTTACAATAGCACAATCATCAGAGGAGTCGTGTTTAATGATTAATGTCCTATTGGTATCCAGATGGGCAAGATTGAAAATCATTGGTGTAGAACTGAAGGAGTGAAGATCAATGAAGGGTTGTTATGTTTGATTGTTATGTTTGAGTCCTGATTGCTGGGATTTGGTGGTTGAATGATGGGATTCTATTGAATTAATCAGTATTTGAGGCTAATAGTCCCTTTGTTGGGAAATGAGATTCTTGGATGTTTTCACTGACCCTGGTCATACATTGCAAGGTAATGACACTTTTTCCAGTACTCCACAATCTGATAAAGGGCATTAATCTGAAAGATTAACTCTTACCCTCTCCACACGTTTTTGCCTCACATACTGAGTACTTCCTGCATTTCCTGTTTGTATTCCATCCATATCCTTGAGACTGAGCTTAACTTCTGCCTCCTCTTGGAGCCATTGCAGATATTGCCTGGAGATCCTTTTGGCCCCTGAAGGAAGGGACCTCATTCTCCCCTAAAACCTTGTCTATCAAAGCTTAAAACAATGTCGCAGAACATCTGAGTGACTGCTCTCTCCTGTGATTGGCTGTGGCATCCCAGTTGCACCAGGGGCTTGTGGAATGACTTCTACAACCCAAATGTACACCCTCTTTAATTATCCCAAGAGCTTCAGCAACTCAGAAAATTGAGCCCCATCTTGACAGGTTTAGGTAATTAAAAACATAATTAGTGACACTTGGTTGCTGACATTAGCTGAGGAGCAAGCAAAATTAATTTTGTCTCGAGCATTTACCATGTTAAATTGATGTGGGTTAATTGCACACCCGAATCCTGACCTACATTGTCCGGCCCTATCCAATTTTGCTCCCATTGCTTTCATTTGGAAGTGTAACTTCCTAGATAATGTGACAAATTACCTTTTTGTTGCAATTCAGATCTGTAGGGGTAAAACAATAGCAGAGCACAGTCTCGTTTATCAAATGTTTCACAAATTAGCCATGAAGTCATCAGCCCCTCTGAGGTAACAAAAGGAGTAATTTATATTCATTTCTGACAGTTAAGTTTCACTATCAATGATGGAATACTTGGATTGGGAGAAATCCTTTCAATGTTATTTTCATTATCATGCCAATAATAAGATATTGGAGCAAGAATGGGTGGTGCAGTGGATCAGCACATTGTTCTTTCATCTCAGAGACCTCAGCAATGCTAGTCCCAGTTGACAGGGCTACTGTTTCTTTTCTGCGCTCTGCTTTCAATGTCTCGTTCAAAAAGTAATGTTCTTGTTGACACTACCTTTCTCCTTTTCAAACAGCTTTTACACATCCTCCTTCAATAGTGTAATGGTTAGCGTAACACTATTACAGCACCAGCGACCCGGGTTCAATTCTGGCTTCTGTCTGTAAGGAGTTTGTACGTCCTCCCTGTGAGTGCGTGGGTTTGCTCCGGGTGCTCCGGTTTCCTTCCATGTCCCAAAGACATAAGGGTTAGGAAGTTGTGGGCATGCTGTATTGGTGGAATACGGCGTGGCGACACTTGCGGGCTGCCCCCAGAACACTCTACAAAAAAGATGGATTTCACTGTGTGTTCCGATGTACATGTGACTAATAAAGAAATCTTATCTTATCTTATCTGACTTGGCATTGATTCTGAGCAGCTGCCTAATGATGCCATTCTAAACCAAATTAAGGAAACCTGTTGTTTGCAACTCTCACCTTTCCTCAGCAGAATCGGTACTTATTACAGGAAGCACATTTTGGAGAAATCAATAACCACTGGGTGAGGGACTTCAGTTCCAGTAACTAAGGTGGCTGGTTTGTATCCCCACTGAATGAGTTTGCTGAGAAATGAACTGCATAGCTGTCAAGTTGGGATTGCCTTTGAAGAATCAGAAGTGATCTCATTGCAGTATATAACAGCTTGAAACTTTCCTCAGTGAAGGTCTTTTCTTCAGTCAAGAGTTTAGAACTGAGAAATATTGTTTCAGAACAAAGAACCAGCTATTTAAGACTGAGATGAGGAAAAGTGCATTGCAAACAACTGAACTTCTCTATCCCAAGGGGTGGGGTCAGTAAGTACACTCGAGATTGATCTTTTTATTTATTGCATACTTATAAGTAAATGGATATAAAGTTGGGGTGGGAAAGTGCAGTTAGAGATTCAGCCATGATTTTACTAACTGGCAGAGCAAGACTGATAAATCTTTGTGAGAAAAGATGAAATGTGGAAAAATGTGAATAATAGGAAAGTAGAATACTTTTAAATGGAGAGAAACTACAGAATGCTTAGGTACAGAAGGCTCTGGATGTCGTTGTATATGAAATGCAGAAAGTTGGTTTGCTGTACAGCAAGTAGTTGGGAATGAAAATGGAATACTGCTGGTTTTCATTACAAAGTGCATGGAGTATTAAAATGGAAGCCTTACTACAAATATACAGGCCATTGGTATGAGGACACCTGGAGTTGTGCATATAGCGCAAAGAGAGACAAACCTGCAGCGGAAGCAGTTCAGAGATGATTCACAAGGTTAATTCTTGGCATGAAGGGGTTGTCTTGCGCAAAACAAATGAGCAGGATGGGTCTATAATTCCTAGAGTTTGTAAGAATGAGGGATAAAATTACTGAAACGTATATGATTCTGATTAGGCTTGATGGAGTAGATATTTTCCTCTGGATTTTTCCCCTCATGTGGCAGTCTAGAATTAGGGGCACTTTCACAATAAGGGGTTGTCTTTTTAAGATGAGGAGGAATTCCTGAGGTTCATAAATCTTTTGGAATTCTCTATTCCAGGGAGCTGTGGAGGTGGAGTCACTGAAAATAATCAAGGTTGAGACAGATAACTTTTGGCTCCTCCATGGAATGAAAGTTTATGTGGAACAGGTAAGAAAGATCAGATGAGCCTACATCTTGTCAAATTATGGAACAGAGCTCAAATGGTCCATTCCTACTCCTATTTCATGTGTGTCCCAAATATTACAGTAAAGGAGAAGGCAAGAGAGAAAATGAGGAAGATAAAAATCATATCTCATGTTTTAAAATACATAGAGGAAATAAGTAAATGAATGGTGATGCCCAATATGGAAATGCCACCTGGTCCATATGGGATGTACCCTAGAGAAGTAAGGAAACATTAGAACAGCCCTTGTAGGTTTGATAACAAGGATGTTTGACCCCCAAGACATTCATCATTTTACTGGGGAAAGTAGTTCAAGGATCAACCATTTCTGGGAAACATAACTTCCCCCCTTACAGGTGCTTAGTTTCCATGAAACCTCAATGGCGTTCTCTAGCAACTTCTGTTTGTGCTTGCAGGATGACGATGTGATTTCTTCACAGCATAAGGTCTGAGGTAGATGCATATGAATTCATCGTGAGCTTTGTTCCACATTTGCAGTATGTGCGTAATACTATGAGGGTGTGCTTTTTTCAGGATACATATCCATTTTTGTGATTGAATTGCTCACATGCACAGTGAAAGAACAATGTCCTTCTTCATCATAGCTTTGATTTCACTCATTATTTGGGGCATTGCTTATGATATATGCATGTGTCCTGAGACATTTTCTTCATAACCGGTTGGATCATTTCCAGGTAATATGCATGTGATCCCTATTGTGTGAAGAGCTGATCCTGTGTCAAAACTAAGAAGGGTCTCATTCACCTGAGATTATTTTACGTTGACATTCTTCAATTTTTGAATGCCGTTTACAATAAAAATGTTTCCAGAACTATCAAAGGTATTGTAAGGAAATATTCTGGCATTTCCTCATTCAGTTAGAGTAAGAGAACAGTAAAGACTTTGAACATCTGTTCACTTTGCATTGACAAATGGACCTATAGCAACCAGTACATAGATTTGAGTCATAAATGTTCACTTCTATCACAGGGTGAATGCTCTGACAATTGTACATGTAACAAGTATGTACTCAGAAGCATATTTTTGCTGATCTCTGAACAGAAAACTTTGAGATGGTTGGATTTTCCACATGGCTTTCACCGTTTTTCGACTTGCAGGGCATTCCACTTTGAGAATTAGCTACCACTGTACTAGTTCCAGTGTCTGGAGGTTTGCCTACTTTGTTGTTGCTGGTGATTGTTTTGTGCATAATATTCTATGCTGAGGTTCTGATGAAAGGTTGCAGACCTGAAACATTCACAAGATCACAAGACAAAGGAGCAGAAATAGGCCATTCGACCCATCGAGTCTGCTCCATGAGCTAAACTAATACTATTCCTATCTAGCCCCAATTTACGGCCTTATCCCCATATCCCTTGATATGTTGACTAATTAGATACCTATCAGTCTCCTCCTTAAACGCCCCCAGTGATCGGGCCTCCACAGCTGTATGTGGTAAAGGATTCCATAAATTCACTACCCTCTGGCTAAAGAAATTTCTCCTCATTTCTGTTTTAAATTCGGTACCCTCTAATTCTAAGACTGTGCCCTCTAGTCCTGGACTCACCCACCAAGGGAAACAGCTTAGCCACATCTACTCTGTCCAGTCCCTTCAACATTCTAAATGTTTCTGTGAGGTCCCCTCTCACTCTTCTGTACTCCAGTGAGTACTGTCCAAGTGCCGACAAATGCTCATCATATGTAAGCCCTTTCATTCCAGGAATCATCCTCGTAAATCTTTTCTGAACCCTCTCCAACATCAGCACATCCGTCCTAAAGTAAGGGGCCCAAAACTGCACACAGTTTTCCAAATGAGGCCTCACCAGTGCCCCATACAGCCTCATCAACACTTCCTTACTTTTGTATGTTATACCTCTCGAAACGAGTGCCAACATAGCATTCCCTTATTTTACCGCTGATCAGACCTGGTGGTTAACCTTTAGGGTATCCTGCATGAAGACTGCCAAGTCCCTTTGCACTTCTGTACTTTGAATTTTCTTCCCATCTGGATAATAATCTGCCCATTTATTTCTTTTTCCAAAGTGTACAACTACACATTTCGCAACATTGAATCTCATCTGCCATTTCTTTGCCCATACTCCTAAACTATCTAAGTCTCTCTGCAACCTTCCTGCTTCTTCAATACTCCCTACTCCTCCACCTATCTTGGTGTCATCTGCAAACTTAGCCACAAAACCATTTACTCCATAATCCAAATCATTGATGTACAATGTATAAAGAAGCAGCCCCAAAACCGACCCCTGCGGGATACCACAGGTAACCGGTAGCCAACCAGAACAGGATCCTTTTATTCCCACCCTTTGCTTTCTGCCTACCAGCCAATGCTCCACCCATTCTAATATCCTACCTGTAACTCCATGAGCTCTCACCTTATTAATCAACCTCTTGTGCAGCACCTTGTCAAAGGGCCTTTTTGAAAGTCTAAATATACAACATCTACAGCCTCTCCCTTATCCACCCTACCTGAGATTTCCTCAAGAAGCTCCAATAGGTTGGTCAGGCAGGATCTTCCCTTTATGAAACCATGCTGGCTTGGACCTATCTTGCCTTGCACCTCTAGGTATTCTATAACCTCATCCTTGAGGATCGATTCCAATAACTAATAGGTCTGTAATTTCCGTTATGCTGCTTCCCAACTTTCTTATACAGCGGAACTACATCTGTGACCCTCCAGTCCTCCAGAACCATGCCAGAGTCTATTGATACCTGGAAAATTATCACCAATGCCTCTGCAATCTCCAAAGCCACTTCCTTCAGAACCTGAGGGTGCACTTCATCCAGTCCGGGAGACTTATCTGTCCTCAGTCCATTTAGCTTCCCAAGCACCTTCTCTCTAGTAATCTTGACTAGACTCAGTTCTATCCCCTGAGACCCCTGACTCTCAGGTATATTGCTGATGTCCTCCACAGTGAAGACCGAAGCAAAGTACTCATTTAGTTCCTCTGCCATCTCTTTGTTATCCATTATAATCTCACCCGCACCATTTTCAATGGGTCCTATATCAACCCATGTCTCCCTTTTACTCTTCATATATTATAAAAACTCTTAGTATCCTTTTTAATGTTATCTGCCAACTTCCTTTCATAATTCATCTTTTCTTTCCTAATGACCTTCTCAGTTTCTTTCTGTAAGTTTTTAAAAGTTTCCCAGTCTTCTGTTTTCCCACTAATTTTTGCTTCCTTGTATGCCCTCCCTTTTGCTTTTATTTTAGCCTTAACCTCTCTTGTTATCCACATTTGTGCCATTTTTCCATTCATAACCTTTTTTCTCAGAATATATCTATCCTGCATTTTCCTTATTTCTTGTAGGAATTCCATCCATTTCTGCTCTGCCGTCCCTCCAACTATCTTACTTTTCCAATCAATTTGGGCCAGTTCCTCTGTCATGCCACTGTAATTTCCTTTGTTCCACTGAAATATTGATGCACCTGCTATCAGCTTCTTCTTTTCAAATTTGAAACTGAACTCAATCATATTGTGATTGCTAGTTCCTAATGGTTCCTTTACCTTTAGTTCCCTAATCACCTCATTACACAGTTCATTACACAGCACCCAATCCAAAACAGCCGATCCCATAGACATTCCACAAACTCGCTCTCCTGAGATCCACTGCCTTCCTGGTTTTCCCAATCCACCGTCATGTTAAAATCCCCCATAATTATCTTGACATTGTCTCTCTGACACGCTTTTTCTATTTCTTACTGTAACTTATAGTCCACATCCTGGCTGCTGTTAGTGGGCCTATATTATAACTGCTATTATTGTCCTTTTACCCTTGCCATTTCTTAGCTCCACCCAGAAGGATTCCACTTCTTCTGACCCTACGTCCCTTCTTCCTATTGATTTTATATCATTACTAATCATCAGGGCCACACCACCCCCTCTGCCTACCCGCCTATCTTTCCTATACACTGTGTACCCTGGACATTCAGTTCCCAATCACATCCGTCATTAAGCCATGACTCAGTGATTGCCACAATGTCATATTTTTTAATCTGTAGCTGTGCCACTAGGTCATCCACTTTATTTCTAATGCTACGTGCATTTAAATATAGTACATTTAGATCAGTATCTGCTACCGATTTCGCTGTATTTCTATTGTTCAGCAAATTATCCTGTCTTTTCACCTGCCTGTCCTTCTTACCATCTTCACTGCACTCTGTCTTGGACTTGTTCCTATATACCTCTTCCTCTATCCTAACATCCTGGTTTCCTTCCCCCCGCCAAATTAGTTTAAACACTCCCCAACATCTATATTAAACATTCCTGCCAGGATATTGGACCCCTTGGAGTTCAGGTGTAACCCATCCTTTGTGAATAGGTCATACCTCTCTCAGAAAAGGTCCCAGTAATCCAAGAATTTGAAGCCCTGCCCCCTGCACCAGTTACTCAGCCACGCATTCATCTGCCTGATCTTGCTATTCTTACTTTCATTAGCACATGGTACAGGTAGTAATCCTTAGATTACTATCCTGGAGGTCCTGCTTCTTAACCTTCTTCCTAGCTCCTCGTAATCTTCCTTCAGGACCTCCTCTCTTTTTCTACTTATGTCATTGGTACCTACATGTACCAAGAATTCTGGCTGATCACCCTCTCCCCTCAGAGTATTCTGGACCCGGTCCGAGACATCCCGTACCCTGGCACCAGGGAGGCAACACACCATCCGGGTATTGTTGTCCGGTTTGCAGAATCTCTTATCTGATCCCCTCACTATAGAATCCCCGATAACCACCGCATTTCTCCTTGCCTGCTGGACCACAGCACCAGGCACAGTGCCAAAGTCCCATTTGCCGTGGTCTTTCTCTGTCGGGTCATCCTCTCCAACAGAATCTAAAATGAGATACCGATTTTTGAGGGGAACTGCCACAGAGGTATTCTCTACAAATTCTTTATAGTTTCTATCTATCTCCACCTCACTCTCCCTAATCAGCCAAAGGTCATCGAGCTGCAGCTCCAGATCCCTAACACGATCCCTGAGGAGCCGCATCTCAATGCACTTTGCACAGTTGTAGTCCTCGGGGAGGCTGGTAGTCTCCCAGGGTCCCCACATCTGACACTCCAAACATAAAACTAATCCCAGATGAATACTGCTATGGCACTGTCTAATGCTACTAAAATAAATAAACTAGGAATAAATAAACTAGTAACTTACCCCTGCTCTATAAATCTCGCCTCTTACCTGTTCTTGCCGAAGCCTGTTGAGCCAAAGCCTTACCACTCTGACGACGACCACTCCCCGACGACCACTCCACTAGACACTGCCTCTCTTATGTAGGGAAGGTAGGTCTCTGCACCAATCAGGTTGCTTGTTCTCCGATGCTCCGTACACTAAGTGCACTAGGCCACACTCTCAGCCTTCGCTCACTTTTTGCTTGCTTCTCTTCCCACAAATGCTGCCTGACTTGCCAAGTTTCTGCAGAATTTTTGTTTTTGTTTCAGATTTCCATCATTTGCAGTTTTTATTTTCGTTCTGCATGGGTGTTTATTTTTCCCTTTGACTTCTAACACAGTACTATCTTGTCATTTTTCTGCACCTACAGTACTACCATTTGAAAGTGACTGTGATCTTTCCAATTCCAGCATCTTGGACAGTTTGTTATCCTTTTCAAGGGCTTTCCACAATGTTGCTTTGATAAATATCCTTCAATCTGTTTATTCACCCCTCAAAGGTCCAAAAATTCACACTTTGTAGTAAGTTGTCTCTGACACAAATAATATTGATTAATTGTTTCATTTGAGATTCAGATTAATTTATTGTCATGTACACCAAGGTGCAATGAAATTCCTTCCTTGTGTGAGGCTTGCAGAGTAAACAGTATACATGGTGATAATAAGTGCAACAATAAATATAGCAGCGAAGGCAAAACCAAAGGAATGGTGCAAAGATTGCAGTGCAAGCTGAGGCAGTGCAAAAAGAAATGCTGAAATGACAATAACAGAAGAGGTAAAATTAAGGGTTCAAGAACGTGGCAGCACCACCGGGACTGGAAGGTGGAAGAGGTGATTGGTTCAGAAGTCTGATAGCAGTGAGGAAGAAGCTGTTCTTGAGTCTGGCCATCTGGGCTTTTGAGCTCCTGGAAGGTAGAAGAGAGAAGGGAATTGCCAGGCATCTTTGATGATGCTGTTAGCCTTTTTGATGCAATGCACCATGAAGATGGACTGGATGGAATGATGTAATGAGCCTGTGGTGGACTGGGCAGTGTTTATCACTCTGCAGGTTCAGTCGGTCCAGAGCAGAGAAGTTGCCATACCAGTCTGAGATGCAACCCGTCAGGGTGCTGTCTATAATGCATTTGCTGTTTTCTTGTATGATGGAAGGCAATTATTTCATATTCCTCATATGCAGTCAGTCCAGTCTTTGTAATCATTGTGTCATGGATATTCTGTGGTCTTTTACTCTCATGTTAAAAGAATCCTTTTTTTCTTGTTATTCCTGACCCATTCTTGCCATTGCCTCTTCAAACATGCAAATCTGTTTTTCCTTTTGGGACTGCACCAAGGATGAGAAAGAATGCATGTCAATAGTGGGAGCCTAAGTATGGCCATGTTAATAGTATATGAGTGTAGAATGATGTACTGAAAGTACCAAACATGACTATTTACTCAAACGTAAATTTTGAAGTTGGTTGAGCTGCTGGACATTGAGGATGAATTCCAGAAGGGGTCATCATCTTTAACATTGTGGCAGTTTTATTCTGATTATTGCACCGGTTAACATACAATGAAGTGAAGCTTGCCAGACAAAGGAAAAGAGAAACTTGCATTTGCAAAGCACCTTTCGCATCCTGAGGATGCCTCAAAGGTCTTTATATTGAAAAATATGCTTCTGAAGTGTTGTCACTGTTGTAGGAAATGCAGGAGTCAAATGGCTTAATGAAGAACTTCAAACCACAGCATCCAAGAGGAATATCCCCCAGTGTCCTTGTTCAAGTTTGGTTTGTGATTGCCTGGTCTAATGTCTCATCTAGAGTATCTGGTCAGTTTCATCACTGCTAAAACATTGTAGGGGCCAAGGTTATTCTTGGAATAAATTGTGACATTGTTTCCTAGTTACTTTCTTCACAAAGCTGAAGTCATAATTACCTATTTTTCTTTTGTCTCTAGTTATTGAGGGTGACTGACTTCTTCTTTGGTTTGTTCTTCTACAGAATGGACAGGAAGTTCCCTGACAGAGTGGGTGAGTGTACCTGGACTATATACAGCAGGTTTATCAAACCTCAAAAACAGAGATGACAATGTGATGATGTTCAGCTTACCTTCCAAGAGCTCTAAACTTAAGTCAAGACTTTAAGTTCAACCTGGCATAAGTTTTCATGAGTACCCTCTCTATAGGGAGATAATGCTGTATCAACATACTTCAAGGACTCGTTTACTTCACTACTTTAGTCTCTACGGAAAGGTCTAGCTGTCAATAATCACTATTTTGAGAGATGGGTCCCTCCTCCCAACCAAGGAGAAGATAATTCCAGCTGATGAAACAGTTTGAACACAGTTTATTTTATTTAAGTGAGACATGTTTAATTCTAATAAGTAATTATTAACAATGACTTGTAACTTACAAAGGATTTCAAAACACAAGCACAATTCTTACCAGCTGAAAAGTCATACCAACTAGTTGCAGATGAACAAGTCGTCCTTCTCAAAAAAACAAAAACTGAGGAATGAATTCTAGGTCTTCTTTCTGTAACCCCTTCTCTGTGTCATTCCCCCCCTCCCCCCCTCCCCCCCTCCCCACCCTGACTGCTTTCTAACATTTATATTGTTTTTTCACTTAGTTGACATCATTGGCATGTGATGTTTTTTCAACCATGTTTTCAGGCCAGGTGACTGGAGTGTTTAACTAAGTAAAAGTGGATCCCTTTGTTCTCTTGTTTATGTTAAGAGGCTGAACAGAGAATATTGGTTAGAAGTTTAACTTAGCAAACATCTTGAGCCTTGGACAATTTCTGCTGTTTTTGCAAAAGGGACTTTAGCTTAATGAGAAACCACTTCTTGACCACTGGACAGTTCATGCTGCTGTGCTTAAAAGGCTGAGGTTAGCAATAACCTTTTGGGTGACTGAAAAGTGAATATCCATCACAACAAGACTTGTCTATCAGACTTGACACTCGGACAACTATGAGCATTCTTCCAAAAGCATCTTTGCTTCAAAAAAAAATTGAAAAAACCAACATCCTGTAATGTTTTCCGCCGTCACATTTGCTGTTTCACCTGCAGTATTGATGGATGATTTTCATGTGACCTCATTTTTGTTCACTCTCCATGTGGAGGTGAGTAGACAGCAAACTCGAAAGCCCTATTTATCAATATTTATGATTGATAATTCCAGGCTACAACAAGAAGCATTTAATACTGAAACATATTTGAACATTCTGTGAAGGGACAGGACAAGTTGATGAAGAATATTGGTTAAGACTCCACGGCACCAGAATCAGTTCATTGTGTCCCATTTTGGGCTCCATTGGCTTTAGAAGAAATGCTGATCAACCCTGTACAATATCTCAGGTAGCACAGTATATTTATTGGTAGTTGTACCCAAGGATGTTGAAGCATCAATGATCATGATGTGCTCTAGCACTGGAATTCCAGGGGATGAACTGTAGTTAGATCATGGCTGATCTTTTACTTGGGCATAATTTTCCACTAACCCTAACCTCACCTTCCTTTAATATCCAAATTCTATCAATGTCTCTCTTGAATACGCTCATTGACTGTGGTCTTGGGTAAAGAATTCCAAAGTCGCATTCCTCTCTGGATGAAGACATTTCTCTGTCCTGCGTGGCTTACTCTTTACAGATTTACAAGGATGCTGCCTGGAATGCACAGCATGCCTTATGAAAGCAGGCTGAGGGAACTCGGCCTTTTCTCCTTGGAGAGATGGAGGATGAGGGGGGACCTGATAGAGGTATATAAGATGATGAGAGGTATTGATCGGGTAGATAGAGGATTTTCCCCAGGGCTGAAATGGTGGCCACAAGAGGACATAGGTTTAAGGTGCTGGGGAGTAGATATAGAGGAGATGTCAGGGGTAAGTTTTTTACTCAGAGAGTAGTAAGTGCGTGGAATGGGCTGCCAGAAATGGTGGTGGAGGCGGATACCATAGGGTCTTTCAAGAGACTGTTAGATAGGTACATGGATCTGAATAAAATAGAGGGCTATGGGTAAGCCTAGTAATTTCTAGGGTAGGGACATGTTTGGCACAGCTTTGTGGGCCGAAGGGCCTGAATTGTGCTGTAGTTTTTCTATGTTCTATGTTTATACTGAGACAATTACACCAGCCAGTGGAAACATCATCCCTGCAACTGCTCTGTAATGTTGTACATTTTAATCATCACCTCTAATTCTTCGAGGGTCTAGAAAATATAGGCCCTGTTTGCTTAATTACTTCCCCTAGTACATTTCTTCTATCCCAGGAATCTATCTGGTGAGCCACTGTTGCACACACACTTTCACCTTGAAGCATGGTGTATCTCAATCTGGACTCAGAACAGTGATAATACGGTTGCAAAGGAACCAAGAGCATCAAAATCAGAGACAAGATGTGCAAAGATTGAGAAAGAACTTCAAGCAATTGAGTTCCCCTGTGATAAAGTTAAAGCTGCATCCATGGCTGGTGCTTAGTGAATGGTGAAATGGATCATCCTCCATTGACATCAATCGTGCTCAAGCCATTAAACAGTGCACCTAGGAAACTTTGTAGAAGACTGTTGTCTCCCAAAAAAAAGCAGACTGAGAGCTTCATGTCAAAGAGACTACATTATGCTGCAGCGTTACAAAACGTTTGTTAGACTTCACTTGTAGCATCATGTATAGTTCTGGGTGCCACACTATAGGACAGTGCAGAGGAGGTACATTAGGATATTGCCAGGATTAGAGGACTTTATTATGAGGAGAGATTGGAAAGACTGGGTTTGTTTTCCTTGAGCTAAGGAAGCTGAGGTGTGAGCTGAGTTATATAAAAATCATGAGAGGCATAGATAGGGTAGACAGTTGATCTTTTTCCTGTGGTAGGAGTATCAAAAACAAGAGGGCAGTTTAAAGTGAGAGGAAGGAATTTTAAAGGGGATTTGAGGGAAAGCTTTTTTTTGCAGAGAGTGGTTGATATCTAAAACTTGCTGTCAGAGGAGAAGGTGGAGTCATATATAATCACTATATGTAAGAGACATTCAGACAGGCACTTAACTGGGCAAGGCATGGAAGGATATGGACCTAAATTGGGCAAATGGGATTAATGTGGATGGGCAAAAGTTCAAAGGGCCCATTTCTGTGTTGTAGCACTCAGTCTTTGCTACCACACTTAACTTCTGATGTCCCTGCTCTGGTAAAGCTTACAATTTTACACTTGAACTGGAAGAAACCAATCGGAGCAAATCACTTCCAGTCGAAGACCCGTGTCGGCAAAAATTTATCTTTGCTGCAGGGTTGACTTGGTTCAGAAGCAGCTGCATGTGACAATTCGGCAAAGTTGACCTGAAAACATGTTAAAGGTGAACCACTGCAATGGGTCGGGTCTCTTGTGTAAGGGATTACTTGCTAAAATACAATCAAGACATACTGGCATACAGTAATAATATAACGCTGGAAAAGGTCAGCGGGTGAGGCAGCACTTTCTATTTGTATTTCAAATTTCCAGAATTTGCCTTTTTTTTGTAGTTTGGAAAGGAAAGGAATAAAGGAATATGGGCCAAGTGCAGGAAAATGAGATTAGCATAGCTAGGCATCTTAGTCGGCATGAATACGTCGGGCTGAAGAGCCTGTGTTTATCCTGTATGATCTATGACTCTGAGTAATTGTCAGCATAACACAACACCAGCAATATTTCCAGGTAGGAATACAAAATCACCTCAAGCCTACGTTCCCAGTGATGTAGTGGAAAAGAAACCCCTAGACCAGAGCATGTGGTATCCTGGTTCATGCACACAGTGGTGGGTTCCAAAAGCTGTGATGTACTTGTTGGATATTGTTGATGCTTTGAGAACAGCCTTCAGATGATTTATGCCGGAGGAAGACATAAAACTGACCTACCTGAGAATGAGGATTTTCTGAATCACAGACCCCACAGGTTATGGGCAGGCCCCCTGAATCTCTACAGTCCCTGAGGCAAATGAGAACAACCTAAGCACTTGAAATTCCCAGAATGAAGACTGTACTGAGTGACTGTAGATCTGGAGGAAAGGGTCAGCCTGCGAATAGATTGAAGGTATTTGAAATGCCTGCTTTCCATGTACTATTGTGACTCTATGTACTATTTTGAAAATATCAGAGATCCACCATGTATTTTTTGAAGTGAGATAATTACATTTTATAACCGTTCTTCTGTGAGGGGAAGGGTGTGACTCAGGGTGTATTAACTGTGTACATCTGGCATCTGTCATAATTATATGACTTTGTATTTGATGTGTTCTTTTCCACTCTCTTTTCCATCTCCCCCCCCCCCCCCCCCCCCAACACTCCACCCCCTGGGTGTCTTTGCCAGATTGTCTGTAAATTTGTAGAGGTCCTAAAATTCCTGTAAGGTAAGAACAGAAAAACATACATTTACTTAGCATCAACAGGATATCTTAAAAGTGTTTTATAGCCACTCAGGTCCTTTTAAAATGTGGTTTTGCCATGTAGGAAGTGTAGCCGTTAGTTCCCACCAACAACAATGTGGCAATGGCAAGGCAATCTATTTTTAAAATAGATTGCAGCGTTGTTCAAGAAGGGAAAGAGGGATAATCCTGGAAACTATAGATCGGTGAGCCTCGTGTCAGGAGAGGATTATTAGGGATAGGACTTTTCAGCATTTGGAAAACCATGGCCTAATTAGGGACAGTCAGCATGGCTTTGCGTGGCATGTCTTACGAACTTGATTGAGTTTTTCAAGGAGGTGACAAAGGTGATTGATGAAAGTAGAGCTGTAGATGTTGTCTTCATGGATTTTACTAAGGCATTTGATGAGGTCCCTCATGGTAGGCTCATCCAGAAGATTAAGATGCATGGGATCCATGGTGACTTGGCTGTTTAGATTCAGACTTGGCTTGCCCATGGAACACAGAAGGTAGTGGTCGATGGGACTTATTCTGGCTGGAGATCCATGACTAGTAGTATTCTGCAGGGATCTGTACCAGGACCTTTGCTGTTTGTGATATATATAAATGACTTCGATGAAAACGTGGATGGGTGGGTTAGTAAGTTCACAGTGATACAAAGATTGGTGGTGTTGTGGATAGTGTAGAAGATGGCCAAAGGATACAGTGGGATGTAGATCAGTTGTAGATATGGGAAGAGAAATGGCAGATGGAGTGTAATCCGGCCAAATGTGAGGTTTTGAACTTCGGGAGATCAAATGTAAAGGGACAGTATGCATTTAATGGCAGGACCCTTAACAGTGTTGATGTACAGAGGGATCTTGGGTCCAAGTCTGCAGCTCCTTGAAATTGGCTGCACAGGTTGATGGAGTGGTAAAGAAGGTATGTGGCATACTTGGCTTTATTAGTTGAGGCATTGAGTTCATGAGTCAGGAAGTTACGTTGCAGCATTGTAAAACTCTGGTTAGGCTGCATCTGGAGTATTAAATTCAGTTCTGGTTGCCCCATTGTAGTAAGGATGTAGAGCCTTTGGAGATGATGCCAAAGAGGTTTACCAGGATGCTGCCTGGATTAGTGGGCATGTGCTATAAGGAGAGGATGGACAAACTTGGGTTGTTTTCTCTGGATTAGTGGAGGCTGAGGGGAGACCTGATTGAAGCGTAGCAGTTAGCGTAACACTATCACGGTGCCAGCGACCCGGGTTCAATTCTAGCCACAGTCTGTAAGGAGTTTGTACGTTCTCCCCGTGTCTGTGTGGGTTTCCTCCGGGTGCTCCAGTTTCCTCCCACATTCCAAAGACGTTCGGGTTAGGAAGTTGTGGACATGCTATGTTGGCGCTGGAAGCGTGGCGACACTTGCGGGCTGCCCCCAGAACATTCTACGCAAAAGGTGCATTTCACTGTGTGTTTCAATGTACATGTGACTAATAAAGAAATCTTATGTTGTCTTTATAAGCTCATGAGGGGCATAGATACAGTAACTTTCTCCCAGGGTCAAAATGTCTAATACTAGAGAGCAAATATTTAAGGTGAGAGGGGGGAAGTTCAAAGGGGATGTGCAGGGCAGGTTTTTTTACACAGAGAATGGTGGGTGCCTGGAATGTGCTGCCGGGGTGGTAGTGGAGGCAAATATGAATGAGGCATTTAAGAGGCTCTTAGATAGGCAAAAGAATGTGCAGGGAATGGAGGGATATGGGCATTGCGTAGGCAGAGGAATTAGTTTAGTTTAGTGTTTAATTACTAGTTTAGTTAGTTCGACATAGCATTGTGGGCTAAGGGCCCTGTTCCTGTGCTGTACTGTTCTACGTTCTGTATTCTATTTCAACAATGTTGACTGAAGAATAGATATTAGCTTGGATCTTGGGGGATCTTCCCTGCATTCGTACAAACTGGTACAATAAACTATTTTACATTCACCTTGGGTGAATCTGAATCCTGGATTCTGAATTCTGAATCCAAGTGGCCAAGTCAACATGGATCCCATGCATCTTAATCTTCTGGATGAGCCTTTAAACCCTCATCAAAAAGACAACACATTAATTAGTACAGTCCATGCTGAAGTGACAAGAACATAAAACTTTTTGAAGATAACACTTTGTGGGAAGAATGTGGGGATTGGTATGGACGGGTTCTCGTTTGCCTCTTCCCATGTTATTTGACTCTCTGTCCTTTTCTAAAATCATAGGAAGTATTTACTAGGATGAGGGAGATGCTGGGGTTGATTTCCTTGGAACAGAGGAGGTATTTAAAATCATGAAGACTGTTGAAAGAGAAATTGTTCCTATTAGCAGATGAGCCAAGAAGATAATGTAAGTGATTGGTAAAGGACTAGAAGTGACATGAGGAAAAACTATGCAAGGAGTGGTAGGGGTTGCTGGTGAGGGTTGGGAGTATGGGGGGGGTGGTATATGGATAAGATAAGATTAGATTTCTTTATTAGTCACATGTACATCGAAACACACAGTGAAATACATCTTTTACGTTGAGTGTTCTGGGGGCAGCCCACAAGTGTTGCTGCATTTTCGGCACCAACATAGCATGCCCACAGCTTCCTAACCCGTACATCTTTGGAAGATGGGAGGAAAGCTGAGCACCCAGAGGAAACCCATACAGACACAGGGAGAACGTACAAATTCCTTACAGACAGCGACCGGAATTGAACCCAGGTCTCTGCTGCTGTAATAACGTTACGCTAACCGCTACACTGCTGTGCTGCCCCGAAGTTGAGGCAGATTCAGTGTCAGCATTCAAAAGGGAAAAGGATGTATTTGCAAGGAAAGAATTTGCAATGCAAAAGTGAGAGCCTCTGCATGGATCTGGCACAGACTCAGTTTCTGACCCTCATCTATGCTGTAACCTTTCTGCGATCATGTGAATTTCATGCTTAAACAATTGGAGACGGTCTCTGACAGCATCCAAGTTGCCACCCACTAAGCCAAGCCTGATGGTACATAAAACACTGGTACTCCTTCTAGCAAATCTCAGCTGTGCACTTTACTTTGAGTGGATCAACACACACACCATCTCTCAAAACACTAAGAAGACTGTGGTGAATTTCCGAAGTGTCCTGGAGATCTACATACTTAGTACTTTAAAAGCCTAGTTTCATGTTGCTCTGGGATATGCTTCACACTCTGTCACTGAAATACCCGCTGTGTCACACTAGTTGGTTTCAAAGTCAGATTGGGACCTGTCTCTTGAATATTGTTGACACGTTGGTGTTGACGCACAGCTGAAACTGCGTCACATCTAAGATACTAATCAACTATAGTGATTTCTTGAATGACTGGGCACAAGCTGCTTTTCTGCACTGATTGAAGCATTGAAAGCTGAAAAATATGCAAGGGAATAGAATGTAATCTTGATAACATTTCATAGATAGCGTTAGATCATGCTGATGCCCATTGAGGACTTATCTGTTGATACCACTTACAGTGTTTTTCTAACAACTGGCTGCCTCGGTGCTTTGAAGTAACCTTTGTTGCCTGTGTATGTGTTGCAGCAGACTGCTTCAATCAAATCATATTACCTTTTAACAATAACAAACCCTCGCTTTTTAATTTCTTTAATTAGCTCTCAGTGTAAGGGTTAGACTCAATGCAGGAGTGGTGGGATGTCTGGCCAATACCTGAGGGCTCTGAAATCTGACTTGCTTAAAAGTAATCACACTATCAGCTCCACTCTTATTCATTCTGACTACTTCATTAGAATTTGATGAGTAAAAGTAGAGCAACTTCAATTTCCTGAGCTAAATGTAATCACTGGCTCCTTATTGTTGTTGTGCAAAGAATAATAAATTGAGGGAAACAGTTTTGTTTTGCGAAACTGTAATTATAAGTGATTAGTAGAAAGCCTTCTCTGATTTCTCTCCATACAAGTCAATAAGTAATTTTCCTAAGGAACTGATGTGAGCCTTGTGTTTTGTTTTTATTGTCTTTCCTTTCTTATTGTTGTATTTCCAATCAGTTTCCATATTGGTTACAATATAGAAAGGGACCATTCGGTCCATCATGCCAATGCTGGATATCAGAGCAATACCATCAACCAGTTTATTTCCCCGTAACCTATTCTGTCACACATGCCCATTAACTGTAATTCTCCCACCAGCTACCGATAGAAGATGTTATTTTACCTTGGCTAATTAACAGTGTACATGCAGCAAAAATTAGATGTCTTTTTTTCATGTGCAGATAAACTACACCCTGCCATTTTCATATTTATGACATAGGAGGCTATTCAGCCCATTGAATCTATGCTGACCTCGGAGTAATCTCATGAATCCCATTCTCCCACTTATTTCCCTGTAACCTATTCGCTTCAACATTCCCATTAACAACCTTCGAGCTCTCCCACCAATAACCTACTAATTTACAGTAGCTAATTAAACTAACAACCAACACATATTTGGGATAAGGAATGTGTTTGGAAATCAAAGTACCTGGGTTAAACCCCAGTGATGACAGGAAGAATATTCAAACTCTAAACAGACAGTACCAGAGATCTGAATCAAACCCGGGTCACTGGAGCTGTAAGTAAATTATAGTAACTGTAGTGCAACTATGCTCCCCAGAGAGAACACTTGAAAAGATAAGGTTACATTTAAGGCTTGCATTTAAAAGTGCAATTGATATCATTTAGGTAACCATTTTTTTAAAAGTAAAAATTGAAATAAATGGTGGATGAATGGGTAATGAAACTAAAGTTTGATTTTCTTTCAAGAATATAAACAGAAAAGCATTTGTTAAATTATTTTAGTAATTGATAAAATTATGACACCAATTCCGTTGGTTGCCTCTGTTCCTGGCTGTTCAGCAGGGGTTCTTAGGCAAAGGCCCAGTCCTGACAAGGAAGAACAGAGTTAAAAGATTTGGTATCAAGAATAGCACTGAGGTTAATAGCTCACCATTACTGTGGAACTACAAAGGATCTCCCAAAACTCTGTTGTGCTCAAACACCTGCATAAAGTCAGGGGATTGCTGCCTGAATCCAAGAACATATTCGGGCTCAAAGGGAAATTTCAGAAGGAAGTCAGGCCAACAGACAACCCACTGATGTTGAGGTGCATATCACACTCTCTATTTCATCTCCATTTCTGTAACTTCCTCCTGCCCTAGAATCCTCTGCAATATTTATGGTCTTCCAATTTTACAATTAAATATCTTTTGATTTTAGTGCCCTATGTTAGTGGCCATGCCTTCAGCTTCCATGACCCTACACTCTGAAATGTCCAACTGTAGACATCTCTGCTTTGCTATCTCCCTTCCTCAAAGATGCTCCATAAAATCTACCAATCTGACCAAGCATTTTTTTCAGACATCCGTCCCTAAATATCTTTCAAAGCTTAGTGTAATTTTTCTTGAGTATCCTCCTTACAACTTCTTTGACGAGTATCGGCTATCATACCTCTTTACGTACCCATGCAATCAAATCGTACTTGCTGCTACTCCTGTATAGCTTCAGGACATTTTACCATGTTAAAGCAGCCTATATAAATTCAAGTCATTGTTATTATTGCAAGTTGTACTGGCTGATTATAAGTGAATCTATATGTAACTCTTGTGCTGAGTGCTCCCTTAAGGTGAAATAAAGTCTTGATCTAGCCAGGGCAAATTCATATCTCATCTAAACAGTGCTGGCAAATCACAATGGAAGTACAAGCCCAAGCCCAACTCAGATCATGTGGAAATACTTTGGTTACACCGATGAGCTAAATATTTTGCACTCCAGAAACATTCTTAAACAATGACACTGGGGCCACAATTCAATCAAGGAAACAAAAATGGACAAAAACAAACTCTACACATGGGAATGCATGGCAATTTTTTTCTGGTGCCATTTGCACAAGGTTTTCATGCTTAAACACTGTGGAAGGATATGTATGCTTAAATGGGGCTCATGATTTTTTTTTGCATCGGTGTATGGTAGCAGTGAGTAACTTCGGAAGTCCTACGTACTACCTAAATGCAACAAATGCACTTCCCTCATCATCCTCCCTGTCACCTCTTTAAAAAAAAATAAACTGAAGTTGATCAGACTCTACCTTCTTTTAATAAATCACAACATAGTCACAACCCACAATGGTCACGGTCTTTTACCCAGAGTAGAGGAGTCTAAAGCTAGAGGGCATAAGTTTAAGGTGAGAGGAGAAAGATTTCAAAGGGACCTGAGGGCAACTTTTCCGCACGGTGGGTGGTGGGTAAATGTAATGAGCTGCCAGAGGAAGCTGCAGCGATGGGTACAATTACAACGTTTAAAAGACATTTGGACAGATACATGAATAGGAAAAGTTTAGAGGGACATGGAATAGTGCAGACAAATGGGACTAGCTCGGTAGACAACTTGGTCTGCATGGACAAATTGGGCTGAAAGGTCTGTTTGTGTGCTGTATAACGCTGACTCTTTAACATTCCCTTAATAAACCAAGCTGACTCCTCTGACTCCTTCTGTGGTTTTCTAAATTAAGATTTATACTGTTCCACAGAATTGAGTCCAATAACTTTTCTACCACCAAGGCTGAACCATCCCTACCCCCATTTTTAAACATGGTTCGGTTTCAGCAGTCTTTCAATTCTCTGGCACCACTTCTGTTGGCAGGGAAGAATGAACAATTGTAGTCAAAGCCTCTGCAATTTCCTCTCATTTCTTTTAACAGCTTAGGATGTACTTCACTGGGGCCTGATTTATCCATTTCAAAGATGATAAACCCTTTAATACTTCCTCTTTTACTATATTTACCAATAAAATATTTTACACTCATTGGTTTGAATCACAAAATTAGCATTATTCCCCACCCGCTGTCCTTTTGTGAAAAAAATCACAAAAACCTTACCCACATTCTTTGCCTCCATTCACAGGTTAACATTTTGGTCATTATCAAGCCCTATTCTTTCCATCATTATCTTTTTGCTCTATGTGTGCTTTGTTGAGTTTGCTTTGATATCCCCTCTTTTGCTGAAAAAGTGAAGGGTAATAAAGGATCTTGAACCTGAAAATTTAACTCTGATTCTCTTTCCACAGATGCTGCCTGATCTACTGAGTATTTTGAGCATTTTCTGTTCTTATTCCTCTTTTCCTTCCTAACTTTTCTTTTGATCTTGCTCCTACCCTTTCTATATCTTTCCATGCTTTTGTTATAATAAACTCTCAGTTACTTTGGAAGAACTAATCAAGGCAGGGCATACACAATGAATGGTAGGACGCTTGGAAATACTGAGGAACGGAGGAACCTTGGTGTACAAGTCGAAGGATCTTTTTAGGTTAGGTGCCAGCACAGGTAAGTAAGGTAGTGAAGAAGGTGCATAGGATATTTGCTTTTATTGGCCGAGGATAGCATATTAGTGCAGGTAAGTACGACATTACAAAACACTAGTGAGGCCAAAGCTGAAGTGCTGTGTAAATTTCTGGTCACCACACGATGGGAAGGATGTGATTGCACTGGAAAGTGTGAAATATCCTCCCATTGAATACTGAGCTTCCCTCAAGTTGTCAATATAGTGATGTTCTGCAAACTCTGAAGCATGGCATAGAATACCTGCCACTTTCTGAGATCTTCACTTGCACAGTCAGGACAGCCAAGGCACAAGTGTGATGCTGCAACAATATCCATAGAAGATAATAGATGTTCAGGCTGATTTTTCTATGCATCCAGACTTGTGTGTATAGACTTGCTCATTTAACGGGATGGGGATGAAAGTTCATTGTGTGACAATATAAGTACTTCAGCGTGTGTATGTGATGAGCACAGAACAGCATGATCATATCCTTCACTATGTTACAGTGTACCCACTGCTAATGGGGATGCATAGCTCTTTAAAACAAAATGTGGAGTGCAATTGAATTTCTGAGCCACAGACATAGAAGGAATCTTATCGATTGACTAATATAGCAGGGCTTTATAAAATATCTGAGGCAAGATCCTAAATTGAAAATCTGTTTAACCAGGACTGGGTATTAAATAATTTTAGTCACTTCCTATTTTTATTCACTTTTTTTTTACTGTAAAGATTGGCAGAAGGAATTCCACCAGTTTTGTGGTGGTTTATAATAAATGTAACAGGGACCCAACAGGATCTTTGGCTGCAGAGGAGACTTAGTATTCAGACATTCTCCCCCATTACAAGCGTGCTCTGTGTTGTCAATGGGAAACAGCATCTGCTGCAGTGAGATGTGGAGAATGGCTTATCTAATGTAGATGGAATTGTTAATTTAGCTATGAATAGAGGCCTTAAAACTCAAAAGGCATATATTGTGAAGGGCAATAAAAGTTAATTAGTTGCTTAAGAAGCAGTGTTACTTCTTGGCTTCCACTGGGTCCTAAAAATCATCACTTTTTGACAGTTTGTACAATTGCTGGTGCAATCTAACCAAGTGCAGCTATCACCTATTACTGTCCCTTACCTATTACTTGACATATTTTATGTTTAAGCTAATGTGGCTGACACTCTTTATTAGCAATTCCATTAATGAGATGAACTGCTTTTCTCAGAACTGATCTTTTTTATAGAAAATCCTTAACATAAAAACTGCTTGGTCTTAAATGGCAGCATTCAGTTCATTGAGGCTTTGTATCCTGCTGTCCCTTTAAACTTGTTGAGGCCACGTTTCCCACTTTCCTTTTAAACTCATCAGGGTCATGTTTCACATGCTCCACTTAAACTTACTGGGACCTGTTTTCCACACCTCTTTTAAACTGACCCAAGCTCCATTTCCCAGGCTCCTTTTAAACTTCCTAGGCCTCTTTCCGATGTTCCTGTTAAAATGACCATAGTCCAGTTTACTGTGCTCCTTTTAAACTCAGCAGGACCCCATTTCCCACACTCCCTTGGAACTTCCTAGACCATGCATCCTATGCTCCTTTCCAACTCATCAGATTCACTGGAAAATGTAATACACTGCTGTTATCATTGTTTTAAAAAGTGAGTTAAAAGTGTATTGCAATACTTATTTTAATAACATCCAGTTGTCTGAAAAATCTGCCAGTTGGGCACTGTCAGAATCCGGAGGTTTAATGCTTTAAAATGTTTCATTCAAAGTAGTGCAGAAGGTCTGAAAACGCTGGATTTGCTCTGTAGACCATTGAATATTGTCGATGCTGAGTTAGGTAGAATTTTGAATATAAGGGAGTTGATTTCTTTGGGAACCAGTCAGGAAAGTGGAGGCTGAGGTTGGATCAGCCACAATCTTACTGAATGGTGGAGCAGGTATGAGTCCAGGGCTGGGCCTTGTTTCTTGTGTTCTTATGTCATGTATAGGAGCTGTCTTACTCACTGAGTTTTTCCAGCATTTTCTGTTTTTCCTTGATACAAAGATTTACCTTTTTAAAAATTCAAAAGCTCCTGCAGTTACTAAAAGTACCTTTAAATCTGCTGCAGTGGAAAAGAGGGGAATGAAGAGTTCGGTTTGTTGATTTGGATGACAGCAAGACCATGGTTCTAGACTACTGACTGGGACAGGAGAACCCAAATGATATTAATAAATAATAATAAGCAAATGATTTATTATTTTGTTTTCAGTGTGAATGGAATAGCAACAGAACTAAAATTATAACAACTGACTTATTACACAGTCATTTATTCCAGGCAGCAGCTCACACATGGCCGGGTTCATTGAACTGAATCTCACAACTTGCCTTGGAGGGATTAAAATTTAATTTTGATGAAAAAGGAAATTGTTCAGGGTTTATAATGGATGGTGCCACCACTAGCAGCCATTTGCTGCCTCTGATATTGTTAAATATTATTCCCAGTATTTCTGGATTGCTAATGCTGTAACATAACCACGTCAAGTACAACTTGTTTTCCTTGCTTTTGCTTTCTGATTTTCTCACTCTCACAATTCCATTTTCCTTTCACTCTCTTTATTTCTCTTTTTGACTTTAATTCAACTTATTTCCTTCGCCATCTTTATTCCACATTCTTTCTCTATCACTAAATTTCATTGGTTCGGGATATGGGACATTCAGCTCTGTTAAGACCATAAGGCACAGGAACAGAATTAGGCCTTTCAGCCCATTGAGTCTGCTCTGCAGAAAAAAAATGCTTAAAAGAAAGCACTTCTAGTAATTTGAGATGATGTGCAGGAAATCCAATTGAAGATGCATACAATAAGATGTCAGACAGCTAATTCAGGGTTATTTCTTTGTCTAAGGCATTGTCCCTCAATTTGTTGCTTTGTCAATTCTGGCAGATCTATCTGTGAGATCGGGAGAACATGTGAAAACTCAGGGCTTTATGTTCACAATGTGAAACCATCATGAAGGTACATCACATCACATTACAGCACCATCACAATAAACCCAACTAACAGGCAACAACCGGTGATGCTCAGAATAACAATTAAAGGCTGCAATAGGGATTCTGAAACAGGAAGGACTAGATTTATTAAAATAAACTGAGGCTTAAATTGTTTCAGCAAAATCAATTGAATCACCCTGAGGCACCTCCTTACGTTTTCATTTGCCGTGTTAATCCAGTATTGTTGAACAAGTCTAATAAAAATGTTTAAAGGTGTTAAAGATATTTAAGTGCAAATTTAAGTGATTACATTTTATTACAAATAAGATGTCATTTCAGGTATAAATATTAAGAAAGGTTTGGATAACCTGCTTAAATCAATATCTTTCAAGGCTATAAACTATTCCTCTTTGCCAACCTCTATGGAGAAGTTGTAGGTACTTCAAGGTTAACATAACACATCTGATAATTCATTCTGAAATCTATGACTGTTTAAAGCACCTTGGGTCCTGCTTATATTCTCCAGAGTTGGGTTTACAGATAATAGATGGACAAAGACTTTCCATCTGAAATATTGTGCTTACTGGTGGGCAGTACCCACTTGTTGATTCCTTTGTGTCTCTTCAGAGGTGGAGGCCCCATTGTACAACAGTTCACTTTTACTGATTTGCTTTAATTTCTTAAGTACCTTACCATCCAGATTATCTATCTCTCCCATATCCTTGGTCTCCCTCAGTTATTCACAGATGTTTTGTTTTATCAATATCTTTTATTTAATTTTGTGGTACATCATGAGAACAAGAAGCAGATGTTAGAACTCCAAAAAGGGCGGAAGCATTCAACAGCTCAGGAAGGATTTGTAGAGGTACAGAAGTCAGTCAGTTACAATTTCAAATCCAAAACCCTTGTTTGGAATGGAGGGTGAAGATGAATTTTATGATCTATGGTCGTGTACTATGGTAAGGATGGGTGGTAGGATAGAAGGATTGGTGTTCACCTACTTCACTTCAGCTGTCAACTTGTCATAGCCTTTGGCCAACCTAGTCCTAATTTTACCTGTGCCAGTTAAATCTATGATCCACTTCCCAGACTCCTCTACATTCATCTTTCCATTCATCCTTCTATACATCCTCCAGCCAAGAGCATTCCACCTCCAGCTCCTTTGAGCTGGTTCCACGTCTTGAAACAACCAGCCTAATCGTACCTTAATGACGATCATTCCTCCCAACAAACAGTATCCCCACCCATCTTTTCCATCTTTTCCAACCCTTCTTTTCCATCTCTTATTCTTCCAGCATGCACCCAGAATGTAGAATATGAGTTCTCTTATAGCATTATAACCTCCTTAACACGTTGAAACCCTGCAAAACATTTCATACAATGACTTACATTTGAAGTGGAACAGTCACTGTATTTAAAAATCAGAATTGTAACTGTGCAGCAAAGTGAGGAATGTTTGGTTGATCGGCTGCCTGGGCAGAATTGGCTAAAACAAAGGACAGCAAGACCTTGATTTCAGACTCCTATGAGCAAGACAGCAGCTGATCTAAAACCACGACAATCTAATTTATTTCTCAGTAATTTATTCTTGGCACTGTCTTCTCACAAGACCAGATTTATTAAACTGAATCTCACAACTTGCTACAGTGAGATACATTTAAATCCAATTGAAAAAAAAAATAGGTATTCATTATTAATTGATAATAAACTATAACAAACAAAAGAAAATTGCTGTAGTATATCTACAGCTTTCGTCGGCACTGACAGCCCTGCTCAGCCTTTGGTTATCTTGCATTGTTCCTATGAAGAGAGTTTCTTCCAGTCTTTGCTGAATATTATTCCTGGGCTTACAAACATGGTAACTTCTCAGGAGTTCATATGGTGAATGTACATCAGCATTGATTGCCATTGATATTGGTATTGATTTATTATTGTCACTTGTACCAAGGTACAGTGAAAAACATATCTTGCATACCGTTCGTACAGATCAATTCATTACACAGTGCAGATACATTGAATTAGTACGGAGTGCATTGAGGTAGTATAGGTAAAAAAAACAATAACAGATTACAGAGTAAAGTGTCACAGCTACAGGGAAGTGCATTGCAGGTAGACAATAAGGTGCAAGTTCACAACAAGGTAGATTGCTTTATGCAGAGTCACAGGAAATATGACCAAGAGAGGCAGATTTCTGCAGAACCATTCAACATTACATTAGGTGGACACCCACATAACTTGGTGGGACTATTAGATCTGCCATTTGGTTTTCTTTGAAAATAGAGTTCTCAGCCATTTTGTTTTGAAACATTAGTTCTGCTTTTCTCTCCACGGATGATATATGGCCTGCTGAGTTTTTCCAGCATTTACTGTTTCTGATTTCTGGCATCTGCTGTATTGTTACCTTTGTCTGAGAATGTGTGTGTGAGTGGATAGATAGTGCACCAATCACGAAATCATGATCTGCCAGCCATTTGCCCATTGCCCTGAAATGGGTGTGGGATCATGGGAAGTGCAGCACACTTCATTGATAAGAAGGACAGAACTTCCAGCTGGGGAATTAAAGTCAAGAAATATCTAAACATTTGCTTTGATGAAGTTAGGGAGGCAAACACTATGATGGCTGTGACAACTTTAGCCCCAAATGGCCTGCCCCATATTCTGAGACCATGACCCTTGATTCCAGTCTGCTCATTGCAGAAGAAACATCATCCCTTATTCCAGCCCTTTGTACCCTGTAAGAATTGTGTAAGGTTTGGTGTGATTTCCTCTTGTTCTTCTAAACTTGAAGGAATACAGACCTAGTAATACTCAAGCTCTCCTCGTATGGTAATCCTTAGAACCAGTCCAGTAATTCTTTATTGCACTCCCTTCATCCTTTTCTAGGAACACAGACGTAAAACTGTGCACAACATTCCAGGTGCAGTCTCACCAATACCATTTATAATTCCAGTAAGATGTCTTTACTCCTTTACTCAACTCCTTTTGTAATGAAAGCTATCATGGTGTTTGCCTTCCTAATTACATCAAAGCAAATGTTTAGATATTTCTTGACTTTGATTTCCCAACTGGGAGCTTTGTCCTTCTTATTAATCAAAAGGACAGACAAGAACTCCACCCCAACTCCTGTGGTTGAATATTTAGATATTTCTGACCAGCTGGTGCTGAGATTTTTTATATACACACTCAGCATTTAAAACACAACTTGATCTTATACATTCTCCTAAGAGGTGTTGATGTGTTAGCTTTCAATATACCTGTCTGAAGGATTGTGACTGTAAGGCATGAGACCCAGGATGAAGCCAAATAAATGGATTTCCAGGTGACTCAAGACATAGTAGTAGATGACATGGCCCCTTGAGCCTGCTCCTACTTTTCAATAAGACCATAGTTGATTTGGTGCCTTCAAACTGTCTAATCCTCTCTTCTTCTTAGCCTTGAATGTATCCAGTGATTGAGTATCCACAGCACCCTGTGTGCATGTGTGTGTGTGTGTGTGTGAGAGAGAGAGAGAGAGAGAAAACACTGAGCCTGTAAGTTACTGCAAAGAGTTTTATTGTACTAACATTTAACACACAATCTAGATTTCTCTGTTTCTTGTTTTAACTAATTCACAAATCCATTATAAAATAAATAGGTTACTGCCTCTGTTAAATACTGCACATTAAACATCTATAAAATAGCACCAGTGGAGTGATTTCCATGCTGTAATCTTATTTCAGCTGCAGTTATTTCAAATAATTTTGTGAAGATTGATTTCAAAACAGAAAGCCAAGGCTTTTAGTTATAGTGATAGGATCATAAAGCTATACAGCCTGAAAACATGCCCTTCGACCCAACTCATCTGTGTCGACCATGTTGCCTGACTGAGCTAGTTCCATTTGCCTGCATTTGGCCCATATCCCTGTAAACCTTTCGCATCCATGAACCTGTCTAAATGATGTTAAATGTCATAACTGTATCTGCCTCTACCACTTCCTTATTCCATATACGCACCACCCTCAGTGTGAACAGGTTGCCCCTTGGTCCCTTTTAAATCTTTCTCGTCTCAATTTAAACCTATGCCCTGTAGTTTTGGACTGCCCTACCTAGGAGAAAGACTGTGGATGTTCACCTTATTTATGCCACTCATGACTTTATAAACCTCTATAAGTTCATCACTCAGACTCCTACACTTCAGGGAAAGAGTTCCTAGCCTATCCAGCATCTCCTTATAATCCAAGCCGTGCAATCCCAGTAAAATCCTCATACATTTTTTACACCCTCTCCAGTTTAATGACCTCCCTTCTATAGCAGGGCAACCAGAACTGCACACAATACCCCAAATGTGGTTTTATCAATGTCTTGTATCAATTTCATTCAAATACATAAAGACGCTAAAATACTGAAATATTCTGGTTATATTTGGCTCTCATAAGTACCCAAGTGTGATTTAACATGGTATTAATATAATAGTCTTCCTTTTATTCTCCATCTGTTCCAATTGTGTGTCAATGTTGCAGACATCAAATCTCTGTTCATTAATATACCTTTCTGATGCTAAATTATTCTACCGACTGCGGAGACCAAGCAATGTGGGCCTTGCGTTAGTTAAGTAACAAAGATAGTAGCAAAGTGCATTAGTTAATTAGAAAAGGTACGAGGGAGTGTAATGGAACAGAGGGACCTCAGAGTACAAGTACACAGTTCGTTGAAAGCAGCGACACAAGTGGACAGGGTGGTGAAAAAGGCATTTAGCACACTGGCCTTCATCAGTCAGGGTATTGATCTCGGAGTTGGGACATTATGTTGCAGTTGCATAAGTCATTGGTGAGGCTGCACTTGGAGTACTGTACACAGTTTTGGTCATCCTGTTATGGGAAGGACATGGTTAAACTGGACAGAGTACAGAAAAGATTTACAAGGATGTTGCCAGGACTAGAGGGCCTGAGCTATAGGGAGAGGTTGGCCAGGCTAGGTCTTTATACCTTGGAATGTAGGAGAATGAGGGGCAAACTTACAGAAATGTTAAAACATTATGAGAGGTATAGATAAAGTGGATGGTAACAGTTTTTTTTCCCCAGGGTAAGGGAATCCAAACAGCGGGGCATAAATTTAGGGTGAGAGGGGAAAGATATATAGTAAAAGGGACCTGAGGGGCAACTTTTTCACACAGAATATATGGAACGAGCTGCCAGAGGAAGTGGTGGAGGCAGGCACAATAGTATCATTTAAGAAGCCCTTGGATATGTACATTGAGGGACAGGGCTTAGAAGGATATGGGCCAAACGCAGGAAATTGGGACTAGATGGGTGGGCAACATGGTTGTCATGGTTTTGTTGGGCCAAAGAGCTTGTATTCGTGCTGTATTGCTCTATGACTCTCTAACTCTAAGTGTGATTGGATGTAGCTCTAGTAATTGCCATTTACCCGAAGTGTTTGGGGAATGGGGAGAATCAGTTAATACGAATAAAAAATCCTAAGTAAGCAGAGCTGGTAGTGTGCTGGGAACTGTGAGAGAAGTGGGGACCGTTAACAAAGCATTGTAATTGAAAAACTAAGACATTCAAGCATAAAATCTCAGCAGGCAAGAGATGTATATATTCCGGAGAGATATAGTTGAGCAGTATCAGACACTGTGAATGTGGCATTTGGGGGTTAATGAGAATGATGAGCTATTGCAGTCTCAATCAACTGCAGCCATTTCATTTCTTTAATGTTTATCATAACATCAGAGAGATTTAATTGCTTTTCTCAATGTAACTTTGCTCATGAGGATGGCAAAGAAAATGTAGCAGTGTTGTGGGGAAGAAAAGTGGAAGCAAAATGTGTTCAGGGAAGGTCTCATGATGATCTGAGTTTGGCACAAGCAACATCAGTTTTAAGAAAGCCTTCTGGTACTGGAAGGAGAGCTATGAGCTGATATTTCTTCGAATTATGTTGAATTATCAGCACAGATTTAGGCCATTCGGTCCTGCTCATCCATGCTAGTGTGCATGCTCTACATGAACGTCCTCATCACCCAGTTCCATCGAGTTCCATCAGCATTACTTTCCTACCTTTTCTCCCTCACCTTCTTATCCACCTCTCCCTTAAAGGAAACAATGCCATGTATCTCAGCCCCTTCTCATTGTAGTGCATTGCACGTGCTTACTGCCTTCTGAGTAAAGAAGTATCTTCTATTTTCCTGAATTCTTTCTTGAGTTTATTCATAGCTATATTTTTTTGAGTCGTAGTTTTGGATTCTCCAAAAAATGGTAATTTCATCCCAACCTGGCTTTTGCCAAGCACCCTGGTCACAGTCATTCTTTCCCTCCTCACTTGTTCCATGCAGTTCCCCTCCTCACACGTAGAATATGTCCCTCATCATAAGCAAAGAATAATGATTGAATCTCCCTGACACTTTGTTAAACATTAAAGAATTAAAATGATTTGTTGAGACCAACACAGCTCATTAATTTAGTTAACCCATACAAGGGGCATATTTACAGCGTCTTTCACATCTTGTATTGTTTGGTTATATCCCTCCTCTAGGGCAGAGAATGTCCACCCCATTGCTACTTTATAGTTTCAAATACAACTATCAAGTCATTGTTCAGGCTTCTATTTTCCAGAGCAAAGAATGCCAGCTACAGTATGAGAAGAGTTTTAATATGAAATAGTTCAGGATATTCCTTGGAGCAGTTCCTGTTACTTTGTAGGATGCAGCAAATATCCACCTTATCTTTGTGCCTTTATGGCAGAAACATCTCTAAAGGCTTCCCTGATGAGAAGACTCAACATCAGGGTCAACACATTGGAAAGGAAAGTTTTATTGCTTTGCCTGTGACAGAGATTGCTTTAGCTCACCCCACCATTGTAAGTTGAAATGGGGTCAGTTGAAATCCACAGAATGCAAATGGAAAGTCTTTCTGGGTGGATCTATATCTTCATGGATTGTAGTAAGGCGTTTAACAAGGTTCCACACGGTAGGCATGGGATCCAGGGACGCTTGGGTGAGTGGATTCAGAATTGGCTTGCCTGTAGAAAGCAGACGGTTGTGGTGGAGGCAGTGCATTCAGATTGGAGGGCTTGTGTCCCTCAAGGGTCGGTTCTGGGACCTCTACTTTTCGTGATATTTATTAATGACTTGGATGAGGGGGTAGAAGGGTGGATTAGCAAGTTTGCAGACGACACAAAGGTCAGAGGTGTTGTGGATAGTGTGGAGGACTGTAGGAGATTGCAGAAGGATATTGATAGGATGCAGAGCTGGGCTGAGAAGTGGCAGATGGATTTCAATCTGGAGAAGTGTCAGGTGGTACACTTTGGAAGGACAAACTACAAGGCGGAGTACAAGGTTAACGGCAGGATTCTGGGTAGTGTGGAAGAGCAGAGGGATCTATGGGTTCATAACCACAGATCACTGAAAGTTGCCTCGTAGGTGGATAGGGTAGTTAAGAAAAGCTTATGGGATGTTAGCTTTCATAAGTCGGGGGATCGAGTTTAAGAGCCGCGAGGTAATGATGCAGCTCTACAAAACTCTGGTTAGACCACACTTAGAGTACTGTGTCCAGTTCTGGTCGCTTCATTATAGGAAGGATGTGGAAGCATTGGAAAGGGTGCAGAGGAGATTTACCAGGATGCTGCCCTGTGTGGAGTGTATGGATTATGAGGAGAGACCTTACTCTTTGGAGAGAAGAAGGATGAGGGTAGACATGATAGATCACCATGATTTTGATCACCTCCATTACATTGTCCCTCACCCTTCCCATAGGAACATCGCAATGGCACAGCCATTGAGCCACTGCCTCACATCACCAAAGTCCCAGGTTCAAACCCGACCTCGGGTGCATCTTTTCCCTGTTATTGTATGGGTTTCCTCTGTTGCTCCGGTTTCCTCCCACATCCCAAAGATTTGTGGGTCGGTAGGTTAATTGGCTGCTGTAAATTGCCCCTAGTGGGTGGTAAAATCTGGGAAGTTGATGAGAATGTGGGGAGAATAAAATGGGAAAGGGAAGGATTAGTGTAAATGAGTCCACACAGACTTGGTGGACAGGAAGGGCCTGTCTGTGTGCTGTATCTCTCTTGGACTCTAAAACCCGGTGATTCACATGTAACTATCTGCCTGATAGTCATGATAAAGGCAGCAGGACCATCTCAGGTGTTCACCAGGCTCAAGCTGTCAACTGACCCAGACAAATTTATCTTTTTTTTATTGTAATAATTAATTGAACTCTTCAATACAGTTGCCATGGATTCTTTTAAATGAGCAAACAAGCTTGGCATTGGTTTAGCAACGCCTCCAGTAGATAGACTCCTAACACAAAACTGTTCTGCCTTGGTGAGAAGTAGAAGGAATGCAGAAATGTACTGATATTCTTCCAGTATTCATTAGCCTAAGAGAGATTTGACTTGTTCTGTCTTTGAAGAGTGACAATCAAAAGCTTAGGTCGCCATTATAAGCTAAACTTATCTGGGTATTAGGTTTCTTTTAGTCAAAGATACAGAAACAACAGAAATGCAAAAGGATTGCTGTGGGGGAGGATTTTTGACTCCAACTCCATTTTCCCCAGAAGTCCCCATGTGACATGATTCTAGGAAGGGGGAAATGCAGAGATTATAAAGAATTCCAATTTAAAAAGTTATGGAGAAGGATGTAAGTGCCTGTATACATTTTACAATCTTTCCTCTTAACTTTAGGGATTGTACTTACTTGCTCTGCCACTTCTTCCTGCATTGTACTGTCAGGCGTGATGCATTTGGTAGTAGTCATACCTTTAAATCAGAAGGATCTCGGTCTGGTCCCACTGAAGAGACTTACGCAGAAAAATCTGGCCTGAATCGTCGGTACAGTTTTCATCTGGGAGGCCAGTATAATATCTCGTTTGGAGATGTCACCTTTTTTTTAAAAAGAAGTACTTTGCACTACATCAAAGAAGGTGAGGTATCCTGGTTTCTTGGCCAATTCTTCAAATGACAAAGCAATGCACCTGATGTTGTTTGTAGGAATTGGTGTCTACTGCTGTGTTTTCTATAGAACATCAATAGCTACATCTCAATGCATTGAGAACGGGCTGTAAAAGCTTTTATACAAAATGCAGATTTCTCTCCCTTCCTTTGGAGACCTTTGCTCTACTTTGTCTACTGTGCCCACACTTGTTTCATGAGTTCCAAGCCTCTCCTTTCTTGCTTGTAACCAGGGGATGTTAGACTTTATACTCACTTCCCAATGCTTTTGCCAAAGTTCATGACTAGCCAATCTTTCTGTTCCACCAGGAAGTACCTGCCTTACATTCAAATGCTACTTTTGCCTGTTTAAGACTCAGCTCCTGCCCTTCCAGTCAGCCTGGAACATCAAAGGTTAATGACAAGCCAGAAGAAAATCTACAAAGAGTCCATATTACTACAGCAGGGTAAATACGTGACACGTAGTTCCACTGGTTCCAACTTCTTTATAATCCCTAAAGTTTTGATAATCTCTAACATACAAAAAACTGCCAGAAATCTGGACTGGAAATACTCAGCAAGTCAGGCAGTGTATATGGAGAGAGGAAAAGAGTTAACATTCCAGATCAACAACCTTTCATCAGAACTCTTTTTATTTGAAATTTTCAATATCTGCAATTTTCTCTGAATTTCTGCTGTATTTGCTCTCCCCGGTGTTGCAAATAGATTTGTATGAATTTCATCTATTTTCTGTATTATTCAAGTTAAATTGTTTAACAAATTCTGTAAAGTAGCAGAGAAAGGAATTTCAGTTGCATATTTGTGCATTAAAATTGTATGTTTCAACCCAATAATGTAAAAGTCAATGTACAGCAAAGCAAGACATTGCAGTAGAATATCTTCCCAATTTTGTTTCAGGAACAAACCACATAATTATAATTTGTATACAGTTTACAGGGACAATCAGTGGTCTCACCTCATCTTGCAGAAAAAAAAAATTATCACACAGCTGTCTCTGCAGTCAATGTCATGACCCACCAAACAGGGAAAAAAATCTCCTTCTTTGAAAAAAAAATCCATCAGTAACAAATGTGAACAATTATTTGGTTGCTATCTCCTAATTTATTAGCCATTAGTCATGGCTGCACCCACAGTATTTCATCAGTAAGGAAATGATTGGCTCATGGTACAGAATTATGAATAGCTGAGAATGATTAATGAGACTACAATTTACTCTGGAGACTCAAAATGACATCATCGACCATGAGTGATGAGCTCAAGCAGTTGATGAATCTCACATTAACCTGGCAATTATAGGGACAATTCCATGTTTCTACCCTTCTGGAGGAGAAGGGTGGTGCACAGAATATGAATTGGTCAATAAGGGTAAATTGTTAGACTATTTTTCCAATCTATATCAGAGTACATCCACTTCCTCCATGGCTTCAATTGTTCATGGGACTGATGGAGTATTTTGAAAGAAACAATCTTTCTATTGTTTAAAAATAACAAATTTAATGAAGCAATATATCATATGGCTTACATATGATATAACACTACTGTCCATTGAAATTGAAAACTACAGAAATCATTCATATATAGCAATTTTGAAAATCTGCTGTAAGGTTATTTTAGACCTTGAGACCATACTAACACGGAAGTGTTTCAGATGTTCAGTAATGACTGGCCCTTACGCTGATGCAGTATCTTTACAGTAGATAACAGTACCACAAGGCATTACACATATCCATAATCAGATAAAAATTGATGACAAGTCAAAGAAAGAGATGAAGAGAGGACCAAGCCAAGAATTTTAACATCACAAATATGGGCCAATTGGACTTGAGTTTCAAAGATCTCAAAAACATGAAACCTGAGCTAGCTTGCTAACTTCTGGACTTCAGACAGAAAGGAAAATAGATAGTCATTACCTATCCAGTGACTGGTCTTTAATGTAACTATGGTAATGAATCTGACAGTTTGATTAAACCTGCTTCACTGGTTTTACAATAGGGAAACAGTTGGATTTCCTCTGCTTCCCAAAGAAACTCAGGTGAAAAGGAGCCAAGGCAACATGAAGCCCAGGAGAACATGGAATGCTTATCACAGCCTTCCCTCACAAAGCCCCAAATTCTCAACACCAGTCATATTTCCTCTACAAGTTGATGAAAATCATAAAAAAACTGCAGATGTTTGAAATCTGAAATAAAAACAGAAAATGCAGCAAACACTCAGCAGGCTACAGAGCTACAGAGTTAACATTTTAGATCAAAAACCCTTTATCACAAACTTATGATGAGTGTTGCTCCTTAAATGGAAAACAGGTCTGTCAATAAGCAGTGGTGAACCTGCCGATGCCACATAACATTCTCTGTGGAGTTAAAACCCTGTAACATGTGAGGAATATGAACATCTTGATTTCTCATCTGAATTTTCACCTATGTAACTTACCAAACAACAGAGCTGAAAGGGGATAGGAAGGGAATATGAGCCTGTGGTGGAATTTTGTTGGAGCTGGCAGAAATTATGAAGGATGACCTGTTAAATACAGAGGCTGGGGTGGAAGGTGCCTGTGAGCTACTTGCTCTGCTGCTGAGACATTCTGCACATATGCCTCTGAAATATCTTCCTTTTTCCTGAATCATGGCTTCCTCTCTATTATAAGAGACAGAACCCTTCACCCCATCACATCTACTTTCCTCATCTTTGCTCTCACCCTTTCTCCTCCTGAACAAAGCAAGAACAGTGTTCCCCTGGTCTTTACCTTCCACTACACGAGATATTCCCTCTGTTCTACCCATCCCACCCACCTTCACCTTCTCCACTATGTAAAACCAATTTGTTTTCACCCTCTCCCGGTTCTGACGAAGGATTTCAGACCTGAAATGTTAACTGTTTCTCTTTCCACAGATGCTGCTTGGCTTGTTTTCAGCAATTTCTGTTTTTATTTCAGACTTTAATTAGTCAAAATCTTGTTGCATCATATTTTAAGTGACACAGAGTCACTGTTGGCAGGAGGATTGAGGAAAAGAACTGAAACATTTTCTGACCGTTTTCTATTCCTCCCATATTTCCCACAAATACCGCTCATTAAGCTTCTCCAATTGAACTTATGGTCCAATAATCAGCAAGAATGCCAGTATGACAAAGTCACTACACCTGAATCCCTTGAGCTATTAAAGACTACCTGGAATTCAAAAGCCTATAATAGGAGGAAAAACTGTGTATTTGTCATTAAACATATCTTTAGAATAATTTTTGGTGGTGGTGGAGGCAGGTACCTCTATCTGGAAGAGCACTTGAATTGCCAAGGTATAGAAGGCTATGGACCTAGTGCTGGTAAATGGGATTATTATAGATACAACTTGAAGTTCAGCATGGGCATGGAGGACCAAATGGCCTCTTTCTGTGCTGGACAATTCTATTACTCCATTACTAAAAACAGGACTCAAAGCTTGCCAGCTTGAACCATATTATTCATTGATACTTTAGTCTGACTGCCTCACTTTGAAGATTTTACCATTCGAGCTTTTCAATGAATGCTCAATATGTTTTAGAAGGAGAGATGCATGTTGGATGCTTATTTGATTTTCACTCTTTCTCTCTGTACATCTCCCTATCCTACACTGTCTCTATCTATCTTAGTTGAGCCTAACTGCTTTCCTTCTGATTATGATGGTTCTGATCATCATTAGTGAAATGACTGAGGTATTTTGTATGGAAGTGAATACTGTGCAGAAGAGTTGGAGATTGGAGGTATGTGAACAGATGGAAAGGATATGAAGTATTAAAGTGACTTCTCCTCATATGTTTATAATCTATAGGTTTAATTTGGTACCAATATTGTTCTGACACAAAAGAAATTACCTTGTATTAATTTTAGACAGGATAGAAGAAAACTTCAGCAACACTCGTGTTTAAATGCTGACATCCATTATAGAAGATTATTAATGATTAATGTTTATTATTGAAGTAAATACCTTTAATGAATACAAATACAAGTATAATTAAGTTAAAACAATTTTCCATATTGAAGACCCATACAGGCTGTGAATTCAAGATCATATCTTCTGAATGCATTAAGAATAGATTTTCCTTATCTCCCCCCTTGTACCTTCTGCTAACATTTTAAATTTGTGCCCAACAATAGAAGCAGTTTTCCCTATCTGAACCACTCATAATCTTGTAAGAATAAAGGTTCAAAATTTCCATCTCAGTTCAAATGAGGTGTTTGTTGTCTGACCTGCTGTAAATGCAAATTGTAAAAAAAATTTAAATTGATGACGATTAATCCCTATTAAAATGCACAAGAAGTATATTTCAAAGATGTGTTGACAGTTATAAGAGTATGGATAAACACAGTTGATCAAATATTATATTGGATATCTCAGTTCTTATGGTTTTTCAATCAGGAATGAACCATCTGTGCAATGAAACTGCAGAGTTGTAAATATGGGAGTGAAGTTTGAATTAATAATATGAAGTTTTGTTTGATTCCCTCTTAGGATTGCAAAGAAAATTCATTGTCTTCTTGGAGGTTTGCCTGTGAATAGTTCATCTGTTTCATTATTTCAGTTTTTTTTTCAAATATTCCAAGCTTCTTTTTTTCTTTTGCCTCTGACTTCAGGGTTGTCACTGAGCCAACAATTAGTTTACGTATTAAAATATCCTGCCAAGACCCATGCCATGGGAAATACCACATTTTTGTGTTGCATACATCTTTGATAATAGAAATTTTAAAAAAAGGACTATAAGCAGAATTTTACTACTGGGCCCAAAGAAATGAATCTGCTGGCAACTTTACAAGCTATTTTATTAACATAAAAATGATGTTAGAATATTCTTGTAAAGGGCAAAATTATTCATTGGGTCCAAATAGCCCACATGTTTTGACTGACCTCAAATACATCTTACCATCTTCTCATCTTCTATTCCTCAAACAAGTTTTCTTTTTGGTCGCACATTAGATTGAATGCATCTTTACTGCCTACTTCAATGTCCTTTCCTGGGAATTTAGAATAAAGCTATTTTCTTTTGAACATTATCTTTCTCTTTTAGCAGTGGATTACAAGGCAGCAGGTTGGTTGGGGGTGAGGTTTTAGAGGATTTGAGGGAAACATTGTTCAGCGGCAAAGAATTAGAGCTATATTAACTAGGGGAATGAGGAAGAGAGAGAGGCAGCAGTTCTTAGCCATTCTTAGAATCAGAGCTCTACAGCACAGAAATGGGCCCTTCCACCCATTGCACCCATACTGGCCATCAAGTACTTATATATTCTAATTCTAATATTTATATATGAATATCTTCTGGTACATCTGGTCTTTCATGCCTGATGTGTAAAGTGTCCATCTAAATTTTTAAATGTTATGAGAGTACCTGCCTTTTCAACCCTGTCAGGCAATGCCTTCCAGGTTTCAGCCACATTCTGGGTGAAAAATTGAGGAAGTCTCCTCTAAATCTATTCCCCATTAATTTAAACCAAAGCCCTCTGGTTATGGGTACCTCCACCAGGAGGAAATGTTTCTCATTATCTACCCTGTCTATGCCATTCATAATCTAGTATACCTCAGTTGAGTGACCCCTCAGCTTTCTCCACTCCAAGAAAATCAAAAACAGCCCCTTTCATAGTTGAAACTCTTCAACCCAAGCATCATGCTGAGGAATTTCCTCTGCATTGTCTCCAAAACAACCATGTCCTCCTACTATGCGGTAACAAGAACTGTACACAGTACTCCAGCTGTGGTCTAACTAATGTTTTATATAGTTGTACCCCAACCTCCTTGCTCTCATGTTACTGAAGGCGATTGTTTTGTAACTACCTTATCTACCTGTGGTGTTGCCTTCAAGGATCTTTGAACATGTACCCCAAGGTCTTTCAGTACCTCATAAGGTCCTTTCATTCATTGTGTATATCCTGGACTTATTAGGCCTATTTGTATCAGAGAGCTTCTCACCTGACATTGGAGGTGAGATCAGAGGGATTTGAATAGGTACAGGTGAAATGGACGGCGATTTCAGTGTGCAGCTTCCTACCAACATTGATACCTTGAAATTCACAGAACTATTATTGTTGAGGACCCAAGGTTGATTTTCGTTGTAAAGCATCACCTCGTCTAACCACATTCCTCATTTTTTCCCTTTCTGTATTGAAAAATGAGATAAAATTTAATAGTTTATAAAAATAAATAAATAAATAATATTTTGGAGTAATTAGGTTTTTGGGACATCCATTTGGTGAGTTTAGAGGAAGGTTTGTGTGGTTATTTAACAACGTGCAGTTTAGTTTTCTAAAACTGAGCTAATTTAAATCTTTGAAGATTGCAAGAGTGGTGAGCATAATTGAAAAAATAACAATCAAAACCATATTTATTGTTTCATCTTAGAATGCCATTCTGTGAAATAAACATCATGCCAATTTTTGAAATGGTTAAGCTGTGTTAAGGGGGAATAATTATTTTGATTACATTAACAGTAAGCAACTAAAAGGGTGGCCCATTTGGTACCGCATTTGTACATTGATTTGCAGAGATTCAAATGTGATAATAGTGGAAATCAAATACATTCGTAGAACAAGATGCTTCTGTTAGACGACTAAAAGATAGGCAGCTTGCTGCAAGGTATTATTTATTTTTTCCTCCTGAACAATCGCAGGGTTGTTTAACTTTGGGGCAATGGGGGAACCAGAGTCATAGACAAAGCTGAGCTGTAAAATTATGGCGGGGCAGTATCATAAGAGGGATCCTTCCAAAAAGGAAGCGAGTGTCATTCGGTTTACTGTGGGGCAGCTGCACTACCTTCGTGCTTTGAGCTCAGCAAAGCATTTCCTAGAGGTCACCATAGTAACCAGCTTCATACTCTTGTCACCAAAGAAACAGAGGAAGCTGAATCATGTGTCAGTCTTGACTAAATGGAAAACTGAATTATAAAACACATTAGACAATTATGCACAAGAGAACATGTAAAGATTATTCAAACATTTATTACTAAAATGATGTAAAAATCACATTACCCCAAAATGGATTGAATCGGTACTTTTTACTTTTCCTTTGTTAAAAAGGTAAATTCAGAATAAAGTGAAGTGGGAGTGGGAAGTACATTCTTCTGTCTATTAAGAATATTATAGGTGAAGTACTGTAAATTCTATTATGTGTTTAATAATTTATAATTAAATTGCAATTGGAATTACATAACTATGATTTTAAATAATTTTTTAACACATTAAAATACTATCAATTTTCTTTTTTCATTTATTTGTTTGTTTATGTTACCTGCTTAACTCAAAATTGAAAGCACCATGGGCAATACTGCATTTGTTAGACAAATTAACTGCAACCCTAAGGAGGATTCCAGCTTAGTGCTATTTCCAGTGAAATTCTCCACTGGACCAGAGTGCTACTGTCATGGATTTATTTTGATACAATGAAGTAGACTCATTTATTCAGTAGAGAGAGGAGAGAAGCTGTGATTTTTCTTAGAACAACAAGGTTAATATAAGTCCTCAAAATCAGAAAAGTTTTTTGATACGAGTGAACAAATACATACTTATTTCCACAGGGAATTGGGTGAGAAATCAAAGAATATTGCTTTAATGAAATTGGCAAAAGAAACAGAGGTAAGATGAGATTTGTTTTAAGCAGAAGGCTGTTTTGATCTGGTAAGTGATGGGAGCAGATTCAATAGTAATATTCAAAAGAGGTTTGGATGAATGTCTGGCAAGGAAAAAGTTCCAGGTTCATAGGGGAAAAAAGGACCTAATTGAATAATTCCTTCAAAAATAGTAAAGGCAGGCAAAATGGGCCAAACAACCTCCTTCACTTCTATTATTCTATGATTCTCTCGCATCATGTTAGTAACTCTGAAGATAAATCTGTAACAAAATTATGCCCTCAATCCAGGAATGTGCTTGTTTGTAAATAGAGGTCACAGCTGTTCAAATAAGTCTTAAATGTCAGAAATGATGACAGCCTTTATTTTTCCATCTTGACTGATAGGTAGTAATGTTGCTTCTACATTAGAAAGTTGCTTTTTCAGAACAACTCTGGGAATTGGGTCCATAAACAAGGCTAAAACATTATTGAAGCACCAAGCCAGTGCTGTATCATCATATGTATCATCATATGGAAAGTAAAGTTAAGCTTGGTCAATGTTTACTGAGACAGGGTTTTGAAGATGCCAAGTTGGAGGAAGGGTTGCTGTGGTTTTAATAACAATGCATGTTTGTTTCTTTGTGCCAAATTCTCTGCATGAACTGTGGGCCACAAGGAGCAGGAACATTCCTTCCAAGACCACTGTCATCGCTTCCCCCATCCCACTGTGATCACCGGAGGCTCCCTGTACCCTGTAATGCCAGAGTCTTCAACAATCCCCAGCAAACTTCTACCCTCTGGGTGTACCAATGATGCTCCCTAACCACTGATGCTCACCCAGTGATGATCACCCTGTCTTCCACAGTAGGCTTGGCTGCCTGTCAGTTGAAGAAGACTACAGGGAATATCCAGGATAAATTGGTGGTGAGGGTTAAAATTATTGCTGTTGTCCATACATTAAAATGAATGGAAAACATCTCATGGCACTATCTGAAAAGCAGTAATGCTATCCTGTTGAACAAGTAAATATTTTTCCCATAACTGACTTCACTGAAACAGACTTTCTGGTCATTTATTTTATTACTCTCATTAGATCTTGGCTCCTGGCAAGCAAAAGATAACAGGTCTATTTTAATGGCTGAGCACACCTACATCCTGTGTGACTGATTCTGAGGTTGACGTTGGACAGTAAATCTGGTTATATTCTTATCACATTTTGACACAACAATTTAATACAACTGAGTGCTTAGTAGGCCATTTCATAGGACATTGGGACTCAACCAACGTGGGTAAGGGGACACAAATAGGATAGACTGGGTAAAGAGAACAACCTTGCTCTCCTAAAGGGACACTGGAGAACCATATGGATGTTTATGATCTGCTAGGTTCATGATCACCACTACTAATGGGATTTTTTTTAATCTGCAGATTATTTAACTCAATTTAAATTACACAACTTCCCTGGTGGTAATACAGGGTCTCAACCCGAAACTTCGACCATTCCTTTCCCTCCACAGATGCTGCTTAATCCATTGAGTTCCTCCGTCATTTTGGGGTTTTTTTTTGGCTCCACTTATTGATCATATTTGTTGCATCTTGCTCTCCACAAATTGGCTACGAATTTTCCAGCACTACAACAGCGACCACATTCACTCCCAGGAACAGCCAGAGAGATGTCAGGTATCTCAACAGGCTCTGGGAGGACCCTGTGCTAGCTGGAGAGAAAGAGATGCTGAGAACCACAGAACAAAGAACACAGTGAAGGGAGGTCACAGGATCAACTTTTGGTCAGCATCAGTGTGAGAAATTAGAGCTGTGCCTACACAGTTCTGTGAGCTAACTCTGAGCACAGAACAAGCAGATGAGGGAGCTGACATCTTGTGAAAGAGACAGTCCGATGAATTGCAAAAGCACAAACAGGCACATTTTCCATCACTGGTTGAGGTAATTGTGGAAAGGTGCCACAGGCATTTGAACGTGCTAAAGAAACATGCACTTGTATGGATAAGGACCAGATATATAGCCATATAATTGTCTGTAAAGAACTAAGCAATGTCTGGAAGCTATGCAAAGAAATGTATAAAAAGGTCCCTTACAAGATATCCAGCAGCAGTGGCTTTGGAGACCAACCACTGAAGAAGTCAACCCTGCGTCAGATATGCAGAGAAGAACTCATCATCTAATCCCAGCCAGATTCACCTGGAGCAGGTAATGAGTTTTAGAAGTTGTGAAAGTAAACTAAAGAGTTGTGTAACTAAAATAATCTTGAAACTAAAGAGTTAATTGTTTGAACTGCAAAACGAATCTTTGAGTTGTTTGAACTAGTCATGATTAATAAAGAAGTATAGTTATTAGGCAAAGTCTTTGTCAGGTGCATTTTATCATGTGCTGTATTTAATTGGCAACACTTCCTTTGGTTGTAGAGTGCCTTGGGATGTCCTGAGCAGATGAAAGGGATTTTGTAAATGCAAATAATCTTGTTTTTCTTTCCATCGGCTTGTACCAGGTCTGAAATTTCATTCTTCCCTCCTCTTGTCCCCTCGTGCCTCTACCAGTGAGGTTGGAATGACTTGCTTGGAGTTGAGCAGAAGAGCGTGATAAACTGTGATATTGTAATGGTGGATATATCAGTACAGGAGGATATTAACTGATTTTAAATGGCTCCCTGGGAGCCAATATATAAATTGGGAGACAAAGTGATGCAGTAGTGCTGCTACCACATAGCTCCAGAAACCTAGATTCCTGATCTCCGTTACACTTTACGCAGAGTTTGCACATTTTTCCTTATGCGTGGGTTTCTAGATACTCCAGTTCTCTCCACATTCCAAATTGGTGTTTGCAACTTAATTGGTCACTGTAACTTACCCCTAATATAGCTGGGTGGTAAGAGAACAAAGGACGGTAGTGAAAGAACAAGACACAGGAGAGTAAGTGGAGGAACGTGACTGGTAGAATTATTCCGAGAGCTCATGTAGACTCGACTGGACAAATGGCCTCCTTTTATGCAGTGAGAAAATATGAAAAATAAAAATATGAAATTCCCAAGGCACAGGCAGGGAAGGGGGAAGCAATTAAAAGTCAAGAAAGGCATATCCCCTGCCATCCTGCTGCCTTCCCACCAGTTTATAATCTTAAGATGTGCTTTGAACTGAATGCTGAATGAGGATGCTGTAACAACTTCTCAATCAAGCCAGGCCTACCTGGAGAGGGACTGGGGGCTAGGATGGGGCCAGTAAGGTAAAGCTTTGATTTAATTTCATGTTCCCTCATAGGCTAAGAGTAGGATTGTTACCATCCACTCCCTGCTTTCTTCCATCTCATCGCATGTCTGGGCTCAGACTGAGCTATTATGAAATTTACATTTATAAAGCTTGGGCCAGTAAGACAGGACATGGAATTCCTGTTCCCATTTTTTCTGGGATGTTCACTCATTGTATCCATTTCCCCTTTAAAATCCAGTCACCTGTATCACTGCAGCCGTATCAAGGCAGAAAGAAAGAATACTGAACACCAATATGCAGGTGATGAAAAACTGTGCAAGTCCAGCATGGATGAAATTCATCAAAGGGATGAAAAACCCTTGGAATTTCACTTAACATGTAAAGAATGTCAGAATGAAAATGTAAGTGAACGATGGTGCTTTATAATTGTGTAAGACAAGTTAACATCTCCATTTTTTTATTCCTCGCTTCTCTTTTGCTTCCTGGGCTGTTAGACAGGTGTAATCCTGTGTCTCTAGATTAGCTATCAATCCTTGTTGACAGGTATAGACATGGCAGTCTTCCAAGCTAACTATATTAACTGCCCCAAGCTCCCATTTTTGATTTTCATAGCATCACTTCTGCTTAAGGTTGACATGTTAATTGAACTAGTAATCAAATGCATCAGCATTCAATGAAATCGCGGCTTCAGAGCTATGCAAACAAGTGAGTTAATATTCAAACTGTGTTGCTGAAGACAAATGTTACTGGAATAGCAATGGTGTAATTAGAATTTAGGCAAGTTAACTGCTTAACTGCTTTGTAATAGTAGCTGGTCTAATGAAGAATAATTTTTCAATGTATTTTATTCAGTCTGTGTTAATTCGTGTTACACATATAATGATAAATAACCCAAATATTTTCTGAATTCCTTAAACTATAATCCTCACTAATGAGAAATTTCAGAGAAATGTTTTCAATTTTTTAAAAATTTAAACAGAAATTAAACCAGATTTCATAGGAAGGAAAATCATCAATTCAAGGTACATCGCTGAACTTATCTTGGTTATTGATACCCAGATGAAAAATTCATTTAAATCTTAACAATAACCTCTTTTGGAAATCAGAAGATACAATTTGGCAGTCCTCAGTGAAGCAAAGGTGCTCACCACCGACCACATAGAAAGCTCCTCACAAGTCATTGGCAATGTCCATGGAGTGAGTTTCACTTTAGCCAATGTCAGTGGGAATTCCTGATGTCTGATGGAAGTGTTATCAGAAGATTGGCTGAGTAGCCAATCACAATGAAAAACTCTCACAGGCAGCAAGCAGGAAATAAAACAATAGTTTTTGAAATAATCTTTTGATAGGAAAATAAAGATTGGAATGTAGATGTTCAGCTATCATAAGCAACTTCTTTAAACAAAACATGATAGGAAGGAAGTGATTGTACTGGAGAGAATGTTGAGCAGATTCATCAGCATATTGCCTGAATTGGAGGACTTCAGAGATTGGATAGGCTGGGCTTGTTTTCCCTGGAACATTGGAGCTGATGGGTGATCTGATAGAGGTATTTAAGATAAGATAACATATTTATTTATTAGTCACATGTACATTGAAACACACAGTGAAATGCGCCTTTTTTGAGTTACTGAGAATGTGCTGGGGGCAGCCCGCAAATGTCGCCACACTTCCGGTGCCAACATCGCATGCCCACAGCGCCTAAACTGTACATCTTTGGGATGTGGGAGGAAACCAGAGCACCCGGAGGGAAACGCACGCAGACACAGGAGAACATTACAAACGCCTTACAGACAGCGGCGGGAATTGAACCCAGGTCGCTGGCGCTGTAAGAGCATTACGCTAACCACTGCACTATCGTGCCATCCTTAGAATTTAAAATTATAAGAGGCATAGATAGAGTGAATAGTCAGAATCTCTGTCCCATGGTATGGTATCAAAAACAAGAGGGCATAGGTTTAAGATGAAAAGAAGTAGTTTTAAAGGGGATCTGAGAGGAAAGTTTTTAAAACAGAACAGTTGATATTTGGGATGCATAGCCAGAGGAGGTGGTGGAATCATATACAATCACTATATTGTGGAGGCATTGAGACAGGCACTTGAACAGGCAAGGCACAGAAGGATATGGCAAATAGAATAAGTGTAGATGGACAAAAGACTTGCATGGGGAGCCAAAGGGCTCATTTCTGTGCTGTTCAACTCTATGACTCTAAGTAAACATTGCTATTCCTTGATATTATTCATTACGACTTTCTTGCAGGTCAGGTAATCTCAGAGTTCCATGCCTGCACGTTGAAACATAGAGGCAGACTGGGAGTCAGGGGCTGGCTGTTCACTCTGCTGCAGTGAAGTACAAATGTACCAAACAGAGAGACCAAATGTACTTCACGTCAGGTCCTCAACTACATGCCAGCTATGGCAGATGTAAGTAGTGGAACTCCTAGTGACATCATTGGTTTCAAGATGTGGACAGAATTCTATTAGCCCCATGAAACCAGCCTTGCAATCTATCTCTCAATGTCCAAGGCCCCCGTTTTTTTTTTTAAGTATGCAAGTTGGTATAATAGGACTGGCTGTTGTAATTCCTGGGATGTGCTTCCATATCTTAAAAATTACTGGAGTCACTCAAAACCTCAGAATCTCCCCACTTTGTGATTGAAGTATCATGACTCCCTGCAACTTCCAACACCACTGACCATCTTATATTGCTGACAGCAGTTGTTGACCTTTTTGACTTAAAAAAATAACTATTTTTTTCAACAAAATCTTCCTGACACTAGGTCTTAAATTCATTAGTTTGAATCTATTCTCCTTTGTCCTTTCTCACAATTCATTTAATCCATTACTGTGTCATTGTAGGACAATCTCTCAGCTATTTCTTCACAAGGTGAGAAGAATGAAGGTTCGCCAGTCTTCTCATTCGTCAGCTCTCTGATTTCAGATTCACCATGTGATTCTTGCTGAACTGTCACCCCTGTGACCTTCACGACGAAAATATGCTATAAGTTTACAAGGTATATCCTTACTAAAGAATTATACCAATTTGACCTTGATTTCTTCTGATTTGTATGATAATGTTTTGGCTTTATATGTACAAAGCTCTGCCTGTTATGAATATTACTGCTCTGCACTGGTGCATATGTTAGGCTACAGGTCTATCAGAACTCTAAGACCTCTTCAATTAATCAGAATCAAGATCAGAATCTAGTCTTCATTTAATTTTTAATTAAACTAGTTTCAGCACCATTCCGAAGCTACAAATGACAACATTGTTTTCTTTATTTACCTTTGGATTTGATATTGCCCACATGAACATCGTTCTGCCCATGTTTTTAGATTATACAAATCCTCATTTCATTCCAATGCATATCCATTACCTTCCTACCTTGACTGGACTTCTTCCATTTTCCCAATGTCTCTCCATTATATCTGTTCTGAAAATGTCATCTTTCACTGCAGTGCTTAAAACACATCTTCCTTTTCTGCTCGTAGGTTCTCCACCACCTTAGTTAACAGGGTCCTCAACTGTCTCCACTGCACTCACCACACCTCTACTTACATTCCTTCTTTCTAACATCACCCACTAATCTTTGCATCCAGTAGATCATCGTCCACAATTTTTTATATCTCTAATATGATGGAAACACCTGACACATTTTCCCTTCTCTCCTTTTAGCATTCCAAAGGGATTGGACTCTCACTGGGACTTTGTTTGTCCATCATACCTGCTCTCCATCTCAGAGCAACTTCCATGCAACCTTAGGAGATGCAAGTCTTGCTCTTTCACCTCCTCTCTTCCCGCCATCCATTGCACAGACTTTCTTTCCTGTGAAGCACCAATTTACTTGTGCTTCTTCATTTTTAGTCCACTGTATTCACTTCTTATGTATGGTCTCCTCTACGTTGGAGAGACTGAGCGGAGCATCTTTCTGTAAGATGGACTCTGTGCTTCCAGTTGTCTGTCACTTTAATCTTCCATCTCCCCTTCCACCTTGACCGCTCTGTCCTAGACAGTTCAGTGAAGCTCAATGCAAGATGAAGACATAGGACATTATCTTCCAACTATGCACACACAACCTTCCATACTCATGTTCATTTCAGCAATTTCAGATAATCAATGTTTCCAGTGCTTTTAATTCAGATGATTCATGTCCATTCTACACTCTATTTTCAAATCAAAAGTCAAAGTCAAAGATTGAAGATCGCAGCATGCTGTTTGTGCAGAGGGACTTGTGAATACTGGTGCATGAATCGCAAAAGGTTGGTTTTGCAGGTGCAACAGGCTATCAAGAAAGCAAATGGAATGTTGAGCCTTCATTGCTAGAGGGATTGATCTCAAGAGCAGGGAGGTTATGCTGCAACTATACAGGGTACTGGTGAGGCTGCACCTGGAGTACTGCATGCAGTTCTGAGAAAAGATGTACTAGCTTTGGAGGCGGTGCAGAGGAAGTTCACCAGGTTGATTCTGGAGATAAGGGGGTCAGCCTATGAGGAGAGATATCACTTAAGACTATACTCACTGGAATTCAGAAGAATGAGAGGGGATCTTGTAGAAACTTATAAAATTATGAAAGGAAAGGATAAGATAGAGGCAGGAAAGTTGTTTCCACTGGTAGGTGATACTAGAACTAGGATACATAGCCTCAAGATTTGGGGGAGTAGGTTTAGCATAGAAATGAGGAGAAACTGCTTTTCCCAGGGGTAATGAATCTGTAGAATTATCTGCCCAAGGAAGCAGTTGAGGCTACCTCATTAAATACATTTAAGACATAGTTTTTGCAGAGGAAGGGAATTAAGTTTCATGGGGAAAAGGCAGGTAGGCGGAGCTGAGTCCGCGGCGAGATCAGCCATGATCTTATTGAATGGCAGAGTGGGCTTGACAGGCCAGATTGCCTACTCCTGCTCCTAGTTTTTATATTCTTATGTTCTAAAATCGTTTATTGTCATCTACACAAGTACATGTATCCATAGGTGCAATGAAAAACTTGCAGCACATACCACAGGCACATAGCATCATATAAGCAGCATTTATAAGAAAAAACACAAATTAAACATAATTTTTTACAAGAAAGAACACAATTAGAACAAAGAAAAGTCTATTTTAGTTCAAAGTGATCAAAGAGGTCATAGTGTTGCTAAACTGTAGTGACTAGGGTTGTGTCGGTTGGTTCAATAACCCAATGGTTGAAGGGAAGTAGCTGTTCTTGAACCTGCTGGTGATGTGTGACTTCAGGCTTCTGTACCTCCTGCCCGATGGTAGCTGCAAGAAGATGGCATGGCCCAGATGGTGGGGGTCTTTGATGATGGATGTTGCGTTCCTGAGGAATCACCTCCTGTAGATACTACCGATGGTGGGGAGGGATGTGCCCGTGATGTATTGGGCAGAGTCCACCACTCTCTGCAGCTTCTTATGTTCTTGTTTATTGGAATTGCTGCACCAGATCATGATGCAACCGGTCAGGGTACTTTCAACAGTACATCTGTAGATAATAACTGTTAATAATGATATATAATACCTAGAGATAATAATAAAAAATAATTGTTGTGCATTTATACTCCCTCTAGACTTTTGTCATCTTGTCCTCGTCTTTTGAATTTAATTCTTCTTTGTTCCATCCCATCACAGACCTTCCTTTTTTCCTTCTTCCCCTACCCTTTTTCTTCTTAAATGTTACTTATCTCTATTCAAAGTCAAAGTCGTTTATTGTCATATGCACAAGTGCATGTATGCACAGGTGAAATGAAAAACTTACTTGCAGCAGCATCACAGGCACAGAGCATCATATAAGCAGCATTCACAAGAAAAGCATAAATTAAACATAAATTATACACAATTTCTACAACACAATTAGAACAAAAAAAATGAAGTCCATTTTGTGTAAAGTAGTCAAAGTGGTCATAGTATTGCTAAACTGTAGTGATTAGGGTTCTGCCGGTTGGTTCAAGAACCGAATAGTTGAAGGGAAGTAGCTGTTCTTGAACCTGGTGGTGTGGGACTTCAGGCTTCTGTACCTCCTGCCCGATGGTAGCTGCGAAAAGATGGCATGGCCCGGGTGGTGGGGATCTTTAACGATGGATATTGCCTTCTTGAGGCAGCACCTCATGTAGACACTACCGATGTTGGGGAGCGATGTGCCTCTTAGTTTTGATGAAATCTTTACCTGAAGTGTTAACTTTATTTCCCTCTCCACAGATGCCATCTGATGTGCTGAGTATTTCTAGCATTTTCTGTTTTCATTGGAGGTTTTTTCATTTTTTCATTTAAAATCTCAGCTGACTCCTTGGAATCAATTGTTCCTGTTAGTTTGATTTTATCAGTTAATATATAGAAATATGTACTGAGTTTCTGAATTCAAGTAAATTAGAAGCAATAATGCTCCAGTATTAATCATAATCATGACACCTTTTATTACCACTCTTCAACCAATTTCCTACTGATTTCTGGAGTTAATTTGTCTGAAATCCTCATCAATTTGACTTTAACGATAATTCGCAAAGAACTTTGTCAAGTATTTTTCAATATTCATGTTGATCACCTTGCTGATTTTCAGTAATTTCTTGAGGATATCATTCCTTCAGAAGATTCAAGAAAGCTGGTTGGCTGAATATCTTCCTTTGTAATCATATATAAATTATTAAAACACTCACTGAAATGTATGTTTTTACTTGACAATGCAGAGCTTTTAATGTCCTTTGCTGTGGACTATCTCAATTTACTGAGCCACTGGCACATCTCCAACTAAATCTTGCATGCACGACTCTTGGGCGAAAAAGGCAGAAGCAAGTAGCTTATCCAGGCGATGAGCAATTCAGTATCAATCCTAAACCCCTGGAATATAAGTTTCTTTTCTGAAAAAGCAGGCAAATGTCCTAAATGAAATTGTTTGAGATTGGAATATTTATGCCTAGAAATTCTGCATCAACTTTTGGCACACTGAGTATGTGCTTTAGATAGTACAAAAATCTAAACAGAGTCCTTGAAAATATTCGACATATTGACCAAAACCACATTCTAAACTTTGGCAAAGCAATTTGTACCAAGAATCATACTAAAATGGAGATCTGTGGAATTCTTACTGGGAGCTTCATGATAATCTCTCATCTGGCAGATCATTATTGACCCTGGGAAGGACATCTGATAAAGAACTCTCCCCATCCAAAAATTGGCCTGGCATTTCCATGGAACCACAATGGAGCTATATACACGGCTGTCATGGTGGTAGAGGAAAGAAGTGACCACTATGAAGTGCAAGATGATCAAAGGGACAGAGATTGCAACTCAGATGTGAGTTGCACATAAAAAGCTGAAATCAGTGATGTAGCAACCAGGAAAGAGATTGCCTTAGCATTGGAAACGGCTTTGAGGATGCTGCACATAAGGCACCAATGTCAGAATGCAGACCAAATGATGTCTCGTTGCCAATCTTACAATGACATTCCCTTAGTTTTTTTTTGAATGAGTGTTCAGCGTAGATTGTAGGTTGCATGCAAGTATCCAAGTTATGTTGGCAATCGAGGAAACATAGTTCATGACTTTTAATGCCATTCAGTGTGTGCTTTGAAAATGTCCTCTGGACTAAGGTGAATTGGGCATGAAAATGCCAGGCCAATTTCTGGATGCATGTGATTTCACCCAGAAGTGGTCCTTAGTTCAATCTAACTCAGGTAAAACTATTTCTTTGCATGATTTGCACAGAGGCATTAATAGATCCAATTTCTAGGCTCTACTTCCTTTTTTGAAATATCTACTTACCCCCTCATGATATGAAAACAGAGCTAGGGTGATTTCTTTTTAATTTTGAGAGAGAAGATTCTCCAAGTTTGCTGTTATTCAAAACAAAGAGACCAAAGATCATGCAGCATTTTGAGAGACTCTAGGAACGTTTCCTTCCAAAACAAAGTAGGGGTCCAGCATTTGAATGCCAATTACAAAGCTGAAGCATTTGCAAATACCTTCAGCCAAAAGTAGATGACTCATCTCAACCTCCTCCTGAAGCCATCACTGAAGACATTCTTCAGCTGATTCGATTTATTCTAGTGAGCATGCTATGTTGGCGCCGGAAGCATAGCGATACTTGTGGGCTGCCCCAAGAACACTCTACCCAAAAAGATGCATTTCATCGTGTGTTTCAATGAACATGTGACTAATAAAGATATTTTATCTTAATATCAAGAAGTGGCTGAGAGCACTGCAAGCAGCAATGGCTACAGCTGTATTGTTGAAGACGTGCTCTGGAATTAGCCATGCTATATTGTTGCGTCAACGTCTACCCAGGCGTGTCCTGACCACAAAATGAAGAGCAATTATATCTTCCCAACAATCAGTGTGGTACAGTGGCACAGCCAGCGGAGTCACTGCCTAAGAATCCTGACTTCAGATATTGCCTGCGTGGAGTTTGAGATATCTTTATTAGTCACATGTACATCAAAACACACAGTGAAATATATCTTTTGCGTAGAGTGTTCTGGGGGCAGCCTGCAAGTGTCGCCTGCTTCCGACGCCAACATAGCATGCCCAGAGCTTCCTAACCCATACGTCTTTGGAATGTGGGAGGAAACCGGAGCACCCAGAGGAAACCCACCCAGACACTGGGAGAACGTACCAACTCCTTACAGACAGCAGCGGGAATTGAACCCGGGTCGCTGGTGCTGTAATAGTATCATGCTAACTGCTACACCATCGTGCCATGTTCTCCCTATGACCACATGGGTTTCCTCTGGGTGCTTCAGTTTCCTCCTGCATCCCAAAGATGGCAGTTTAATTAGCCACTAAATGGTGAGTGGTAGAATCTGGGAGGAGTTGATGAGAATGTGGGGTTAATGTAGGATTAGTTTAGATGGGTGGTTGATAATTGTCATGGACTTGGTGGACCAAGGGCCTGTTTCCATGCTGTATCTCTCCATGACTCTATCATCTCATTCATCAGCAAAATAATCAAAGGCATCATAAATTGTGCTGTAAAACACTCACTGGTAGCCGACCTATTGAATCTTAGTTTGAGCTTTGCCAGTATCACTCATGTGCAGGTAATATTATAACCTTTCTCCAGCCAACAGCCCAATGAGAGTACCCTCAGCAAATGCACTGTGGCTGTTAAAGAAAACAGATTACTCCCAGTATCTCAAGGAAATTAAGGAAGGGGAGAAAAATCTGGCCTTCTTCACAGTCCATAAAGAAAGGAAAAAAACACAAGTGACTGCAATGTTATTGTATTTTAGAAAGAATATGCATGCAGCAAAATTTATGAAGACTGTTGATAGTTAGTAATAAACTCCAATGGAGTAACATAAAATGCCCTGTGAAATAGCAACGCAAATTTCAAAGAAATATTTTTTCGAAAATCATTTTAATGTTTTCATTCACTCTCAGCTTACCTTAATGGCTTTATAGAATGAGACAAGCAACTTAGAGATAATTAATACTAAATCATGAGCAGTTTTATGATGTGGAGCATGACTCTTCTGCTGACATTGTGCAAACCCATTTGTCTGAGGTCCCTTGAAGTAATCAGCGACAAACCATTTATTTTCTTGCACCGGGATAGTTCGAAACTCAGTGAAAAGAGGTAAAAGCAATCAGTGTATCCTGTGGCCCAGTTTCTAAAATCCATATCATTTTTCAATCTGAAGCTTTTTAGGTTGTTTCACAAATAAATTTAGCCACTGTATTATCCGTGGCTGAAAAGAAGTAACTTACCTGGGGAAATAGAGGATCAAAGCCACGCCAATTTCAGTGGATCCCTCCAACTATAAATTTCAACAGCCATGAGATTTGTTTTCATTCCAACCAACTGGACTCCATTCAAACCTACATCCCAAAGAGAAACAATAGTTTTCACAACCTGCACCACTTTCAGTACTAAGATTGCTCAAAAAGAAACACAGATATTATGGGAAGGAAACAAACTTGTGTTTTGACATTTTAAAAATATCCTGTTCAGTAATTTAAGAGGACTATTGAACTACAGTAAATTAACTATTGTAACTTGCATTCTTGTCCTGGAGAAAACTACAATATACCTATCCAGAGCAGCACATCAACAAGGATGTAATACTATAAATTGGATTCAACCAGCCTTTAAGTTTCTAGATACAAAAATTAGTTGGTGTAACTTAATGCTTTAAAATTCAGTGTTTTTGGTTGACATATTGTTCTAAATGTAACATTACATAATTGTTGGACCGTGGGACCAATTTACTTCCATTGCTTAACCCATTACATAATAATGGAGCGTATTCTGCCTGGAGGTCGGTGACCAGTGGTGTCCCACAGGGATTTGTTCTGGGACCCCTGCTCTTTGTGATTTTTATAAATTACTTGGATGAGGATGTGGAAGGGTGGGTTAGTAAGTTTACAAGATGTCACGAAGGTTGGTGGTGTTGTGGATAGTGTAGAAGGTTGCCGTAGGTTACAACAGGACATTGATAGGATGCAGAGCTGGGCTGAGAAGTGGCAGATGGTGTTCAACCTGATAAGTGTGAAGTGATACACTTCGGGAGATCAAATTTGAAGGCAAAATACAAGGTTAATAACAGGACTCTTAGCAGTGTGGATGAACAGAGTGATCTTGGGATCCACGTCCATAGGTCCCTCAAGGTTGCCGCGCAGGTCGATAGGGCTGTTAAGAAGGTGTGTGGTGTATTGGCCTTCATTCGTCGGGGTATTGAGTTGAAGAGTAATGTTGCAGCTCTATAAAACTCTGGTTAGACCTCACATGGAGTATTGTATTCAGTTCTGGTCATCTCATTATAGGAAGGATGTGGAAGCTTTAGAGAGGGTGCAGAGGAGATTTACCAGGATGCTGTCTGGATTGGAGAGAATGTCTTAGAGGATGGGTTGAGTGAGCTAGGGCTTTTCTCTTTGGAGAGAAGGAGGATGAGAGGTGACTTGATAGAGGTGTACAAGATGATAAGAGGTATAGATCGAGTGGACAGTCAGAGACTTTTTCCCAGGGTGAAAATGGCTAAAAAGAGGGGATATAATTTTAAGGTGATTGGAGGAAGGTATAGGAGTGATATCAGAGGTAAGTTTGTTGCACAGAGAGTGGTGGGTGTGTGGAACGCACTGCCGGCAGAGGTGGTGGAGGCAGATACATTAGGACATTTAAGAGACTCTTAGATAGACACATGAATGATAGAGAAATGGGGGGCTATGTGGGAGGGAAGGATTAGATAGATCTTAGAGCAAGATAAAATGTTGGCACAACATTGTGGGCCAAAGGGCCTGTACTGTGCTGTAGTGTTCTATGTTCTGTGTTTGAAATATTCAAAAGCCTCCAAGGAACATAGATGTAGCTATCAAGCAGCATAGATTAAGAAACTGCAGACAGTTTGGCTGAGGTAAAAGCAAACACCTGAACAACATATATCTCATTTTCAGTTGCATTTAGTGGTTATTTTATTGTGAAAAATTAATCATTGCAGGCAAGGAATCATAGAAAGCAATTAGAAACTTACAGCACAGATAGAAGCCATGCAATCCATTGTATCCATGCCAACAAACATGAAATTTGGGTCACTCGCACTTCTTTATCTTTGCACTGCAGGTTACAGTTCTTCAAGTGCTCATCCAGGTGTGGGCCTCTGCCTCCACCATCCTTTCAGGCAGTGAGTTCCAGAACCTCACCAATCATTGGCTGGAATATTATTTTCCAACTTTCCTCCAATCATTCCACCAATTAAGTCTATGCCCCTAATTGCCATTTTTTGATGAGGGAAATAGAAACTTCCTATTTACTCTGTTTGCGCCTCATAATTTTATGTATCTCTACTGAGCAGCACAGTTGGCAGCTGGTAAAGCTGCTGCCTCACAGCTCCGGAGACCTGGGTTCAATCTTGATCTCCAGTGCTGCCTGTGTGGAGTTTGCATGTTCTTTTTGTGACCACGTGGATTTCGTCCGAGTGCTCTGGTTTCCATCCCAAAGATGTCGTACTGATAGGTTAATTGGGCACTGTAAATTGCTTCTGGTGTATAAGTTGAATAATAGAACCTGAGGGTCATTAATGGAAAAAATAAAATGTGATTAATGGTAGATGGGTGCTTGACTTCTGACTTTTGGTATGGACCTGATGGGCCAAAGGGCCTGTTTCCGTGCTGCTTGATGCTATGACTCAACTAAACCTCCTTGCAGTCTCCTTAGTTCCAAAGTAAACATACCCAGCCTTGGTAGTCTCTCCTCATAACTATAATTCCCAAATCCTGCAACATCCTTGTAAACCACTGAGCGTCTGTGGTGCTCTCACATCTTCCATGTTGTGTGTCTGATTAGAACTGTGAACACTTCTCCGTCTGTGTTATACCTTCCAGCATTACATTCATGAACAAATTCCATTTGCCATTTTTGGGGTCATTTAACCAGTCCATTGCAAATAGCAGTGATGTGAGACATGACCAGCAGATCAGATTAACTAATGAGGAAAGAAAAACTGAAGCAATGGATGAAGTGCAGCAGAAATAGCCAGTTCTGACACAGACAGAGAAAGCAAGCGACCTGTTTGGAGAATTCGATTCAGAGTCCTGAAAGCTGCAATATGCCCAGAGGGAAGATGAGGTGATATTCCTCAAACTTGCGTTGGGCCTCACTGTGACAGTGCAGGAGGCCACAGGCGGAGAGATTAGAGACCTTAACAATGGCCTGGGAGAGGACATTGATTTTAGTTGCTTATTCTGCCTGTGAATTTGGAGGGTTTTGAAGGAGAATGTTGGCCATACCTCTATAGTGCTTTGAGATATCTGTTGCAGAGAACCCATGTCTCAGAAACATAGGGGAGGTCAGGGACCACTGCTGCCCAGTGAACCATGGATCTTGTGCTGTTTCTAATATATGGTGCTTTTTGAGTTAATGTCAAATAAAGGAATTGAGCTCCTATAAAATGAAATATTAATTAAACAAAAAAAAATGCAAAGTAAATCTGTTTATGTATAGATATGTAAATTTATTATTGTTTAGTCTCAATAGCATTGATCCCAGAATAATTTGCAACAACTTGCAGTTAGCTCTGTATTCAATATCCATTAATAAGTAAAGCAAACAAAACAATCATACTAGTGCAGAGTAAGAGCTCATCATATTCCTGAAGCAACGATCATTTACTAATATCAGGTTGAAGTTAATGAACAGACCATATAGCATAATGGCAATGACAAGATGTTAGACTTGCAATCACACTGTGTCAAGATTAGTAAAATATGATCGTATGTCAGTTTTAACGTGATGGACAAAACAATTTCATGTAGGCAATACTCACACTCAATACTTTCAGGGTCACTCACGACAGGATAGCAGTTGCTGCTAAATAATGTAAGCTACCAAAAAAAGCAGTTCAGTGTAATTGAGCTTTCAGTCCCCAAGCTCTGTTATTAAAGTTATAGTTATATGACTATATGAGAACAATTGAAGTCCCCCATTATCATTATTCTACCGCAAAAAACAAACTGCTGGAGGAACTCAGTGGGTCGAGCAGCATCTGTGGGGGGAAAGGAATTGTCAACATTTCAGGTGAAGACTGGGCTGTTTGATTTATGCTCAGGATTCCAGCATCTGCAGACTCTTGTGTGTCCTTGCGGCATGGTAGTGTAGCAGTTAGCGTAACGCTATTACAGTGCCAGCGACACAAGTTCAATTCTGCCGCTGTCTGTAAGGAGTTTGTATTTTCTCCTCATGTCTGCGCGGGTTTCCTCCAGGTGCTCCAGTTTCCTCCCTCATTCCAAAGACATACAGGTTAGGAGCTGTGGGCATGTTGTGTTGGTGCTGGAAGAGTGGCAACATTTGTGGGCTGCCCCCAGCACATTCTCAGTAACGCAAAAAGACGCATTTCACTGTGTGTTTCAATGTACATGTGACTAATAGATAAATATCTTATCTTATCTCAGTTTTTACACTTAAGAACATAAGAAAAAGGAGCAAAAGTAGACCATTCAGCCCCTCATGCCTGATATTTCTTCCAATAAGATTGTGATGAATCTTTTGTCTCAACATCATAACTTTCCTGCTCTAAACCCTTATCATTAGACTCCCTTTGATTACATGCCTGTAACTTGCTACTCTGTATCCTTCGCACTATTGGTATTAGTTTATTATTGTCACTTGTACTGAGGTACAGTGAAACACTTGTCTTGCATACCATTCGTACACTAATTGTCATCCAATGGAATATGCCCAGTACTGGCATCTTGATTGCATTTCTGGATCTGACCAAAGAGATTCTGTTCCAACCCACTTCAGAAAATCCTCTCTGTCCAGCATTTAAATAGTCTCCTTGTTCGAAATCACCAGTAGCCATCCTTTATTTATTTCCTCAGAATCTTAATTCTAGGATAAAAATAGAAAATGCTGGAAAATCTCAACAGAACAGATTTGTGAAAAGAGAAATAGTCAATACTTCAGGTCAGAGGCCGTTAGTCGGAACTGCAAATCAGAGAATCAAGTTAGTCTAGGTTGCAAAGAAGGTAGAACAAAGGGAATTTCTCTGAAAGGATGAAATAATGTGGCAGTTAAAGGCCAGTTAAAATCAGACTAAGCTTTTTTGTCTGTCTGGTGTGTTGATAATGTATTCAGAAGATGCTGGGACCTTTTCTGTTTGTGATACATATTAATGATTTGGATGTGAATAGAGAAGATATGGTTAGTAAGTTTGCTGATGACGCGAGAGTGGTTAATATCTGGAACATATTGCCAGAGGAGGTGGTGGAATTGGATACAATTACTATGTTTAAGAGGCATTTAGTGAGAAACTTAAATATGCAACGCGTAAAAGGATATGGTCCTGAAGTGGGCAAATGGTATTAGTAGAGATGAGCAAAAAGGTTGGCATGGACGTGGTGGGCTGAAGGGTCCATTTTTGTGCTGTACAACTCTGTCTGACCATCCTCCTGTATCTATACTTGCTGGTATATGACACCAAGAGAAGGATAAAATTACCAGAACTCCACCTGCAATTGCCCCTCTATTACACATCATCCTGCCTTGGAACTATATTGCTGATATTTCATTGTCACCAACAACACCATGGAAGTACTTTTACCACAAGGTGCCATAGTGGTTTATAAGGCAGCTCATCACCATCTCCTCAGGTGCAACTAAAGAAGAGCATTAAATGCTCGCTTTCTCACTATAGCTCATAAGCAGCAACTGAACCGAAAATAAAATTCCCAGGTACTTCACAGATCCATATTTAAATTTGTGTCTATTCAGTATAACTTTGTTATACAGTAAAACTCCAGCAATTCATTCTCCACATGTTCAAAAATTCCAATAGTTTGACATCTGACTCACTGAATTCTGTTTCTTCCCCTTCTTTTAAACTCACTGGGCCCCTGTTCCCATGTTCCTATTTTAACTCACGTGGTCTACGTTTCCTGTGGTCCCTTTAAACTTTTTGGGATTTGTTTTCTGCGCTTCCTTTAAATTCACCTGGTTCACTGGAAAAAGTATTATACTACAGTGTAGTATCTTAAAAAAAGGGAATTAAAAATGTGTTGGAATACCAATAGAAGTAAACTCCAGTAGTCCAGAAAATCTGTCAGTTTGGTATCACAAAGTCCCAACGATGTCGAATTAGATGAGTTTTGCTATTTTTTAAATATATTTTCTGTCCCTCTGTTCATGTTTAGATTTGTAAAAATATGATTATTGGTTCAAGGATTTAATAAAATAGTTACTCTCTGCCCTTTCCTGTAAAGTTAATCATTTTCTCCTTTCACAACAGCTATAACTTGAGTTCTCAGGGTCAGTGTCAGGCTTGTTCTTCATGTATTGTAACTCAATTCAGTGCTTTCTGAAGACTTCGGATCAATTGATCTTCAATATAACATCAGATAGGATGTATATAAATTAATATGGCTATAACTTGTGGAATGATGGATAGTAGTCTGTTCATATTTTATAATAGGTTCCCAAGAGATATTACAAACTGCACCTGAGTGATTTCTGGACTTGATACAGTGTGAGATTATGCTAAAGATGTAACACATAACATTTTCAGTTGAATCAGAATCGGATTTATTATTACTGCCATACGGTGTGAAATTTGTTGTTTTGTGGTAGCAGTACTGCGCAAGAAATAAAAAAAACTATAAGTTACCAAAAAATAAATAAATAAACGAGTGCAAAAGAGGAATAACAAAGTAGGTCCATGGGTTTATGGACTGTTCAGAAATCTGATGGAGGAGGGGAAGAAGCTGTTCCTGAAACGTTGAATATGGGTCTTCAGGCTCCTGTACCTCCTCCCTGATGGTAGTAATGAAAAGAGGGCATGTCTCGGGTGGTAAGGGTCCTTAGTGATGGATGCCACCTGAAATTGGACCAATTGAATGGAAGTGGGGTACTAGGAAACTGATGTCAACCACTTCTGTTGGAAGATTTTGCTGAGACAATGAAGTTAAGGAACAGACTGCTATGAATGACTTAAAATAGATATGTATATGAAGAATGAGGGGAGATTTGATAGAGGTTTACAAAATTATGAGGAGCATAGACAGAGTTAATGCGAGTAGGCTCTTTCCACCTAGATTGGTGAGATAAGTACTAGAGGACATGGCTTTAGGGTGAAAGGGAAAAAGTTTAGGGGGAACATTAGGGGGAACTTCTTCACTCAGAGAGTGGTGGGAGTGTGGAACGGGCTGCCATCTGATGTAGTAAATGCGGGCTCACTCTTAAGCTTTAAGAATAAATTAGATAGATATATGGACGGGAGAGGTCTGGAGGGTTATGGACTGGGTGCAGGGAAGTGGGACTAGCAGAATAACATTTTGGCACAGACTAGAAGGGTTGAATGGCCTGTTTTCTCTGCTGTATTGTTCTATGGTTCTATGGTTCTATGTAGCTTCATGCATGCATTGATAATAGCAAACATGTTGTGATAATATCCATTCAGTATTGATGTATACACACGTTTCCACCTGATATGAGAATACAACATTTCAAATGAAGACAGAAATTATGGCTTATACATGAACTATAGAACCATAGAACCATAGAACTATACAGCACAAGACAGGCCCTACGGCCCACCATATTGTGCCAACCTTTAAACCACGCCTAAGACAATCTAACCCCTTCCTCCCACATATCCCTCTATCTTAAATTCCTCATATGCTTATCGAACAATCTCTTGAACTTGACCAACATACCTCCCTCCACCACTAGCCCAGGCAGCGCATTCCATGCACCAACCATTTTCTGGGTGAAAAACCTCCCTCTGATATCTCCCTTGAACTTCCCACCCATTACTTTAAAGCCATAGCCTCTTGTATTGAGCATTGGTGCCCTGGGAATGAGGCGCTGGCTGTCTACTCTATCTATTCCTCTTAATATTTTGTACACCTCTATCCTATCTTCCCTCATCCTCTTTCTCTCCAAAGAGTAAAGCCCTAGCTCCCTTCATCTCTCCTCATAATCCATACTCTCCAAACAAGGCAGCATCCTGGTAAATCTCCTCTGCACCCTTTCCAACGCTTCCACATCCTTCCTATAATGAGGTGACCAGAACTGGACACAGTACTCTAAGTGTGGTCTAACCAGAGTTTTGTAGAGCTGCATCATTACCTCATGGCTCTTAAACTCGATTCCATGACTTATGAAAGCTAACATCCCATAAGCTTTCCTAACTACCCTATCCACCTGTGAGGCAACTTTCAGTAATCTGTGGATATGAACACCCAGATCCCTCTGCTCCTCCACACTACCCAGAATTCTGCCATTAACCTTGTACACCACCTTGGAGTTTGTCCTTCCAAAGTGTACCACCTCACATTTTTCTGGATTGAACTCCATCTGCCACTTCTCAGCCCAGCTCTGCATCCTATCAATATCCCTCTGCAATCTTCGACAGTCCTCCACACTATCCACAACACAACTGACCTTTGTGTCATCTGCAAGCTTGCTAATCCACCCTTCTAACCCCTCATCCAAGTCATTAATAAATATTATGAAAAGTAGGGGTCCAAGAACCGATCCTTGTGGGACACCGCTAGTCACGGCCCTCCAATCTGAATGTACTCCCTCCACCACAACCCTCTGCTTTCTACAGGCAAACCAATTCTGAATCCATATGGCCAAGCCTCCCTGGATTCCATGCCCTCTGACCTTCTGAAGAAGCCTACCATGTGGAACCTTGCCACATGCCTTACTAAAATCCATGTAGACCACATCTACTGCACTACCCTCATCAATCTTCCTGGTCACCTCCTCAAAGAATCCTATCAGGCTTGTGAGACATGATCTTCCCTTCACAAAGCCATGCTGGCTGTCCCTAATCAGTCCATGATTCTCTAAATGCTCATAGATCCTATCTCTGAATCCTTTCCAACAGCTTGCCCACCACAGACGTAAGGCTCACTGGTCTGTAATACCCTGGACTATCCCTACTACCTTTTTTGAATAAGAGAATAATGTATGCCACCCTCTAATCCTCTGGTACCATTCCTGTGGACGACGAGGACTCAGTGGTCCTAGCCAACGGTTCAGCAATATCCTCCCTCACCTCTCGGAGCAGCCTGGGGAATATTCCATCAGGCCCCGGGGGCTTATCTGTCCTAATATTTTCTAACAGCTCCAACATATCCTCTCTCTTGATATCTACATGCTCTAGAACAGGCACCTTACTAACACTGTCCTCAATGTCATCAAGGGTCCTCTACTTGGTGAATACTGAAGAGAATTATTCATTGAAAACCTCACCCACTTCCACAGCTTCCAGGCACATCTTCCCACCTTTGTCTCTAATTGGTCCTACCTTTACTCTCGTCATCCTTCTGCTCTTCACATATGTGAAAAAAGCCTTGGGATTTTCCTTAACCCTACTCGCCAAGGCCTTTTCATGTCCCCTTCTTGTTCTCCTCAGCCCCTTCTTAAGTTTCTTCCTTGCTACTCTATATTCCTCATGAGCCCTATCTGATCCTTGCTGCCTACACCTTATGTTACCTTCTTCCTCCTAACTAGATGTTCCACCTCTCTTGTCAGCCATGGTTCCTTCAGCTTGCCTTTCTTTCTCTGCCTCACCGGGACAAATTTATCCCTAACATCCTGCAAGAGATCCCTGAACAATGACCACATCCCCATAGTACATTTCCCTTCAAACATGTCATCCCAATTTACTCTCGCAAGTTCTAGCCTTATAGTATCATAATTTGCCCTTCCCCAATTAAATATCTTCCTGTCCTCTCTGCTCTTATCCTTGTCCATGACAATGCTAAAGGTTAGGGAGGGGTGGTCACTGTCACCCAAATGCCCACCCACCAAGAGATCTGTCACCTGACCCAGTTCATTACCTAATGCTAGATCTAATATGGCATTCCCTCTAGTCAGCCTGTCAACATACTGTGACAGGAATCCATCCTGGACACACCTAACAAACTCTGCCCCATCTAAACCTTTGGTACTAAGCAGGTGCCAATCAATATTTGGGAAGTTGAAGTCTCCCATGATAACAACCCTGTTATTCTTGCACCTTTCCAATTTCTGCCCTTCAGTATCCCTGCTGCTACCTGGGGGCCTATAGAATACTCCCAGTAGAGTAACTGCTCCTTTCTTGTTCCTAACCTCCACCCATACTGACTCTAGAGAGGATCCTTCTACATTATCCACCCTTTCTGCCGCTGTAATAGTGTCCCTGACCAGTATCGCCACCCCTCCTCCTCTTCTCCCCCCCTCCCTATCCCTTTTAAAACACTGAAATCCAGGAATATTCAATATCCATTCCTGCCCTGGTGACAGCCAAGTCTCTGCAAGAGCCACAATATCATAGTCCCATGTACTTATCCAAGCTCTCAATTCCTGATACTTCTTGCATTTAAGTAAATGCACTTTAGCTTATCCACCTTTCTACTTTTATACCCTATACTCTGCTTCTCCTTCCTCAAAGCCTCTCTACATGTTAGATCTGACTTTTCCCCATCCATTTCCTCCTCTGACCTACTCCTCTGGTTCCCATCCCCCTCAAAAACTAGTTTAAACCCTCCCGAACCACCCTAGCAAACCTGCCTTCAAGGATATTGGCCCCCCTCGGGTTCAAGTGTAACCCGTCCTCTCTGTACAGGTCCCACCTTCCCCAGAAGAGATGCCAATGGTCCAAAAATCTAAAACCTTCCCTCCTGCACCAACTCCTCAGCCACGCATTCATCTGCCATCTCCTCCTATTCTTACCTTCACTATCACATGGCACTAGCAGCGATCCTGAGATTGCTACCCTTGACGTCCTGCTCTTCAGCCTTCTGCCTAGCTCCCTAAACTCACTTTTCAGGACCTCATCCCTCTTCCTACCTATGTCGTTGGTACAAACATGTACCACGACTTCTGGCTGCGTTCCCTCCCGCTCAAGAATCCTGTGGACCCGATCAGAGACATCCCGGACCCTGGCACCTGGGAGGCAACATACCATCTGGGATTCATGCTCACTGCCACAGAACCTCCTATCTGTTTTCCTAACTATCGAATCCCCTATCACTACTGCCCTCCTCTTCTCCTCCCTTCCCTTCTGAGCAGCAGGACCAGTCCCAGTGCCAGAGACCTGGCTACTGCCGCTTGATCCCTGTAGGTCATCCCCCTCAACAGCTTCCAAAGCAGAAAACCTGTTACTGAGGGGAACAGTCTCTGGGGTCCTCTGCACTGTCTGCCTGTTCCCTTTCTTTTTCTTTTTCTCTCCCCTGACAGTCACCCTTCTGTCTGCTTCCTGGACCCTAGAAGAACCTGCTCTAAGGGGGGGTGACTGTCTCCTGATGCACTGCATCCACATAACTCGCTCCCTCCCTGATGCTCCGCAGTGTTCGAAGCTGCTACTCCAGCTCATCAATTGTGAGCAGAAGTTCCTCCAACCTCAAGCACTTACTGCAGAAGTGGTCACCGTGCACCCCAGCAAGGTCCACTAGCTCCCACATCATGCAGCTGCAGCACATCACCATGTCCTCCATCTGAACTATTCTTTCCATACCTAGTTTTATTCTACTTAAAATTTATAACAATAACAGTTAAACCTTACCTTTACTTATCAGCTATTCACCCTCCTCACCCCTTTACTGCCTAAGCCCGTTGAGCCAAAGCCCAATCACTCTGCTCCCTCTCACTCCGCTGCCTGCTCTGACACTGCCCGCTGGATATGGCGGTCTTCTTTTTAAACTGTTCACGCTCTCCCGACTGACGTCACATGCCTGCGCAGTCTCTCCCCGCTATCCCCGAAACGTTAGAAGAAAAAAGAACATCTCTTCGTAAGTCCTCGGCTGATTCTGCTCGCTTGCCTCTCGCTCCCTGTCGAAAACGCCGAAGATGAGAAAGTTGGGAGGAAACCACTAAAGAAGATTTTGGAGAGTCATAAAGTTATAACACATGGAAACGTGCCCTTCACACACCAATTCCATACAGACCAGCAAACACCCATTTACATTAATCCTACACTGAGCTCATTTTATTCTCTTCATATTACCCACAACTTCCCCCAGATTCTAATGCTCATCTACATACCAGGAGTGATTTACACTGGCCAAATAACTGACTGGCTCACACATCTTTGAAATGTGGGAGGAAGCCAGAGTGTCTGGGAGCGTGTCTGTTTTGCAGTGTCTGCAAAACACATGCAGTCAACAGGGACAACATGAAAACTTCACATGGGCAGCACAGAAGTCAAGTCTGAAGGAGTGGACCAGGGTCACTGGAGCTGTGAAGCAGTGGTTCTACTGATTGTGCCACCCCATTAGATATTAAATAGTTTAACTTGTAATTAAATTGTGGTTTTCACAGCCTCAGGACATCTATAGATTCATGTAATTATTTAAGTTTGTTTGAAAAATGCATTTTTTTGGTAATATCAGAAACAAGCTAATTTGCACTCAACAAGATTTAAGCAAAATACTAATGAACAGGTAATTTGATTTTTCTTTAGTCATGTTGGCCAGGGCACCAGGAGAACTCCCCTGTACTACTTCAGAATAGTGCTGTAGAATTCCTTGTGCCCAAACCAAGAGGTTCAGTAGATCCTCGGATCCCTTAAAATAGAGTGCTGCTGCATTGTAGCACACCCTCAACACTGCACCATCAGCCTAGATTTTGTGTTCAGGAGCCTAGCTTTAGATTTCAGCAGGCAGCCTTCTGACATAGAGGCAAGAGACATACCTCTGGGACATGGATCTAGAATAAAGCATGGAATCTGAAGCAAGTTTAGAAGAAACAAATGAGAGCTGTCAATGTGTGGCTTAAGAGATAATATGTTATTGTAGGCCACAAATTCCTAGATAAATACAGCAGGTTATGGAAAAGAAGCAAATTGTCACACGAGAAATGTTCGCCCAAATCAGACTAGTATTAATGTCCTTGCAAAAACAGAAAATGCAGTAAACTCCTGAATTAAACAAGGAACAGATTAAAATGTAAGGAAATAAGTTTATCCAACAAAGTTAGAAGATTGTTTCCAAGTATAGCTTTAACCTAAAAAGATACAAAAAAAGGTAATTTTTCGAATCATTTGTAAATCAAGGCTAGTTCATTATTTGATCATTCTACCATTGACGGCCATGAGTTCTGCTGCCAAGACTCTAAACCCTGGAAGTTCTTCCCTCAACATCTCTTTCATTCTTTAAGTTGCTCCTTAAAATCTACCTCTTTGATGAAACTTACGTTCTCTAATTGGTTCTGGACCAAATTTAAGTATCTGTGAAATATCTTGGAATGTTTTGTTGTACAAAAGTACAAGAAGTTGCTATATAAGTACAAGAGCTTGGTAATTGGGAGCTACAGTGTAACAAGGATCACTGAAACTGCCTTAACCCATAATGACAGAGATAAATGCAGGAAACAACCATTTGGAATGCTCGTCAAGAACTGATCAAAGGGAAAAGAGATAGAGTAAATTAATACATCAAAGAAGTTATGAGAGACTGCTCCTGCTCATATAGATTGGAAAATCTGGTATGCAGGGAAGTGTGTTCAATTCACATAGCTTGCAATCTTCTTGCCATTGACTTTAACATCCACTAAATCAGAAATGCAGTGAATTAAATAAGCCACCTTCACACTAGACTCACTAAATTGCATTTCTGAAGACCAAAGTCTCCTAATAAACGAATGGGCAACAGCAGAAATAAACCAACTGTTAAAGTGTTAGCCTCTCAATTAACTTGATTGGCTGTGGTGATATGGTGAAAAGTGGGTTGGGAGATAATTCTCAAGGGATTGTTACAAACCACCAGTTTAAAACAAAAAAAAAGAGGTTATTCAATGATTAGATGAGAAAGATAAATACAAAGAGAAAACTCAGTCTAATGGTGGTGTTCACCTGGCTTTGTCACTGGAAATATCAAAGCAGATTATGATTCTTTTCAGTGAATGTAAGGCATGTCTGCCTTCTATCCCAGTGAATTAGAGATGTCATGAGACCTAACACACGGCTCCAGTGGTAATGACAAATGACCCAGGCATTATATTAAAAAGATGTTATGCTGTGATATTAAATACATGTCATACAGGAAATATATTAAGCCTTAATGAATGAATGAGACAATAGGTTTTGGCATCCTGAAAAATGACATAGTTAAGCAATTGCTGCATATGCACAGTGGTGACCTTTATGACAATCTCTTTGATGATATTTGTAAAGTTCTTGAATTATTCTCCCTTTGACCTAATTGTCCGCAAAATGTTTACAGTGTGCACTGAGGGATGTACAATGGAAACACCTCATGACATCAACACTCATGTCTTTGTGTTTTGATGATAATAGAGTCTGATAAAAAGGTGATATCCCTTCAGTCTTTGGACTTCAAGGTTATTGTAAGCAGCCAAAATGGATAAGGTCAATAAGGTCCCAGAAAGGAGAATTAAAAACAGTTACCATCAGCTGTTGCTGAAGTGTTTTCAGTGGAATCTGAAGGGGTTCAAGGCTACAGTTGGCTGGCAATAGAGCTAGTTCTTGAGATGGTCACAGTACATAGTTATGTAGTCCACAGCATGGAAACAGACCATTCAGTAATGGAAGTTTATGTGCCACACAATCTTTCTCATAAGCCTTTTCATTTAACCCCTCAACATATCGATGCTTTATGCCTGAAATATTTTTGTTGTTTATATTTCTAAATTACTCCTTAATTCTTCAGTTGACCTACCACCGTTCATTAGAATGTCACCTGGACTCCCAGTGTTAAATTATGATTACACAAAATGGAGTTGTATTCCTTTGAATTTGGAAAATGAAAGGATGATTTAATTGGAGTTTCCAAGTTATTAAGAAGTAACAGGGTCAATAGAAGAAACTGTGTGCTGATTGTGGAACCTGGGCACTCTTAGAGTCAGACCTTGGATACATGGTTTGGAAATATTTCTATTTGTAAATGTTGGTAGAAGTTTGTGACTCTATACCTGAAAGATCATTTGATGCTAGTTCAATTGTTAATTTTAAAGTTAAGATTTAGAGATTTACGATAACCAAAGATCTAAGGGATATTGGGGAAAAAAAACAGCTATATAGAGTAAGGTTAGAGATCAAATACAACCTTCCTGAAAGTCAGAATAGGCTCACGGTGCTTCATTGCCCCATGTTCCTGTACTCTTATGTTCTTATTTAAAATCTATAACCTTTAGTTTCAGAGTAGAGATGAAAGTGAGCTGTGAGGGCAGTGGTGATCTTGTATTTCAAGCTGAAGAATTAACAGACTCTCCGTACATCCTCAAGCGTGGTAATGCATTCTACTGAACTTGTCCAAAGTATTATAAGATATGAATCAAACATACACTGAACCTCTGTGCTGTGGGGCTATGGCTTCCACCTCGACTGTGATATACCTATCAATTGCAGCATCTCAATTGTAAAAACATCTCGGATAATTCACTTTGTTCTCATTGCCATAGCAGTACTTCAAAGTCCTGGCAATCATTAATTTCTCTCAGCAGCAAAGAGGAAAATACCTATACGTGAACCTAATTCAGTGTGTGCTCTTTTTGACTAGTCTTTAAAAATTCCTTTTTATTTATGCGTATTAATGACTTTATGCTCTAAGCAAAATACTCTGCTGGATGCCCCAACATCATATCAATATCAAGATGATAGATCAAAAAGAGATTAGAACCACTGAAGATGTTTCTTATAGTAAAGAATGAAGGAATAGCAGATGTGCTTGACAAGTGTACTTCGAGATTTAGAGTGAAGGATGAACAAAGAACTGAGAGTGCCAGAGGAGCAACAAATACATTAAACTATGAAAACAGATTAATAGATCCTTAGAGCTGGCACTACACCACCAGCCTATGTTCCAGAAGACTGAGGTTGGCAATGAAACAGGAAGTAGAAAAGATAACTTTGCAATTTATCTTGTTTTTCATTAATAGAACTTGGATGTCTTTGGTGAGGCCAGCATTATTATCCATTTCTTAATTGTTAACTGAACTTAATAGCTTCACAGAGTCGTTCAGAGTCAACCACAGTGGTGGGTCTGGAGACATAAAGTCCAGAACAGTTATGATGAGCAGATTTCCTTCCCTGAGGGACATTAATGAACTAGATCTGTTTTTATGATAATCCTGTCACCAGTAATAATCCTTGCTTTTAAGATCCAGTTTTATTTAATTCTTTAAACTTAAGTTTCTCAGTTGCCATGGCAGGATTCCACAATGGCTCAGGCTTCTGTTTGTAGTCCAGTAACTTAACCACTGTTGTACTGTACCCCTTAATATTAATGTTCTATTCAAGACAAGGATAAACTGGATTACTCTATGTCTGGTAGACTTACATCAATGGAGATTATAGTAAAGAATTACATTGTAAACACTTAATAAATCATGGTTCAAGGTGGGATAGTTATATTGATCTGTAAAAGACAGTACACTCCCATCTGATTTAATTGAATTCTTTGAGAGAATTACTGAGAAAATAGAGGAAGGAGGTTTTTGGAGGTGGTTCATTTGAAATTTCACAATGTACTTGATGAAGTGAATCATTGAGATGAAGGTTTATGTTATTAATGAGAAAAAAATAGTGTGTCTTGAGAAATGCTTCAAAAATTAGAAAAAAAATAGATATTGAATAACATTATTTCTTGGGGTGACGATATGCAGCTGGAAGTATATTCCAGGTCTCCAATTTGGAACTTTGACACACCAAAAAATAATATAAAGCTTTAAAAAAACTTTATTTATACAGCACAGTAACAGGCCCTTCCGGCCCAATGAGCCCACGCTGCCCAATTATACCCATGTTAACCTACTAACCCGTACGTCTTTTTTGGAATATGGGAGGAAACTGGAGCACCCAGAGGAAACCTATGCAGTGATGGGGAGAATGTACAAACTCTTTACAGACAGCAGCGGAAATTGAACCCCGATCGCTGGTGCTGTAATGTTATGCTAACCTCTATGCTGCCCTGTCGCCCATTTAGATATGGTCTTGAGCAAAATGGTATTAAGAAGATGATTTAATTATTCAAGATGCTAGTTGGAGCACAATGTGTATTGTTTGATGTATAATGAAATAATGCAATGTAGATAAAGTAGTGTTTGTAATGTAAGTAATGTAAGATTGAAAAGACTAAAGTGCTTCCACTGGAGTATAACATCATAAGGAATAGGAGCATATGGTCTGTCAAGCATGCTATTTTATTCAATAACGTTATGGTTCCAATAATCATTAGCCTTAATTCTACTTTCCTGCTTGCTGCATATAACCTTGATGACTCAGTAGTCCATAAATCAATCTACTTCAGTTTTGAATATAGTTAATGACTTCGCATTTATAGTTTTTTGGAGGAGACAATTTCAAAAAATCGCAACCCTAAAAGAGTTGAATGGGCATCCCTTTACCCTGAAACTATGTATTTCAGTTCTAGGTTCTCTCATGAGGGGAAATTTCCTTTCAGCATCTACCTTGTCAAGCTTCCTTTTGAATCTCATTTGTTCCAGTTAGATCATATCTCACTCTATTAGTTCCAGAGAACAAAGGCCCAAATAAGTAGTGGATCTGACACTTCTGAGTCCCAGTCTATATGATTCGTAGAGTTACACGGTGTGGAAACAGGTCCTTCAGCCCTCTGAGTCTGTCCTGACCATCAAGCACCTATTTAAACAAATCCTACATTAATTCTAGTTTATTCTTCCCACATTCCTATGAGCTCCCACCAGATTGAATCACTCAGCTACACATTAGGGACAATTTACTATGACCAATTAATTAACATGGCCACCCCCCACCCCTCTGTCCCAACCTGCATGTCTTTGGGATTTGTGAGGAAACCAAAGTACAAAGGGGAAACCCACGAGTTCAGGCAAACTCCACACAGACAGAGAGAGACAAGAGACAGCAGATGTTGGAATCTATAGCAAAAAAAATAGCTGCTGGAGGGTCAGACAGCATCTGTGGAGCCACAGAGATGGTCGACATTTCAGGTTGAGAGTCTTGATGCAGTGTCTCATCCCAAAATGGCAACATCCCACCTTTGCCTCCGCAGATGCTGCCTGACTTGCTGAATTCCTCCAGCAGCTTGTTTTTTGCTCCACACAGACAGTTCCCAGGTCACCGGAGCTCTGATGCAGCAGCTCCACTATGCTGTCCACTGTACCTCCTTAGATAAGATAAGATAAGATATCCTTATTAGTCACATGTACATTGAAACACATGGTGAAATGCAGCTTTTGCATAGTGTTCCGGGGGCAGCCCGCAAGTGTCACCACGCTTCCGGCGCCAACATAGCATGCCCACAACTTCCTAACCCGTATATCTTTAGAATGTGGGAGGAAACTGGAGCACCCAGAGGAAACCAACACAGACACGGGAAGAACGTACAAACTCCTTACAGACAGCGGCCGGAATTGAACGGGGGTCGCTGGTGCTGTAAAGCGTTATGCTAACCGTTACACTACCGTGCCTGCACCGTGAGCATAGTGCACACTCCAGACTGTCTCTCTGCAGGAGTATATCATTCAGATCTGTGCAAGTTTAATCTTTTGTAGCTTTTGAGAGAGAGACCACAAAAATGCTTTGCAGTGAGCTTAATACATACACCTCTGGAAATCCAAACTCTGTTTTAGGAATGAACAACTGCACAGGAAGGAAATAGGTGACCCTTATTCTGCACCTGGGAAGTGTATCTCCATCATAACAGCTTCTGATAGTCTCACAACACAATAAAAGTTAAATGTGTGTAAAAAAAATCTAACTCAAGATATCTTCTTCAAAAGACAACTTTAAGTTGGGATTTAACAAACCCATGAAAGTGTACTAAAAAATAAATGTTTCTAAATAGTGTTATAAAATAAAGTCACAAGTGGGCAAAGAACATCAGGCTGGTTATTTCTCAGCAACACTCTAGATGTCAAAACAACCAGAAAACAATTTGTAAATAGACATAGAACATAGAACATTACAGCATAGTACAGGCCCTTTGGCTCATGATGTTGTACCGACATTTTATCCTGCTCTAAGATCTATCTAACCCTTCCCTCCCACATAAACCTCCATTTTTCTGTCATTTATGTGGCTATCGAAGAGTCTCTTCAATGTCCCTAATGTATCTGCCACCTTTCCCCCCCCCCCCCACCACCTCTGCTGGCAGTGCGTTCCTTGCACCCACCACTCTCTGTGTAAAAAACTTACCTCTGACATCCCCCCTATACTTTCTTCGACTTACCTTAAAATTATGCTGTTCCCCCACCACCACCAACCCCCCCCCCCCCCCCCACCATGTTAGCCATTTTCACCCTGGGAAAAAGTCTCTGACTGTCCACTTGATCTATTCCTCTTATCATCTTGTACACCTCTATCAAGTCACCTCTCATCCTCCTTCTCTCCAAAGAGAAAAGCCCCAGCTCACTCAACCTATCCTCATAAGACCAAATACTAGTTTTACTTACCAACAGTTTGAGGAAAACATTTACATGATGAAGAGGAGACCGAAAAGAAGCAGCACCAAGCACATTCCCCCAGGGCCACCTCCCAATAAGTCAACTATTTGAATAAAATCCTTTTTTCAGAAGCTTGCAACTACAGTGCTTGAAATATTGATGAACCTTACTGAATAATCTACATGTTACAAATAGGAAATGACATTGGTCCCTTGCTGCCGTGTATGGAACCTTTAAAAGCTTTTAACATTTCACATACCTGCCAGTTTCTGTTATCATCTTTACAGCTCTTCTCTTTAAAGACAGATCTGTCCTTGAAGGCAGTGAAATCTTTTCCCAATCAAAAGCCTGTTGTTTCAGGTTGAGTAGTGGCACTTATTGTAACTTAGCCTGATGGGTGGACATTTTCATATTAACACTGAATTGTTTGTGCCAAAACAAACAGATGTACATGTCAGTGGCTTGTGCCAACCAAAAGTTTTTATTTTCTGAGGTATCCTTACCTGTCTAGCATTCTGAAATACAGACAGCAATCTTCATTCACTGTTGCTGCAGCTATTGTGAATGATGAACCAGCTAATTGCTCATTTACATCTGTATCTCGTCCACCCTCCAAAATGTAATTGATAATCTTCTAATATAAATAGACAATTTATGTTACACCTAGAACTGAATTGTTCACATTCAGCGCCACAGTTAAGATTGTGAACCAAATTAAAGTAATGAATGTACGCCAGAACAAAATACTGCACTTAAGCAGATGTAGGCCCTGCTAGAGGTGGATCTGCTAAAAGCCTCACCCACTTTCACAGGGACGACTGGAGGGAAGCAGTTGTTTATCCACACATTGGACTCAAATTGTTTAATTTTTGCTGTATTATTTCCAACAGCTTCTGCAGCCAGTGTTGCTCTCTGCAACTTAAAGGACTGATTTCACCAGTTTGTTTGAGCCTCACACCCAGAGAATTTGGACGTGACCCATTCCTCAACCCACCCCTTGCCATCCTATCAATTCCTGCTCATTTTCTTTAATGGGGTTGAAATAGGGTGATTGCTGTCCTGCCAACATAACCTGGCTTTAACATCCATTCTCATTTCCCATTGGCCCATTGCTAACATTACAAACACCCAGAAATATGCCAGGAAATTAAGTGTATGTTGTCATTTTGATGCAAATACTGTTTCCCCCCGCACATGCCTCCCTGCTGTTTCTCAGAGATCTTCCCATCACACAAGCTCTACTTATTTCCATGTTTCAGGGTGTTTCTAATGTGAACATCAGCTGCCATGGAAATGGATGCTAAAACCTGGTTAAAAGAACATAGAACAGTACAGCACAGTATGGCCCTTCAGCTCACAATGTTGTGCTGACCGATTCAATCTTATCCCCATTCAATCTATCCCCCTCTCTACTTCACCTCCCATAACCCTCTATTTTTCCTTTATCCATGTGCCTATCTAATAGCCTCTTAAATGACCCTATCATATCATCCTCAATCATCCTCCGCCTCCCCACCAGCAGTACATTCCAGGCATCCACCACTCTCTGTATAAAAAAACTGCCTCTGACATCTCCCCTGAACTTTCCTCCACACACCTTAAATGGGTGAGCTCTAGTATTGGCCATTACCACCCTGGGGAAAAGATCTGTCTATGCCTCTCATAATCTCAATCAAGTCTCCTCTCATCTGCTGTTGCTCCAGACAGAAAAGCCCTAACTCACTCAACCTCTCCTCATAAGACATGCTCTCCAAACCAGGTAGCATCCTTGTAAATCTCCTCTGCACCCTCTCCAAAGCTTCCACATCCTTCCTATAATGTGCTGACCAGAACTGAACACAATATTCCAAGTGTGGTCTAACCAAAGTCTTATAGACCTTTAACATTACCTCTCTGCTCTTGAACTCAATCACCCGGCTAATAAAGGCCAGGACACCATATGTCTTCTTAACTGCTTTATCCACTTGTGTGGCAACTTTGAGGGATGTATGTACTTGGACCCCAAGATCTCTCTGTTCCTCCACACTGCTAAGAATCCTGCCATTAACCATGTACTCTGCCTTCAAGTTCATTCTTCCAAAGTGATTCACATCACACTTCTCCAGATTGAACTCCATCTGCCACTTCTCCACCCAGCTCTGCATCCTGTCTAAATCCCATTGCAACCTACGACAAACTTCTTCACTTTCTACTACACACCAACCTCCGTGCCATCTGCAAATTTACCAACCCATCCTTTCACTTCCTCACCCAAATCATTTATAAAAATCACAAAGAGCTGGGGTTCCAGAACAGATCCCTGTGGAATACCACTAGTCACTGACATCCAGGTTGAATATTCCCCTTCTACAATCAGCCTCTGCCTTCTGTGTACAAGCCAATTTTGAATCCAGACAGCCAATTTTCCATGGATCCCATGCCTCATGACTTTCTGAATGAGCCTACCATGGGGAACCTTGTCAAAAGCCTTACCAAAAATCCATATATATGACATCCACCACACCACCTTCAATTTGTCTTGTCACTTCCTCAAAAAACTCTATTAGGCTCATGATGCATGACCTACCCTTCACAAAGCCATGTTGACTATCCCTAAGAAGACTATGCTTCTCCAAATGCTCATAAATGCTTTCGCTAAGAATCCTTTCCAATAGCCTGCCCACCACTGATGTAAGACTCACTGGTCTATAATTCCTGGGATTATCCCTTTTACCTTTCTTGAGCAATAGAACAATGGTTGCCATCCTCCAATCCTCCGGCACCACTCCTGTGGCCAGGGAGGACTCAAAGATCATCATTAACGCTCCAGCAATCTCTTCCCTCACTTTCCATAATAAGCTGGGGTATATCCTATCCAACCCCAGGGACCTATCTATCCCAATGTTCCAACACTGCTTCTTTCTTAACTTCGACATGGTCCAACATATTTGCCTGTTCTACGCTAGCCTCACATTCATTTAAGTCCCTCTCCCTGGTGAACACTGAAGCAAAATATTCATTTAGGACTTCCCCCACCTCCTTTGCCTCCAGACATGTATTTGCCCCCTTATCCCTGACCCTAGTCATCCTCTTGTTCCTCACATACATGTAGAATGCCTTAGGGTTTTCATTAACCTTACTTGCCAAGGCCTTCTCATGTCCCCTTCTAGCTCTCCTAAGTCCCTTCTTAAGCACCTTCCTGGCTACCTTATAATTCTCAAGAGCCTTATCTGATTTTTGCTTACTAAACCTTAAATATGCTTCCTTCTTCCTCATGTTAACCATGGTTCCTTCACCCTGTCATCCTTTCCTTGTCTCAGTGGGACAAACCTACCTAGAAGCTTATTTACCTTGCACCTTATTGACTACCTGCACTGCACTTCCTCTGTAGCTGTGACACTTTACTCTGTATTCCATTATTGTTTTTACCCTGTACTACCTCAATGCACTATGTAATGAATTAATCTGTTCAAATGGTATGCAAGACAAGTTTTTCACTGTACCTCGGTACAATTGACAATGATAAACCAATACCAATACCAATGTAAGTGGTCCCTAAACAACCTCCACATTTCTGCAGTGCATTTACCAGAGAACGTCTGTTACCAGTTTACACTCCCAAGTTCTTGCCTAATACCATCGTAATTTGCCCTCCCGCAGTTAAATACTTTCCCATAATGTATTTTCCTATCCCTGTCCATGGCTATGCTAAAGGTCAAAGAGTTGTGGTCACTATCCCTGAGAAGCTCACCCCGAGAGGTCTTTCACTGGACCAGGTTCATTGCCAAATACCAGATCCAGCATGGCTTCTCCTCGAGTCGGCCTATCCACATACTGTGTCAGGAATCCTTCCTGTCAACACCTAACAAATTCTGCCCCATTTAAACCTTTTGCACAAAGGAGATGCCAATCAATATTAGGGAAGTTGAAGTCACCTATGACAACAATCCTGTTATTTTTACACCTTTCCAAAATCTGCCTACTTATCTGCTCTTTAGTGTCCCGATGGCTATTTGGGGGCCTATAGAATACTCCAAATAGAGTGATTGCTCCCTTCCTGTTTCTGACTTCCACCCACACTGACTCAATAGACGATCCTTCAATGATGTCCTCCCTTCCGACAGCTGTGATATTATCTCTGATTAGCAATACCACCTCCCCAGCACTTCTACCCCCTTCCTTATCCGTTTTGAAACATCTAAGCCCAGAACCTCAAGCAGCCACTCCTGCCCTTGCGACAGCCAAGTCATTGTAATGGCCACAAGATTGTAATTCCATGTACTGATTCATGTTCTAAGTTCATCACCCTTATTCTTAACATTTCTCACATTAAGGTAAACACATTTCAACCCATCTAACTGATTGCATTTTTGTCCGATCCCCTGCCTATCCTTCCTCACCTTCTCTGTATACTTCTAGACCAACTAATCCATCTTCTAATCTAACACTCCAGTTCCCATCCCCCTGCTAAACTCACTTAAACCCTCCCCAACAGCTCTAGCAAACCTGCCTGCAAGGATATTAGTCCCTCTCCAGTTCAGGTGTAACCTGTCTCTTTTGTACAGGTCATACCTACCCCAGAAGAGGTCCCAGTGATCCACAAATCTGAACCCCTGTCCCCTGCACCAACTCTTCAGCCATTCATTGGTCTGCTGTATCTTCCTATTCCTTCCCTCCCTGGCACGTGGCACAGACAGCAATCCAGAGATTACCACCCTTGAGGTCCTGCTTTTTAGCTTCCTTCCTAACTCCAATACTAGCTCTTAAGGACCTCATCCCTTATCTTACCTATGTCATTGGTGCCAATGTGCACCACGATTTCTGGCTCCTCACCTTAAGAATGTTGTGCACTCGATCTCAGATGTCCCTGACCCTGGCACCTGGGAGGCAACATACCATCTGGGAGTCTCGTTCTTGTCCACAAAATCTCTTGTCTGTCCCCCTAACCAACGACTCCCCTTTCACTATCACACTCCTCTTACCACCCCCCCACCCCCACTTCCCTTCTGAGCCACAGAGCCAGACACCACACCAGAGATCTGGCTGCTGTGGCTCTCCACCAGTGATTCATCCCCCTCAACAACATCCAAAATGATATACGTACTTGTTATCCAGGGAAACAGTCACCAGTGTATCCTGTACCAACTGTCTATTCCTTTTCCCTCCCCTAATGGTCACCCAACCATCTATGTCCTGCACCCTAGATGTAACTGCCTCCTGGTAACTCCTATCTATCATCTCCTCAGCTTCCTGAATGATCCAGAGTTCATCCAGCTGCAGTTCCAGCTCCAGCTCGCTAATGCGTTCTGTAAGGAGCTGCAGCTGGATGCAGTTCCTACAGGTGTAATCATCAGGGGCACTGGAGGTCTCCCTGATTTCCCACATCCTACAGGAGGAGCATACTTCTGCCCTGACTGCCATCCCCACTGTTCTATACAAAGAAAATTACAAATAACAGAGAAAGAAAGAGAACCTACCAAACGCATCCACTCACCTACTCTGCCTCTTCACGCCGAAGCCTCTTTAGCCAAAGCCTCAGCTCCCCACTCTAACACTGTCCACTCCCACAATGGCCACACCACAATGGCTGCTTCGTTTGACCCTACCTTCTTTCTATTGGCAGCTGTTGCCTAATTATCCAATTAGCTCATCAACAGGCCTATCAACTCACCACAGCAACAAGAACAACAAGGAGCCTTCCTTTTCAAACTGCTTCCTGCTCTCGTTCTCGCTCTCACTCTAGTTCTCGCATTATTTACCACAGCAATGAGACTTCCCACTCCCATACTCGTACGACTCACCACAACATGGTGGTGTAAGTAAAATGGTGGGAGTGCAATTTGACCCCATTTAGGAAAATGTTCGAATACCTTATGGGAAGTAAAAATGGGATTGATGTAGGATTAATGTAAATGGGTATTTGATGGTCGACGTGGACTCAGTGGGCTGAAGGACCTGTTTCCCTACTGTATCTCTGTATTAAGCAACAAACAAGATGCTGAAGGAACTCTCAGATCTTGTGGGAAGCTGGGAAAGAAATTGCGGAGGCCCTGGCAGAGATTGTTGCTTCAACTCTGGCCACAGGTGAGGTTCCGGAGGACTGGAGAGTGACTAATGTGATACCAATGTTTAAAAAGGGTCGCAAAGACAAGCCAGGAAACTACAGGCCAGTGAGTCTGACATTAGCAGTAGGTAAATTGCTGGAGGGGATTCTGAAGGACGGGATCTACCAACATTTGGAGAGACAGGGTCTGATTCGGGACAGTCAGCACAGCTTTGTGTGTGGGAAGTTATGTCTGAAAATCTCTTGGCGTTCTTCGAGGCACTAACCAAGAGGGTAGATGAGGGTAGGACAGCGGATGTTGTCTATAAGGACTTTAGCAAGGTCTTTGACAAGGTCGCTCATGGCAGGCTGGTCTGGAAGGTTAGATCGCCTGGGATCCAGGGGGAGATACTGGATTGGATTCTTAATTGGTTCAGTGCTAGGAAGTAGAGGGTGATGGTCGAGGATTGTTTCTCAGACTGGAGGCCTGTGTCTAGTGGTGTGCCACAAGGGTCAGTGCTGGGACCTTTGTTGTTTGCAAATAAACGATTTGGATGTGAATATACAAGGCATGGTTAGTAAGTTTGTGGATGATACTAAAATAGGTGGTGTTGTAGACAGTGTAGAAGGTTACAAAAAATTACAGGGGGATCTTGATCAGCTAGGTATGTGGACTGAAGATCGGCAAATAGCTTTCAATCCAGATAAATGTGAGGTATAGCATTTTGGGAGATCAAACCAGGGTAGGGCTTATTCAGTGAATGGTAGGGCCCTGGGGAATGTTATGGAATAGGGGGATCTCAGAGTGCAAGTGAATTATTCACTGAAGCCAGCATCACAGGTAGATAGGGTGCTTATGAAAGCGTTTGGGTTGGGAAGTTATGATGCAGTTATATAAGACGTTGGTAAGGCCGCACTTGGAGTACTGTATACACTTTTGGTCACCCTGTTATAGGAAAGATGTTATTAGACTAGAAAGAGTGCAGAAAAGATTTACCAGGATGTTGCCTGGACTTGGGGGCCTGAGTTACAAGGAGAGGTTGCATTAGACTGGGACTTTATTTGCTGGAACATAGGATGACCTGATGGAGGTACATAAGATCACAAAGGGCATAGACAGGATGAAAGCACATCGTCTTTTTCCCAGGGAAGGGGTGCTGAAAACAAGAGGGCATAGGTTTAAGATCAGATTTAAAAGGGACGTCAGGAGCAGCTTCTTCAAACAAAGTGTGGTGCATATTTGGAATGAGCTGCCAGAAATAATGGTTGAGGTGGGCACATTAGCAATGTTTAAAAGCCATCTAGATAAGTACATGGATAGGAGAGGTTTAGAGGGCTATGGGCCAAATGTGGGCAGATGGGACTAGCCTGCTGGGTAACACAGTTGGCATGGACAACTTGGGCTGAAGGGCCTGTTTCCATGCTGTATGAGTCTATGACTCTATGGCAGGGGTGTGGTGGGCTCACGTCCAATTTCTCTGGATGTGAGACTCAAACAAACTGGTGAAATCAATCCTTCAACTTACTGAGAGAAAAAAATAAATCATTACAGAAGTACCAGCAACACAAATTAAACAGTTTTCATCTGATGTGAGGATAAACAACTGTTCACTGTCATTTTCAATTTTCTCATATTTCCTTATGGCAAAGAATTGAGCCCTTTCCAATTGCAAGTGAGTACAATCAGCCCTTTGAGTCTATGACAGCTCTCAGAACAGTCCCATCAATACCACTGCTCCACACTAATTTCCCCGCAGCCTATTCTCTCTCACATGCCCATTAACATCCCTGGTTCTCCTACTATCCAACTAGACCAGAGATAATTTATATTAGTCACTTAACCAAACAACCAACAAGGCTTTGGGATATGGGAGGACACAGAAGCCCTCAGGGCAAGATCACAGGGAGAACTTGCAAACTCCACACAGGCAGCACCCCGAGGTCAAGATTGAATCTAGGTCCCTGGAGCTGTGAGATAGCAGCACTACCTGCACCATGCAGTGCCATTGTGTTACAATTTTCCCTGTGGAAAAAGAATGAGGGTTTTTAGTAACCTGATTCTAATAGGAACTACAACCTGATTAAATGCAATACCTTAATTTGGTTTACATGTAATACTTTAAATTAGTTTGCATGTTAACTGTGGAGCTGAATGTCAGTGAGTCAATGTAAGTGTGACATGCTCAGGCAGCCAATTATCACTCCAGAACTACTGTTCTTGCAACTACTGGTGTACAAGATTGAGACAGTGCCTTGACGTATTATGCTTGGGATAAGGGGCATTATTTTTCCAATCAGCCATCACTTTTAATCATTAGACATCTGCAAATTATGTTTACTTAAATGTGTGGAGAATAATACTGACAGTTTAGTCAATCTTAGGAATGGGGAAAGTAAATATGCAGCTCCTGTAGTCATGTTTCTCTTTGTTTTTATTTGTTAATAGTCAGTTGGCTGTTCATAAGTACAAATTACTTTCCTTATTGCTAACACTGAGAAGATAGTAGAGTCATTACTATTCATCTGAATACTGACATGAGGGACTAACAATCTCTTCAGTGTAATGGGAGAATTAAGAACTGTGGAAGTAAATGAAATCTATTTTGTTTTTCCCCCAGAAACAAATACATGTAAAAGGTACATCAGGAAATAATGCAGTGCTTAATACTATTTTAAATTTATCTTAATGAAGACACTTTGGTTCTTTCACCAAACGTATAAAACAAAAGTTAAACTAAATTCAGGCATGGCACAGTGGCACAACTATTAGAGCTACTGCCTCATAGCTCCAGCAATGCCGGTTCAATCCTGACCTCCAGTGCTATCTGTGTGGAGTTTGCACATTCTCCATGTGTTTGCATGGGTTTCCTCTGGATGCTCCGGTTTCCTCCCACATCCCAAAAATGTGCAGATTGGTAAGTTATTTGGTCACTGTAAATTACCTTTAGTGTGAAGATAAGCAGTAGAATCTGTGGGATGGAGTGGGGGATAAAGAGTTGATAGAAATGTGTGGAGAATAAAATGGGATTAGTGCAGAATTACTGTAACAACAGATGCTTTCTGTTCAGTGCATTTCTGTGTCATGGAGCTGTATGCCTCTATGAAAATTAGAAGGGGTTCGACCTGCTAAAGAGATTTATTTGTTACCTAATATAAATGCAACCATTGCCTACTCCCCTCTGGTTTGAATATAGACTGGTGCCTACATTGTACTTCTGACTTCTGATATTATTGCTGAGATCATTGTCATTCAAGTGACTCATAAAACCCCATCCATGGGAGGGCCACAATCAAACTGGATGATGGAAGAAGTAAGAGTAGTTAGGGGGAGATTGTGCACTTTACAAACATTGGTTAGATGTTGATTATAATGAATGTATAAGAGAAGGAAAATTGAAAACTGAAGTAATAAAAATTATAGAGAGGCTATAATTTCATTGCACCTTTAACCTGGATTTAAAACAGATATATAAATGAGGTAATGACAGTGGGTTTGTGAACATCTGTATTACACAACTATTTCCTAACGATCCCTAAATTACTGGGAATCTATGCAAATGAATCCAGGGAAAGGAACACTAATTCCAGTCTCAATCTTCTGTGTCAGTGTTAAATTGTTATAGGTTTGTCGTGATGTAGGGAGCCTTTGTTATCCTGATCAGCTGCGTTGAGATCTGAGAGAGGCAGGTGGCAAGGATGTGAAGATATCATCTATCAAGAATTCCACAGCATAGCTTCAGGATTCATGGCCTTCTGGCTGTTGTTACTGGACCACAGCAGAAAATGATGGAAATCAAGGGCCAAGACTAAAGCTGAGGCACTCCCAAGCTCCAGTGAAAATAGTCTCAGTGCCTTCTCTCACTCAGGGATAAGTATTATCTTATGTCTAATCTAGGAGTGTGAGGGAGAATTAGAAGATCCTGTTCAGTTTGGATGTGTATTCAAAGCTTAAATACATTTGGTCTTCAATCTTTATTGCTTCTTGTTCAACAAGAATGGAAGCTGGCGAATGGTCAAAATTAGGGACGACTCAATTAAATTCTCATTCTTGGCATGAATGGGCCCATCACGATCAAAATGAAAGAAAATGCACCTGTGGAAAACCATTGACAACAGGACAAATGTACTGCTTAATTACGCCCGAATTTGATTTCTACTAGGTAGCTAATGTACTCACTAATATGAAATGGGATTGGCCTTAGAAACATGTAGGATGAGAGAATATTTAAAGGGTAAATTCCTTCATTAATTTAGATAGATAAAGTCTCCATGCTTTGCTAAATAAGATATTTCCAAGGCACTTCTGAACATTAAAGCTTCTACATTTTTAGTTATTTAACCTTTCTCTGAATAAGCATTATCATCCTTTTGAAGGTGGCATTTTTGTTCATTAAATCTGTATTGTCATTTCAAGGAAAAGTGATAATAGAGCCAACCTCATCAATTAAGACAATGATGGAAGATGTTATCAAGTATTTATTCCTGAATGCTCTTGTCACCAATGCCCACTCTGGATTTTGCCAGGAACACTTCATCACAGACTTACTCCAAGCAGGAACAAAGAGTTGGTTTCAAGGATGAGCTTAGAATGACTGCCTTTAATATTAAGGCAGCATTTGACTGAGTGTGGCATTTGCTGATCACCCCACTGTTGTTGGCAGAATCTCAGATGGCGATGAAGAGGTGTAAAGGAGTGAGATAGATCGGCTGGTTGAGTGGTGTTGCAACAACAACCTCACACTCAATGTCGGTAAGACCAAGGAATTGATTGTGGACTTCAGGAAGGGGAAGTCGGGAGAACACATACCAGTCCTCATTGAGTGGTCAGTGGTGGAAAGGGTGAGCAGCTCCGACTTCCTGGGCGTCAACATCTCAGAGGATCTATCCCAGGCCCAACACATTAATGCAATCACAAAGAAGTCAAATCAGCGGCTCTACTTTGTTAGAAGTTTGAGGAGATTTGGAATGTCACCAAAGACTCTTGCAAATTTCTACATATGTATGGTGGAGAGCATTCTGACTGGTTGCATATGGAGGCTCCAATGTGCAGGATTGAAAAAGGCTGCAGAGGGTTGTAGACTCAGCCAGCTCCATCATGGGCACAACCCTCCCCACCATCTAAGACATCTTCAAGAGGCAGACCTCAAGAAGGTGGCATCCATCATTAAGGACCCTCACCGTATGGGAAATGCCCTCTTCACGTTATTACCATCAGGGAGGAGATACAGGAGCCTGAAGACCCACACTCAACATTTCAGGAACAGCTTCTTCCCCACTGCCATCAGATTTCTGAACGGCCCATGAACACATCAACACTACCTCGTTTTTCCTCTTTTGCACTATTTATTTATTTTTGTAACTTATAGTAATTTTTATGTCTTTATGTCTCGCACTCTACTGCTGCCACAAAACAACAAATTTCATGACATATGTTAGTGATAATAAACCTGATTCTGATTCTGAAGGAACTCTGAAGTCAATGGGTAGCATGAGAAAACATTACAGTGGCAGGAATCATATATCCCAAGGGAAGGGAGTTGTGATTGTTGGAAGTCATTCATCAAGAAGGAGATATAGGAACCTGAAGACCCACACTCCATAATTCAGGAACAGCTTCTTCCCCTCCACCATCAGTTTTCTGAATGGTCCATGATTCCATGAATACTGCTTCATTATTCCTTTTTTTTTGCACGACTTATTTATTTTTGTAATTTATAGTAATTTTCTGTCTTTGCACTGTACTGCTGCTGCAAAACAACAAATCTCAGGTCATATAACTCAGTGATAATAAATCTGATTCTGATTCAGTCTCAGGCTAGTAATGCAGGAGATCCAAAGGACAGTGCCACCATCTTCAGCTGCTTCATTGTTGACCTTCCTTCCACCATAAGGTCAGAAGTTGGAATGTTTGTTAATGATGGTACAATGTTGAATTCTGTTCACAATTCATCAGCAAATAAAGCAGTGCACATCTGCATGTGTGTAAGACCTAGAACATTCAGGCATGGGTGGTAAGTGACAAGTGGCATTTGCACTACAAACATCCCAGATATGACCATTTCCAGCAAGAGGGAGTTTGATATTCAATGGCACTATCTTTAACAAGTCCCGTCCACCGCAACAACTTACCCCACTCCCACCCCGCCCCCTCCCACATTCATCAATATCCTGGAAGTCACCCATGACCAGAAATGCAACTGGACCAGGCAATAAATTGCAAGCCTGGTCAGAGGCTGAGTATGCTGCAGCAAATGATTCCTCATGACACACCAAGTCATAAGTCAGGAGCATGATGAAATGCTCTCCAATTGGCTGGATGCCTGGATACTCTCCAACTGACTGGACGGCCACTTAAATATTTGGAGTATAATTAGTCATAATCAGTGCAAAGAAAGTAGTATGTGAGAGTATTTTTTTATATGTCATCTGGGCTCCCCTGCCAGCTTATCTCATTGGTGCTAATGATTGGAGTTGGGCAAGGACCAGTTGGCTTGCACTGGGAACTATCACTTTGAGGATTCTTAGGAGAAGAGTTTTGCAACTTCTAAGGAGCTTCTAATATTCTTTCATGCCAACAATGCTTCCATCCTCTGCTCAGCTGAGAGACGAGGCTTCGGATACTGAGCAGGGACATTCTTCTGGGATCTTTCTTCTTCCTCCTGTTTCTCTTGTTCCTGCTGCTCTTCAGGCTCTGTCTCGTGGTCCTCAGGCTCCGGGTTCCTTGCTTATCCTCCTCTAGTATTGGCTGCTGTCTACAGTTTGCTTGATCGTACAGCCTGAAGTCTCTATATCTGCTCGATGTGTACTGCAGGGAGATCTCAGACTGATGCATTTTATCTTGAGGAGACCAAGGGCATTTTTCACTGATACTCTGGAACTTCATCTCTGAAATTAGAAAGTACACTGTTGTGAAGGAAAGTAGAGGGCAGCTCTTATCCCACAGGGTTCAACTGTCAAGGAGGCATTAACTTGAAAACCCCCAGTAATGTGGTTCCCTAAGGTTAAATTTGTGAGCTTCCTTGAAATGTAGCACTTACCAAGAGAAAACCCTTCTTGTGATCCACAATGATGTGCACACAGAGGATGTGAAAACATTTCCTATTGAGGATAAGATAAGATAAGATGAGATATCTTAATTAGTTACATGTACATCGAAACACACAGTGAAATACATCTTTTGCGTAGAGTGTTCTGGGGGCAGCCCGCAAATGTTGCCGTGCTTCTGGCGCCAACATAGCATGCCCACAACTTTCTAACCTGTATGTCTTTGGAATGTGGGAGGAAGCCAGAACACCCGGAGGAAACCCACACACACATAGGGAAAACGTACAAACTCCTTACAGACAGTGGCCGGAATTGAACCTGGGTCGCTGGTGCTGTAATAGCGTTACGCTAACCGCTACACTACCGCGCCTGCCTGATAAGGACCAAGATATTAATGTGAGATCTTACGGGTACATGAGTGTTGTCAATGGCTTCCTGCACTCGTGGGAAGACAGCCACGTTGGCCCATCCCTGAACCCACGCTGCTACCTGTTCCTCACTCATTAAAATCAAAGGAGACAAAATCATTTCTCTGTGAATACAGTGCACAGGTAATGCAGTCATGAGCAACACATTACATGATGGCAGAGATCTGCTGCACTGCTGCCACTGAACAACAAATTTCATGACATATGTCAGTGATAATAAACCTGATTCTGATTCTGATTCTACGCCCGCTTGGAAAGATTCTGTGTGGAGGCAGTCAACATGACCTTAACCTTCATGCAGAGCAGGCATGAGAGATTATCTGTTGTTCTTGCTGCAGAATGTAACCTATCTCAGCAATAACAGCCTTGGAAAACCTGAGCCTGTGAGTACATGATTCAGCAGAGAACTCTAGATCGGATGTGGTCCCTGACCCATTATGAAGGATCAGCCATTAACATAATATTGCCTTCAGTAATGGTGCTGCTGGTAGTATCACTGAGACACCAATTGAATGAACATCTCAGTAACTAAATGGGTGAAAACACACTTCCTGTTAGTTATAGCACTCCTTGTAGATCATGGAAGGTGTCTGAGCAGCCTGCAGTCAGACTTAAGCTGCTCAGCCAGTTCTCTTGATGAATTTGTGAAAAAAAATCGACAACCTGATGTGTTCTTATTTCAATTGCGAATCTTCCACAACAATCAAAAATTGCAGCAATTTATGTTGGTCCAGGAACAAGTATGTCATTTTATTCAAGTCTAATGCCCAGGAAACACTGGATGCCTTAACATGAATAATTCAAGAAATACCCAGTCAACTTTCACAACTGGCTTCATCATGGTCTGGTACAGCAACTCGAGTGCACAGGAATGTAAGAAACTGCAGAGAGTAGTGGACTCAGCCCAATACATCACAGGCACATCCCTCTACATCATCGGTAGTATCTACATGAAGTGCTGCCTCAGGAAGGTAACATCTATCATCAAACATCCCCAACATCTGACCCATGCCATCTTCTGCAGGACATACAGAAGCCTGAAGTCCCACACCACCAGTTTCAAGAACAGCTACTTCCCTTCAACCACTTGGTTCTTGAACCAACTGGCAAAACTCTAATCACTACAGTTTAGCAACACTATGACCACTTTGACTACTTTGCATTAAAATGAACTTTGTTTTTTTTTTGTTCTAATTGTGTTCTTTCTTGTAACAATTGTGTATAATTTATGTTTAATTTATGTTTCCCTTATGAATGTTGTATATCTGATGCTATGTGACTGTGATGCTGCTGCAAGTAATCTTTTCATTGCATCTGTGCATTCGTGTACTTGTGCGTATGACAATAAACTTGACTTTTGACAACTCATCCAATTTCACACAGAGATGGTCTTCAGTATGATCTCTTCCAGATAAAGGCAAAATTAGACCAAAATCTGATGTTATTCAATCAAATTTTTAGACACATCTGCACCTTAAAACCAGTCAAAAGTATGTGTAGGCCTTAGAGAGGTGAGCAGCAAGAAAGGTAGAAGGAAAGAAGAAAATAAATGAAAGAAAAGGAAATAAAAATTTCAAGATCTTAGAATTTCCCAATTGCATTTATAAGTAATGATGTTATTTTAGCATATGCATTAATGCCTCATTTGTTTGAAAAAATTTTAGTTTGTTGGTCATGTCCAAATGCAGGTCAATTTTTTTCATGTCTGCGGTCCATAAATTTGATTACAGAATTGCTTGACTTAGAATTGATGCTGCCACTTGCAGTGAACATCTGTGTAAATAAATGAGAAAGTAAACCCAACAATATGCCACTTTCAGTCCAAGAATGCTATTATTTATTTACCCTCCAGTAAATACAATCTTCTGTCTTTACAATCGTGACTTTCAAGAGTGCTGAAAATTGGGAATAGTTGGCAGCATAGATCTATTTGTTTCCAGCATTGTTTTGCCAGATATGAGTTTAAGCACATCACTGCAGTCCACACAGACAGTTTTCCTTTGCTCCTCCCCAAAAGAACATCCTTCACTGCTACAGCTAACATCTTCAGTCAAAGTAGGCACAGCACAGTCAATTTCAACCAAAGATTCTCTGGCAATGATCAGTTTAGCACTTTAAACACTTTTAGCTTCTGACTGGCATGAATCTGGGCAAGATCACTGAACTTGCGTTAACATCAATTTGTCAGCAAGGGAACCTTCACTACACAATCTCCATTCCATATTTATATTCAGTTATATGACCACATTTGCTGAGAGGAAAAATGTAATAATAGTGTTGCCTTCTTCAACATTCCATTACCATTTTGATGAGCAACTCAGTTTTGAATGACTGACTTTCCACATCCTGGTAAAATTAAGAATGAATTAATATTCTGCTTCTTAAATACATGCTTGCAGCTGATTAATTGCCAACTAGCATCTGGCTGAAATTTATTTGTGAATCATTTTATCCTTTGTACCTTGGTGTTTAATTTTTTTTGTGTTGTTGGTACAGAACAGTGACAATTTGTGGCCCCTGGGGAGAACCAGAAAGAGGGTTGTGTTAAAGACAGTGCATACATATTTAGCTATTTAGCTGTGTAATTCAAGGCTTATCATTGCAGATGAAATGATTTCTGTTCAATGTACAAGAACTCAAATGTCAGTCAGATTATAAGTTTCATTGATTCCAACGCACAGGATTGCAAGAGGCTGCAGAGGGTTATAGACCCAGCCAGCTCTATCATGGACACAACCCTCCCCACCATCAAGGACATCTTTAAGAGGCAGTGCCTCAAGAAGGCAGTGTCTATCAATAAGGACCCTCACCATCTGGGACATGCCCTCTTCTTGTTACTAGCATCGGGAAGGAGGTACAGGAGCCTGAAGACTTAATGATTCAGGAACAGCTTCTTCCCCTCTGCCATCAGATTTCTGAATGGTCCATGAAACCCATGAACACTACTTCGTTATTCCTATTTTTTTACACTATTTATTTTTATAATTTATAGTAATTTTATATCTTAGCACTGTAATGCTACCGCAAAACAGCAAATTTCATGATATATGCCATTGATCATAATAATAAATCTGATTCTGAATCTAATCTGATTCAATTTCCTTACTTCTTGCCATATTCTACCAATGTAGGTAAGGAAGTTGTAAGGCTATTGTCTAATTAACGTTATTTCCTTCTTGCATTTTCCACCCTGAACTCACAATATACAGTTCACAGAGTCACAAAGCACGGAAACAGGCCCTTTGGCCTACAGTGAGTCCATGATAACCATTAAGCACCCAACGGGCAGAAGATACAAAATCTTGAGGACATGTACCACCAGGCTCAAGGACAGCTTCCATCCCACTGTACAAGACTCCTGAACAGACATCTTATACATGAAAGATGAACTCTTGATCTCTCAATCTACCTCATGACTTACCTTCACTTACCTGCACTGCATTTTCTCTGTAATTGTAACACTATATTCTGCATGTTGTTTTTTTTTCCTTTTATTTTACCTTGATGTAGTTATGTATAGAATGATCTGTCTGGATGGCATGCAAACAAAAGCTTTTCACTGTATCTTGGTACATATGACAATAATAAACCAATTACCAATTACGCTAATCCTATACTAATCACACTTTATTCTCTCCACATTCCCATCAACTCTTCCCCCCCCCCCACCTCAGATTTTACCACTCATCTACACACCAGGGACAATTTACGGTGGCTGATTAAACTATCGACCTGCACATCTTTTTGGAATGTAGGAGGAAACTGGAGCACCCAGAGGAAATCACGAGGTCACAGGGAGAATGTGCAAACTCCACAGAGACAGAGAATGTCAGGATTGAACCTAGGTCTTTGGAGGCAGCAGTTCCACTAGTTGTGCCACTATGCCATGCCATTATGTTTCCATGCATAATGGATATCTGGGTCAGTTCACCAAGCAAAATATACTCCTCTCTGGAGCAAATGTATACATCTGCCCTTCAGCAAAAGACTGTTTTGAAATACATTGATGAGATATTGGCTCTGTGTGAAGGCCAGCATTATTTACCCATCATTCCTTTAGAGAATACTAGTACTGAACTATCTTCAAAAAGTGCTGGAGGAACTCAGCAGGTCAGGCAGCATCTATGGAGGGAAATAAACAGTCGACGTTTCAGATCGAGACCCTTCATCAGGACTCGGCCCAAAACATCGACTGTTTATTTCCCTCCATAGGTGCTGTCTGACCTGCTGAGTTCCTCCAGCACTTTTTGTGTATTGCTCCAGATTTCAGCATCTGCAGAATTTCTTGTGTGTCCACTGAGCTATCTTCTTGTACTATAGAAGTCCTTTTATTAACATTACTCCCAGAGTGCTGTTTGCCAGGTAATTCTGGAGTTTTACCAAGTGAAGGTGAAGGAGCTGTGACATATCTCCAAGTGAGAACAGTGTGTGATTTGGAGGGGAGCCACCAGGTTGTTGTGTTCCCATGCACCCACTTCCCTTGTACTTTTTGGTGGGAAGAAGTCCGGGCTTGAGAGAAACTATCAGAACAGCCTAGGTGAATACTGCAGTGCATTTTGCAGATGGTTCATCCTGCAGCCATTGTGCATCAGTAGTGGAGGGAATGAATTTTTAGAATGGTGGATGTGGTGCTAATGAAACAGGCTGCTTTATCTTGGATGCGTCAAACTTTTTTTTATCTTGAATGGCAGGCACGGTAGTGTAGTGGTTAGCGTAATGCTTTACAGCGCCAACTACCCGGGTTCAATTCCAGCCACTGTCTGTAAGGAGTTTGTATGCTCCCCGTGTCTGCATGGGTTTCCTCTGGGTGCTCCAGTTTCCTCCCACATTCCAAAAGACGTACGGGTTAGGAAGTTGTGGGCATGCTATGTTGGCACAAGAAGCATGGCGACACTTGCAGCTGCCCGCAGAACACTCTACACAAAAGATGCATTTCACTGTGTGTTTCAATGTACATGTGACTAATAAAGATCTTATCTTATCTTTTTATGTGTTGTTGGAACCCATCCTGGCAAGTGGGCAGTATTTATAGCGCAAAGGCTTTGAGGAGTCAGGAGGTGACTCACCATAAGATAGCCAGTGTCTGATCTGATCTTGTAGCCATGATTTCATGGGGGTGGTCCAGTTGCTGGTTAATGATGATCCCTAGGAAGTTGATGGTTGGGAAAACTGCGATAGTAATGCATTTTATGGTAAGAATCGGCAGTTGGTTCTCCCACTCTGGAAAAGGGTCTTCGCCCTGAAACATTACCTCTGTTTCTCTCTCCACAGATATGGCCTAATCTGCTGAGTGTTTCAGCATTTTCTGTTTTTATATGAGGTTCTCCCTTGTTGGCGATGATCATTGCCTGGAACTTATGTGATACGAATGTAAATTGCCACATATCAGCTCCTAATTGAATGCATTCCAAATCCGTCGTACAGAATCATGAAGACAGGATGCTGTTATGCTGCAATCTGATACAACAGGAATTTAAATGTTCTCCCTTATATTATTATATTTATTAGTGTTCTTGTAATATCATTCAATGTAATATCACACATTGGAAACCTCACTTGAACATAATGCAAATCTTAGTGTAGATTAAATTTCAAGGTCAGCCTAAAAATGTTCACTAGTAATTGCTACAACTAAGCTTCGAGGCCCATAAAGATAGGAGGCCCTGGGGTGAATATCACTCGCAAACTTTCTCTATTTCACCACTGGAGCATTCAAACTAACCATCTTATGATATGAAAATGTCCTTTTTAATTCAGCATATGTTAGGTTTTGGTCTCACAGCTGTTGTCCTTACCTCAAAGAAAACATTATCCAATAACCTGGCAACTTTAAACATTTGGATTTTTGTGGAATTTACTATTTTCCCCTTGTGTATTGGAAGCCAAAATCAAACTGGTTTTATTTCTTGACAGCAGGTTTGATATTTCAGCTCTGGTAGACTTTTCTCAGCAATATATCATCTAATCTTCCCAAGCTGACTGACGCCTCTCCAGTGTTCTCCCAATGTGAGCTGCCAGGACCCAAGCTTTTAATCTTCTCTTTTTGCACCTAGCAGATCAAATCTGGCTGACTGTTCATCAGTGTTAGAATCTTCACTGGAGGAGGCAGAGTTCTGGGAATAAATGTTTAAACCAGAAGCTTGTGATCTTACCATGCAGCTCTGTGACAAGCATCTACTATTCTTTCTCACTTACCTTAAATTTGACTTCGAAGAAAAAGGCTTTTCAGTGTCATCAATAAAATGCCTCGGATTATTTTTTTCCACTGTTCTCAGAAGTAAGGATAAATGCCTTTTGTGGGAATCAGCACTTTTTGAAGGATCTTGAAACATCTCTCTGCCCGGCAATCTCACATCTGTTATAAAGCGCACCCCTAATACCAGTCAATTTTCTGAGGTCAGAGGTCAATTGCAGTTTTTCATCGGCTCCCACAATTGGCTCAAGATTGACTAGGACACATCTCAGGACTGTGTTCAAGGTGCCAGCCAAGAAACATTAACAGAATGTCTATAGAAATGTACGATCTTAGATCACAGAATGAGATCAGTCAGCCCATCATGTGCATACCAGCTCTTTGAAAGAACTATTTAAATCATCCTATTTTCTGCTCTTTCCCATGAGATCTACAATCCTTTTTTTTTAGGTTACTCTTGAATCTGCTTCCACTGACTTTTCAATCAGTGCATTCCACATCATAAAACTCACTTATTTCAAGAAAAAAATCTCATTTGATTCATATATTAAAAATCAAATTAAGTTTATGAAAAAATGTGTGGCGGTTAACATAATGCTATTACAGCACCAGCGACCCGGGTTCAATTCCGGACACTGTGTATAAGGAGTTTGTACATTCTCCATGTGTCTGCGTGGGTTTCCTCCGGATGCTCCAGTTTCCTCCCACATTCCAAAGATGTGGGCATACTATTTTGGTGCCAGAAGCATGGCAACACTCGCGGGCTGCCCCCAGAACACTCTACACAAAAGATGTAATTCACTGTGTGTTTCGATGTATATGTGACTAATAAAGAAATCTTATCTTAAATACTGTTTCATTGTATAGCACTGTAGCAGTTGATCACTTTGACCTATACATTGGACTACGAGGAGCTAGGATGGGCTTGTGCCCCTAACTCGGGTGCAAGTGATGGGCAGGTTTTGCAGAAAATATCCCTGGTGATGGTGTGAAAGGATATTGTGCCCACTGATATTCAGACAGTATTATCATGTAACCAATGGCCAGTGGAAGAAGAATTGGGAAGCTTAACCCTGCCCCTGCTTATCCCAGTAGGTGGGTCAGTAATCACAATTCATAGGATGATTGTCAAGTGAAGAAGATAAGGAGAATATTTCTGTATTACTACGTTGACCTTTTTTAACATTTGCCATGCTAAATGATAGGTCATCTTCCATTTTTTAATTTAAAAAAGAGCAAATAAAGGAAATAAAGTAGTTGTGTTTTTTGTTTAAATTGTAATCTTTGAATAATCCAATTTGAAGTCATTTTTATTAAACTCTGAGTATTTCTTAAACTTTACATGATCATTATTAACGAGCAGTCTTTTGTTTAAATCACTTACTAGCCCAGTGCTTTTATTGTCCTCCATTCTAGTGCATTGTATTTGCAGATTAAAAACTTGTGCATTGCATTTCCTTCTTTATCTGGGTGCCTCTCCTACAATGCAGAGTCTGGAATTATTCTGTCACATGAATTAGTCTTTTATACGCTGGATTCTGCTTTCATGAATAAAATCCTTTAGAAAGTGAATTGCCTTGTAGATGTTTACAGGTACAAATTAATTCCACTGAAGAAGTATTTCATTTCGAAACCTTTGTTAATTTTGCATCCAGAACAATATTCTAACATATTGTAATTAATGATAATATGTTTATTGTGCAGACTCAACTACTCAGCAATAATGGCCATAATAATTTGTAACATGTCATAATGAATCATACGGTATCACTAAGGTCCAATGTTGCCATGTAAATCTTGTCATGGATTTATAAGTAGACCAATAATTTAATAAAATAATCATTTATTAATAAATAATAAATTATACAAAATCTGAATGGATTATGACTATTAACACCTGGGATGCAAAAGACCTAATAGCCTGGAACATGGAAACCAACTACAACTAATGCAATCTCCAAATGGTTCGTTCTAACAATTTTTTTTAAATTTACTGCTGATAGGGTATATATTTGATTTGGAAATATGTTGCTGTTCCTTTACCGTCGCTGGGTCAAAATCCTGGAACTCTCTTCCCTAACAGCATTGTGGTTATACCCACATCTCAAGGACTGCAGTGGTACAAGAAGGCTGCTCACCATCATTATTTCAAGGGGAGCTATGGATAGACAACTAAACGCTGGCTCAGTCTGCAAAGCCCACATCCCTTGATTCTTTGAATGAATATATTTCTTTAAAAATCTCACATTATACAATATACTCAGCAAAAATAAGGTAAGTGGAACCTTGACCAAGAAGTTTATTATATTCCTGTTGTTACTCTTTAGATGCTAAAGTTAAATATTTTTAAATATTTGCCCAATATAATGTATTAATATTCAATATATATTATTGCATATAGTTCAGACATTTGCTTGCTCTGCATTCATAGAATAATCAACATTTACATAAACAAATCGGGGATCACTCCCTACATGGGTCTATAACCACCATTAATTGCACACAGTAGAGAAACAATTGATGTTCACCTCTGATGCCTCAGTGATGCACTGCATGAGCCGGCAACAATACCAGTTCTCGGGTTTCAATTAATGACAATGGTGCTTCAGATGCTGACTAGTTGGTAAAGTGTATTTCAACTGCAAGCTGCTTCATCAACTATTGCAGCCAGTCTGGTATTCCTAGGAAAGGGAGAGAAGCTACTGGGGAGGCAATTGGAAAGAAAGATAGGTATTGTTGGAAATATGGGAGAAAGCTAATAGGGAAAGGAAGGAGGATGAGGGCAGTAATGGGACAGATGTGGGATGGAGAAGAAGAAGATCACAACGGACTCAGTACAGCTGAGGAAGCAAAAGATTTACAACAGTGGAAAAAAATCAGAAAATGGTGGAAATATTCAGCAGCTCAGGCGACGTCTGTGGAAAGAGAAGCATGGATAACATTTTGGATCAAAGTCTCTTCATCAGAACTGGAAAAATGAGCAAATGATTTAGTTCTAGGCTGCAGAGAAGGTGGCGGAGAGATGGATAGGACAAAGGGAATATCTCGGATAGGGTGACACCAGGACTGTTTTGCTGATACACTACTTATAAAACTATCTGTTTTATAGAATATTGAGGAAAGTTAGAGCAAGAGAGAGAGAGAGAAAATAAAGAGACATGTAAAAACTGTGATATGTAAATCAGAGTTGTGTAGAGAAATGAAACCAAAAGGAGAGTGCTGATAAAGATATTGGGCAGTGTACGAGAAAACTGGCCAATTGGGTCCCAAACATGCCCATACATTAATTTTTTCCCTCTCTTCCCACAGATACTGTCTGATCTTCTGTTTTATTTCAGGTTACCAGTACCTGCAGTTTACTTTCAATTTTCACTTGCATTTACAGTGTAGTTTTTACAACCCAAAACATTTCACTACTAATTTAACGCTTTGGAGGTGCAGTCACAGTTATAAGTTAGGAAATGTGGCAATAAATTTTCACTCCACAGGGTCCTACAAGTAGCAAAGTGATAATGAGCAGATACTCTATCTTAATGTACATCCAGAGCAAATTATTGCCTGTGCTGGAAATCTAACACAGAACAGAAAATGCTTGAAACCATCAGACGGTCGGAGAGCAGAACAGAAACAGAGTTAACATTTCAGATTGATGACCTTTCAGCTGTTTCAATGATATCGATAGAGGGTTAAATGCTCCTCAGGATATTGGGGAGAACTCCCCAGTTCTTTGAAATACAGACACACATTTTTTTTTCTTCCAGTCCGCCCAAGAGAGAATCATCCAGGAGAAGGCACTTCTTTTAGATCAGCACTCTCAAGACATCTAATTTTATGCCTTTGCTGAAAAGATAGGCAGAGAATTTCTTCCATGTAATAAGCATGAGCTCTCTGTTAGCCACATTGGATTATTAGGTGCCCATCACTTACCCGATCCATGGACACAACATCATTGAATTTTTGGCCTGCACCAGCTTCTACCTGAGTGGAATTTTCCTTTGGTACACGGAAGCCCAAAGTAAGAGCCCAGGGACCTCAGGTAGATTTGAATGATGCTGTACCCTGAGAAATATACTATAGGTATTATTAACAAGGCAATACCTAATCTAGCCTAGTAACAGGCTATGATATGATTAAAGTCTAATTTTCTCAGGTTAGCTTGACTCAGGGACCTAGAGTAACCGAAAGTAACTCGTAATGGCAGGCAAAGCAAAAGCTTCATTTCTGTCTTGGTGGGTCTTACCCTACACTGTTACAGAGTCTAATTTATTATTGAAATAGGGAAAAAAATCTAGCAGCAACATTTTAACCTGAAACTAAGCAAAATATGCCACCCACAAATTTTATTTGCTCTCAACCTGTTGTTTAGCTGCAAAACATGTCCCTTACTGTCCTGTGTCATGGATGATATATTTAAGCTCATGCCTCACATGGAAGTGACGGCACTCCTGCATCTTTAGAGAGGTGCAGCATCTGTAAGTACCTGCAGAGGAAATTCCACCTTGGTTTTCTGGATCTGTTATGATGCATGACCATTGGAATTAGCATTGGAGAAAAACTCATAAAATGAATGTAAATGATCAGACTACACATTAATACATAGAAGGTCTTTGACAAACCTGTTCCACTATCTCTTCAGTCAACCTGGTTAAGAATCTCTCATATAACTACACTGAATACATGGCAATGTGTTTATCCTACAGCAACATTAGCAATATCAGCACCAAGATTGTAGCAGGACATAAGATAAGATAAGACATCTTTATTAGTCACGTACATCGAAACACAAAAGCATCTTTTGCATAAAATGTGCTGGGGGCAGCCCGCAAGTGCCGCCATGCTTCCGGTGCCAACATAGCGTGCCCACAACTTCCTCACCCGTTTGTCTTTGGAATGTGGGAGGAAACCAGAACACCCAGAGAAAACCCACGCAGACACGGGGAGAACATACAAACTCCTTACAGACAGCATCCGGAATTGAACCCAAGTCACTGGCGCTGTAATAGTGTTATGGTAACCACTACACTACCATGCCTGTGGCAACAAACCAGAGAACTGCGGTGTATAAAGTGTAAGGGAATCTTTAAGAATTGAGTGGACAATGTGATATAACTTCAATGCATTGTTTTGCCAGATGTTGCTGTTAGTTAAGAATTTCTGCCTGCAATAAAAAAGTTCTATTGATAGCTCTGCCTCTGTCATTTGCTTTTTACAAGCAGCCCACAAAAGATATGGCAAACACTACAAGAATCAAATATAGAACTTCTTTCACCTGGACTCAAAAGCCCTCCTAAATGCAATTCATCTGGAAGAGATTTGGTGTGGGAGTCACCAATCTCATCATAACAGCCATACGATCTTGTCACCGACCACAAAAAAATGGTATGGTTTCAATTTTTATGTCAACATTTTAGCACTTGATGCATTTGTGCTATTAGGTGAATTTAGTGTGCTCAATAATTCCGCACAATATATATCTTTTTTTAAATTGTGGAACTATCACATTCTTACCTAATTTGGATTTGTGCCTGGCCTTTCTATTCTGTGCTTTCCTTGTACGTCTGTAAGAAGCTGTTTGGTATCATGCCAGGCAATTCATCAGACTCACTAAATGGAGTGATTTGTTTCTATCCATGTATTATTTATTGCCGCTCCTTTAAGTATATCGCATCATATATTAAACTATTGCATCCAAATTGATTATATGACAAAGTTGTTCTTATTTCCACACTTATTCTCTGTAGTGTACTCACATTTACTTGTTCACTGGAGTTATCAACCTGCCTCCCAGATCTCTTTCGTTTCTCTGCACTGCCATATAGTTTTGGTAATGTTAATTGTGACAGTTGAGAGCAGGAAGTGAATTTAGAGACACTTCCGGCATCACCTCAAACAGTTGTTGAGCAGCTGCACATTTGAATCAGGCAATGATAACATGGTAATATAATGCACACACATATTTAACACTATTTCCACAAGATTCCTTCCAATCACTAACAAAGCAAGAAAGCGTATTATCTTGTGGGGTTATTATGAATTACCCCACATGTCAATGTTAAATTTACATGTCAGTTACGGTTAAGTTGCCTCTGAGTCTGAAAGGTTGTGAGTTCAAATCCTCCTCCAGAGACATAAGCATAAAGACTTTGGCTGGTGTACCCATGGAATATTGATGGGGAACTGCACTACTGGAGATGCCATCCTTCTGATAAGACGTTAAAATAAAGTCTCCTCTGTCCTCTCAGATTGATGCAAAAGATGCCAAAGCACTATTTTGAAATGACCACAGTTCAAAAGTGTGGCCTGTAAAGTGGTACTGCGCCCTAGGTTTATCAGCTGATGGCTTGGGGCTCACTGAGGCATGGATAGAAGCAGCAAGTGCAATCTATTCCCTCTTTACAGTTGTCCAAATGACACTTCTGATATTTCAGCGGCATTGATATCTCCACTCAACGTTGCCAGGCTCTGTATTGGTTGAAATCCCTCCAGATAACAAGCATATTATTGGGCAAAAGTTCTGAGCAGAATCACTCAATCCTTGCCTTCGTGCATATTGATTGGCATAATAGGTGCTTTGTCATCATCCAATCTAATTGAAACAAAGTGATTTCTGACTCTTTTTGTTCTGAATTCTTGACTTCTCATAGCCTGGCCTTCAAAGTGCATATCCTTCAAAGTTGATATATCCCACCACTCTTTCCAGTTTATATCAGAAATGGCCAACGCAGTGGAAGACCCAGCTGGGAATTTTCAGAATTCTCTTTTAATTTCAGATTTCCAACAACGGCTCTGATTTTTATCTCAGCTCCAACATTGATTTTATCCCCCACTGCCTTCTGTCCTCTTTCATCTCGTCCAGCCAAATCAGCTGTATCAGTCGGCCTTTACTAACCTCTCTCAGCTGTCACCACTGCTTACTTATGTCATTCAGTCCCTCATGATCTCCACTGATCACAGACATTCCCTTTTTTACCTCATCCCCTCCCTTCCTTCTCTGCACTTCCTCAATGCACTCTGTACTAATTCAATGTAATCGCACTGTGTAACGAATTGACCTGTACGATCAGTCTGCAAGACTAGTTTTTCACTGTACCTCAGTACAAGTGACAATAATAAACCAACACCAGTACCACTTTCCTGATTCTAATGAAAGACCATTGGTCTGCAACGTTAACTTTTTCTTTCTCCACAGGTGCTGCCTATTTGATGGCTTAGGCATCGGATTCCTAAGAACAATACATCCTGGGCTGGGTCTTGCACCTTTTCCTCATTAATGGCCCAGCCCTGCTCTCTGAGAGAGGAAATTACCCTGTCAAGGGCTTCTGCAACAATAGCCTTGGAATGGCCTTGCAGCAAGACATCATCGATGTAATGAGTTTTTCCAGTATTTTTGACTTTTTTTCCCCACAGTCCTCCCTGTCTGACTGTCACACAACATGTCATTTACAAACCGGATTGACTGTTATTGACCATGTAGTTTTATATTTTCACTTTGTTCTTGACATCCACAAGGAACAGCAAAGAGATTCTTTGCTGTGTACAGAGGTTATAAAATATACAGGGTGGTGGTAGTGGGGAGTTGGAGGAGATAGTTGGTGGCAGGGTTGATGCCACAGCTAAACATATGCCTGATTAAATCACACCTGGAGCACTGTGAGCAGTTTTTTCCTCCAAATCATTGGAGGTTTGTAGAGACTGTAGACTACAGAATGGTGGCTCCATTACAGGGAGTGATTACACGAACTAGGGTTGCCTTCAAAATGAAAGGTTAAAGAATGATGGAATCAATGTCTTCAAGATATCAATAGGAAAGAAATGGACAGGAAGAAAAAATGCTCTCTATGATGGTTTGGAGTTTTGGGGGACATTGGGTTTGGGGATGGGAGGTAAGTGTTTAGAATTAGGAACAGAGCCCAAAACTCTGCCACAGACAAAGGGTGGTAAAAGTTTAGAGCTTACTTTCACAAACAATATTAAGAGCTGGGTCAATTATTAATTTCAAATCTGAGACTGATACTTTTTTTTATTAAACAAAGATAGTCAGGTCACGAATCAGATATGATCTCATTGCATGATGGGCAAAATGCAACAGACCCCCAGATCCTTACGTCTTTGACTCTATCATTCTATGACTTTCAGTCTAATAGAATCAAGGGAGGGACATTGGGATTTGCATGAAGGAATGATGTGGCCCAGTAAAACACATTTCATAATCTTGGAAAGGTTCAAATTGCTTTACATCAAATTTTGAAGGGTATGTGTTTCTGTGATGTTGGAGACATGCATACTCTCCGCCTAATGTCAACTATTCCAACATACCAAAAGCACAGGTGCTTTGTGATCATAGGCAGCTCATTAAGCAAGTGATTCCCAGGATCCTGAAGGAAGCCACAATTCATCCATTCCGTAGTTGTCTTCCATGCTGCTTGCATTCGACTCAGCACAGGAGATCAAAGGCTGGCTACAGGGCAGCAACAATTTCTCACTCAGGACAGGGTTCATTACTCTTGTTAAAACAAAAAATAATAAAACATAACGGAACCGTCCATCCAGTCTAAAACCAGGCAGTGTATGCGATGCCAACATCAGATCAGATTAAAGAACTAAAGTCCTAATGTTCAATCATGACTACTGGCAGATAATCAAATAGCAAATGGGAGCAGGAGGATACATCAACGTTCACATCTTGAGCGTTAGCAGAACTAAACACACGAGTTCAAAAGACAAGGATGAAGTGTATATCATCTTAGCAAAATAATTCTGAGTGTATTTGTGTTGTGTGAAATCGTTCTTTTCTATCTTAAGGATCAAGGACTCTGAACATGAGCTTTGTAGACAAAACTAGTTTAATCACAAAGGCAAACACGGGACAGAATGGATGGGAACAGACACACGCTCACTCACGCACAGGATACCATGAACACAAGAAGGGAAGCGCAACTGGGGTACAATACACACACACACACACACACACACACACACACACACACACACACACACACACACACAGATACAAACAAGCACACAATAACAATGTACAACTTCAGGATATAACACTTCAATGCCCGTCCCACACTAGCATTGGCCTTTAACGCTCTCTGAGTCTGAGTGAAATGCCTCATGACCATGTGGTGATGTACTCTTACCAATGATCTCTGCAGCATTGTCTCACTACTCCTAGGGTCATCAAAAGAGGGAGGGCTAGTGGGTGCAGACCTTTTAAGGTGCTAGGGGGCTGGGTGGAGCCTCACTGTTGTGATTTAAACGAGCCAATGGTGTGGGAGTCAAAGGTTCCTGCCACAGCCAATGGTCAGGCAGTTTCAGAGACAAAGGGTACTGGTCAGGCAAGTTCAGAGGCAAAAGGTACTCCCACACCTGAGGGGTGGGTGGAGCCGCACCTTGATTGACAGTCGTATCACTTCCGATCAGAGGAGCAATGGTGTCCTCCGGTCAGAGGGGGTCAGTGTTGTTACTGTCACGTGACAGCCATGTGGATTTCTCACAACATTCCACCCCTCGGAAGTTAGATGACTTGCCAATCGGGGTGGAGGGAAGCTATCAGGGTACACAGAAACCATAATCAACAAAAGGAGGGAAATGGCCAGTGGGTGACAGTAGCCCAACATCCCCCAGTGACCCAAAAGGCCACTTGTTTCCCATAAGGTGTTGTGCTGGAGGAGCTGGTCCCTTGGCTCGGAGTTTTGGCCACCGAGTCCCCGAAGTGAGCAGCCAGGTTGGAGGGATTGCTGGATTTATCAGAGATGAAGGTGCAGTACTCCTTTGTAATCACCACACATGTACCATCATTCGCAGCGAGTGGACCATCTAGAGCTGTCTGATTCCACCAGGTTACCAGCCTGACTGCAGCAGGCTCCGCTGCCATCGTCGTTTCTCATGGGATAGTCTGGCCATGCAATACGGGGAGGGAGGCTATCCTCTCGAGCCTCTCCACCTCCGCGATGGCCCTGATATCCCTGTACCCGCTATGTACTGGGTGCTCCCCCTGTTCATCGAGTGTGGATTCAGGGCACCGTCAAACACTGGAAGACAGCAACTGTACCACCCCTTGGGGAGCCACAGGTAGGTACTGGAACTGGAGATCCAGTGGGTCCCGTTCGGAGTTTAGGGAGCCCCACCTTAGCGGCACGATCAGCAGTGGTTATGGGGGCACCTGGACACCAGTCTCGCTCAAACTCATAACGGCCAAGTGAAAAAGTGGAACTGTACTCATCCTGGAGGCTACACTAGCATTCCCTTGGCGTGCTCAGTAACTGTGCTCTGAGGGCCGGGACTCACGTGGAGGTCAAATTCTATGAAGGGAAATACCAGCTCCTAAAACACCCACCCCATTCAGAATCTCTGGAAAGAATGTGCAATGGTGGGGGAAATGATGAGGAACTGCCATCCAGCCCCCCAGAACATGGATATAACAAGCCCGACAGGCGCAACAGGGAGACCGAACCACGCAACACCAACGTAACAAAGATAAAAGGAAAACTAATAAAAACAAGAGAGTCCATGTAAACAGTCCATTCTGACAAGTAGCCAAAGGAATCATCGTCGATGGCCAGGCTTCAACGATGTGTGCCAGGATTCAGGGTTAGATTCGACTGTTCCACATGCTCCATGGTTCCGTCTTTGGAGGTGCTGGTGGATCCATGAGTAATTTCAAGGGAAGGTTGAGCAGACATCTCGTCAATCATCACAGTCAGCAGAAAGAGCTGGAGGGTGGAGGGAGCAGTGCCATCGTCCTGTAGTGGGGGAAACAAACTCATTCCCGGCAGGTCAGTTGTCGGGTATGGAGACAGGACAGGTTAGTTCGACCCGGAATCGCGACCCAAGGAGTGTCCCTTGGACCGTGCGCAGTGACTTCCCCCTTCTGAGGGGGGCCTTGTGGCTGTCGGACCGAGACCCTCCCAGACTCCTCAGTCCCGGGGGATTCAGGGTCTTGCAAGTCTGATGGTGGGGAGTAAGCCAGATGGCAGGATAACAGAGACCCCCCCTTGGCCAGTGGGCCATGTGTTCAGCTGATTGACGGCCGGCTGTAGCACGCCCGACCACCCCTGCAGTGTGCGGGAGGGTGTCAGCATGCGTATCATCTCCTTCAGTAGGCCGTTCATCCTCTTGATCAGGCCCGATGCTTGGGGATGGTAGGGGATGTGAAACAGCCATGAGATCCCCTCCTCTGCCGCCCAGTTTTATACCTTGGCCCCCGCGAAATGGGAGCCCTGATCAGACTGTACCTCCCACGGTACTCCATAGATGGAGGAGAGGTACTGTAATCCCTTGATGGTGCTGTTCTGGTCGGCCCTTTCACAGGGCACCGCCACCAGGACACCTGAGTACGTGTCCACCATTGTTAGGGCGTATTGCTTTTCTGTTATGGCGTGAGAGCGGTCCGATATAATCTATCTGCCACACGCGACCCGCTCCCGTGCAGCGGCGAATATGGCCCGGTGACCCCGTCGGCCAACCTCGTGGTTTTACCTGCTGGCAGATGGGGCAGTTCACGACATTGGTCTTACACTGGTCCATTGTAGGGGCGACCCCGAACCGTTCTGCCCAGCGACGTGTACCGTCGGCCCCTAGGTGGCCGATCTTACAGTGCGCCCATGCAGCTAGGGCGCTGAAGTCAGGTTCATCGGGGGAAGGATAGCGCAACATATCTGGGCAGCCTGGTCCACCGTGGCATTATGGATGGCCTCCTGGGTCTTTCTGTGTGTATGGGCATCCACGTGGTGGACTGATAGGTGTCTCTGGGCCGCTTGGTCCCAGATATAGTGCCAATGTTCCTGGCCCCAGAGGGGGCGTCCGTGAATTTCCCATCCCGTTTCGTGCCACCCCGCCATACCGTTGGCCACTGCCCAGGAGTCAGTATAGATGTGGACTGGGCCAGTGGAGTTGTGTAGCATGAGTGTCATCGCTGCTGGCTTGGCCAATTGACTGGACCCTCCCGCTCCCTCTTTTGTCACTGTTTTCCCCGTTGGGGGGTGAAGTGCCACCGCCTTCCAACGTTGCTTCCCATTTTTCCAGCGGCTGGATCTGTCTGTGAACCAGGCATGCCACTTCTGCTCGGGATCGAGGGAATCGAAAGGTTGGCCCCAGGACACGGGGGACGGCGCGATCTCGGGAATGTCTGGGAGTGATTCCTGGGATTGGGGAAAGGACATGACCTCTTTGTGGAGGCGGCTGACCCCTTCTGGACCGGGCTTAACCCGGTCCGCGATGTACCACTTCCACTTTACCACCGAGGACCTCTGGGCTCGGCCCTCTTTGTGAGTGGAGTCGGGTGACTTGACCCATTGCATGGTGGGCAGATGGGGGCGAAGGATGATGGAGTCAGTGCCAGTTTGGTGTTCTGTGGCGAGGAGAGCCAGGTAACAGGCCAGCAGCTGGCGCTCAAAAGGGCTGTAGCGGGCAGCAGTCTCCAGCAAGGCCTTGGTCCAGAAGCCAAGCAGGACTCTGCGCCCCTGGGTCCTTTGCCAGAGGCTCCATTCAGCGACCAACTCACTACTGGAGACTTGTAATTCAAAGGGAACCCCTTCCTGACGGGGGGCAAGGGGCAGGGCTTGCTCCACAGTTTGCTTCACTGTCTCAAAGGCAGCCTGCTGTTCAGGCCCCCAGGAAAAGGTGGCCTTTTCTCGGGAAACCTTATGGAAGGGTCTCAGGATCATAGTAAGGTGTGGGATATGCTGTCTCCAGTAACCAAGGAGTCCCACGAACCTCTGTGTGTTGGTTTTGTTCTTGGGGACGACAAAATTCAAAATTTTGTTCCGTGCGGGCTCAGGGATCTCTCTCCCACCGGGGTGCCATTGGATTCCTCAGAACAATACATCCTGGGCTGGGCCTTGCACCTTTTCCACATTAATGGCCCAGCCCCGCTTTCTGAGAGAGAAAATTACCCTGTCAAGGGCTTCTGCAACAATGGCCTCGGAATGGCCTTGCAGCAAGACATCATCGATGTAATGGGTAGCTACCACCCCCTGGGGAAGTTCAATGGTCTGCAAATCTCATGCACTTAACCCATGACATATTGTGGGACTGTGGATGTACCCTTGGGGGAGGCGTCTAAATGTATATTGCCTCCCGTCCCAGGTAAAGGCAAACTGATCCTGGGAGGTATCGTGGAGGGGGATGGAGAAGAAAACATTGGCCAGATCTATAATGGCGTACCATGACTTGTCTGGGCACCCTGACACACTCTCCACGAGGGTGACTATATCGGGTACTGTGGAAGCGAGGGGGGAGGCAGACTTGTTCAACTGCCGGCAGTCCACCGTCATGCACCAGGTCCCATTCTTTTACCGGATGGGCCAGACGGGGCTATTGAAAGGGGAGGCTGCGGGCCTAATAACTCCCTCCCGCAGCAAGGCTTGCACAGCCTCTATGATATCCTGGTGTCCCCCCCGGTACCCTATACTGTCGACTGTAGACTACCTGCGGGGGAGGGGGGACGACGATTGGCTCCCATTTAGCCGCCCCGACTACCACCATGGCTCGGGCGACTCCGAAGGTAAACTTGCCTCAACTAGTGTGTAGGGACTGTCCCTTTAGGACATTTATCCCCAGTATACACTCAGGCAAGTCTGCAGTTAAAACGGCCACCGTTCGGGTGGGGGGGGGGGGGGGGGGGGTGGTGGTTCCCAACAGTCATGCGGACCTTGACTTCCTTTGCTGGCAAAAGGGAACCCCCCAACCCCTCAATTTGCATCTGTGGCCCCTTCCAAATCGCGGGGTTCCCTGGTACAATAGTGTGCTGGGCACCCATGTCGACGAGTGCCACCCACCTCTGTATGTTCCCTTTTCCCCAATGTATTGCTACAGGTATGTGTGGCCTCAGATCCCCCGGCCGCGGAAGGGTGATGGAACAAATGCGCCGGGACCCCTGGCCTTCATCCTGTGGGACAGGGGTGGGGGTCTTCCACCCCGTGGGTGAAGGTTCCTGCTGGCAGAGATGGGTTATTTCTTGTCTCAGCAGGTCCCAGAGCTGACCCATGAGTGCAGGGGAGACTGTTTCAAGTTGGGGAGGGGCAGGGGCAATATCAGTATTTGCAGGGGCAGCCCACGTAGTCCGGCGGTTGGGGGCACCCCCTGTGTCTGACTTGGACCCAGGGTGGCTGTGGATCTTCCGGTGGCCGGGCTTCCCCCCACAGATCCCTTTCCACTGTGCATGGAGAGCAGAGGTCGGGACCACATCTATGCTGGTGCGGTCCACCCTGCGGGCAACAGGTCTAGGTATAGCTGCTTGCACGTGGGACGGGGTGGTCGTGTCCCCAGCCCTCGTCTCCGCTCTGCGGACCTGGGTGGGCTTCCCCCGCTGCAAGAACTCCAGCCTTTCCAGGAGGGTGATGGCATCCTGCACGGTCTTCCCATTAGCTGGTCCCACGAGGGGCAGGACCACTGGCCTCAAATCGGGGCATGCGGTGGTGACCAGGTACCCCGTTAGCGCGCTGGTCACCCTTGTGTTTTCTAACAACCCGCGATCGCTGGGCCTCTCATAGATGCCGGTCACCAGTGCCCGTTCCCTGACGACCCCAGTGCCCTCGCTGACCATGCTCCACTGCGGTCGCCTGTATAAGTCCCATTTGAGGAGGGTAGGGTACTGGACCCTCACTGCAGTCACTACCCAATCCCACAGGGTAGTGTTGTTCCCAGTCCCTCCATGTGGCGCTGCAGGGCATTGATAATGCTCTGTTGGTCAGACAGGCTCCCCAGGTCACACGCCTCCTGGTGGGAGAGGCTCACGTTGGAGGTCCCCCCATCCCACAGCCGGAGCAACCACGCAGCCAGGTGTTTGCCCGGCTGCTGGCGGTACCGGTCCGCCAGCTGCGTTAACTCCTTGATGGAGAAATCCCGGGTCTCAGTAGTCTCGGAGGAACCAAGGGCACTTCCCCCTGCAGGGGCCTCATCCTGACTCCCCTCTCCTCTGTGGTGGACCTGGGACCGCATGGTGACGGGTCGAGCATGCAGGGGTTCAGGTGGGTAGGGGGGAGGGCAGGTGCGAGGGAGCCCCTTCTCGTCAAGCGCCCCCTCATCGTCCATATCCATCCATATATCCCCGTCCCCGAGCCATATGTCTAGCCGGTCGCTGCGCCGGACCAGGGCTTGGATTTTAAAGGGATCTGGCTGCCAGCTGGCTCTGCAGGCGGTTTGTGCCTGGCTGCACCTGAAGCAGCCGGCAGGCGACCTCGGTACCCCAGACCTCAAGGTCATTGGCCCGGATCTGGGCAGTTTGGACCGCCTCCTGGAGTGTGCAACACCTTTGTCAGAGGTCTTCTATCTCTCTTTCCCTTACTGAGCAGGTATCCTGCAACTGGCCAGTAATCTCGACCTGGCACCTCAGGAGGTATGCTAGGAGCCAGATGGCACCCCTCTGGCTCCCTCTGGCACTGGGGAACCCTGACTGCTGGAGGAGGGCCACGATGTGGTGTCCCAGTTTCTCGCCACGTGGATCTAACTGCTCAACCCAGTCCACGGGCTTGCCGTGGTTTGCCAGCAGGCTGGCCAAGCTCCCAAATCCCTCACTCTCGTCTGTCCACCCCGGGAAGCTCTCCTCTGTATCTGCGCTAGCCTTGTATCCCCAGTTCCAAAACATTCTCCCCGCGTTTGTGTCCAACCAAAATCCTCAAGACCCTGCTCGCAGCACCAAATGTTGTGTGAAATCGTTCTTTACTGTCTTAAGGATCAAGGACTCTGAACACGAGCTTTGTAGACCAAAACTAGTTTAATCACAAAGGCAAACGCGGGACAGAATGGATGGGAACAGACACACGCTCACTCACGCACAGGATACCACAAACACGAGAGGGAAAACGCAACTGGGGTAAAATACACTCACACACACACTGATACAAACAAGCACACAATAACAATGTACAACTTCAGGATATAACACTTCAATGCCTGACCCACAATACCATTGGCCCTTAATGCTCCCTGAGTCTGAGTGAAACGCTCCCTGACCATGTGGTGATGTACTCTTACCAATGATCTCTGCAGCATTGTCTCACTACTCCTGGGGTCATCAAAAGAGGGAGGGCTAGTGGGTGCAGCCCTTTTTATGGTGCTAGGAGGCTGGGTGAATCCTCACTGTTGTGATTTAAATGAGCCAATGATGTGGGAGTCAAAGACAAAGGTTCCTGCCACAGCCAATGGTCAGGCAGGTTCAGAGACAAAGGGTACTGGTCAGGCAAGTTCAGAGGCAAAAGGTACTCCCACACCTGAGGGTTGGGTGGAGCTGCACCTTGATTGACAGTCGTATCACTTCCGATCAGAGGAGCAATGCTGTCCTCCAGTCAGCGGGAGTCAGTGTTGTTACTGTCACGTGACAGCCATGCGGATTTCTCACAACAATTTGCTTCCTCTAAAGCTATTCACCATTACTAAAGCAAGTCTTCAGCCTGTTTGTTCACACCAATTGACATTAAGGGATGGGTGAGCACACTGACTATGAACCCAAAAATGTCCCAGATGTTGCAGTGAAGATTTATACTCCAGAATTAACCACACCACCAGTCAAGCTTTTCCAGTACATCTACAACACTGGCTCATACATAACAATATGTAAAACTCTCCAGGGTTGCCAAACACCACTTCATAAACCTACCTGTCACCATCAGCAAAGTGGTAGAAGACTGAAAGTGCTGCCATGTGGTACTCAGTTATGAATTATTTGCTTCCAAATGATTGATTTGGGTTTCACCGGGACCATTCAGCTCCAGATCTCAACACAGGCTTGGTCCAATTCTAGAGGTGAACTGAGAGTGACTGCCCTTGACACCAGGGCATCATTTGTCCAAAAGTAGAATCAAGGAGCCCTAGTAAAATGGAAATCAGTGGGCATTGAGGGGTAAACATTCCAGTTGTTGGAGTCAATACTTGTACAAAGAAAGTGGTTGTTGGAGCCCGGCTTATAACTACAGGGGTCACAAAGGGAAATGGCCAGGGCCCAATCAGTCCCAGCTGATTTCAGAATCATTTTCCAACCGGCATGAGCTCTGAAGTGGGAAAGTTCCCTTCCATTACCAACCCTTAGAAAATGAAGCAGTCCATGTTTGCACACAGCAAGCCTTAAATCACACTCAAGCTTTAGTGGAAGAGTAACATGTAGCATTTGTGCCAAAAAAATCCCAGGTAATAACCAACAAGAAAAAGTCATAGAGTTATAGAGCAATACAGCATGGAAACAGGCCCTTTGCCTCAACTTGTCCATGCTGACCATATTGCCCACTGAAGCTAGTCCCACTTGCCAGCATTTTGCCCATAACCTTTCCTATCCGTATACTTGTCCAAATGTCTCATAAATGTCATTACTGTACCTGCCTAACTACTTTCTCTGGCAGTTCATTCCATATACACACCACCCTCTGTGTGAAGAAGTTGCCCCTCAGGCCCCTTTTAAATCTTTCCCCTCTCAACTTAAACCTGTGCCCTCTAGTTTTTGAGTCTCTTTCCTTGGGAAAAAGATTGTGTGCATTCACCCTATCTGTGCCCCTCATGATTTTATGCACCTTATAAGGTCACCTCTTAGTCTCCTTTGCTCCAAGGAATAAAGTACTAGCCTCCCCAACCTCTCCCTGTAACTCAGGCCCTTGCATTCTGGCAACATTCTTGTAAATCTTCTTTGCACTCATTCTAGCTTTACTTCTGGCACAACACAGTGTTCTGGGGCCAACATTTACCTAGAGCAGAAGGCTGGATATCAGTCTGTGCTCAGGAGACCTAAACTTCCATCCAGTTAAGTGGGAAAAAGCCAACAGAACTAATTGGATATACCAAAGACTGTAAATGCTGTAACCTGGAGCCAAAAATAAACTGCTGGAGGACTTCAGAGGGTCAAGCAGCATCTGTGGAGGGAAAGGATTTGTTGACGCTTCAGGTCAAGAGCCTGCATCGGGTCCTGATACTGGGTCTTGATCCACAATATCGACAATTTCATTCCCTCCACAGATGCTGCTCAACCCAGAGTTCCTCAGCAGTTTAGGTTTTGCTCCAGATCTAATTGAATCTTTTGGCTTTATAGGTTAACTTAAGATTGTGTCCAAACTATCAATGTCTTTTAACCACATGGGTTTTATTTTGCTAAAAATCACATGTAGCTTTGTGATATACTCTTTTGAATGTCTATTTATGTCAAACACATTGTTCTCATCAACGTCCTTTGTTATTTCATCAGGAGTTATGGAATAATAAAGACAATTATGACCCTTGCATACAAATTACTGAAAGCATGTGCATGATAAAGAGAAAGTAAAAAAAAATCATGAGGTTGATACTCAAAAATGTTTAATTTTTGTCAAGAGCCAATCTGAAGTTTTTGGTTTTTGGGCACCAAACTTGAAACAAGGTGCAGAGTTAAATAATTTGGAATAGTCAAGGGAAGGCTCAATGCACAAACGTCTTGATTGTACAGCAGAAACAAGGAAGCTGAGGAACCACAAACTCAGATGCTTACATGGGAGAGATATAGAACAATAGCAACTGTAATCAGAGCAATATTAATGATGAACTGAAATTATGTTATGATTCTCACCATGATATCAGTTGAGGAGCATAAATCATATAGAAGTGATGGAACAGAAAGTTGATCTGGAAAATTTATTTATTCTTATCTTGATGAAAAGGCATTGTTTTTTGTGCTTATATATGTCTAATTGTGGATACTTATTCAACCTCAGATTTTTGGTTACGCCTGGGATTCTCCCATTTGTAAACAAATGACCTGTCATAACAAAGGTCTACCATGAACTTACACCAGGTGGCAATGTTGTGCAGAACACAATGAACCAGAACAACAGGTCTGACCTTCCAATGAATGTATCACAGCATACTTCAAAATGATCCCTGAAATCTATCAGCATTTACGACATCCTCTTTTTCAACAAAGTGCTTGGTTTATATTTTGTTTCACTGCCAGGTGAGGATATGGAGTGGTGGATATGTGCCATTCCTTCTTGCTACTGCACACAGGAGGAGACTTGCTGAGAATGCTTAGCCAAGCATTAGATCCAGATATTAATTAAAAAATACAGGATTGCCTAGTGGATCAGAAGTGTGTATATACAGGCACATCTGTATCTATTAACTTGTTCTGGAGATACTTTACCTTGGTCAAACATACTGTGGGTAGAAGATTGATATAACATAGAAGAATTGAAGCATTTTGACTAGTTCCATCACAGCCTGGTATGGAAACTCCAATGTATGGAATGCAGGAGGCTACAGAGAGTGGTGGACTCAGCCAGTTCCATCACGGGTTCAGGTCTCCCCATCATCGAGGACAGGTACAAGGGCTAATGTCTTAGGAAGATGACATCCATCATCTAGGACCCCCATCATCCAGGCCATACCCTCTTCTTGATGCTGCCGTCAGGCAGGAGGTACAGGAACCTGAAGACCCACACCTCAAGGTTCAACAAGCTTCTTCCCCACTGCCATCAGATTCTCGAACTGACCTGAAAAACTCTAACACTACCTCAGACTGTATTTCTTTTACTCTCTCTCAACTTGCACTAGTATCATTATGTTTATTTTGTTTTTCTTTTCTGCACACGTGTAAGTTATGTATAATTTATGTTAATTTGAGTTTATGTTAACTTATGGTTGTCATGTTTCTAATGTACTGTGCTGCTGCTGCAAAAAGCTAATTTGCATGGCATTTATACTCTGTGTATGCATGCTTATGACAATGAACTTGAACTGGAACTTGGAGCATCTTTGTTAATTTAGGAAATCATTGATATTCTGGGTACCAAAACTGCCAATAATGCTCCAGCTAAGTAAGGCAAAGGTTCACATTGTTATTGGAGGCAATAACATTTCCAAGCAATACAGCTCTTTTTTGATTTGCTCTTTCTTCTTCACCAGTTGTTGAGACTGTTTGATGTATGCTCAGCATCTGTGTTCCTTGATGTTCCATGCACAAGCCAGGACACTAGAAAGTGCATGGCAAACTTACTACTGAAAACGGTAAAAGAGGTTTCAGTCTCTGAATATAAAACTGACAGACTTCTTTCACTGAATGACATTAGTTTAGGTGTTCAACCCTGCTTGATTAAGGAACAGTGGAAATGCAGATACAATATTGGTTAAGTGATTGAAAATCAATGAAGCTAAATTTCAGAAGCAGAGTAGAACATGAGTACTTGGTCTTAATGAGAGACAAATTTGCAGACAAATTCTTGATGGTCATGAACTATTTCAGACACTAAAATGAGTAACTGGGTATTGATAAGGAGTGGATCTGGCTTGCTTCAGCCACAATTCAACTTTCTGATACTAAATTGCAACCTTTATGGAGTAAATCAGACAGCATCCTCAATTGCTAATATACAGGGTGTTTTTGCTGTATGATTTGCCCAGATCCTTGAGAACTGTGTCACACCAGTACCTTCCCGAAGCTTTGGTTCAGGTAAGTACAGTCATGAATGAACCCAAGTCAGCCACACTGGGTGCGGGGTGAAGAGTATGCAGAGTAGCTCTTAGAACTATTTCAGTTCTATTTGGTTTATATTTGTACATTAATTTTATTATTGTGGTTTTAATCTATTTATGGTGCATTCCATATTCTCTTTAATTTCATATTTGATTCAAGAATTAATTTATGACAATCCAAAGGACTGAATGCTGAGCAGCTTTTAATACACATTAATTTCTGAAGATTTATCAATCTGATACCTACTTACACATTATGTGCATGGAATTGAATCAGTTGCAAGGGATCTGATTTGGTTGCTACCCGGTACAAACCGTCATATTCAGTTGTGTGGAACAAGGATCCGATAATCTTAATTACAACAAGATTTTGATTGGTGTCTTCATTTATAATCAGTGCTTTCTTTTAGAGACTGCCGTATTCTCAATTCTCAGCTGGAGAGTCACTTAAGATACATGCCACCACCTAAGTATCTGTAGTACTTTATTGCCCATACATCAGGGTATCACTCATGCGTACTGTTTACTCGCCTGGAAGCCATATGTTTTGATTCAATGGCCTATCTTACTCTGATTAATGCCACCATAATCAGAAGATGGGATAGGGAAGAAATCAGTAGTATGGAAGATGACAGCTGTAGTTAATATTATCTCCACAGTTGCAAAAGCAACTGTGCCTAGGTCAGGCTGTGGTCCTAAATCACACAGCTCACAATGGATAACTTAGATAGCTTTTTCTGCAGAACCAAATGCCCAAGGTGATTTTCACTCAGACGAAGGTAACCATTTCTCTTTTGCTTTATCCTAACCTCTGTTCAATCATTTCCTTAACCATTATTGCTGTTTGTGCCTTCTATTTCTATTCAACTGTATTCTTTATTAAAGTGTATCAGAGGAATATTTCTGAAGTGAATTCATGACCTCATCTCCCTCATCGGGAAAGAAAAGAGCATATTGGAGGATCTCAGAGACACAGTAAACATGACTTTGTCCAGGAGAGGACAAAAATCCAATTGCAGCAAATACAGACGGGCCTTATTGTCTGCCACAAGAAAAGTCATCACAGGGACCATCCTCAATTGCCGACTTTTAGCGAATGAAGAGCTGGTCCCCAAATCATAGTGTGAATTCTGTCCATCCAGATGCATGATTGACGTGATTTTCATCACATAACAAATCTAAGAAACATGGAGGACCAGCACCAACTATTGTATGTGGCCTTCTTCAAGCTGACATAAAACTTCATCACCATCAGCAGAAAGGGATTATGGAGAATTCTGATCAAAATTGGTTATAATTGCCATTCTAAGTCCTTTACATATTGAGATGCAAACCATTGGAGGTTAGATGCAGTGCTGTAGCAAGGGAGATTGAGAAGAGGGATGGAGCAGTGATACAGTCTTGTCTGACCATAGTGCAGATTTGGGCCAAGCAAGACTGTGCCATTGCTCCCATCCTCTTCTCAATCTTCCTTGTTGTGTTACTGCATCTCACATCCAATAAACTTCCCAATGGAGTGAGCTAATCTACAAAACCAGTAGCAAACTGTTTTAACCTTTGTTGCCTCCACTCTAGAACCAAGATCATTCCAAACTTAGTCATCAAATCACAGTATGCAGACAATGCCTGTGTATGTACACACTCAGAGACCTAGTTGCAAGTTATGGTTTGCTCCTTCATTGAAGCATATGAAAGCATGGGGGTGACACTAAATATCCAAAAGACAAAGGTCCTCCACCAACCTGCACTTGTCCCAAAAACACATTTAACGACAGTCGAAATCCATAGCCAGGCTGCAGAAAACATAGATTGCTTTCCATGTCTTCGGAGCATTCCTTCAGCAAAGGCAGATGAAATTTATCATTGCTTCCAGTCTGCCGACATAGCTTTACATAACTTAGGAAGTGAATGTTTGTAGACCAAAGCCTCAAACCTGGCACTGAGCTCATGGTATACCAAGCAACAGTGATCCCCACCCTCCTTTACGCTTCAGATAAATGGGCAATTGACACTAAGCACCTCAGAACTCTGCAGTAGTATCACCGATGTTGTCTCCACAAATGCTCTAAATCCATTTGCACTGCCAATGTGAACCAAAGTCATTCTCCTCATCCCTCATCCTGAGGCTCTGATCATGCTTAATCAACGCCAGTGAGCATGCTACATTGTTCACATGTCTGACTCCTGATACAGGCACTCTATTCCAGCTCCAGTATGGGAAGAGATTTACAGGAGGACAGCAAAGATGTTCTCAAGGCCTCCCTGAGAAATTGTAATATCCTCACCAATCGAAGGCAAACTTTGGCCCACGGCTGCTCAAAATCAAAAGGGAGCATCTGGGAAGGCCACGGTCATCTTGGGTCTCTACCAAGGGAGCACATCAACATCATTTGTCAGCAGTGAAAGGAATGCACAAAATCTCACAATACCCACCCATGTCTCCGTCAAGCACCATTCACAGAATCTCTCACTGGATATTGTCTACCTCAGAACCCACAGAACTGGAGAGAAAGTGTCATCTTAGATGCCAAGGGACTAAGTTAGAAGAGAAAAAAGAAGAGACTATATCCTTATCTCTTGGTTTTGAATGTGGGTGGTGGATATACTGGGAGTCATGGTAAAGTTTGAAGTGAGGAGCAAAATTATCTTCAGCAACAAACAATCTGTTGTAGGAACTCATCAGGTCGAACAACATCTGTTGGGGGTTCCCCCCACAGATGTTGTTTGATCCATGGGTTCCTTGAGCAGATTGTTTGTTGTTCCAAATTCCAGCATCTGTCATCTCTTGTGTCTCCAGAATTATATTCAGTGTTCCTAATTCATGTGCAGTACAACTCAGAGGTGGATGCAAAGAAAATCTCTCTGACACAGCAATGAGTATTTGTCCAAATTAATAGATAAGTGTCGATTTCAAAAAGACATTGAAATTGCATTTGCACTTCTTGGGAAAATTTTCCAGGCCATAAAAATAAAGCTATCACATTTCAGTGTAGCAGCTCAATTACTGTTATAAAGTGTGGTTGCCATCAGTCAACCTGGCGCATGCAACAGCCTTCCACACTGGCATTAACAGTGTCTCCCTTTGGGGCCAGGATCCCATGAGTAGACTGCTGTGTATGCCTGGATCAACTTAATTCAAGAAAGTGAGCTAAGACCATGATGAGATCATACCAATGCCAGCAATCCCATTGCTCCTCAATCAGCATGAAAAATCTGGACCCCCCTGCTATATTTATGTAAAACATATTCCTTCTGTAGTCAGTCAAGGTCTCCATATGCATCCATTTCTAGCATTACCAATGAATCTCAAATTAAATAAAAATGTAGTGAACCAGATTGCTTCATCTGACTTGCTGAGGGAATGCATCAAGAGATGGCACACAATCCCTCTGGTTCACTAATATCCTTCAGAGAAGGAAATCTACCATCTTTACCTGGTCTTATTTATGTGTGAATCCAAACCCAGCAATATTCATTAACACCTTGGACTAGTACAAAGCGTTGTATTTTGGTAAGTTAAACCAGGGCAGGACTTACACAGTAAATGGTAGGGCCCTGGAAAATGTTGTTAGAAAGAGAGACCTAGGAGTACAGTTACAGGTTTCCCTGAAAGGAAGACAGAGTGGTGAAGAAGAACTTTGGCACACTTGCATTCAGCTGTCAGGGCATTGAGCACTGGGATTTGGAGGTCATGTTGCAATTGTACAAGTCATTGGGTAGACCATACTTGGAGTATTGTGCACAGATCTGGTCGCCCAGCAATAGGAAGGATGTCCTTAAGCTGGAAAGGGTGCAGAGAAGATTCACAAAGATGTTACTGGAACATGGAGGGATTGAGTCATAAGGAGAGGCACAAGAACATACAAAATAGGAGCAGGAATAGGCCATTCGGCCTGTCAACCCTGCCCTGCCATTCAATAAGATCATGGCTGATCTGGCCGTAGACTCAACTCCACCTATCTGCCTTTTCCCATAACCCTTAATTCCCCTACTATGCAAAAATCTATCTCACTGTGTCTTAAGTATATTTAATGAGATGGTCTCTACTGCTTTCCTGGGCAGAGAATTCCACAGATTCACTACTCTCTGGGAAAAGCAGTTTCTCCTCATCTCCACTCTAAATCTACTCCCCCGAACCTTGAGCCTATGTCCCCTCGTTCTAGTCTCACACACCAGTGGAAGGAACCTTCCTGCATCTATCTTACCTATCCCTTTCATCATTTTATATGTTTCCGTAAGATCCCCTCTCATTCTTTTGAATTCCAGCGAGTATAGTCCCAGGTGACTCAATCTCTCCTCATTGGCTAACCCCCTCAACTCTGGAATCAACCTGGTGAAGCTTCTCTGCACCGCCTCCAAAGCCAGTATATCTTTCCTCAAGTAAGGAGACCAGAATTGCATGCAGTACTCCAGGTGCAGCCTCACCAGTCCCCTGTACAGTTGCAGCATAACCTCCCTGCTCTTAAATTCTATCCCTCCAGTAACGAAGGCCAGCATTCCATTTGCCTTCTTGATAACCTGCTGTACCTGCAAACCAACCTTTTGCGATTCATTCACAAGCACTCCCAAGTCCCTCTGCACAACAGCATGCTGCAATCTTTCACCATTTAAATAATAATCTGATCTTCTATTTTTCCTTCCAAAGTGGATACCCCACATTTACCAACATTGTACTCCATCTGCTAGACCATTGCCCCACTCAGTTACCCTATCTACATCTCTCTGCAGACTCTCTGCATCCAGAGAAACACCCATTTATCCCAACTCTCTGCCTTCTATTGGTTAACCAATCCTCTATCCATGCTAATACATTACTCACAATTCCATGCATCTGCATCTTATAGATAAGTCTTTTACGCGGCACCTTATCGAACGCCTTCTGGAAATCCAAGTATACAACATTCACTTGTTCCCCTCTATCCATTGTGCTCATTACATCCTCAAAGAACTCCAGTAAGTTTGTTAAACAGGACCTGTCTTTCCTGAATCCATGCTGTGTCTGCCTGATGGAACCAATTTTATCCAGGTGTCCCATTATTTCTTCCTTAATGATAGCTTCAAGCATTTTCCTGACTACAGATGTTAAGCTAACTGGCCTATAGTTATCTGCCTTTTGCAGACATCCTTTTTTAAACAGTGATGTGACATTTGTGGTCTACCAATCTGCTGGGACCTGCCCAAAGTCCAGAGAATTTTAGTAAATTATCACGAAGGTGGTAGAATGGGCTGGGACCTTTTTTCCTGGAGCGTAGAAGGCTGAGGGGTGACCTTAAAATTAAACCATGAGGTGTGTACTTATGGTGGATGGTCACAGTCTTTCCCCAGAGTAGGGGAGTCTAAAACAAGAGGACATAGATTTAAGGTGAGAGGGAAAAGATGTAAAAGCGATCTAAGGGGCAACTTCTTCACACAGGGGGTTGTGGGTATATGGAACGAGCTGCCAGAGGGAGTTGTAGAGAAGAGTAAAATTACAATGTTTAAAAGACATTTGGACAGGCACATGGATAGAAAATGTTTAGAGGGATATGGGCCAAACACAGGCAAATGGGACTAGCATGGATATTTTGGTTGGCATGGACAAGTTGGCCTGTTTCCGTGCTGTATAATTCTATGACTTTAATCTTAGTTGCCTGATCTTGCCAGTAATGCCCAAATCCATGAAACAATAAACTAAAATTTTCATTGTTCAACTTTGGCACTTGAGGTTCCACTATCACAGAATAGTTACAGCATGGAAGGCCATTTGGCCCATAAGTCTTCATCAGATCTATGTAACTGCAATTCATGCTGGTACCACTTTTCTGCCCCTTTCCCATAGCCCTGTCAATTCTTTCTTTTCAGATACTAGTACAGCTAATACTAACAGGAAAGGATAATTGGATCCATTATTTGTCCCTGCGTAAAGAAGGCTGAGGCTCATATAAAATAGAATCTGATGACCATGAAACATTTTCATAAAGTAGACACAAGCAGTGTGCTTCCCCTTATGAGGAAGAACAAAACTTCAAGCATTAACTGTCATTGAGAAACAAAATAGGAAATTCAGAAGCAATTTTCTTACCCAGAAAATGTGAAACTCACCACCGCAGGGAGTAGTTCAGACAGATAATACAGATGCTTTTAAGAGAATTTAAATAAACATATGAAGAAGAGAATTGAAGATTATGTTTTTGAAGTGGATGAGAACGAATGGGAGGAAGCATGAGTGGTGTATAAATCCCAGCATGATTTGGACTAAATGGTCTGTACCATAATAGCTTTGCAGTTTTGTGTAAAAGGAGCTATCAGCTCCTGTGGAAGGGACTGTACACCACAAGGAAATACCAGGAGTAAAGGTGTGTGAAAGTACAGAGGGTCCCCAGGTTACGTTAGGGTTCTGTTCCTGAGAGCCATCCACAAACTGAAATTTTCATAATTCAGAAATGAACAGTTTCCCCAAAAACTGTAGTGTGAACTCCTAAGCCTCGACAGCCCTTGAGGACTGATTTGCATAGAGTAGACTGGGGAAGGTCAGTGTAGGTGATAGGAGTTGTTACCAGCAGGTGAACTGTGAAGAAATTTGAGTACTGTACCTGCGAGTGAGCAGAGTCTGGGAGAATGTACATAAAGCTGGATTTCTGTAAGTCAGGTCTTCCATAACCCAGGGACCCCCTATAGTTGTGATTGTAATTCAGTTTAAGGAGATCTCCAGTGGCAATAGTCTCACAAGATACATATTGGTATTGGTATTGGTTTATTTTTTGGTGAATATTCTATCGCAAGTAGCATACAAAGGTTTATCAGGGCCACTAATATCCAGTGACTTACTATCTGGATTCTGTTCTCATTGAACACAATTGTAAGAATCTTAGTGCTAACTTAAAGGCTGACTCCCATGGAAGTGAGGTTATTATTTTCCCATACCTTTATTTCTTATCTTTCTTCAGATATATCATGCAGAATAAATGGATCCAAGGTTCAGAATCCAGGCAATGCGTGTATCAGCATTAAGAAATGGGGGAGGACCAAGGTGCTCAGGAAGGAGGTGGTCATAGGATATCATAGTGCAAGGAGAAGAATAACAAACTACAAGAGTGGTGGAAAGGTGGTTACACTTTAAAAGTTCTTTATTGACATTGAAACACTTTGAGGCAAGCTTAACATAAAATGATGCTCTTTAAATACAACTTCTATCTTATTAATTAGTATTCCCCTCTACAAAAATGAGCATGACAGAAATAAGGAACTCCTATGTTAATTGCCTGATTGAATATTGATTAGAATTCCCTTAAAGTAATAACACCTGCAGCACATTTGTCAACAAAATAAGTATTAAACTATTTTAAAGCAAATTAGTGAAATTAGACAAGCATTTAAACATGCTTTCTTCCTTTTAATTCTATTTTAGATTGATAAAACTAAGCAAGGGGATGATGTTAATACAAAAAGTGACAAGCTAAAAAATGTTAGAACCACATATTGAAGCAAACCAAAAAGAGGGTGTCATGAAGGTTAAGTTTTAAAAACCTATGGGAGGAAGGGAAATCTGATGGAGCTTTGAATTGATCTCCAATTGGAATTGAAGTCAATTGTTTAGACCTGGTTATCAGGTTGAGTAATATAAGGCACTTTCAAACTAAATGTATATTGATTTGATCTCTGTCCAATGACTCAGAAGTGCTACTTTGTGTCATTAAAACCTAACACAGGAACAGATCACTTCAAAGACTTGTTCATGAATGACTGCACAGTTTATTTAATGCCTCCAAAATAAGCATCCTCTTTTACATATGTTTGGAAAGTAATAATATACTTCAGACACAAACAAAAAGAACACCCCTTATGACTCCTCTTTGATATAAGTGGCATTCGAATCAATTGAAGGAAGGAGCACTAAAAATTAGCAATGCCCTCATGTATGCAGAGTTAATCCCTGAAAATGCAAATCAATGAATTCTGTTACAAATATTTTTAACAGAACCCACAGGAAGTCTTATTAATAAAAATGAGTAGTTAGATATATATTTTAAATAGATCCCCAATCTTATTTAATTGTAATCATTTAGGTCTATATTTTTTCCCAAGTTAGACAAGTTACCTCTCCACTTAATACACTTCCTAAAGTTTTTGTGGGAAGGAGACAGTGAGGGCATGACTGAGCAGAGACAGACAGACACAGATCTTGATCCAATGGTAAGGAGGTCTATGATGATTGAAGATCAAGTTCTGTCCTACAGACTTAGTTCACATACACAACCTTTCCGTCTCTGCCTCAGACTCCCCTCCCTTCCCTGACTCCCTCCCTCTTCCTTCCCCCCTCACCTCCCTCCCTCTTCATTTCTCTTTTTATTCCACTGCTCTCGCTCTCATAAACCTCTTCACCCAGCCTTCTCTTCTCTCCTCTCACTGTCTGCCTGCTGTCTCCCAGAGAAAGAGCTCAATCTCTTCAGGGGCATTGGCTGATTCCCAGTCACCCCTTAAACCTCCCCCATAAAACCTTGGTAAAATGATCAGCTGACTATCCAGTGCAGTCCAATAGCAATACACCTGGAATAAAGTGTGCAATGCTGGTCTCCTTACCTGAGAAAGAATACTACTAATAGAATAAGTACAGCCATACTGATTCCTGGGATGGAAGGGCTGTTGTATGAGGAGAGACTGGGTTGATGAAGCCAGAATTCTATTTAGAGTCTAGAAGAATGAGAAGAGATGTCATTGAAAAGCCCAAAGCTCCGACAGAGCTAGACAGGCTGGATGCAGGGAGGATGTGTCTCCTTACTGTGGGGTCTAGAACTGGAAGTAACAGTCTCATATTATGGGGTAAGACATTTCAGACTGAGATGTGGAATAATTTCTTCATTGAGAGGGTGGGTTAACCTGTGGAATTCTCCTCCATGGAATACAGTGGAGGGATAGTTGCTGAATATATGCAAGAAGGAGATAAATGGATTTCGAGACACAAAAGGATTCAAGGGTGTGTGGAGAGAGCAGGAATATGGTCTTGAGATTGAAGATCAGCCATGATCTTATTGAATGACAGAGTAGGTACAAAGGGCTGAATGGTCTACACCTGCTCCTATTTTTCTGTGTTTGTATAGTGGTCTCCTGGTGCTCTGCAGTGGGCTGGGTGGTCCTGACCAGTCAGTTCCTGACCAGTAGATGTGGATTCATACTGCAGGAGTAGCAACATCTTACTTGGCTTCCACCATCACTCAGAAGATCCAATCCTAAACCCACAGGGTCTCTATCTCCCATCCTTCCTTTAAACCTGGGCAGCATGCCATTCAATGAGACTATGACTGATTTGTGACCAAACTCCGTATTTTTACTTTCTAAAGCAAAATAGCAGAGATGGCTCCCATTAATTTTATCAGTTACACTTACTACTTCAAAGACTTTAATTATTCATGCAATAACCATCAAAACTCTATTTAATACAACTCTATTTATGTAATCTCTCTTCATAATTTAGACCTTGAAGTCTAGGTGTCATTGTAATACTCCTTCCTGAGGTTTAGTGCCTGGGAACTGGTCACAATTAATGAAAATCAAAAAAATAGCTGAATAGATAGATAAAACAGAATGTGCTAGAAATACTGAGCTGGTCAGGCAGCACCTGTGGAATGAGAAACAAAGTTAAAATTCTTCATTCAGAAAGAGCATTGTTTGAATATTTTTTGGTCCAAAGCTAGTGACCTCTAATTTGCCTGCATTGAAATCCACTTACTTACTCTATTATTGTTATATAGATGTAATTTAATGGTGCCATCTGTATTTGCATTCTATGTTGTCTATCTGTGTGATTGATACTCTTGGACATATGCTTTCCTATCTCATCCACCTGTCATATATAAATACAGTAAATGGTCTCAGTTTGAACACAGATCCTTGGAAAATACTAATAGTCACACCCTGTCACTTTGAGAATCTGCCCATTATTGCTACTCTCTGTTTCCTGTTGCTCAGCAATTTCCCAGCCAGGTTAATAAATTATCTCCAATCCAATGGGGTTCAACTTCATCTAGCAGTCTCCTGCAAAGAACTTTATTAAATCCCTTCTGGATGTACATGTAAAAGGCACATATAGACACTTACCTGTCTTCTATTTTATTTCCACATATTTTATATGTGAAAGTGACAAAGGGCTGAAAATGATGGAACCTTATACTAGAGAAAGATGCCTTCCACCTGTCAGCTTCTGGCACTATATCCATTCTCCCCTCCTCCATCTGCCTATCAACCGCCTCACCTGGATCCACCTATTGTGTGCCACTTCTTGCTTCACCTCTTCCCTCCATCTATCAGTCAAGATGAGGGGTCTTGACCTGAAACATATTGACTGTCCATTTCCACCCATAGATGTTGCCTGATCCGCAGTTCCTCCAGCTTTTTGTATTTTAAACTAAAACAAGAATGGACAGACGTGAAATGGCAACATGAAGCTATTTGGGACCAGTAAGCAAGTGGCCATTTTGTATGGCTTCCAGAGAGGATCAGGTGGTAATTTACAGAACATACTGCTTTGTTATGAATTTTATGGTATTGTCAAGGAATGAATTTTATGCAGAATTGTCAAAAAGAAAGTTTAATAAGCTTTATTGAGGGAAAAATTATGCTTTTAAAACAGTGAATGTGATTAATGATTGTGTGTGTTTGTGTTTATGGAAAATAAAAATAAAAATGATAGTGTTCTAATTGCACATCTGTTACTGCTTTTGTTTGCATTCTATAAACAATCTATTATCAAAACTCCTACCCAAAATGCAATCTGCATCAGCATGCGCTGTCCGGTTCATGAATAATTCTGATATAATGAAATTCTGTGCTTCTGCAACAAGCCACTAAATAAATCAGTGAAATATTGTTTGCTGACACAAAAGGAGCACTCGTCACAATAATTAATTTTAATGCTGTAATATACCCACCACACTAGAAAACATGACAAAGAAACAAGGGCCACTTCAATATTTGTTTTAACAAGTCAAGTGGCAATCACATTTTCACAGCCCCATGTCGGCTGCCATCAATACAAGATGTTTGTTTTTTCCCTGAGGAGCTAAATGTAAATCCTCCCATTATATTGATTTAGCAGTTGTCTTTCCATTATCAGAAATGAATTAAGACAACTCTAAGTCATTAATCTCAATTGCAATAACCCACAACATTTGATTAATCAGTAAGTTTGGCAAATATTTTTAACAAAGACAATCAAGTGTCATTAAAGTGGCAAACCACTTTGTTGAGATAGAGATGTGATGATGTTAGCTTGAGTATGATATCAGCTCAAAAAGCTTCGGGGAAGATGCATGCCTGGAAATGTAATCCACAGTTCTGTGTTTTAACAAAATAAGATATATGGGGTTGTCTAATATTTATTTTGTTTTCAAATACTTTTCCATTACAATGTAACATTGTATAATCACCTGTTACAATCGATCATAGAGTCATAGAGCACTACAGCACAGAGACAAGCCCTTCAGCCTATCTAGTCCATGCCGGCCTGGTTTTCTACCTAGTCCCATCTACGCGCACCTGGACCATAGACCTCTATACCTCTCTCATTCATGTACCTATCCAAACTTCTCTGAAATGTTACAATTGAATCTGCATCCACCACTTACACTGGCAGCTTATTCCACACTCACACCACCCTCTGAGTGAAGTAGTTCCCCCTCAGATTCCCATTAAATATTTCACCTTTCACCCTAAACTATGACCTCTAGTTCTAGTGTCACCCAACCTGAGGGAAAAAAGCTTGCATGCATTCACCCTACCATAATTCTGTGTACCTCTATAAGATCTCCCCTCATTCTCCTGCTCTCCAGGGAATAAAGTCCTAACCTTTTCAACCTATCCCTGTAACTCAGGTCCACAAATCCTGGCAACATCCGTGTAAAATGCCAAAATATTTTTAAGATGTGCATACTGGAAATCTAAAATAAGAACAGGAAATGCTGTAAATATTCAGTAAACAGTTAGTATTTTGAAGCTAGGATAGGACTTGATTGTTAAGAATAACAAAATGTTGTTTCACTGTTACATTGAATATAATGTTCTCCCTGGGTTACTAGATATGAATTAATTCTCAAAGGTCTAACACAACCCACAAATAAAGAATATTTAATAACTATTGAGTTATACTAACTAGTATCAAATAATAGGATTTATGTTTTGCATGTTTTGACACTGAATTACATTAGGAGGTAGCAGGACACTTGATCAAAAGTTTAGTCAAAGAGATAAGGCTTCAAGATAAGCTTAAAAACAATTTAAAAAATAGCAGATGCTTGAAATCTGAAATAAAAATAGAAAGTGTTGGAAATACTCAGCAGACCAGGTAGCAAAAGTGGAGTGAGAAATAGAGCCAACATTTCATGTCAATGATGCCACTGCATTTATAAATGACCCAGATGATGGGCTAGAAAGCTACATTTGCAAGTTTTTGAAAGAAAAAGATAAATGGCAAGGTAAGCAGTGCTGATGGAGACATTAAATAACTGTTCTTAAAAGTTTAAGTGAATAGTTTTGCAAAGTACGCAAATATGAATTCATTCACTTTGGAAATACTGCTTCATACAGGTCTTTGAACAAACTAGTTTCGTAAATGTTGTAGCTGGAAGAGCAGGCAAGAGTAGCTTATACAGGGAGCTGGGTATCCTGTGGCTAATGACTCATCTCCCTAATCGCCTGAAGCTTTTTCATCATCAATAAGACATATCAGCTGTGAGATGGAATCGTCTCTACGTGAAATGCCAACAAGCACAACATTGCCCAAGAGAAAGCCGCTGACTTGACTGGCACCTGATCTACTATCTTGAACATTAATTTCCCCAGCATCAGTATACTGCACCTGCAGAGTATGTATCTACAAAATGCACAGGAGTCCACTTCAACAGCACCTCCCAAACCTGTGACCTCTACCAACATTACAGGTACCCCTCCAAATTACATAGCATCCTGACTTGGAAAGATAATACCATTCCTTTACCATGGACTGATCTCAATCCTGGAACTCCTATTTTGGAAATCCTTCACTGGAAGGACTACAACAGCTCAAGAAGGTGACTCACCATCGGTTTCTCAAGGGCAATTAGGGATTTCAATAAATTCAGGCCTAGCCAGGAATACCAACATCCCATAATAAAATGAGCAGTCATACCTATTATCGCAGCAAAATAGTCAGACCATACCTAGAGTGCAGTGAACAACTCGGGTCACAGATTTATGAAGGATAAGTGGCTTGGAGCAAGGGAACATATTTTTAAATTTTCCGGCTCCAAATGTTAAATTGCAAGTTATTGCAGAAACAGTGGTGGCATTTTCCATATTTAAAAAAAATTGATGTTTTCAACTTTTTTTAAAGTGAACCAAGAGACCCAAGAAAGGATCATCATTTCTGATGGTTGGGGAATCTAGAACCAGGAAACATGGTTTAAAACTGCAGCCAGGCTTTTCAGGATTGAAATCACAAAATATGCTAATGGACAAAGTGATAGAAAATTGGAACTCTCTTTCATTAATGGCACTTAGTCTGGGTCTACAGAGTTAGGTCACTGATCAGTAATGATCACATTGAACAGACCTGAGGAGCAAATGATGAGCTCCTTTGTTCCTATATTCCTAGAGTTTTAAAATTTAGGCATTGCTTAACTGGGAGCCAAGCATGGGGATGAGCGATGAATTGGAAAAGATGCAGATAAGGATATAGACTTCTGCATGTCATAAGTGCAGGAAGTAGCATCAGTGTTGATTTGCAGTCTGATTAAGACAACACTAAATATGCCATTCAGGAGTGCAATAATGTCAGCTTGTATTCAGGATGTACTGTTATTGCCATTGCCAACATTTATTATTCGTCCCTAATTATTCCTGGGAAGGTGGAGTGAGCCACTTATTTGAACTGTTGCAGACCTTTTGGTGAAGGTACAGGCACAATGCTGGTTAGGAAGGGAGTTCCAGGATTTAGACCCAGTGACAATAAAGGAATGTAGATATACTTCCAAGGCATGATTGTGTATGGTTCAGAGGGGAACTTGGAGTTGGTGATGTTCCCATACATCAGCTGCCCCTTTTCTTCGTGATGGTGGACGTCACAGGTTTGGGATGTGCTGCCTGAATGGGGGAGTAACTGATGTGCAGACGCTGTACGTAGCAGCCGTGGTACATTGGTATTGGAGGGAATTAACCCTTCCGGTGGTGTGCTGCTAGTCAATGAACTGCTTCATCCTGAAGTTATGTGGAACTTCTTGAGGGTCATTGGAGAGTGGAGAGTATGCCATCACGTCCCTGACTTGTGCTTTGTAGATGGTGGAAAGGCTTTGGGGAGTCAGGATGTAAGTCAGCACCACAGAACTTGAGGCTGGGTTGGAACTGAGTTTGTCAATGTGGTTGAGTCAAAATCCTAGAATTTCCCACCCAATGTCAACATGAGGAATATCATCATCCTGAGGCCCGACTGGTTGAGGGGAAATCTCTTCACCTCCTTCTCAAGTCAGCTCAGAATGGACAATAAAGTTGGTCTTACACACATAGTAAAGAATTGTTTAAAAAAAAACTGGAATAGCAGGAAATAACAATAAAAAAACAGCAGATGCTGGAAATCTGAAATAAAAGCAAAAAATGCTGGAAGCATTCAGCAGGTCAGGCAACATCTGTGGAAAGAGAAACAGTTAATGTTTCAGGTTCAGGACCTATTTCAGTCCTACATGGGCCCTTTTTCTAGTACATTGACTTCATTGGTGCTGCTTCCTGCACTCATGCAGAACTCAAAAATGTCATCACTTTGCTGCCAGTTTCCACCCTGCTCTCACCAGCACAGGGTCCATTTGTGAATCTTCCCTTCTCTTTATGAAACTATCCGCCTCCATCTCAGAAAATAGACTAGCCACCAACATCCATTGCAATTCCACAAACTCCCACAGCTATCTTGACTATACTTCTTCCCACTTGCCTTCCTCTAAGGACACCATTCCATTCTCATAATTCCTCCATCTCCATTGCATTTTCTCTGATGATGAAACATTCCATACAGTTGCCTCTGAAAAGTCTTGCTTCTTCCTGGGCCTTTAGATAAAGTCCATGACTTCATCTCATCTATTACCCTCACTGATGCTCTTAGCCTCTCTCCATCCAGACAGAGCAAGAACAGAGTTCCCCTGCTCGTTACCTTCCACTCTACCGGCCTCCACATCCAATGAATCATCTTATGAATCAACACATATTCCCCTCCCATCCCCTCTCAGCATTTTGAAGGGTTCATTCCTTTCATGTCTCCCTCTCTTCCATCCCCATCAAGACTCCCCACAGTGTGGAACTTTCCCATGCAAGACCTGCCCTTTCGCCTCTTCCCTTCCCACCATTCAAAGACCCAGACAGTCTTTTCAGGTACAGCAGCGATTCACATGCACTTCTTCCTGTCTAGTGTACTACATTTGATCTTCACAATGTGGTCTTCTCTGCAATGGAGGAACCAAATGCAGATTGGGTGACCACTTTGTAGAATACCCACATTCATTTTGCAAGGGTAGCCCTGAGCTTCCTGTTACCTGCCACTTTAATTCTCCATCCCACTCCTACTCTGTCCTGTCGGTCTGTGACCTCCTGTACTGTTACAATGAGACCCAACACAAGCATGAGGAACAATATCCAGTCTTTTATCACGTTGCAGCCTCTGGAACTCAATATTGAATTCTTCAATTTTAGACAACACTTGCTTTCTTTCTCTCTGTATCAGCACTGGCCATTTCTGCTTGTCACCATTTTGACATCCATTTAGTCCGGTCTGCTGGGCATGTCCCATAGCTTACCATTAGCAACACAGTCAAAAGGCATAGTCTGATCCTAATTGCTACTCCAACAACTACATTAGTCACCCCTTCAGAGATATTTTCTTTGTTCTATCCACCGCCTCACCCCCCAACATCTCTACTGCTGAAAATTAACTTGTTTTCTTCCTTTTCCGATTCAAATGAAGGGTCCCAGACCTGAAACATTAACTGTTTCTCTTCACACAGATACAGTATGACTTTCTGAGTGTTTCCAGCATTTTCCATCTTTATTATTGAACAATAGCAGTTTAGGTGAGGTACTGCAGAGAATCTGCTAACTGTCGAGTGCAGGACCTTGGCAGAAGAACAAGCCTTCAGCAGAACAACAGTGTAGAAAAATTAACAGAGAACAGTGAGCATTAAAAAGGGGAAAATTAGGCTCAGGTCCTTTTACTGCAATGTACTTACAATGTGATTATAAATCTCATTCCTAACATTTCCTCAGTGCTGACAGATTTGACCAATGCTTAGATTAGTAATGTGTAGCTATTGAACAAGTAATCACTCAATGCACAATTTTGTTTTACACATCCTTCAGTTGTACAATAATAGCATTATGTTCATCTTTACAAATGCTGATCTTGCTGATTATATCAAATTCAATGTCACATAGTTCTGGAATGTGGCACTTCATGATACATTTATTTGTTCGCAGTTCAGTGAGCAAAGGGTCTGTATTCACTTCATATTTCCCACGAGGATCCAGGTTAGAAGACTCCATACTTGGATTAGGACATCACCTGGGAATACAAATGAAAATGAAAAAAAAACTGAAGATGTTCGAAATTTGAAGTAAAACAAGAAAATGGGTGGCAGTGCAGATAAGTTTCAGTGATCGTCCAGTCAAGGGGTTAATGGGGACAAATAATGATTGAGAATATAAACCAAAGAGTATGAAAATTTGCAAATTGCAGGGCTGTGGGGCATTCCCAGAATGTATAGCTGTGCTAATGGAGAGAGAAAAACTTTCCAAACTGTTGTCTCTGAGATGTTTTCTTTCTTCCTGAACTGAGGTTTCCCCTCTACCACGGAGGACAGAGCTCTGGACCACTTTCATCTGTATCCTGCACCTCTGCTCTTATCCCCTTTCTTCCTGGACAGATCAAGGATAGAATTCCCCTGGTCCTTACTTTCCGCTCCACCAGCTTTTGCTTTCAACAGATCCTCCTTTGCAATTCCCACCCACTGTCACTGAAAACTAATTTGTTTCTCTCTCTTACCAGATCTGATGAAGGGCCTTCAACTTCAAACGTTAACTTCCTTCTTGCACAGATGCTGCCTGACTGGCTGTGTGTTTTCAGCATTTTCTGTTTTATACTCAGTGCAGTCGGCTTGCTACCAAGGAAAGCAGATGGTCCAGCCAACAGAATGAATTTAATGCAGATCTCAGTCACATTGCATTGCATATACTAAACGAAGATTCACTTTGAGGAAAATAAATGACAAAAGCATGGGGCTCACATGGTGTCTTGTCTGCAGAGACTTAATAAATGGCTCGCTACAGTGAAATTAAACACACACTACTGGTATTGGAAAGATTCATATAGGGGTGATATATGGCCTTTCCTATTGTTTGTGTATGCCCCATTTAGCTGTATCGATTACTGCAAAAGCCAGTTCTTTGTCCATTCATCGTTCCATCACTCTGAAACTTGTTTAGTTCACAGGTATGGCAGAAAGTAAACAACCTGCAGATGATACAAAGAAACAACATGCACTCCAATTGCGAACTAATGGTGCCATTTTTACAAATGCTAATTTGGTTGAATACACCAAATTCAAATTCTCATCGCTTAGTGAACATATGTGTGTGTCTAATTTCACAGCTCTCAGCCACTATTTTCCATTAACTGGGAGATAAACAGTTGATATATATAAAAAAAAACATTTACTAATTATTAAGTGAGTATGGAATTTACATTAGGCTCAAGCCAACTGGTTCATTAGTCATGGTGATTCTGAAGACATTTCTGTTAATGCTTTAAGTTTATTTCAAGAAGTAAACTGGGATTTAAAACAGGAATTTAACTAAATATTGCACCATTAATACCAAAAGAATCCAGGGCATTTTATAGAGGTACTTTCAAAAGAATAAATAGAGAAGGAAATCTGAGGGTAGGATAATCCAAAAGGTGGTCAAAATGTGTCTTTTTAAAGAGGGTCTTCAAGAAGTAGAGAGGTGGGAGAAGTTGAGGGAAAGAATCCCAAAGTTTAACACTAGAGCAGATGTGTGTGACATTTGATTAGCCCACTCAGAGAATGTGTATCGAGTTATATAAGAACAAAGACCATGAGTTCATTTGAAATCATTTTAAATTTTGAAGGGCTATCAGCAGGTGTGAGGTGAAGAGGACGGAATTAAAGGCCTTGTATCTAGATAGGATGACGAAGTAATTAGTGAATGAGCTGAACTTTACACAAAGTGGAGAATGGAAAGACGATCAGGACAACTTTAGAATAGTCTAGGGATGTGTGATGGGTTTAGCAGCAGCTACACTGAGCTGAGATTGGGGTGGATGAAGCTACTGAAGTGCAGCCAGGCAAATCGTGGAAATGAAGAAGATATAGAAATCTCAACGCCAAGAAGTTCATCACTAGTCAGTAGTAGTAGCATCAATATGTTGTACTCCGTTCCATTGAAGCTAATGGAACTCACTGAGATCAAAGGAAAGCATTTCTTAAGCAATGCATTTATTATTATTACATGGCACCTCTAATGCTACCGATTAGCAATGAATGACCTTTATGCTTTTTGTTGGTGGGTGTCACAGCCAGAAAAAACAGGTTCTTGAATCTGTACTCAGAAAAGAATCATAGATACTGGCCACAGATTTGTGGTTGTAACGATCAGACTTCACACTTTATTACACCATTCAGCTGATTGCAACTTTGTTATTTCCCAATCCTAAAGCAGAAACAAATTGCTGGAAGAACTCAACAGGTCAAGCAACATCTGTGGAGGCAAAGGGATGGTTAACATTTTGTTCAAGACCCTGCATCGGTCCAAATTTCATTAGCTAGTGTTTTAATTTCAGATGTTGAGCTTTCAAAGATATTTCGAATTAAATCATGGACTTTTAGTCAATTTGCTGTGAAAAAAAGATGGCCCGTTTTGGTTTCATATTCTGGACATGGAAGATGACTATCTCACCAACCAAACTATTATGCCTCGACTAATAGGTGTGTGGATTTGTTTCTGCAGACGTAAGCCTTATAATTATGGTACTCAACTATTAAACCAATAGTTTTGGTGATTATTTAAAATTAAATATGGAAGAAATAGATGATTGTTGTCGATGTTTTCCAGATGAAAAGCAGGAAGAAAGTAACTGACCAATTTCACAAGACTAAACTCCAGGGAGATCAGAAAATGTGTACATTGACATTTGGCTTTGAATGGTATGCTATGTGTTAATGGAGGTTGGATGGTGGTGGTGGTGAGTGTGGTTCTCATGACTGTTCTGAGAAATTAAGTATCTTGGGGAAGCATGTATACGTCGTTCTAGATTTTCTGGTTTAATGTGGAACCAAAGGATCAGGAGTGTGTCTACCCCAACTGCTTCGCTGCTGACAACCAGTAATGGACAACTTTGGTTCATGTCCCATTCACCTCTCTTCCTGACCAATGTCCTACTCCCATCACCTGCACTTTCTCAAAGTGACCACTGGAAAGGCAGACAAGACAAAATTTATTCCTAGTGAGTTGGCTTAGATGCGCAGCAGGTGCTGAGAGCTCACCCTGCTGACTTGGATGAGATTCACAGCTATTGCCATCTGCACAGTTAGAACAGAGTGCCAATGACTTTCGACCTCAAGAAGTTGTATAATTTATGGACTGGCAACAGAAAGCAACCACAAAAGCCAGCAAATTATCTAAAGCCCAATTGCTTCACTGATGTCCTTCAGGAGATCACAACATTTCTTATATGGTCCATAGGCAACTCCAATCCACATCAGGTGGTTAACTTGTCTTCAGAGCAATAAGGCAAGAGTGGGAAGTTCATTCCTTGGTACTTTCACTAATATCCTGGAAAGAAGGAAGAAAGGTTTATACCTACATTTTTTCTTTCTCAAACTCAGTATATTCTAAGGCAAATTACAACCAATGAAATGCCAGCACGGTTGTAACGTAGGCAACACAGCCACCAGTTTGGGCATCGTTAGTACTCAAAAGAGTGCTTCACCCAGAGAGTGGTGAGTACCTGGAATGCACTGCCAGAGAGAGTAACGGAAGCAGAGTCACTTACAACATTTATGAAGAGTCCAGACGAACACTTAAACCACCTAGGCATAGAAGGCTATGAGCCAAATGCTGGAAGAAATGATTAATATGGATGGGTGCCCATTGGTCAGTGTGGATGTGGTAGACCACATGGCCTGTTTCCATGCCCTATGACTCTATGACAGTATGAATCCATGACAAACCAGGTGCTTAACTAGACCTCTCAATAATGAGCACATAATCCATTTAAGTGATGTTGGTTGAAGGATAAATATTGGTCACAACACCAATGCTTTATATTGTACTGGGGGCTCTTTTACTAAGTGGGCTTCAGTTAAGTGTCTCATCCAAAACATGACACTTCTAACAGATCCCTGGTTCCTCAGTATTATACCAGATTATTAGCATAGACATTTTAGCAAAGAAGCTGGATCCATTCGCAGTTCTGACGAAGGGTCTTTGACCTGAAACATTAATGTGTTTCTCTTTTCACAGATGCTGATTGACCTGCTGTGAGTTTTTCGAATTTTCTGTTTTTTTTTATTTCAGACTTAGTGCAACCATAGTTTTTTCTTGATTTCCATTTGCAGACTTTTTCATGTGCAACTAACAATATAGAACAATACAGCACAATACAGGCCCTTCGGCCCACCATGTTGTGCCAACCTTCAAACCACTCCTAAGACTATCTAACCCCTTCCTCCCATATGTCCCTCTATTTTAAATTCCTCCATATGCTTATCTAACAGTCTCTTGAACTTGCCCAATGTATCAGCCTCCACCACCATCTCAGGCAATGCATTCCATGCACCAACCACTCTCTGGGTGAAAAACCTCCCTCTGACATCTCCCTTGAACTTCCCACCCATTACCTTAAAGCCATGCCTCTTGTACTGACCATTGGTGCCCCTGGGAAAGAGGCGCTGGCTGTCCACTCTATCTATTCCTCTTAATATTTTGTACACCTCTATCATGTCTCCCCTCATCCTCCTTCTCTCCAATGAGTAAAGCCCTAGCTCCTTTAGTCTCTTCTCATAATCCATACTCTCTAATCCAGGCAGCATCTTGGTAAATCTGCACCCTATCCAACACCTCCACAGCCTTCCTATAATGAGGCGACCAGAACTGGACACAGTACTCTAAGTGTGGTCTAACCAGAGTTTCGTAAAGCTGCATGATTACTTCGCAGCTCTTAAACTCGATCCCATGACTTATGAGAGCTAACATCCCATAAGCTTTAACTACCCTATCCACCTGTGTGGCAACTTTCAGTGATCTGTGGATATGAACACCCAGATCCCTCTGCTCCTCCGCACTACCCAGAATCCTGCCACTTACCTTGTACTCCGTCTTGGAGTTTGTCCTTCCAAAGTATACCACCTTACACTTCTCCGGATTGAACTCCATCTGCCACTTCTCAGCCCAGCTCTGCATCCTATCAGTATCCCTCTGCAATCTTTGACAGTCCCCCACACTATCCACAACACCACCGACCTTTGTGTCATCTGCAAACTTGCTAACCCATCCTTCCATCCCCTCATCTAAGTCATTAATAAATATCACAAAAAGTAGAGGTCCCAGAACCGGTCCCAGAATCCGAATGCACTCCCTCCACCACAACCCTCTGTTTTCTATAGGCAAGCCAATTCTGAATCCACACGGCCAGGCCTCCCTGGATTCCTTGGCCTCTGACCTTCTGAAGAAACCTACCATGTGCAACCTTGTCAAATGCCTTACTAAAATCCATGTAGACCACATCTACTGCACTACCCTCATCAATCTTCCTAGTCACCTCCTCAAAGAACCCTATCAGGGTATTGAGGCAAGATCTTCCCTTCACAAATCCATGCTGGCTGTCCCTAATCAGTCCATGATTCTCTAAATGCCCATAGGTGCTATCTCTAAGAATCCTTTCCAACAGCTTGCCCACCACAGACATAAGGTTCACTGGTCTGTAATTCCCTGGACTGTCCCTACTACTTTTTTGAATAAGGGGACAACATTCGCCGCCCTCCAATCCTCCGGTACCCTCCCCGTGGACAACGAGGACTCAAAGATCCTAGCCAACGGTTCAGCAATCTCCTCCCTCACCTCATGAAGCAGCCTGGGGAATATTCCATCAGGCCCCGGGGACTTATCTGTCTTAATATTTTCTAACAGCTCCAACACATCTTCTCTCTTGCTATCTACATACTCTAGAACATTACCCTTACTGACACTGTCCTCAGTGTCATCAAGACCCCTCTCCTTGGTGAATACTGAAAAGAAGTATTTATTGAGAACCTCACCCACTTCCACAGCTTCCAGGCACATCTTCCCACCTTTGTCTTTAATCGAACCCACCTTTACTCTAGCCGTCCTTCTGCTCTTCACGTACGAGTAAAAAGCCTTGGGATTCTCCTTAACCCTATTGCCAAAGCCTTTTCATGTCCCCTTCTCGCTCTCCTCAGCCTCTTCTTAAGTTCCCTCCTTGCTCCTCTATATTCCTCACGAGCCCTGTCTGATCCTTGCTGCTTACACCTTATGTATGCTGCCTTCTTCTTCCTAACTAGTTGTTCCACCTCTCTTGTCACCCATGGTTCCTTCACCCTGCCATTCCTTCTCTGTCTCACTGGGACAAATTTATCCCTAACATCCTGGAAGAGATCCCTGAACATCAACCACATCTCTATAGTACACTTCCCCTCAAAAATGTCATCCCAATTTACACTCTCAAGTTCTCGCTTTATAGCCCCATAATTTGCCTTTCCCCAATTAAATATCTTCCCATCCTCTTTGCTCCTATCCCTGTCCATGACAATTCTAAAGGTTATGGAGCAGTGGTCACTGTCCCCCAAATGCTCACCCACCGATAGATCTGTCACCTGACCCGGTTCATTACCTAAAACTAGATCAAATATGGCATTCCCTCTAGTCAGCCTGTCAACATACTGTGACAGGAATCTGTCCCGTACACACTTAACAAACACCGCCCCATCTAAACCTTTGACACTAAGCAGGTGCCAATCAATATTTGCGAAGTTGAAGTCTCCCACTATAATAACCCTGTTATTTTCGCATCTTTCCAAAATCTGCCTCTGAATCTGCTCCTCAGTATCCCTACTGCTACTAGGAGGCTTATAGACTACTCCCAGTAGAGTAACTGCTCCTTTCTTGTCCCTAACTTCCACCCATATTGATTGACTCTAGAGAGGATCCTTCTACATTATCCACCCTTTCTGCCGCTGTAATACTGTCCCTGACCAGTATCGCCACCCTTCCTCCTCTTCTGCCCCCCTCCCTATCTCTTTTAAAACGCTGAAAACCAGGAATATTCAATATCTATTCCTGCTCTGATGTCAGCCATGTCTCTGTGATAGCCACAATGTCGTAGTCCCATGTACTAATCCAAGCTCTCAGTTCATCTCCTTTATTCCTGATGCTTCTTGCATTTAAGTAAATGCACTTTAGCCCATCCGCCTTACTACTTCTATAGCCTGTACTCTGCCTCTCCTTCCTCAAAGCCTCTCTACCTGTTAGATCTGACTTTTCCACATCCCCTTCTTCCTCTGACCAACTGCTCTGGTTCCCATCCCCCTCGCAAACTAGTTTAAACCCTCCCGAACCACCCTAGCAAACCTGCCTGCAAGGATATCGGCTCCCATCAGGTTCAGGTGTAACCCGTCCTCTCTGTACAGGTCCCACCTTCCCCAGAAGAGATCCCAATGATCCAAAAATCTAAAACCCTCCCTCCTGCACCAACTTCTCAGCCCCACATTTATTTGTCATCTCCTCCTATTCCTACCTTCACCATCACGTGTCACTGGCAGCAATCCCGAGATTGCTACCCTTGAGGTCCTGTTCTTCAGCCTTCTGCCTAGCTCGTTAAACTCACCTTTCAGGACCTCATCCCTCTTCCTACCTATGTCATTGGTACCAACATGAACCACGACTTCTAGCTGTTCTCCCTCCCACTCTAGAATCCTGTGGACCCGATCAGAGACATCCCGGATCCTGGCACCTGGGAGGCAACATACCATCCGGGATTCATGTTCACTGCCACAGAACCTCCTATCTGTTTCCCTGACTATCGAGTCCCCTATCACTACTGCCTTCCTTTTCTCCTCCCTTCCCTTCTGAGCAGGAGGACCGGTCCCAGTGCCAGAGACCTGGCTGCTGCTGCTAGGCCCCTGCAGGTCATCCCCCCCAACAGCTTCCAAAGCGGAAAACCTGTTATTGAGGGGACCAGCCTCCGGGGTCCTCTCCACTATCTGCCTGTTTGTTTTCTTTTTCCTTTTCCCTCCCCTGACACTCACCATTCTATCTACTTCCTGGACTCCCGAAGTACCTGCTCTAAGGGGGGTGACTGTCTCCTGATGTTCAGTATCTACATAACTCTCTCCCTCCCTGATGCTGTGCAGTGTTTGAAGCTGCAACTCCAGCTCATCAATTTTGAGCCGAAGTTCCTCCAGCCTCAAGCACTTACTGCAGATGTGGCCGTCATGGACCGCAGCAAGGCATAGAAGTTGCAATGCTTGGAATCTGTTAATGACTGTTTCTACATGGAATCGTGCACATGAGGAAACTGACCCATCTACTTCGATGCACAATTTACCTCAGCATAGCTGATGTTCTCACAGTGTCAGTCATGAAATTAATGACATCACAGATCAGGAAATACATGTTTCATGCACTAACAGCATAAATTGGAACTTCTGGTTGCCACCTAAGACCTCTATTAAATCCTACAAGAAAGATCAGGAACACATCACTCAGGTATTGGTGATGAGATGTCAGCTAAGTTTTCTGCACCATAGTATCAATGTCATACACACAGCATCTGCTAGCTTCAGTTTTCAATGCTAATGGAATATTCATTAACAGCACTCCTTTCGTATTCACAGTCTTTTCATACAAATCACATTTAGTCTGCATGCTGTGATCACTAGCCCCTTGACCAGTCCACACTCCCCAGTGGTGTGTGTTCACTCAGGGCACGGGTCTTGATTTGGTCAGGTGATCATGTAGGGGTGCCCATACACACAGGAGATTGTCGTGTTTCCTCTCCTTTACATACATGTACTTACATGGCAGCCTTTCCTGTGTTTCCCATGGAGGCAGATCCTTCAGGTCTGACACTTTTCGCAACAGACTGCTAGGAGATCTTCAGGCAGTTCCCTACGGGGACCATTTCCCTGCAGGAACAGATCCTGTTGTAGTATGTGCTTCAAAGTGCAAAACACCACAGCACTGTTTCAAAATATTTTTGTCCAATTTCACAATTTTTTAGGAATCCAAGAATTAGATGATAGCACGATGCACAGTTCACTTGTAGCACACTGAAAAATAGTGATATCCATTTTCAAGGCACTTATGTTCAAGTTTCTGGCACTAGAACATAAAAAGTGAGAATAAAGACCCAAACTAATGAACAGATAAAGAATGAAATATTGTCTCTTAACCAAGGCAACAATCCTAATTTAATGATAACATTAGCTCTTTAATTAAGATATCTACTTACTGAGGAACAAATAGCTGGTGTTCCTTTACTGCAGTTATGAACTCATGAATTAGTTAACTGGTTTAAGTTGGAGAAAAGTTTTCAAAATCCAAAGAAACTCATTGTCTGCTTCAACACTATTAATCCACTGGCACCACCTAATGTGAGTGGCAGTGGAATAGAAAATGCACGTACTGTCCTCCCTCAATCCTTGCCACCTTTGCCTTGTTTCAAAGCCATGCCAGAACCATAGGTCAGCCTCCTTTGACCACACCCATTGCAAATGACCTTGTCCAGTTGAAGCCACCAGGCAGCAGCATCTCATAGGAGCACTAAAATAGAGATTGTGGCAGGGTGAATGTTTGTCTGCACAGCTATCCTACGACGATCTGAGAATTTGATAATGAGTGCATGAAATTGGATATCTAAAACAAGTAAGCTGACTGATTAGCACACTGCACTCAATAAGTCCATCCATGATGCTGAAACCATTAAGTAGATGAAGAAACAATGCATACATAGAAATTGGTAGGAATATAACCAGGAGGTCAACTATGAGGACACATGCAAGGTGTTATATTCAAAGTTCAGTGATTTAAAACAATTTGGGTACAAAAGGATAAGGAAATGTGGCTGATGCAACTGATATCCAGTTACTTAGTAAAATATGGTGTACCTGCGCTGTGATCAGTTGATGGTGCCAATGCATTGGCACACTTTGTGGTTCATTCTCATGTTTATCAGTTACCTCTTGAAGGCCTCCTCAATGACACACTGGTTAGATGACTGGTAATCAGTGAGTGTCTATTCTTCTCAGGGAGGTGATATGCTAAACATCTGCCACTGAAGCAATTGTAATAGGACAATATCGGAACAAAGAAAACCCACAATACACCACCCCACCCAGTCCTTTATCACCCTGATTCTTTCCCCTCTTCCACCCACTCCATCTGCCCATCTGCCCATCACCCACACACCCCTCCCACTGGGTTCCCTCCCCCCACTGTTCCCATCTGCCTACCCCACCTCGCTTATTTGGTTCCATCCTCCAACTTCCTTTCCTATCAGATTCCACCAGCAGCAGCTCTTTGTTGTCTCCACCTGTCACTTTCCAGCCTCTGTCACTATTTCCATTCTTCCCTCCTCCACCTGCCTATCACCCCTCCTCACTTGGATCCACCTATCGCTTGCCAGCTCTTGCTCCACCCCTTCCCCTCACCTCTTTATACAGGCTTATCTCCCCTCTATCTTTCAGTCCGGATGAAGGGTCTCAACCCCAAATGGCGACTGTTCATTTCCTTCCATAGATGCTGCCTGACCCGCTGAGTTCCTCCAGGAGTTTGTTTTTTGCTCCAACATCCAGCATCTGCAGACTGTTGTATCTCCACGGTGCTTGATCTGGCTCACTGATGGAAACTGCTGAAGGGCTTCCAAGCATGCCAGACAATGAGGCAAACAAACAAATTGACTAAAGTTACAGAGTAGACACCTCTATGTTAATATCTTTTGTTCAGAATACAAGATGAAACAAATAGAAATACAATCAAACTAAACCATCAAGGAAAGACATCAAGTAATTGTTATTAATGGTACATGTCCATGTGCAGTATTTTCGAGAGAGCTGAAAACTTAACCTAAAATCAATTCAATAGTGTTCAGAAAGAGAGAGAACTGGATGGCCAGAGCTTCAGGTCTTAACATCAAAATGAGGATTAACTTCTTTCAAAATTAAAGAGCAGCTATTGGTTTGGCTATTAATTCATCCAAATGAATGGAGCAGAACTACTTTCTTTGGTCAGGCATTAAATGCACAAGCAAGCAATGGTTCTGTGTTGCCCTTCACTTCTGAAATTCAGTTCCACTGGCTTCAGTGAACACCAGCTAATGTACTGCACATTTAACACAAATGACAAAAGACCGATTTCTACCCTATCTGTTCCTAAACAGCAAATACTCCCCAATGCTGACAATCTTTTTTTAAAAAAACATCTTCTTGTCTGGATTCCTTTGCCTGACAGGATTTGCTTTTCAGAATTTACATGTGATGTTTGATGTTTTGCTTCGTGCTTCTTTTATCCTGTGCTTTTTGTTTCAGTTTTGGTTCCAGGGATCACAACTGCACTATTTATTGTGGAGTTTCTTTCCTTACAGTCTCTCTCCTGCATCATTTCATCTCTGACTACTTCTGGTTAAGAATTGCTACAACACCACAGGCTTTCCAGCACACGACAACTTGAATCAGTCAGACCAGAGTGTTTATCTCCAAGTCAAACAAGCTTCTGCAATGCATTGACATCACACATAAAGTAATGCTGACTGTATTGTCCTTGGTAAGAATCATTAGGGTGGTAGCACAAGCTTCAATTTGATACACGATATATGATGTACACTGGCCTGGAAAATCGATTGTGCATCCAGTGTTCTCCAGCATTAGCTGTGCAGGCACATTGCAAAGGCAGAAAACTACCACAGGACTTATATACATGAGATCTGGGTCTTGTGAAGAACTGTTCACTACATCAAACATGGCTTTCAAAAGGAGGGTCATGGTTGGAGGTGAACAATGAACATTGCGTTTCCTGTACCCCAGGACTACTTTGGGGGTTTAGATTCCAATCAGCAGGGAGGTGCTCAGCTGGTCAGGGAATACAGAATCATGTAGTGATGGTTGTGGAGCCAACAAGGGAATACTGGAATGTAATCTTGGCTGCCTGTGTTTAAGCCTTCTCTGCGTCGTTATTTGACCATGACAGACTCACACTCCAACTCTAATCATCTGCCCTTCCACCATATCCCTTATTAAAATAAATTATAAATCCCAGTTTTCAGAGTATTAATTATTACAGCCAATGTGCATCCAACATTTCAAATGATCAGACCATAAAGTAAGATATTTTTATTTGTCACATGTACATCAAAACACACAGTGAACTGCATCTTCTGTGAAGAGTCTTCTGGGGGCAGCCCGCAAGTGTCGTCATGCTTCCAGTGCCAACATAGCATGCCCAGAACTTCCTAACCCGTATGTCTTTGGAATGTGGGAGGAAACCGGAGTATCCAGAGGAAACCCATGCAGACGCGGGGAGAACGTACAAACTCCTTACAGACAGCAGCTGGAATTGAACCCAGGTCGCTGGCACTGTAAAGCGTTATGCTAACCGTTACACTACCGTGCCTGCCTGATCTCATGATTTAATCTATTACTAATCTGGTTAATCTATACTCTGCCTGTCTGAGGACTATGTATTTCTTCTGAGATTCAATGCCCAAAAGTGAGCTCAATCCTCCAGGTGAGAATTGACCAAAATACTGCAATACATGAACATTAGATTGTCATGGTTGATGCCAACCACCAAGTGATAAAGATCAATGTCAATCCTGATTTTTTTTTTATTTAAGTCTTTATACTTCATCTAAGGGACCTGTGTACTTGGGCACCTATAACTCTCTCTGTATCATTTGAGCACATCAACTACAACAACACCATTCATTTCTCACTTACAGCTGCTTGGGAACCACTGGCTACTCAAAGTATTTATTCCAAACACCTTTTCAGATTCATTTTTCTCCACATTCTCCCTGAAGCTCGCATTCTATCTTGTTTCTCCACCTCCAGACACAACCTCTATTTGCAGTTCTCACATATCTCCAGCAACCTTTTAACAGCCACTCACTAACTCTCACAAACACCAATTGTAGGGGAAAATAAACAGAATAAAATAAGCCTGGGGAAGAAAATTGTTCATTGCCTTCTCCTGTTGGTCAGAGCCGGGAGACCAAGAGCTATGAACATCAGATTGTGCAAGTACTGGTGGCATTTCAGAACAAGGTGTCTGCATGTTATTTGTGACCACAATAAAGATGCAGCAAACGTTGCTTCTTGTGCCTACACTTTCCAAACATACTCACATTGATCTTTTCTCTTTCTCTGAGGACCAAACCAGCTCGAAGAGATTTCTGTGATAGAAACCTCAAAGGAGCAGCAACTCTGTGAGATGTAAGGCAATTGCTCAACTCTTTTCTAGTACTAGCTCTGATGCTTTATTCTGGATGGGTAAGATTGTCATACAGAGAGACCTGTATATGCAGAAACATTGGGCAGGAACTAACTGTGACAAAAAAAATCGATGGAAGTGACAAGCCAGCAGAAAGCTTGTTGGAGAGCAAGGCCTCCTCCTGGTTCTGCTGAGGTTCATACTGATAGCAGAGTATGTGGATCCACAAGATACATTTAATAGCCTCTCAAAAAATATCAGTGCTGTGTGATAATGGAAGGGTCCTCTTCCAGTCTGTGGGATGTTGGGACAGAACTTGCTCAGTGCACCTCGCCACAAACATGTGCATATTGTTCTGCACTTACCGTAAGTGTATCCAACTTGCTGGTAACAGGGCCTTGCACTGTTATCTGAATCTGATGTTCCCTACCTTATTAAGTCACATGGACAGTCCAGACCTACAAAAAGCTGAGGAAACAGATTGCAAAACCATATTCCCAGCTTTCCCTTCTATCAAAGCTTTCAAGGTATTTCAATGCTTATTCACATTCATGAGCTATCAAATATCAAACATACAAATAAAACATCTTTACAATTACAATTAAAAAAGAAATATCAGAAAAACACAAATAATAAAAATATTATAGCAAATGTAAGTAATAAAAATGTACCTATTCTGTACCTCTCTTGCTCACAGGCATAAACATTCTATTCAATTGAATGGACTCATAGATGCCCCATAAAGTCTAACCTTTTTCCCAGGGTTGGGGAATCAAGAAATAGAGGGTATCGATTTAAGGTGAGAGGGGAAAGATTTAATAGGGATTTGACAGGCAACTTTTTTACACAAAGGGTTGTATATTAGTGGAATGAGCTGCCAGATGAAGTGGTTGAGGCAAGTACAATAACAACTGTTAAAAGATGGTTGGACAGGTACATGGATAGGAAAGGTTCAGAAGGTTATGGGCCAAACTCTGGTAAATGGGGCTAGATTGGATGGGGCATTTTGGTCGGCATGGACCAGTTGGGGCGAAAGGCCTGCTTCTATGCTGTGTAACTCTATGACTCTCTTTATGGCTCCATGGTACAAGATTCACCAGCAGATTTGCCAGTGCAGATGTTGAGGAAATCCACTGAGTTTGTGCAGTGGCAATGAACTCCGCACAAAATCCAATAGCAAGGGGCATTCTGGGCTTCCTCATTTGGACACACAAGTGGTGAAGGAACAAATCTGCTTGCATTTATGCAGGAATGCATGCTGGATGTTCCTTGCAGAATTGCTGGATTTCAGCAGTCCACGGTCTTTCCCAGTGCAGGAGTGCAGCTAGCTTGAGCGATGTTGTATCTGGGTGCAGAAGTCCACATATGGACGTTTGGCAACTTTGATGGAAATGCAGGCAGTTTGACTGAGTGGCCTTCACTTTGAACAAGAGGCACACAGGGGCTTTAAAGGACCCACTCTTCTTCTGTTCCCCCACAAATCTGTGAAAGTGATGAGTCCCAAGCCTGCACGAGTGCAGAGCTGCATTGGGAGTGGCCTCCCTCACGTCTTGAGCAAGTCTGCTCCTTCACTGCCCCTTCAACCAGAGCTCATCTGCTACCAGGAAAGCTGACTTGCTGATTCTTTCATATGACAGTCTTGGATCTGTCTTTTTAGTAATTATTTTAATCCATTTTAAAATTCAGGAGTTAATGCATGCCTGCATTAAAATAACTAGCTGGAATAATACAGAAGCTTGTTCAGTGTTTGTTCAGTAATGTCAGAAACTGTCACCTCTAGGCTAGTATTATCTTGAATCTGATGTTCCCTACCTTTAAAGCAGAATTCAATTTTTCAGCTGTCCAAGCAGAACTAAGTGTTATCAATACAGCAGCAATCTTTGTGAAGGTATTTAAGTTTTTTTTTGCAGTCATAAGAAGTCTGATACATGGGGTACTGACCTCTATCTCTTGCCCATGATTTGTGCAATCATCAAGGCAGAATCCAAGGATGAGAGCAGATGCAGTGATATTATCCACAGATTAGGTACTTTCTGTTCCAGCTCTGTCACAAAACCATGGATATGTCATTATCTCCAGGAGCAGAAAACAGAATTGTCACAGTCTCTCAAACCATCCACTGCAAAAGTCTAGCTGTGAAATTCCATGATTTTGCTGTATTCTCAACAAGAAGTTGCTAAATTTTGGCAAAGTTGCATGTTTCAGTTCTAATCTGCATGTAATTTACCAGAAAGAAGAAAAACAGATCCTGTCTTTTTCACTCATTAGAGCTTCACGCTGGTTCTTGCTTGTGAGCCATGAAGCTCTCAGCATGGAATGTACCTTTGTTGCTTTAAACTGACCTCTGGGATGGAATGCCATCAGCAAATACAAACTTTGACAGGGTAGTCTATAACCCTACTGCATGCACATTGAATTCTTCTATTTCAGGTAACCTAATCCCCCTCTGTCCCTTTCCTCTCTCCTCCTGATTTACTCACATTTTCCTGCACTCACCCCAACCCCCATCACTCTTTTCTCTCCTCCTCCACTCACTGCAACTGCCCATTACACACACTGGTTCCCCTCCTCCCACTGTTCCCATCTGCCCTCCCCACCTCCCTTACTTGGTTCAATGCTCCACCTTTCCTGTCCTATCGGATTCCATCACCTGCAACCTTTTGTCACCTCCAACCTATCACCTCCCAACCTCTTGTCGCTTATCCCCACTCTCCTTGCCTTCATCTGCCTATCACACCTCCTCACCTGGATCCACCTATCACTTGACAGCTCTTACTCCACCCCTTCCCTTTACCTTTTTGTACTCTGGCTATCTCTTCTCCACCTTTCAGTCTATATGAAGGGTCTCAACCCAAAACATTGACTGTCCATTTCCCTCCACAGATGCTGCCTGGCCTGCTGAGTTCATCTAGCATCTTGTTTGTGCTCCAAACTTTGATATGTCAATTGGGCCTTTACCTGCCTATACAAGGACCTTGCTGGCCGGCCAAAGTACACGTATTAAAATGGCTGCTAAATTGGTATAGTTTTTGCCCCTTTTGTAACCAATATCTGGGAATAATGCATAAAGATATCTACCCATCCTACCCCTAGGTGCTACTGAATAATAGGTCAATAAATTAACTTCATATCAATGTTTTGCTCAAATAAATACTTTGATCCATGCCTGCATGCTCAAAGATTAAGGAGGCTAATTTCATGTTTTTTTTTAATTTTAGAGCAACTTTATTTAATTTCTACTCAGCACATCACAGAAACCAGCTTCCTCTCCATAGACTAGCTCTATACCTCTCGCTGCCTTGGTGAAGCAGCCAGTATAATCAAAGACCCCACCCACCCAGACATTCCCTTTTCTCCCCTCTCCCATCAGGCAGAAGATACAAAAGCCTGAAAGCACGTACCACCAAGCTCAAGGACAGCTTCTATCTCACCATTACAGGACTATTGAACTGTTCCCTAGTACCACAAGATGGACTCTTGACCTCGCAATCTACCTCGTTATGACTTTGCATCTTATTGTCTACCTGCACTGCACCTTCTCTGTAGCTGATACACTTTGTACTACCTTGATGCACTGTGTAATGAATTCATCTTTATGAGTGGTTTGCAAGACAAGTTTTTCACTGTACCTCGGTACATGTGACAATCATAAACCATTTCTAATTCTCTGATTCCCATTGTGGAGGGTGGCCTGAACATTTGATAAAACATCCACCCTGGCTGTGCCTCAAATGGAATGGGGTCATCATCACTGGCAAGCAAGTGAAGGAGCCTCCAGGATCAGTGACATGGCTCTCTGTAAAGCATGGTTTTAGTATGACTGCAGGGATCCCTGCCCCACAGATTTTCAGGGTCATTGCTCAGTTCAAGAAGGAGACTCACCACCACCATCTTTTCAAGGGCATTCGGGCATGGGTAATAAATACTGACTTTGCCAACCATGTCCAGATCTTGAAAATGATATTCCTGACACAAATTCATATGGTAACTGGCACATTGGTATGAGGAGAAAATATTCGGCTACAGCCACTCTATCAACCTCATCGGGCTGCTGCCTCACTATTCCTGCTCTGTTCTTTATACTGGCCATCTCCCCTCTCCACACTCAGTCCTGATGCAGGGCTTTGACCCAAAGTGTCGACGATTCCTTTTGCCCCAAAGAAACTGATCAACCCGCTGAGTTCCTCCAGCAGATTGTGTGTTGCTCCAGATTCCAGCATCTGCAGTCTCTTGTGTCTCCTGTGTCTCAGAGTCACTGGTTAATCCAGTGCAGTGAAAAGTTACTGTGTCTCACTAAAGCTGTGACTTTAGTAACACCACTAGTAATACCCGTGACAAATATTTCTAGAAAAGAAATCATACGTCCTATCCCCCATGCCAATTAATAGCTGATAGCAATGCAGGAATTCTGGCTTCCAGATGAGGGCATAAATAAAGTGGCTGCTGCTCCCCAGGTAGGTTTCATATCAAGATAACCATTACAAGCTCTGCTGCAATGGCTTCATCAAGCTGTCACTTCATCATAACACAGTTGGCACAAATGTGGTAAGTATGTGCAAAAACATGCTTGCTTGAAGAACTAAAAGTGCAAGTGGCAGATTTCTGTAAAGTGTACTTAAAGCACTCTGACTGTGCAGTTCTCTTGCAGGGTAACTGATGTGAACATTCCCACTCACTTCGATGGCTGCTTCAGAGCAAGTCAGCTTTGGGCCTGTTACTGACACTAAGTTGTGCAATTATTCAAAAGCAGAAATGTAAGCCTCACCGATAACAATCCAAAATCGGATGTGGAGGCTTTGGAGAGGGTGCCGAACAGGTTTACAGGATACCTGCCTGGATTAGAGGACAGGTGCTATAAGGCGAGGTTGGACAAACCTGGGATGCTTCCTCTAGAGCGGCAGAGGCTGAGGAGAGACCTGATAGAAGTTTATAAAATGATGCGAGGCATAGATAGAATAGACAGCCAATATCTTTGTCCCCAGAGTCGAAATATCTAATACTAGAGGGCATAGCTTAAGGTGAGAAAGGGAAAGTTCAAGGGCGATGTACAGGGCAAGTTATTTCAAACAAAGAGTAGTGGATGCTTGGAATATGCTGCCAGGGTTGTGTTGTGAAGCAAGATATGATAGAAGTGTTTAGGAGGCTCTTAGATAGGCACATGAATCTGCAGAGAATGGAGGTATATGGGCATTGTGTAGGCAGAAGGGATTAGTGTAATTAGGCATCATTAGCTTAATTAGTTTGACACAACATCGTGGGCCGAAGGGCCTGTTCCTGTACTATACTGTTCTATGAAATGCATAAGAACTTCCTTTCGATCTAGAAATTATTAAAATTCGTTTTGTTTGTTGATATGTTCTACCTGTATGTGTTATACTAGAAATGCTGACATAATGAAGTCATTACTGAGTTGCTCCTTGCAGTAAAGTCATGTTTTAAAGGTTGCAGTGCACTGGGCCTGTTTGGGTGGCACAATAAGGCAGCTAGTAGAGCTGCCTTGCAATGTCAGAGACAAAGTTTCAATCCTCACATCCGGCACCATCTGTGTGGAGTTTGCATGTTCTCCCTGTGATCGCTTTAGGTTTCCCCTTGGTGCTCTGGTTTCCTCCTCACATCCCAGAGACATGCAGGTTGGTTAGTTAATTGGCAGCCATTGTACATTGCCCCTCTAGCATGTAGATGATGGCAGAATTTGAGGAGAGTTGATGAGAATGTGGAGAGAATAAAGTGGTATGAATACAGGGTTAGAGTAAATGGGTGATTGATGGTTGGCTCGGGCTCAGTGTGTGAAGGGACTGTTTCTGTTGTATTTTCATATGACTCTGTGTGTCACTGGACTAGCCTTCCATAGGTACACTCTGCCAGATCGGAACAAGCACCAGAAAGTTGGTTCCAGGACCGGCGGCAGTGGGAGAGAAGAGCCTTTGTGGGTGAAGTAAGAGTTGCGGATTGGATCAAGGTGAAGGTTCCCCTCAGGTTAGTATGGTGGAAGTCAGGTGAGACAGAGCTGTAATCATCGACTGGTGGACAAGACAGTGGGCTGCTGTCATTGATTGGGTGGCGAGCTGGGGGAGTGATGTGATTGTCAGATGGGTGGGGTGGGGTGGGGTTCAGCAAGTTGTAAGCTGAGAGTTTGGTAGTAGGTTGAAGTGAACGACTTGAGACCAGTGGTTAATTGCTAAATGGTTTCTTATTGCCATATGTACCGAGGTACAGTGAAAAACTTGTCTTGCATTACCGTTCATACAGATCAATCATTACACGGTGCATTGAGGTAGTACAAGGTAAAACAATAACAGAGTGCAGAATAAAGTGTTACAGTTACAGAGAAAGTGCAGTGCAGGTAGACAATAAGGTGCAAGGCCATAACGAGGTAGATTGTGAGATCAAGGGTCCATCTTATAGTACTAGGGAATCATTCAATAGTCTTATAACAGTGAGATAGAAGCTGTCCTTAGGCCTGGTGTTACGTGCTTTCAGGCTTTTGTATCTTTTCCCTGACGGCAGGGGGGGAAAAGAGAGAATGTCTAGGGTGGGTGGGGTCTTTGATTATGTTGGTTCCTTTACCTAGGCAGCAAGAAGCATTGACAGAATCCATGGAGGGGAGGCTGATTTCCGTGATGTGCTGAGCTGTGTCCATAACTATCCATAGCTTTTTGTGGTCATAGGCAGAGCAGTTGTCATACCAAGCCGTGATGGATCTGGACAGGATGCTCTCTAGGTTGCATCGATAAAAATTGGTGAGGGTCAAAAGGGACATGCAAATTTCTTCAGCTTCCTGAGGAAGTAGAGGCCCTGGTGAGCTTTCTTGTCTGTGGCATCAACGTGATTGGACCAGGACAGGCTACTGGCGATATTCACACCGAGCAACTTAAAGCTCTCAACCTCAGCACTGTAGATGTAAACAGGAACACGTGCACTGCCCCCCTTCCTGAAGTCAATGACCAGCTCTTTTGTTTTGCTGACACTGGGGAGGTCAGTGGAAGTGGAAATCAGGGACAAAGGTTGGCAGAGCCCAGGGAAGAGTAAATTACTCAGAAAGGATGAAAATAAAAAAAATGCAGATGCTGGAAATTTGAAATAAAATAGAAAATGTTGGAAACACTCAGCAGGTCAGGCAGCATCTGTGGAAAGAGAAACAGAGTTAACCATTCGGGTTCAGAACTGGGAAAGAGAGAATAAAAATCCCTCTCCTATCCGCTTGATAATATAAAACTAATTTGTTATCTCACTTTTCCAGTTCTGAGAACAGGTCTTTGACATGAAACATTAAGTCTCTTTCCTCATACACTGCCTAATTTGAGGGGTGTTTCCAGCATTTACTCTTACTTATAACTTAAAAGGGACCTACCTGTGCCAGACTCCCAGCGCCTGCCTGGGTTCTGAATAGAGAGCTCCATTTTAAACCATGCTAGAGTGCTTTGAAAGTTTGCTTCTTTATAAGTGACCTGCAGACCACATAGCCCAATCACAAACCAGCGAAGATCCCAGAAGCAGCATTCGGCCGTGCATTGCCTGTCATCGGGGTCACTTTGCATGAACAGCATTCTTTGTGTGTATCATTTCATCTGCATGGAGGACTCTGGAACAAGAAACACAGACATTGCCGTCCATGCACTAAATCCCTAGTTTTCATTAACATTTCGTGTTAAGTTGGATTGCGTGGTGAACAAAAATATGAAGCTACATATATTGTGTTGTAGGCGGTGATATTCAGGATGTTTTGGGCACATTTCAGGTTGCTCTTTGTTTGGTAAAATGAAATTGAATGAAATAACAATATTCTTCACGAAGACAGACAGTAGGGCATTACTTCCTGACTTTAGTGATTGACCAGTTAGAGAACAGCACTGATACCTTAATAGCACAATTATTTGAGTGTGAAATAAAATTTGAGATGACCACAAACCAATATATTTCTTTTGCTTGAAGGCTTAAACTGAGCAAAACCCCTGACTTAAATAATCTTTCTCACTCATGAGATAAAAATCAATATTCCATTTTTCATGATATATTATCCAATTTAAATACTATGTACACTTAATAAAAGCCTGACAAAACACTGCAAGACCCTTGTAACACTGTGGCGTTGGTCACATGAAAGTATTTCAGTTTATTTAATTTTGTCACAAATTTATGCTTTTCACAATTGCTGCCATCAAAGTTCATCTGAATATTTCCCAGGCCTTCTTGAGAAGAATGTTACAGATACCGCACTAACATGAATTTGGAGCAGTACACAGCATACAAATGGCAACTAAAAACAGATGGCTGAACACTCCTCTACAAATGTACCAAAGTGTAGTCCAAGCTAGAATATTGAAACACAAGAAAGACAAAAAGTAGGAGGTCATTTGCCCCCTCAATTTTATTTCCCATTCGGTAGGACCATTGCTGATCATTTACCTCAGTTCCATTTTCCTGCACTAAACCTTGATTCCCTTTGATTCCCTTAATATCTAAATATCAATCCCAGTGTTTAATATACTCAAGTGAATGCGTCGACGTTGTCCCTTTGGGTATGAATGATGACCCCATATTCTGAGATTGTGACCCTTGGATCTGGACACGCCAGCAAGGGAAACATATCAACATATGAATTAGGAGCAGAATTAGATCTCTTGGTCCTTAAACTGCCTCTGCCATTCAGCGGATTGTAACATCAACACCACATTCCCGCCTACCCCTGTATTCCTTCACCTTTCAGTTTATCAAATATTTACATAACTACCTTAAGTACATCCAACGATTCTACTCCCACCATCCCTTCAGAAGAGAATTCCAAAGACCCTCTGATTACTGTCTCTGAGATAAGGAACAACTTTCCCCTACAACATGTTTGCAGCAATATTTTCTGTAAACTATATAGGGTTGGAAACTATAGAAAATAGTGGAGTCAAGCAATCCATGACTCCCTGAAATTCCATTGCAATCCAAAATGGTGAGATCACTGATTCTGCAAACAAGATTTTGATTGGCTTCACTTTTCTGAAAATTCTGACTTAGACTTCTGCTTTTACATTTTCCTTAAGTTACGCTACTACTGCAACCATATTTCCAGGTCGATGCTGAGAGAGAAATCTGGGCCCTGATTCTTGCAGTAATCATTGAAGAACAATCAAGTCCCTGCAAAAAGCTTCTCTGTAGCAGCTTGCACAGGATCAAGGAATAGGAACAGATACTTTCTGGCATATTATTTCTGCTATGAAAAATACAAGGACTAATTACTTTGTGAAAACCTCGCCTTCAGCATGTAGCAGGCATGAGCTATTAATTTTCAGATATGTATGCCCTGAATTGTAAAAGCTAATGATCACTGCCTGAATATAATTGCAACTATGGGGTAATGAGTCAATCTCTCCATCAGAAGGACCACTTACCTCCACAGATGTGACATTGCTGTCTCCTGTAATGACATAGTAAATCATTGAAAGTACAGTTAATATAAAATATACTCTCACTATCTTTCAAAATTGTCAATAACTTTTCCTGATGCAGATCACCAACTGCTGTATTCATTGCTCTTCAGCTCACTGCAACTTAGATCTTCAAAAGTAAGACCAGTTTGAAATATTGGATTCAATCATGTGAAAACATACATGTTTTTATCCTATTTCACCAAGATGGATTTGCTTTTTTTTGCAAAAATCTATTAGAATGCATTGCTATTATAACACATATAATTACTTGTAATTGCTTCCATATTTATGGTGGATGAAGGAGTACTTCAAACATGTGAGTGATAGCTGAAGGATAACAAATATGCTTCAATATGCAATAAGCAATTACACTGTGTTTAGGTGCAGGAGGAGGGTGATTCTACTGTTAGTCGGATGATAAGAGCTCTGAGAATAAAAGATCTAGGAAATCAACACTGTTCACCCCAAAATCATACAAGTAGTTTGTCAGAAAATAACAGAGGGATTTGGCCAAGATTTTTCAGATTTCCATAACAACCAGAGCTGGAAGTGACTGGAAGTGGGCAAAGGGAATGAAATCTTTGAGCCGTGCTGTGTTTACCTTCACCTCACAATCAAAGGAAAATTACTAGATGTCCGAATTAGAATTATAGAAAATAGTACTTAACACTTCAAAGGTTTATCAATATAACTAAGAGAAACTTGATATTTGACAGAAGAAGACAGTTGCTAAAATGCTGGATAAGATATCAAAGAGAAATTATTGGAATCCATGATTTCCAGGGTGAAGAGATTGTCTAAAAAGAAGCAGTAGATAGGTGCTTCTTAGCCTTGGCAAGTGATTACTAACTTAAACTTATCATTCAGTGTTGGGATGTGTTTTAGTTTCCGTACATAGAAACTATTCAGACTTTAAGGAATAGATGTCTAAGTTTAATGAGGATACCAGATTGAAAAGAGAATTAAACTGTCTGGAAAAATGTGGGAAACTACATAAAGAAATACAAAAATTAGAAGAACAGACAAATACATGGCAGATGCAATTTAACACTGAAGATGTCAATACAACTTTTGAGAAAGAATAAATTAAATGATCAGAATCAAAATCGGTCTTATTATTACTGACATAGATTGTGAAATTTGTTGTTTGGCAGCAGCAGTACAGTGCAAGACATAAAAATTACTACATTATAAATAAATAAATAGTGCGAATGAGGAATAATGAGGTAATGTTAATGGGTTCCTGGACCATTCAGAAATCTGATGGCAGAGGGGAAGAAGCTGTTCCTAAAACATTGAGTGTGTGTCTTCAGGCTCCTGTACCTCATCCCCAATGGTAGCTTTTTTTAAATCAATGCAACACTGAGGTGATACAATTGCACAGGTACTTGGGAACACCATAATCCACAGGTTCCACTCTGAACAGGGCTTCCCTGACTTGGAAATATATCAGCATTCCTTCATCTTTCCTGGGTCTAAGTCTTGGAACTCCTTACCCAACTATACCCTGGGAGTACCTTCACCAGACAAACTGCAACAGCTCAAATAGACAGCTTCCTTCCACCTTCAAACAGACAATCAGGCCTTGCCACTGATGTGCACATCCCATAAACAAGTTTTAAAAATCTGTTATAGTTAACTATAGAGCCAGGTTGAAAAACAAATTAAATGAGAAATCAGCTTTTGTGATCTATTGTTGAAAGAGTTTGAGTATAAAAACAAGAAAATTACCATCTACCAATTCATGCCCCTTATAATTTTGTATACCTTAATCAAATCTCCCCTCAGCCTCTTCTGCTCTAAACAAAACAAACATAGCCTATCTAGTCTTTCCTCATAACTGAAATGTTCCATCCCAAGCAACAACCAGGTGAATTCCCATGTAAAAATGGGGTTGAAAGAAAGGCCCCAGTTCATGGTTTACCATGATGTCTCAGTTTCTTCAATAAGATAATGACTCATCTTTTACTGATGGCATCACATCTCTCAAGGTACATAACCTATGTTTCTTAATATCTAAAAAAGGGAGTGCTTGTCTTGGATGTCTGGAGTCAGGTATCTGGACAGTGGCCCTCTCAATGGAACTGATCAGAGTCTCAATGTCGGGTATGTTGTTCCGGAAGAGGACACTGACATTGGTTTGCTTATTGAGTGAGTGGGTTTGGAGGATTTTGTGGAGGAAATTTTTTTTCTGAGATTTTGTTTAGATGACAATTGTGTTCCTGGCCTGAAGTAGTGTCATTAAAATCTAATTGTAATATAATTGCCCAAAGAAAGACATTTCTGGGAAAACACGTTATAATTCCCCAGCAATAGTCAATCACAAACACGACTCATATCCAGAAATGCCACTCAAATTATCAGGATAATGTAGAATGTGTTTCCCTCTGGAAAAGCTGATAGCTGAATAAACAGCTCTTAAGAATCACATTTCAAGGCTGTTGGTTTACTGCAAATGCTTATCTGGGAGAAATGGAGTGCTCCTTCTCAAATACATCACAATCATGCCAACAGGTGCCAACCTCAGTCTCTCAGCAAGTCACATTTGGATGAGGATGGAGGCCATTACTGGAAGAACTTCAGGCTTAACTGTTCATTTCCTGCACCCAGTTCAAGCTGGCCAAGGAATTAATGACTTAAAACAGCAATGGGAATGAAGTAGCACTGTTAATAGCACAAAGAATTTCAAGAATCTGCAGAGAAGCATTGACAAACCAAGTTCAGCATTGGGCCACATAGGGTAACCATTCACAAGCTTGGTCAAAGAGAGAAGTTCTAAGGGCTGCTTTAAGAGAGATGGAAAGAGCTGGAGAGGTTTAAGAATGGAATTACAAATTAGAGCTTTGAGACTGAAGGCATTGTCACTATGCATTAAAAAGCAGAGATGTGCAGAACAGAGCTGTCTTGGAAACTTGTAAGATTAGAGGAAACAACAGAACTAGGGAGGAAAGAGGTATTGGATGGGTTTAAAACAAGGTGAGAATTTTAAATTCAAGAGATTCATTAAGACATGAATGGAGGTCATCCCACCCATCGAATCCATGATATGCGTGTGTAGAGCATTCCAGTCACCAGTATACCCAGTCTATCCCCACAACTCTGGGTTTCTTTCCCTCAAGTGGCTATCCCATTTCCTTTTGAGCTCTGGACCATTGCTATTCACTGTTTAATCATGCTCCTCTTCACTTCCCCATTGTACCTTCAGCTCAAAACTTTATATCTGCATCCCTGAGTCCTTGTACGAACAGCCAATGAGAACAGCTTTTCTCAAAAGATTGGAGTCAGTCAATATCAGCAAATGAAACTTAGTATAAATTAAGACACAGTCAACAGAGTTTGGGAAAAAGTAGTAGGGAGGCTGGACAGTTGTGTGTTTAATGGAAGAGTCAAGTCCAGAGGTAACAAAGGAATGGATAGGAGTTTCAACAGCAGACAAGCTGAGGCAAAGGATGTAACAAAATTGTGGTAAAAAATAGAAAATCTTAGAAATAGTCTGAAAATATGGTCCAAAATTTATCAAGAGAGACAGAGTTGGTTTGTCCTTTATTGATACCCATGCCCTCATATTGCTGATATATCTCATATCCTTTTAAATCTTCTCTGCATACTCTCTGTATTCTTTAAATAATATGGCAGCCAGTTTTGTGTCTAATATTTCATCTAGTCTATCCATGGTTTAAGACAGGTTTAGCATAACTTCCATTTTATTCTGTTCTATCCCTCTAGAAATAAACCTTAGTGCCTGGTTTGCCTTCTTTATGACGTGGCTAACCCCTGTCACAGTTCTGAGATCCTTTTGTTCTTCTACTCAACCTATGCTCTCACCTTCCAATATGTACTACCCTGTATTTCTCTGTGTTGAATCACAGCCAACAATTTTTTTTAATATATTCTACATTTATTTAATGTTCTCTCGTAATTTCTTTTACAATTCAGTGCAAATTAAATTAAAAAATGATAAAGAAAAATATTAAGGGGAACAGAAATCTGGGATGAGAATGTGGATCTGGCAATGACATAAGAGCAATGGACTAATTTAACCCAGTTAAAAAGTCAGTATCATAAGCACTTCCTTGTGCAATGAGATGCATTTTGCACAATTATGTCACCAGGAACCAGTTCCCCTAAGCTAATTTAGTGACAACTTAAATATTTAACACTTGGTAGATAAGATAACTACAAAAGCATTGTGTGATGAGATAATGTCCTGCTACCGAATTGGAATTGCAAATAAAATTCAGCAGAAAAATCCAACACATTGCTATCTTAATTCTTTTGCTATTTTCTGCAAAGTAAAATCAAATCTTTCTTTAACAGCAAAAACACAATGCTTCTTTTCATTTAAAAACATTTATTTTGACATATCATGTACTTGGGATGAACTGTCTCTCCAGATTTGAATTTGTATTTTTTTCCTTTAATGCAAAATGGTACTCCTAACATTTCCCAGCAGTGACAGTTTCAGCTACAAGTAAGATGGAGCAATTGCATCTCTTGGTTTTCCTAGTGTAGAGCAGCACTTATCAAGAAATTGCAAGCATATAGCTAGTGATTTTCTGTCCCTTTGCCTTTTAATGAATGGAAGATCACGAGCTACATACCTGTAGTTTTCTAAGAATCCCTTGTTGTGAGCACCACTCATTTCAGAGAGTGCTTGATTGTGAAATTGCATTAATCTAAAGAAATATTTTAACTCTCCAGTATCTTTCTTGTTGCAAAGGATGTCCATTACTTCACATAGTGTTAAAGAGCATACTTAAAACTGATGTGACCAGACAAGTTCAAGAATATGCATAAACACTCCTTCATTGCTGGCTCGGAAGAGGGGGAAAGAGTGAATTCTACGAAGTTCACATTAACCAAATAGAAGTTTTACAATTTTCTTGGACCCTCATAAAGGTCATCAGTCAATGCTGAATTTCAATATCAGGTAATTAGAACATAGAACATTGCAGCACAATACAGGCCCTTTGGCCCACAAGTTTTGTGCTGACATTTTATCCTGCTCTAAGATCTATCTAACCCTTCCCTCCGACATAACCCCCCATTTCTCTATCATTCATATGTCTATCTAAGAGTCTCTTAAATGTCCCTAATGCATCTGCCCCCACAACCTTTGCTGGCAGTGCATTCCATGCACCCACCACTCTGTGTAAAAAACTTACCTCTGACATCCCCCTTATATCTTCCTCCAATCACCTTAAAATTATGTCCCCTCATGTTAGCCATTGTCGCCCTGGGAAAAAGTCTCTGACTGTCCACTCGATCTATGTCTCTTATCATCTTGTACACTTCTATCAAGTCACTTCTCATCCTCCTTATCCTCCTTCTCTCCAAAGAGAAAAGCCCCAGCTCACTCAACCTATCCTCATAAGACAAAATTAATCTAATATCAAAGGAACTAACTTTTTCTCACATGGTCTTTTGTTGATACTGATCACTCCTTGATCAAGGAAAGCTACCATCAATATAAGCTCATATCTTAACTATAATAAGAATGTAAGAAGTAAAAACAGAAACACACCATTCAGCCACATGTACTTTCTCTGTCACTCAACAAGATCATACCTAATCTTTTGGTTTAGTGCCACATTCCTGCATCAACCCCATATCCTTTAACATCTGAAGATCTATCAATCCCTATCTTGAGTGTAGTCAGCCAATGAGCCACCCAGCTCTCTTAGATGGAGAATTCCAAAGAAGCTTACTTAGCATACTGAATGAAAGTGTTCTGCAAAACAGTCACCAAATCTGCACTTGGTTTCTTCAGTGTAGAGTAGATCCCATCAGAAGTACCAAAAGTAGTACATTGAATTGGAAGAAGTGTAAGTGAATCACTGCTTCACCTGGAAAGGACTGTTTCGGTCCCTGGAAGGTGGGAATGGACAAGATAAAAGAGCAGGTGTTACATCTCCTGCAGTTGCATGAGAATGTGGCATGAGAAAGAGAGTGGGTTTTGGAGTTGGGAAGATAAACCATAGAGTTAGAAAGAGAATGGTTAATTCAGATTGCTGCCAGTGGAGAAAAGGGAAAGATGTGTCTGGTGGTGTCCTCATTCATCTCACCTGACTTACAGCTCCTTCAGAGAGGTTTTTTTATGTTTCACTAAGGTTAATCCATTCATCTAAACTCAAGAGACCATATTTTAATCTCTGTTCATGTGATAAATCCGCTTTCCCAGAAATCAACCTTATGAACATTCACTGTACTTCCCCCTATCGCAGGTACAACTTCCTTATACATGAAGACCCAACCTGTTCATATTATTCCAGGTGCAGTCTCACCAGGACCCCATATACTTGGAGTGAGACATTGCTACTCTTATATTCAGAATTTCTTGTGGTAAAGACCAAAATCCTATTTGCCAATAGTGACTACAGTTCAAAAGTCCTTGATGGTAAGTCGGCGACTATAAGTATACTATTTGAATACAGTTTTTCCTTCTTTTCTTTTGGATCCTTGAAAGGGAGCTGGAAACAGAGGGATCAATGGAGCTTTTGTTGACAGACCAAGCCACTGACACATAAGAATGATGACAGCAAGGCACCAGAGGACTGGCACCTCTGCCCTCATAGATTATCAAAGATCAATGCCCTTCAGAAAGGAATTGGAATAGAAGAAGATGAGAATATTGCTTGTAAAAACAGGTTCCCCTCATTTTCCACATAAACTTCATAATTCTCTGTTGTACCATTGGCAACAACATGGTGGAATACCCAAAATGGCAAAAAAAAAATTACTTTTAATTTATCGGTACTATTGTAAATTAAAAATAGACCATTATCTAGGGGTATAGATATAGCAAGTTTGTATTTGATCGAAATGAACTTGCTGGGGAAATCTTCAGATGAGGCAGTCTATCAGGTTGTCAGAGTACAATGGTTTTTCTCCATATTTGTGACAAAGGCAATGATTAACAGTTTACAGATTGTGATGTGACCAGGCCTAAGTATTGCTAGTGGTTAGCTGTTCATTTTAGTACCCCATCAGCCTCCTTAACATTGGCCAGAAGAGAATAACTTTGTCTTCTCCACCAGGCCTCATCCTTGATAGAAATGTGACTCATAGTTCCTATCCATCTCGTCCTCACTTCACCCTTTTCTCCCAAGAAGAGAATAACTTTGTCTTCTCCACCAGGCCTCATCCTTGATAGAAATGTGACTCATAGTTCCTATCCATCTCGTCCTCACTTCACCCTTTTCTCCCAATTAGCATTCTTGTGCCAATATTTTTTTTGTATCCAAATGTTTCTTGGGTTGTCTGTTACAATATAACTGCCAGCATTGATCTATGGATTTTACTGTTCCTGGCCTTCTGACATTCTTACTTTGCTCATGTGTCCCAGCAGGCTTGCCCAGTTATACTCACAGCATTTTAACAGTGCAGAAAATACTTTTAGACTGTGGTTTATACAATTAGTAGGTTTGCATAGATACAGATTAGCGATTTTACACACTCCCCACTAAGCTATACCTAAGAGCTATGCCTAATAAAACAAGTAACATTGGAACCACTGTTACACAAACGTACCATTGGTGAATTGCCACAGAAACTGGAGGTGATTCAAAGATCATATTATTTCCATTTTATCACAGCGTTGTGTTGTGGGCACTGGTCTTGGTTCTCATGGTGAGCACAGCCTATAAAGCGGCATATTTATTCTGTATGCTGTATGAACAGATAGCCTCCATATCCACTTAATTTATTCATAATTAAATAGGTACTGGTTTTTGTTTTTGTACTCAGCTGTCTTGAGAATGCCAAGCTATGACCACTGCCTGCCTTTGACCAATGCAGTTCACAGTTTGCCTTGACACATTGTGAATCCATTCCTTACTCACTGTGCTTATAATAAAATAGAATATTGATATTGAAATAATTAGCATTGTCACTTCTGTACATCCTGTGGAGCTGTTATCTCAAAATCCACTCTTAGCTTTTAAGATTCTACAATGAGGTGGCTATTATGAAAATGAGGAACAGAGCAAACAGAACGATCCCTGCTGCATAATTGTTGCCTGAAGTGGGGCTGATACCTCAGCACGTTTGCAGCTCCTTGTTCAGGCTCTTCAAGACTGCTGTTTGAAAGCCAATTATTTTAATACACGTCCTCCTCATCAAGAATCAAAAAGATTTTCAATATTTGCATTCCAATCTCTGTTAAACTGTGGAAGGGAAAGAGAGCACAGTTGTACGGTATGCTTCATTTTCCTTTCAGAGACTTTTCTGGAGAATTACTTGAGTGCACAAGTCAGGACTTGAGGTAGGAGTTGTAGTGGATAAATTACTGGACTTCTTCAGAAAATAAGGCTATTAACTCAGAGGCATGAGTTTGAATGCTGGCATAGTAGGTGGGGATGGAATGGTGGGTGGGGGGGTGGGTTAAATTCAAGTACTTAATCAAAATATGGAATTTAAAGTCAATATCATTAATACTGCCCCTGAAATGACCAGATTGTTGTAAAAGCAAGCTAATCTGGTTGACTATTAACTGCCCTCTGAGGAGGCTTAGCAAGTTATTCAGCTCAAGGGTAATTAGTGAAGGACAATAAATGCTGACCTTGCAAGGATGTCCACACCTCATGGACAAACAAACAAGCAGAAAGGTACTGATTCTCACCCAACAGTGGTGGATTCTCCTCCTACTGTTAGTCGTGCCAACACGCCAATGGGTACAATTACAACATTTAAACAACTAAGGCATTTAGACAGGTTTAAATGGGATTACTGGGACTAGCTCAGGTAGACAATTTGGTTGACATGGATGAGTTGGGCTGAAGAGCCTGTTTCAATGCTGTAAAACTCTATGACTCTATAACAGATTCTTTGGTCGTACACTCATTGACTAGCAAGCAGTTTACCCATGACAAATTATTTCCCTTGTTAAGTGAACATTTTAAATGCTTTATTTAATGTCAAATACAAAAAAACATAATTGTGATTCTTAATTGTTATTTTGTTTGATTGTATATAGATCACTTTTTCACCGACACTACCTGACCCGTAGAGAAGGCACCCTCATCTACAAGGGAATCTAACAAAAAAGATTTTCAGGTTATGAAAAGTCATTCTGACACACAGTAAGTGATTTAGAGTAGTCTGGTACTAAATGGAGTAAGACACAAGATGCTGGAGGAAGTCTAGTGGGTCAGGCAGCAGCTGTGGAGGGGAACGGACAGTCGATGTTTCAGGTCGAGACCCTTCATCTGTCCATTTCCCTCCATTGATGCTGCTTAACCTGCTGAGTTCCTCCAGCACCTTGCGTGTTGCTCCAGATTCCAGCATTTGCAATCTCTTGTGTCTCCATGGTTCTAAATAGAATTAGTCACTAAAGGGGCATCAGCGTTGGAAAATCCTGGGAAAGGAACATCTAGATTAATTTTCAACCAGGAACAATAAATGACACATAGTGTTGAAGCAATAACATAGGGTTGAAAGATAAGAATAGAATACTTGATCCATTCTGGTGATTGTTTAAGGCTGCCTTGTGCCACACCCGACAATGTTACAAAAAAGAACAGCAAGTCCAAAAAGCTTAGGTGAAGGTGGGGGGAAGGGAGTCAAAAGGGGGAAGGGAATCTGTATAATTCAGCAAAAGATGACCAAAGAATGGTATAAAGAAAATAGATTAAGAGGAAAATCTCAAAAGAGGTACAAAAATAGATTACAGTATGTGTAAAATAACAGATTAATTCATTTAAGTCAAATAAAATGTGATGCAACTGCAAGTAAGTTTTTCATTGCACCTGTGCATAAAGTACATGCATATGACAAGAAACTCGACTTTCACTTTAAACACAGAGAGACTACAAAGACATTCATTGTAGAAGGCACAAAAATATTCTGGAAATAATGGGGAACCGATGGTTTAGTGAAAATAAGAATCTTAAAGAAATAACTGTGGGTGATGGAGAGATTAATGTGAATAAAAGATGACAAATCTCCTGAACATGATGCCCAGGTGCCCTGGAGTTTTTAAAGAGTTGGCTCAGAGATTGTCAGTCCATTGAAATAGAAACTCAAAATGCTGTAAATGGTCAGCAGGTCCAGCATCTGCAGCAGTTTTCCGTGTATTAGTTGGTGGATTGGTTTTGATCTTCCAGAATTAGCTGGATTTTAGAATGGTCCCTGCGGGTCAGAAGGTAGAAGAGATAACCATGCTGCAATAGGAAAGAGACAAGGAAAAACAAAATACCAGAGGCTATTATCTTAAAGTCACTAATTTAAGATGGGTTTTCTTATGTAACAACCAGATCAATAAAGAGGACACAATGGCTTTCCTAAAGGCACTCAAAGATCTTCCACAAAATATGGTATTACACAACATTATGGTTCATTAAAAAGAAAGTAATATTAGTAATTGGTAATTACTTTATTATTGTCACATGTCCTGAGATACAGTGAACAGCTTTGTTTTGCATCCCATCCAGACAGATCACTCCAAATATAAGTACTGTACATTGAGGTAGTACAATGGGAAAAACATAACAAATGCAGAATATAGATTTACAGCTACCAAGAAAGTGTAATGGAGGTAAACAAATAAGGTGCAAGGGCCATGACGAAATAGATTGAGAAATCAAGAGTTCATCTTTTCGTATAAAGAGTTCATCTTACTGATCAGTTTTAGGAAGCAAGATCATTTCTGGTGGTTTAACACAAGACCTGGGCCTGAACTATTTGTGATCTACATCAGTGATCTAAAATGAGATGACTAAGTGTAACTAAATGAAGTTTTCTGGTGCATAAATTAGTTATTTTAGTCAGAATAGATATATAAACTGGTTAAGTGAGGGCAAGAATATGGTAGATGCAGTATGATGTGGAGCATCTTGCTTGGTGGGAAATATCAGAAACAAAATTGAGTGGTTTTAGAAGGTGAGAGATTTCAAAATGTGACCTGACTGCCTTATAAATAAATCACAGAAAGTTAACCTGGCTGTCCTTGTAAATAAATCACAACAAGTTAACATGCTAGTACAGCAACAATTAGGAAAGCAAATTGTATGCTGGCCTCTACAACAAAGGTTTGGAATATACAAATAAAGAAGACCAGTGACAATATCTAAGGCCTTAGTGAGACTGCACCTGAATTACTGTAAATAATTTTGGTCTCCTTCCCTAAGGAAGGATTTATTTGCCACAGAAGGAAAGCAATGGAGGGTCATCAGATTCATTCCTGGAATGGGTGTCCTGTCTTATAATGAAAGGCTGAGTAAATTAGACGTTCATTCCCTGAACTTTAAAAGATTCAGAGAAGCTCTCACTGAAACACATAACATTTTTAGGAAGCTTGATGGGTATATCGCAGGAGGATATTTTCCATGGCTGGTGAATCTAGATCTAGGTGCAAAGTCTCAGTATTAAAGGTCAGAAATGAGATGAGGTGATTTTTTTTCCACTCAAAAGTTTGTGAGTTTTGGAATTTTCAATGGTACAGGGCTGCAGATGGCTTGTCATTGAGTATATTCAAGACTGTAATTGATTGATTATAGATTCAAAGGAAAGCAAGGGCTCTGTATAGGCAGGTGAAGTTGCAGTTAAAATTCAGTTAAAGATGTCATTGAACAATAAAGCAAACTCAATGAACCATGTGGCCTACTGCTGGTTCTGTTTCTTTTTCTGGTCTCTCCAAGCACCAAGACAAAAATCTGTCAATGCACAAATGTTATTGGATTTGTCTGTTGGGTATATCTGTGAGAAATAAGAATGGAGAGAACAAAAGAAACTCTGTGGATAACTCAGCATTCTATTGTGACTGTTTTAAATTTTCAATATTTTCAACGGATTATTTACATTGTTTAAGATTTTTTCTCTTTTTTGCCTACAGCCATTGTTAACTGTTGGAGGAATTCTGAAATAATTTAGCAGCCAGAAATAACATTTCAGAATATTACTGATCAGTGAATGTCAGTGAAACAGAGACAAACAGAAATATGAAGTGAAGTTGAAGTCTAATGGGAGGGAGGAGAGGGATTACCTGCCAGATAACAGGGGAACCACTGATGTGAAGAAGAGACAGAATGCAAGATGTAAGAGAATTTGAATCTGATACCAAGTACAGTTTGCAACTTAAATCTTTTATTTCATCAAGTCTTTGACAAACTTGATGGAGTAGCCACACAGAAATAAATGCAAGTGTTCCACTTTTTCTCTGTGCAGAAACATAAACTTTGTGAACCTTTCATTTTTATTTCCCCCTGCAAGTTGTTAAGGATAGCTTGGGATCTTTAAGGGTTTCTGGTCATGGTCACTCTCATTGGAACTGTGATGATTCATTAAGACAGGATTTTTTGCGAACAAAAGATAAGGTAGTTTGTGCAAAAGATAAGATGCCAACTCAAATTCCATGTAAGTATGCAACTAGTTATTCATTATCTTAGTTCACTATCTCAAGACAAATTTGTTTCTCAGCTTATTGGCAAAAAGTAGTCAATAAGCAGAAATTGTGTATACTTCAAATCCATAGCCTCAGCAGAACATAAGTGCAGTCAGCTAAACTGTACTCATACATTAAATCCTAAATCTTCCCTAGAAATAAATAATTTAACCAATTCATTACTTTTGCTACAATAGACATCCACCAAGCCAATAAAACAAAACCTTAATTAAATGAGATTAAACAAAATGCTAATCCTACATATAAATACATATACAACTGCTTTTAACACAGATAAAACATCATTTCTGATAATTAATGTTAAGACAGAGGTTAAGTCATCAACTAATGCACAAAGAATGCTATGTGAGAGGAAATTAAGTAACAATGAATGGAGTTCTGAAACCAAAATATTGCAGATGTTATAAAGCTGAAATGAAGAGGCAAGTGCAAGAAATACTCAGCAGATCAGGCAGCACTTGTGGAGAGAGAAGCAGAGTTAATGTTCCAAGTCAATGGCTTTTCATCAGAATTTGGCTTTTACAAATTCAGATTGGTATTAGGTTAGAGTGAGCTAGTGGAGTGGTAAAACTAAGATGTTACCCTGGCAATTTGTAATGAGAAAATCTAGACAGGAGGAGGCCAGGTGGACAGGAAATTCTGATAATGAGAGAATTTGTACACTGTCAGGAGTGAAAGCTCCTGGCCAAAGAAGTAGGCATGGATGCAAAGAGGGTGAATTTGCATGGAGGCAGAGTTCAACATTACATCGGGCTCATGGTTCATTGAATTGGAGATATAGGAGGGTGAAGCTAAGGATTCTGCTGAGGACAGACCTTTCAGGATTAGAGAAGAGAAGATCAAAGAGTATGACAAGGCCAAGACAAGAGGGGACAGATGGGACCAGTGGGAGGAGGCCATAGTGGGATTGAACACCGCAGGTCAAGCCTTGAGGACCTGGACTAATGCCAGAAAATACTTAAATACCTCACACTCATGTCCCTCAACTATTCTTCCTCCCAAAAACATTAGCTTCAAATCCAGCTCGATGCAAAGCATCCCATCACTCACTACTAACAAGTTCTACCAATTAAGACATGGTTACAACTTTTAAATGCCCCACATAAATCTTACATACTTCCTACTAATCCAGGTCCTGTTTGCAATTCTCTTAAATTCCATGTACTCTTACCATGGCAGGCATGGTGTTAGAGCACATTACATGATGCTCACTGATACAGTTCCCATCCTCTTGTAGGACAAGATGGCATGAGTGAGCAACTGCCAAAAAAGTTTACCAAAATGCTGCTTTTTCTGGGAGCAAGCTCACATTGAAACACCCAGGCATCCATAGAAAGCTATGGATTGAGTGCTGGAAAATGATATTGGTCTAGATAGGTACTTGATGGCCCACATGAACAAAGTGGGAATAAAGGCCCAATTCTGTGTTGTATGACTCTCTGACCATTACTTTTTGTTGTATTGTCATTCATTTTTTGATATAATCATCAGTAAAAACTGAGGGAAAGGCCTTGAAGTGGATCTTGTTGCGCCTACTTTTTTAGGTGCTTCATGATCCAGTTTTGATTTCACCTAAAATAGATCATGCTGCATTTTATTTCTGGGTGAAATCACACCACTTGCAAGAGTTGGACTGAGCTCTTCCAGTTGCAATCCATAATAATGTACCTGACCTTTCCTGAGGTCGGGTGCACACCATATGGGTAACACCTATTTTCACCTGTACTGATATAAGACAGAGTTCAGTGCTCCACACTACAACTATCATTGAACTCTCCTTGCAGAAAAAGGAGAACATGGTGTGAACATGCTGCTTTTCTCTCTATTTAAAACACTTTGTCACATCAGGAGGCCTCACTGGGCACATTCAGAACTGACTGCAGGCTGTTCAAACATTTTCCAAAGCCCATAGAAGGTGCTACAAATAACACAGAGTGTTTTTCTTTTCTGGCATTTAACTACTGAGGTACTCATGCAACAGGTGCCTCAGTGGTGATAGCGCTGACCGCTCTCCATTACTGAAGATATTGCTATCACCATGGCTGGCCACCAAGCATGAGAAAGGGATATCGGGGCCAGGGTAATGACACATCCATCTAAAAGTGCCTGGCCCCAGAGAGTCTCCAGACAAGCCAAATCCTACCTAGAGCTTTCTGATGAGTAAGGTATTCACTGGTTCAGGTTTTCTGTCATCAGTGAGATACGTGACATTCAGCGGGAAGATTTTCAGCAACTTTCTCATATCGAGACTGCTCTCTCCATGGAGGTCAAGTTCATATTGAATGTCAGCTTCATCCCACTGGGACCTTTGCAAGTGTCTGCATCAGGGAGGTCACTCACTCAGACACCAAATTCATAAAGAAATGGTTTCATCTACTTTTATTTCAGAGAGGAACATGTAGCATCTCAGGTACTAGGATTTGCTGACATTATTGGCTTCAAAAATATTTTTAGGATCTTAGAGGGCAAAATCAAATAGCACAGAAACAGGCCCTTTGGCCCACCCAGTCTGTGCTGACTTCTATTCATCCTGCTCCACAGTCATTTACAGATGTGCTGTATTTCCTTCATTCTCAGCCCTTGGTATATTACCATCTCCAGCATGTTACCAATTCTTAATGTTTCATTATGTTAGCACAGATTTCAACCACACCTGTCACCCTTCCTAACTTTCCATCCATTCATTCCTCCTATTAAAAATCTCATCAAAACAAAGTTTTTAGCAATGCATTCACTGAAAAGATTTTCAAAAGTTGTCTTGTAACTGAGTTTTTAAGATAGCAATATGCATTCTCATTTCTAAAAAGCCACTGATGAAAAATGTCTCCTAAATGCAAGCTGCTTTTCATGAATGTTAGATTTTGTTTTCTGATCACCCAGATAAATTATCTGAAATGTTTTTGACTACTCTGAAGTACATAATACCCCTAAATATGCTAGCTTCCCATGAGTGTGGACAGCCATTGCTACATTCATGTGTCCAAAAGGGATCCCATTTAAAATAGAGTTACACAGCATGGAAAATAGGCCCTTCTGCCCGATGAGCTCATTCCAACCATCAAGTATCCTTGGCACTCATCCCATTTTATTCTCTCAACATTCCCAACAACTCCCACCAGATTCACTCACCTACACACTAGGGGCAACTTACAGTGGCCAATTATCCTACCAACTGAAACATCTGGGATGTGGAAGGAAACTGGAGCACCCAGAGGAAACCCACACAGTTTTGGAGAGAATGTGTAAACACCACACAGACAGCACTGGAGGTCAGGATCAATTCCAAGTCACTAGAGCTCTGAGGCAGCACCTCTACTCGTTGTGCCATTGTGCCAAATCTTTTCATCAACAGGAAAGGGTTTGCAACGGATTGATGATTATGGATCATGAGAAGAACTTCCTCATGATGAATGCCTTGTGTTCAGGAAGCGCATGTGACACCTTCATCCCCTAGGAGTCCACACTGCTCGACCTTGTTCAGTCACTAGTGCTGTCCAGAGAGATGGATACAAGGTAATAAAGGCTATCCTTTACGTCCATGGCTACTTCCAAAGCCACTGATAGTAGGTATAAGAAGAGCCTGAATCATAGTAGAAAAACCCATAGGTCTCTTGAAGTTTAGGTTTCATTGCCTTCATCATTCCAGGGATATCTTGCAGTGTTCTTTAGCTCAGACAGATGTGAACACTTCAACCACACAAGTTTGCCAATTGAAGACAATAACTGGTGATGGCAGAGAACAAGGAGACCTGAGACCACAATACGAAACCTGGACGGCAGCAGAAGTAAGAAAATCAGGAGGTAGAAATGCAACCAGGGGAATGTTCTTGCTCAGCATCCACAGTTTCACCTCTCAGCCCATGGGTGGAGATAGGCATTGGCCACGTGTGATATAATAAATTATTTTCATAATGAATCTGCAAAACAAAATCCACCAATACAAACCAAGCATCCTTCCACACACTACTCACTGCAATCCTCAACACCAACACAGCACCCCAATAATCAGGTAGGAGAATCAAAATAACATACAAATCGCCTTACATTCTCTCCCCAGCTCTACCTGTACTGAGTATAACCCATTAATGAAAGCCTAACTTTTATATAAATTGCTTCCTGCAAATTCCCAGCATTTCCTGATGAGTCGCACTTTGCTGAAACAGTTGCAATCTCTGCACAAAATGCACTTACCTCAGATCTGCTCCACTCTGCAGGTCCTACCATTGGTCGACATCCTTGTACCCTTTAGATGGCTGCTCAGTGCTGGTTAGTCTGCATTACACCACAGCAGCTGAAATAATGCAGGTGACAGCAGATTGGCATTCAGTTGGTAGGAGATACACTGAGGAGCTGTCAGTTCAAGCTAATGAAGTCAACAGTCTCCCGGCAATGAGAAATCCCCCATGAAATTCCAACCAAATTTCATTTTAAGCCATAGCACCAACTAATCATTTCAACGTTCTCAGTGGAGAGCAGCTGATAAGGATGCATTAGTAGAAGTACTACTTTCATTCAGCTGACAACCACGGGATTTGATCAGTGCAGTGTCACATTTCCTACATAACCCATCATTTCCCATTCATAATCTCTAATCTAATCTTTTCAAAATCCCCCTGCCCTCCACACACCCACATGCACATACACATCAAGGGTGTGTGTATCAAGGGTGTGTGTATCAATGTAGATAGTTCATCTCAGCATACAAACTTCCTCGTATTTCTCACCTCCCAGAGGAGTCACTTCTTCTGAAATAGCCGCAACAACAATTGTAAGAGTAGAAAAATAATTGTGAGATAGTAATTCACTTTGCTTTGGGGCCTAAATACAATAATTGCTGGAACGGCATTGTAGCTATGGTATGAGCATAAAGACTTCACACTCGTGTAATTCACTGGGGTAGGACCCACACACAAAGGACAAACTCTTCCCTGGGTGCATATTACTGTTCATGAAGCTGCTCCCATGTGGCAAAAAGCAGACCTCTAGGTGGAACAAAGTGAGTCTGGACAGAGTTGGGAAGATGTCTATGCCTCCAAGGCAGCTGTTACCTGCACCTTTTGTACTGTTTGATGGCATGGTTAAGGATGGCTTTCAAAGAATTGCACACAGCGAAGAAGGAGTATAGTAAGCGGAGGTCATGGTCCGCTGACTCCGCACAACTTCTGCATGAGCACGGAGATTGGCCAGGCAGGTCTGACAACATGATCCCAATCTCAGTGCATATCCACATGAGGCTTGTCATGAAAGCAGCAGTCATGGTCTTCATCTGAGTCTACTAGGGCAGTACAGATGCATAGGATCCCCATCTGCTCAACCCTCACATCAGATTTCCCAAGTCAGGTGCCAGACTCCAGCCAGCCAGAGCCTGGTATATCTCGCCATGACCCTTATTATATTCTGATTTTCCCACACTGTTGCAGCCTTTGAGGTGGTAGTGTGGTAAGCCTGGCACAATGACACACTTTTCACATCATCAGCCCCTTTCCCTCTGCTGCTCGAGCTCCAACTGCTGCTCCTATTCCAAGTGATGGAGATGACATGACACCGTGTTCCAATGGCATTGGAATTGGTTTATTATTGTCACATGTACCGAGGTACAGTAAAAAACTTGTCTTGCATATCGTTCATACAGGTCAATATACTGCACATTGCATTGAGGCAGTACAAGGTAAAACAATAACAGAATGCAGAATAAGGTGTAACAGCTACAGAGGAAGTGTGGTGCAGGTAGACAATAATATGCAAGGCCACAACGAGGTAGATTGTGAGGTCAAGAGTCCATCTTATTGTACCAGGGAACCATTCAATAGTCTTATAACAGCAGGATAGAAGCTGTCCTTGAGCGTGGTGTTACATGCTTTCAGGCTTTTGAATCTTCTGCCCAATAGGAGAAGGAAGAAGAGAGAATGTCTGGGGTGGATGGGGTCTTTAATTCTGCTGGCTGCTTTACTGAGCCAGCAAGAAGAAGAAAACAAGCATAATCAACAAAAATAAAAGAGAGGATAGTTGGACTTGTAATTTTTCCCAAAAGACCTTTATTACAATGATGCAGAGTTGGTAAGGAGGGTGATTACTGTAGATCAAAAAAAAGGGATGTGGTCCACACAATGAAACATTGTTACCGAGCTTACTTGGCAGATTTCATCTCGCCTCTGTTATTGAGATGTTTGGTGTCTGTGGTCCCTCTACCATCAGAAGATCTTCTGTAGCCTGGTGTGGTGTTGAGCTCCCGAGAGCCTGTCTCCCATGCAGGTAGTTTCCCTTCTATTCCTTGCTATCTGAATGGAGGAGATGAAGAGCATTGAGTAACCTCCTCATGATCCTACCTGTGAAGACTTGATCTCTGTGTGGGGGTGGAGGAGATAGAATGCCATTGGTGGGGTAAGAATAGTGGGATGGTGTTGGAACAGGTGGAGTGTTCTGTGAGTGTGTGTATATGTCAGGGTAAGTGTGTCTGTGTAAGATAGCAGCACAACTAACCTGCACATAACATAGCATTTGTCTAGCATTGGTCCATACTGTGGAGATTCTGATTCCTGGAGAAACTGATGAGCCCTCTCCTGCCAGCTCTGCTAACTGTGGCCCTAACTAGTCTCCAGCACCCTCCTTCTGCACTTTCTCTCTCTTGGCATGTCCTTACCAACTAGAGCTTCTATGTCTCCTTGACTAACTCTAAGTGTTCTCCCCTTCTCCTTTGCAGCCTCATTCTCCTCTATAACAACTGCGGTGTGTGTTGCTGTTGTCTGGCTGCCACGTGCAGTGTGCCTTTAAGGACCACCACCTTTCTCATGTTGCTGTCCGACAGTGTTGGCAGCTGCATTCAAGAGGGCCTGAACAAGTCCAGTTTCAGCACTCGATTATGGGCATAAACCATCTTAATATTCATTCAAGCTTCAGTTCAACTAAGTTTGCAACTTTTTTACAAGGTTCCAATTCAGCAGCCATCTTTTAACACACCAAAAATAAATGAATAAAATTATTAAACAAAAATATCTATTCAATATGCATTCCTGTAAGTTTATCACACTCATCCCATGGTGAGCCAATCTTTGTAATTCCTGTGCCTAAAGAATGCTCTATATTGTTATAATATTTGATAGTTCCTTTTCCCTCCTAATTGTCCTTTTAAGCTCTTCCCTAAACTCATCCTGTCAACATTTCCACAATGTTATTTTGTATTTGTTTCTTTATTTAGATTCATATTTATCTTTGATTTTATTTATCTGTGGAGTCATATCTGAGGTTAGTTTTTCTTATTTTTAAATGAAATCTAAATCCTGAGCTCTTGCCTTTAAATATTTCTGCCTCTTTGTCATTATTCTTCTGCAGTTTATTTCCCTCAGTTTCATCATCATTGGCTCATAATTGGCTTTTTTTTCCAGTCTATTACTGTTTTTTGTAACTTATATTTCTGTGAATCATCAGTTAAAACCCACTCCCTGTACTTTCTCCAACATTTATTTCCTCATTCTGTTTCAGCTCATTTTCAATTAGTCAATTTAGCAATGCTTCCTCTTTTGTGATACTTCTAAAATATTGGGTAAATATTGAGGCCTGTACACCTGGTTAAATTTCTCCCTTTCGTTATCTCCCTCTTTGTAGTTTAGTTGGAGGTTGCGTGGAGCTTGAAATTTTTCACGATCTTGAGTCATTGTTTTTCAGTCACTTCACATAATTGCTATTTAATGCTTCCTCCACTTCCATTCTGCTTTTTGAAGCACCCACGTACATCCTGAACAGTGTGACATTTGCCTTCATTCAATACGGGTGGATTCTGCGGCCGATCTTGCTAATGTCATTGTTTCTCATCAACATGGTTGCCCCTTGATCCTCTCTCTTTTCTCAATGTATTATAGCCTGCAACACTGTTCAAGTCCTCTTTGTGGTCATCTTTTCAAAGTCAAAGTGGAGTTTATTGTCATATGCACAAGTATGCACAGGTACAATTAATTATGTTTCTCAGGCATTCCTCAGAACACTCGTATTTGAGGTTAGCCTCATGCTGTGGCACACACTGACTGCATAATAATAATCTGACCATTCTCAGAAATTCATCACTAATTTTAGTTTGCTCCATGACAACATCCCTGGCGTAATCTTCACCAATGGATCCATCGTAAACCCAATGCCAATGAGACTGGAGTCACCCAAAGGTCTGTAATGGTATTGACATTCTTCTCAATAATTTTCACTGTAATATTTCAACTCACTAAGAAGCTCACTGCTGGAGTGTTAATTAATCTCAGAATGAGCAGGAAACTGTACAACCTTTGAAGCCTCTGGTCCTAAACCAAGATCACACTGAGCTAGTCCTTGAGTTGGAGAGCAGAGACGATGGTTGTGTATCTGCATTCTTGGAAGCTGCAAGAACACAGAAACTCAAGAAAATAGGAACAAGAGTAGGCTACCTGGCCCCTTAAGCCTATCTTACCATTCAATGTGATCTTGGCTGATCTATCCCAAGCCTCAACCTCTCTTCTGTGCCTAACACCAAGCCTTTGTTGTTTCCTTAACCCAAGAGTATGAAAGGATAGGCCTTATGTTAAACATCCAGAGGACAAAATATCTTCATCAGCCTATCTATGACACACAGCACCATCCTGCAACAATCAAGATCTAAGATGAGATCCTAGTCAATGTGGATCACTACCCATATCTCAGGAGCCTGGTCTCAGCGAAGGCAGATATAGAAGATGAAATTCACCACCACTTCCTGTGTGTCAGCACAGACTTCAGCTGCCTGAAATAAAGACTGTTCTAAGATCAAGATCACAAACCCAGGGCCAGTCTCATGGTTGACTGAACAGCAGTGATTCCTGCCCTACTGTATACATCAAATACATGGACGACATAGAGTAAACACTACCAACCTCCGGAAAACCCTCCAAATTGACCTGCAAGGTAAATGAAACAACGTTAACGTCCTCTTCCAGACCAACATCTCCAACACTGAAGCTCTGATTATGTCAACCAGCTCCAATGAGCAGACCACATCATGAAGGGGAGACTGGTTTTTGTAATGGACTGAGCTGTGTCCACAACTCTCTGCAATTTCTTGTGGTATTGGACAGAGCAGTTGCCATACTAATCGGTGATGCATCCAGATAGGATGCTTTCAATGGTGCTTCTATTCAAATGGAGAGGGTCAACGTGGGTATGCTGAATCACTGCAGTTTTCTGATGAAGTAGAGGCATTAGAGTGCATTCTTGGCCATAACATCTCAAAAACCCCTTGAGAAAAAATAACTTTCTGACTACTTCATAGGGATCCCTGGCTCAAGACTAGTGAAACTGGAAAACGGGTATCTGGGAAGGCACCGATCACTTTGAGTCTCTCCAATGGGAATCCAAGCGCAAACAGTGCGAGGAGTGTATAGCAATCCAACCTGCCTTGTCACTGTCCCACTGGTGGCAGAGTCTGCAGCTCCTCCCAAAGCTTTGTTGGTCACCTCAAAATTACCAGAACTGCAGTGGAAGCAAGTCTTCCTTAGCACCAAGCAACTGATTAATCAGAGAAAGCAAGATCATGACTAACTTAGGCAAGGTTTACTAGAGGGAAGCTGTTTCTTTCTGTGCATGGTTTAAGGACCAGGGGAAACAGATTTAAAATTTGGGGAAATGGATACAAAGGAGGTGTGAAGAAAAACCTTTTTACATAGGGAGCAGTTGTAACCCAGGATTGGGAACAGAATCATTTAAGGCTCTCAAAAGAAAATTGTTCAGCAAGTGAGGGAAAATTATTTGCAGGGCTAGAGGAAAGAATGAGGAAATAACACTGACAGGAATCATCAATGAGATTCCATGATTCCAAGTGTTTTTCTTTTGCCTTTTTTTCATATTTATTTTTAGTGCCTGGGTGTCACTGGCAAGGCCAGCATTTATTGTCCACTGCTATTTTCCCTGAAGAAGGTGGTGAGTGCCACCTTGAACTGCTGCAGTCCTTCTGGTGACAGTATTCCCAAAGTGCTGCTCAGGAGGGAGTTCTAAAATTTAGACCCAGCAATGATAAAGGACCAAGAATATATTTCCAGGTTAGGATGGTGCATTATTTGAAGGAACCTGAAGACAGTGATGTTCCCATAAACCTGCTGATCTTGTCTTTAATTGGTAGCTGATGTCATAGGTTTGAGAAGTGAGCCTGGATGAGTAACTGAATCGAAATTTGTAGATGTGCATACTGCAGCCACTATGTCCCAGTGGTGGAGGGAAGGAATGTTTAGCGAGTTGATGGGATACGATTCAGGTGGGCTGCTTTGTTCTTGATGGTGTCAAGCTTCTTAAGGATGCATTCTTCTATCAAGTGGAGAATATGCCATAACACTTCTGACTTGTGTCTTGTAGATGGTAGAAGTGGAGTCACTCACCACAGGAAATCCAGCCTCTGATCTGTTTTTATAGTCCCAGCAGTTATGTGGATGGTCCAGTTGAGTTTCTCTGTTGATGCAATGATAGGAGTGCTGTGGAACGTCAAGAGTAGGTGTTAGACTCTCTCTTGTGGGAGATGATTCTTGCATTTCACTTCCATAGCTTGAATGTTGTGTAGGTCTTCCTGCATGCAGGCATGGAATTTTCATTCACTGAAGAGAAGCGAATGCAATTGAATGTTGTGCAATCAGCAGCAAACGTCCTCACCTCTGACTTTCAGGCAGGAAGGTCATGATGAAGCAGTTGAAGATGGTTGGACCTAGTACATTGCCCCATCAAGCCTGGTAACCTTAACAGGATATTGATCACAACATTTACACATTCATATTTAAGGGTTTTTGTGATTCAAAGTTCTAGGATTTTTACAGTTTGCAGCAGAGGAACAGCTGTGTGCCATTCACTCTCTCAAGTGTGTTCTACTGTTCAGGTTTGCTGAGGACTTCTCTGTGTTATGCTCCACTGCATTGGTTTACATGCTTGAGATTATTGAGAAATCCAAGGTTTGTTTCATCTTTGTCCATAGATATTTGAAATTAGTAACAAGCTTACAACTGAAAATAAACTCAGAAAACTATATTTTAATCTAATCCCTGACCTGTGCTAGCAAAGTGTCAAAACTTAGTTTAAAAAGTAGGAATTCATTCAGTTACCTGCTACTTCACAATAATCAAAAAATCTCCTTTCCATTAAATAGGCAAATGGACATCAATTGTCCTTACCAATGTATTTATTAGTTGTAATTAATTAAGAAAAGTCTGAGGCTCCAGAAATCCTTCTTCCCCCAATTTTTCACTTGTATGGCTTTATAAATCACACCCACGCACTTGCTGCAGCATCAGTAAAGCAAATGTTGAAAAGTGATATTCTTCAAAAATCTCCACAGTTGAAAAAGATTTCTGCAAAGCTGGTATGTATAGATAAATAAGAAAATCTGTTCCCTTAATACACAGAAAGCTTATGATTAATGCCTCCTGAGTAATAAGCAAATGGGAACTTGTGAAGATTTCTTCATGTTGCGTATTTTTTTATCGGATTTACTTGTAAGTGGATTTATTTATTTTTTGTTATCTGAAGACTTAAATAGCAATCCAGCCCATGATTTTACAATGAAAACATTGCTGTGGTTCAGCATTTACTGGTTGCTTTATTTTCTAAGCCCTTCTTTTGCATTCAGATAAAACGTCACTGAATATCAAACTATAAGAGACCATTTGATACCCTAATACCTACAAAGCTGGTTAATGTATTTTACCTCCCACGATTGTTGTTAAGACTGTAAATCTGACATGAAGCATTTGTGACAATTAAACCAAGCATGTTTTTGTCTGAACAATGTAAAAGTATTCCCAAGAACCTTATCATTCTAAAGCAGGATACTCAAAGTGAAGTTCACACAATGCCAGTGGATATTAGAAATGCGAAGGCAGAATCAAAATAAATTAGCATATACCATTTGAAAAGAAACATTGATTCATCACACCAAAGTAAAGGAAAACCTTAATGTTTGCCATAATTTTCTTTGATGGAAAATATGGGAAATTGTAATTACAGCTGGAGAAGTTGCAGTAAATCTGAAAAGAAGTCTGATGTATAGTAAGTGCATATGACCAGAAAGCCTTGAATCTTTATATTCCTTTCACAGTTTCAGGTCAGTTCAAAGCACCTTACAAACAATTGTCTGCTTTTTGGATGGTGAAGTATGCAGCAGTTAATACTGCTGCCTCAGCAATCCGGATTCGATTCTAACCTCTGGTGTTGTCTGTGTGGACGTCCTCCCTGTGACCATGTGGCTTTCCCTGGGGTACTAGTTTCAATCCAAAAACATGATGGCAGGTCAGTTAATTGCCTGCTATAAATTGCTGCTAGTGTAGGAAGGTAATAGGAGAATCAGGGTGGAATTGATGGGTACGTGAGAGAGAATACGTTACATGGAAATAAGTGGAGGAATGTAACTGATGGGATGGATTTGAGAATGGCCTCCTTCAAGTCATAGAGCCATAGAGAGATACAGCACAGAAACAGGCCTTTTGACCCACTCATTTATACTAGCCCTACATAAGTCTCATTCTTTTATTAGTCATAGAATCAGAGAGTAATACAGCACAGAAACTGGCCCTTCAGCCCAACTCATCCATGTCAACCAAGATTCCCATCGAAGTGAGTCCCATTTGCTTGTGCTTGGGCCATATCCCTCTAAACATTTCCTATCCAGATACCTGTCCAAGTGCTTTTTAAATGTTGTTAATGTATCTGCCTCAACGACTTTCTCTGGCAGCTCATTTCATATATATACCACCCTCTGCATGAAGAAGTTGTCCCTCAGGTCCCTTTTAAATCTTTCCCCACTCACCTTGAACCTATGCCCTCCAGTTTTTTATTCCCTTTCCCTTGGAAAAGGACTGTGTATATTTACCTTATCTATGCCCCTTGTGATTTTATACACCTCAATAAGATTACCCCTTTCACCCCTTACTATTCTTAGATTCTCATCCACTCCTTCCAGATTCTACCATTCACTTACACACTGGGGTCAATTTTAAGTGGACAATTAACCTGTCAACCCAGACATCTTTGGGCTGTGGGAGGAAATCGGAGCACTTGGAGGAAACCAATGCTGTCACAGGGAGAATGTGCAAACTCCATACAGAGAGCACCCATGGTCAGGATTGAACCAGGATCTCTGGCACATAGCTGTGCCACAGTGCTGCCCCTTTCTTTGTTGTTAAACACATGAGTAATAAATCTGAACTGTAGTCACTGATGCAATGTCGGAAAAAGCTGCAACCAACTCGCTCACTGCAAGTTCCTGAAAGAATTAATTGGGTAGTGACCAGATGATCTGTTTGCGTGATATTGATTGAAGGGTTAATATTGGCCAGAATACTGGGAATAATTCTTCACAAGACTGCCAATGGCATCATTGACATCCATTTGAAAGAGCAAACAGGGTATTAGTTTAATGTCTGGATGTGTTGGACACTTAAAACGAGGAAGTGTAATTCCAAAAATGATGTGATTGTTATCATGTTCAATATTCATAGTAAACATATTAATATGTTTGAAATAAAATAGAAAATGCTGGAAATACTCAATAGGTCAGGCAACATCTATGGAGGAAGAAACAGAGTGAACAGGTCAGATCATGCCGTATGGCTTGCCAGACAAAAACACCAATCAGCTTCAGGGTGCATATCAGCATGTTACATTTGTATCTGTATATTACAGTAAAGAAGTATGGAATATGCTGGAGATCAGCAGGCATATCTGACTTCTAACACCCAGTCCACTCGGTAAGGTACTGAACTGAAGGGTCAGATGCACTTCACACCTGGCCCTTCTGTTTTATGCCAGCCATAACTGGAGCATATCTAACATAGCCCCATATCTTTGAAGGGAGTTTTATGTACCTGCATGAAAAGCATGTAAAGCTGACTTTCTATAAGTGGAATGAATATTAATGTTTACATTATTTTTTCATAATTTTAATGATTCAAATTAATTTATTATTTTTAATTATTTTTATTTTATTTAAATTATTTAGACAAATTTCAGCTGTTTCTAAGTGACTCTGATCACCAGAAACATTTAGGAACAGTGGAAAGTGGCCTCCAATACTATGAGCGTCACAGAAGAGCTGCAGCAGTGAGAACCGGAGAATGTCAGGAACCACACAGTGCCACAAGGTTAGTGGGACCTGCGCTTCATTACAGCTGAGAGAAGTTGTAGGATGCAAAGGAAGAAGGGAGGGAGGAGAGAGAAAAAGGGAAGGACTGTGTTAAGATGGAGGGGTGGAGAAATTAAATAAGAGAAGGGTGATCGTGCTGAGTGAGAGAAGGTGGGGAAGATATACAGGAGGAGGGCCTGCAGGAGGAGTAAACAGGAAAAGAACAATAAATCTGTGAAGTACCAACAGAAAGGTGGAAAGAAACCTATGAATGCTGGAACTTGAAGGGAATTATCTGATTATCCAGAACCTCTGAGCTCAGTGTTTAGTCCTGAGAGTGTGCCGAGTAAGAAGGTGAGGTGTTGTCTCGACCTCACATTGGGCTTTGTTAGAACATTGTAAGAGGCCAAAGTCAGAAAGGTCAGAGTGAGAAGAATGGAGAATTAAAGTGACACAGAACTGAATGCTGCCTGACTCGCTAAGTATTTACATTTTCTGTTTTATTTCGGACTCCCGTCATCTACAATATTTTTCTTTTTGGACATCAGTACACCCTTGGATTACCAGTATAATGAAGATAATTTTTCCTGGGTTATGTGCACTGGTGACCTCTATTTTACTGCAGTGTGAGGGTTCTGTGGGGGGAGCTCACTAATTGGGCACATTGCCACCGTAAGTGTATCTTACGTACCCATCATTACCAAGACATTTTAAAAGCAATTGGATCAATCCTGCTGAAACCTGTAAACAACAATCCTTCAGTAAGTCTAAGTTTTATTTTACAGAAATCTCACCTTCACTTTTGTTTGCCTTGGACATCATCCTGGTTTCACTGGGTCTCATTTCTACCAGGCAGAAGGCCACTGAAAATGTTCTAATGTAATGGTAATCAATGACTGCCTTATCTGTCAACATAGGGAGACCCTGCGCCTTCCAAAAAGCTGGGCACCTTATGATTCCCTCTGTTTTCCCTGCCTGGTATCCATCATATCTTTTCTTCTCTCACATTAATCAAAACAGAAGTGTGCTGAAAGCATCAAGGAATTTCAGCCCAATTACTTATCAGCTTATGTATTAACATTTTCAGCTGTATACTTTACAAACTGTTTTAGCTTTAGATAGACAGACAGACAGACAGACAGACAGACAGACAGACAGACAGACAGACAGACAGACAGACAGACAGATAGATAGATAGATAGATAGATAGATAGATAGATAGATAGATAGATAGATAGATAGATAGATAGATAGATAGATGTACAGACAGACAGATACTTATTTATTAGTCACATGTACATGGAAACACACAGTGAAATGCATCTTTTTGCATTACTGAGAATGTGCTGGGGGCAGCCCGCAAGTGTCGCCATGCTTCCTGCGCCAACACAGCATGCCCACAGCTCCTAACCTGTATGTCTTTGGAACGTGGGAGGAAACCAGAGCACCTGGAGGAAACCCATGTAGTCATTGGGGAGAACGTACAAACTCCTTACAGACAGCGGCGGAATTGAACCCAGGTCATTGGCGAGGTAATAGTGTTACGCTAACCACTGTACTACCCCACAATTTGCTTCCCATTTTGGTGGCATTCATTAATATAACCAATCTGACTGTTTTTTCATTTGTAAGTTTTTGGTTCTAAAGATGAATAAACAGGCTATCCGTGACTGCATGGTGTTCTGCAGCTACATCTCTGGTCCTCAAGCTGATGGCTTTAATATTTCCCAGTTATGAATGAAGCTATAAGGCAGGCTGACACTAAACATAAAACATTATATGCTATTACAGTAAAAATAAAATTAACATTTCTTGGAGTTTTATGGCATGCTTCAATCCAATTTAATTTGAATTTGAAGAGTACTTTTCTGACTGCCTCACAATATTTAATTTTACCTGTTGTAATCTGTCTTCCAAGATCATCTCTTCTGCTTCATTCTGAGGATCTGGGTAACATCAGTGCTTTAATGATAAACTTATGAGTTTTATTGGTGTAAATTCTATGATGTTAATAAAAAATGCAATATGTGCTATACACAGGATCCATAGATCCAAAGCAAAATACAGTGGATGTTGAAGCCAGAGTTTTCAGAAACCGAGCATGCATCAACACTGCTCTGATGAAAGGTCACTGCATTGAAACATTGACTGTTTCTCTCTCTGCAGATGCTGCTGAGTATTTGCAGCATTTCTGCTTTGAGTTTCAGATTTCAACACCCTACAGTATTTTGCCTTTGATTTAATTGTTTTAAAGTTTCTTCCAATGAATTCAATTTCCAGGGAAACTGAATTTTAGTGGAAACATTTTTATACAAGATTGGAATCTGTCTAGTGAGAACACCTACTACAAAGTGCTTGTAACAAATTATGGCCCCAGAGGAAGCTTAAAAGAATTTTTTTGCAAATGATTATGGTATTTATTTCCTGCTTTACATTTATCATGCACAAATATCCCTTTTTGTTTCAGATTGAATAACATTAAAATACTACAGAATTGGAGGTGAATTAGTAATAGTAATAATACCAATAGTAATTGGGATTGAAATAAAAATATTTCTTTTTATATGGTATGTGCTTTAGCTTTGATCCCAGTAGAGTGGCCAATGCCCATTTAGCTATAATAATTCCATTATTACACAACCGAATATGGTTGCTATGTGCTGAGCATAGTGCACTATTGGCAAGGAATTGCACATTGAATGTTAAAGAGGGTTAGAGTTTGCTTGTACACTCTTTTCACAAGTGAATGGTCTAGATACCAATTAATGGCACTTCTCAAGATCAAGGCAAACAGCAACATTCCTCCTTTTTGTAATTTAATACCACTGAGGTGATAAATAGTTTACAGGGAAACAGATATCCTGCTCAAGGTAATGGAGTTCACTGTTAACTCAGGAAACAAAACAGCGATGACCATCAACCACGTCTTCAGAGACACTCAGAAATATTCACTGCTCTAAGTCCTCTGAGATAGAAATCTTCTCACCAGGTCCCTTTAAGCAGAGGATGCTGGATGTTGTATATTACAGAGTCCATATTTCTATATTTCCTTACCTCGCAGAAGGAGGCCATTTGACCTGTTAAGTCTATGCCAGCTCACAAAGCAATCCCATCTCCCCCCTTAAATTTCCCTGTAAACTACTTATCACTTTCCTTACTTATCAAATTCTGCATCTGCAGCCTCCTGTTTCCATTTATCACCTTCCATCCTCTGTCTCTACCTCCATCCTCCCCTCACCACACCAGGCTCCATCTGCCCCCTTTTTTCTCTCTTTTCTTTTCTGTGTCCACCTATCACTCACCAGCCACCACCATTATATGTACCAGCTCCCTCCTATCAATAGCACCACTAACTTTTGTGTTCACCTACTAATTAATTGTATGTACAATGGGGTGAAATCTAATTTTTGCTTTAAGGTCGGTGGGACTTGCTACAACTTTATAACACCATATTACAAGGTTAATTACTGCAACGTTGTATGCACCATGCCTTGAGCTGGTGTAATAAACAGATGTGCTTCCCTGGCTCTCAAAGTCCAAATGAGAAATGTAATACTCCACGGCACAAGTATAAGAGGAACCCAACACTTTTGGTTACTAATGGCCTATTTGGCTCATCGGTTTCATGGAGAGGACAGAACAACAAATTCTGCAAGGTCTGAAAGATGTTGCATCCAAGATCTTGAGCAGTCTCACACCTAACTTACAAGTTAATTCGGTATGTTGCTGTAGTTGCCCCAATACAGCAGAATAAAAGCATAGTTTGGGCTCAAAGCAGGGTGCTGAGAACCTTGCCTCCACTCCCAAGTAGACTTCAGAAGACAGTGCAAGATGACCAGAGGACTTCAGTCACTCATACCAGCCTGTGAGCCAGGTGACTGGGGAAGGGAATCTTGGAAGAGTATGGCATTCTGGGGTTTTGATGAGAGGATGAGCAGAGTGTGCTGGTTGGATCTGAAGCTGCAGATAATGCACTAACACCACACACAGTGCAAGTATAAGTGGAATACATTTTTGAATTGGAGGAGAAATTTCATCTTATGGCAGTGAACCAGAGCGCTGATGGCTGGAGGCAGGCAGTATTCTACCTCTCCTCAGTAAATGGAGCATTTGACACCTTACAGCCCTGACAGACTGTTGCCAAGGATCACAGCACTCCGTGATCGAGGAGAAGCATAAGGGCAATCCATTCTGTTAAAGACACAGAGACTCAATATGCAGGGATTCTGCAGAACAAAGCACATTCGTCCAAAGTAAAAATGCTCACTACATACAACATTATCCTGATAATCTTGTCCTATCAGCACCAATGCAGGTTAACACATTTTGGTTAAGACAAAAGGAAACAGATTGTATAATTATCATTGCAGCCAGGGCAGAAAAATAGTTTAACATAGGAGAAGGCATCATTAATTGTTGCTGCTGTTCAGATACAGCCAGTGTTCTATATCATAGAGAGGTTTGGTGTACCCTCCGTTTACAATGATGTGTCTTTATGACATGGACCTCACTGACAGGACCAGCATTTATTGTCACTTCCTAACTTCCCTTGAACTGAATAGCTGAAAGGCTATTTCAGAGGACAGCTCAACTTGTGGCAACCTTTGCTATAACAATAGATTAATAATCTATTATTAGTAATCTGTAGAATAATATAATTTGGCAGGTACAATAACAACTCTTAAAAGGTATATGGGCCAAACGCCAGCAAATGAAACCAGCTTAAATGTGCATCTTGGATGGCATGGACCACTGGGCCGAAGGGCCTGTTTCCATGATGTATGACTCTAGGACTCTATGACTCTATAATAGAGAGGGAGACTCAGCTATGAGCTGTTCAGCTGTGTGTAACCATTTTTTTTTCTTCTTCCCTCCCGATCTCCCTTGCTGGTGAATTGTTGGTAAGCCAACATTATGGCAAACAAAGTAGAAAAAGTCAACAATTTAATTTAATTAAAGGATTAAACTTCCCTTCACAAGAACGTACATGTCAAACCACTCATCAATACAGATCAGAGCAGTTACTAACTCCAGGTCAATGTTAAATATCAGTACAAGTTCAGTGGATTATTCTGCCAACTTATAGAATTTGTTGCCATCTAACAGAATGCAGTCAGATATACCAATTTAAAGGTCAATTCTCTCTGCCCCCTTCCGTTGCTACATTGGATTCCTTCATTTATGAGTAATGGAGGCTGATGAGGTCAGATGATCATTAATGTGTAGAACAGGTTCTGCTACAGTTTCATGAACAGGTACAAAGTCGTCCATGTCTCTATCTTGATCTGAAAGAACATCCCTAGTGGTGTTGGATCTCATGAAGGTAAGAGGTAATCCACACAAATGTGAAAATGTCTTTTGTCCATTTAAGATTTCTTTATTAGTCACATGTACATCTAAACACACAGTGAAATGCATCTTTGCATAGAGTGTTCTGGGGGCAGCCCGCAAGTGTCGCCACACTTCTAGCGCCAACATAGCATTCCCACAACTTCCTAACCCGTCCGTCTTTGGAATGTGGGAGGAAACCGAAGCACTTGGAGGAAACCCATGCAGACATGGGGAGAACGTACAAATTCCTTACAGACAGTGGCCAGAATTGAACCCGGGTCGCTAATGCTGTAATAGCCATTTGTAATTTTCCATGTGATGAAGTTCTTTTCTTCATATCATCCATGAAGCAGTCCATGCAAACTCTGATCCATGGTATGCAGGAAAATCACTGGTGCTGCTGAAACTCCATTGATCTGGCAAAGATATCTGCACAGCGTTTTGTTGGTGTTAATGTTGAGGTAGATGTCAGACTCTAAATCCACCTGCAGCTGCTGGTATGCAAAGGATAAATCCAGTTTATTAAAGAACCTTCCACCTCCCAAAGTAGCAAACAAATGCTCTGCGTTGGATAATGGATATGTTTCAGCTTTTATGCAGTGATTTGCTGTGACCTTGTAATCATCATAGAGCCTCAATATCATGCCTTGCTTTGGTATGACTAAAATAGTTGCTGCCCAGTCAATCCTGTCTATGTGCTGCATGGTAACTTATCTCTCCAGATGATCCAGTCCATTCTCAACTTTTTCCTTAAAGGCACAGGTCAATCTGGAAATCTTTTATCTTCCCATAGCCTTCCTTAAAGATAGAAGCATATCTAACACTTCCTGCCTTCCATCTTGTGGAATGCTCTCTTTGCATCATAAGCTTTCCCAATTCAATTTGATATTTTCCAGCCAGTTTTGCACCGGTAATACAGTGCTGTCCACCTTCAATACCACCAAGGGTGGGATTCAACAACTGTGCCTGTAATTCACTGGAACTTGATTCTCTCAGGAATTATGTTTCCTCCATACAACAGTACATGACTGAGTGATGGCTGAAAGATGCAGATCACAACATCTCTCTGTCTATTTGCCTTGGCACAAGTGATACAGATGTCCCAGTGCCTAGCTGCATACTCATGGATTTTCCTGCCTGGTCAATTTGCAGGGAAATTATGTCTCTACTCCTATGTTGTGAAGGCAATTAATAACACAAATTGCTCAATTTGTGTCAATCATATATGCTCAATCATAAACAAGAGCAGCATGTTTTGAACTTTTGCATATTCTTTATACTTTTCCGCAATTTTATTGGTATTGGTATTGGTTTATTATTGTCACTTGTACTTAGGTACAGTGAAAAACTTGTCTTGCATACCATTCATACAGATCAATTCATTACACAGTGCATTGAGGTAGTACAGAGTGCATTGAGGTAGTACAGGGTAAAAACAATATCAGAATACAGAGTAAAGTGTCACAACTACAAGGAAGTGCATTGCAGGTCGACAATAAGGTGCAAGGTCAAACAAGGTAGATTGTGAAGTCAGGAGTCCATCTTATCATATAAGGAAACTATTCAATAGTCTTATCACTGTGGGATAGAAGCTGTCCTTGAGCCTGGTGGTATGTGCCCTCAAGCTCATTTATTTTCTCCCTGATGGGAGAGGAGAGAAGAGAGAATGACCCGAGTGGGTGGGGTCTTTGATTATGCTGGCTGCTTCACCATGGCAGCGATAGGTATAGACAGAGTCCATGGAGGAAAGGCTGGTTTCCATGATGCGCTGGGCTGTGTCCACAACTCTCTGCAGTTTCCTGCAGTCCTGGGCAGAGCAGTTGTCATACGAAGCCATGATGCATCCAGACCGGATGCTCTCCATGCTACATCCTGATGAAATCTACAGGTAATTTGTTGGTGGCTTCCAGCAACAGTAACATGCTTGCTTGTGTCACTTGACAAATGTTTGAGGAGCATTCTTCTGAGATCTCTGATAATAAAATGGAGGAAGCCCACTTCTTGTCTTGGCTCTTGCAGTGCTTCCTGGTGCTGTGTAAACTTTCTGGATAAATGCCTGTGGTTAAGTCAGAATGGCTTACTATCTTCTTGGCATCCTTTCAGATAAGGTCTAAAGCCAGTGCAAAATCACAGGCTGACCTAAAAATCAAATGGTCTTTTAACAGCAATTGTTTGTGCTGAGCTTTCCCTCAGAAACTATGAACAAATTGTTCACAAGGGCCTCATTTAGGAACCCACCAAATCACAGGGGCTTGATAAATGTTTCAATGCAATGTTGCTGTCAGCAAGAACTTTCCATTCCGCTTGGAATCAATGGTGAAATCCAAAATGTTCTGCATTGAGAATTGGCTTGTATATGAAATATTTTGCCAGTGTTTCAGCAAGACAAATCCACCAATATTTTTGGTGTAAGAAGACTGCTTGGAAGCCCAAAATAGTGATGAATATATTTCCCCTTTTATCATCTGCAATAACGTTTTGCAAATAACCAGTATTCAAAAAATTCCAAATAATAATCAAAATTTTCTTTGGATTCCTGCCCAGTTAGCCTTTTATTGCTCTGCAATTTTTTGTTTACAGTGGAGGTTTAATTGCAATAAAGAAGCATTGCTGTTTACTCATGCATCCCAAAACAACGTACAGGATATTTGCAGTACCCAGCTCAGGTCAATTCTGCCTCATTGTCATTGTATTAACCTTAGTTATAATAATACAGAGAGGGAGACTGAACTACGAGATGATGCGGCCATCTTTATTCTCCTCTCCTCCTGACTGTCCCTGCTGACTAACTGCTGGTAACTATTGCAACCTAGTGCAGACAAACATAACAAATGGCACAGCTCAATACACGATACCACCATATTGGTGCATTTGGAATCACCCACAGGTCAGGAGGCCAAGTGGGGGTGCCAGATCTGATTCCCTGAAAACACTGGTAAACATGTTGACTTTTTACAAAAGTCCAGAAGTTTCAAGATTACTGTGACTCGTTCTTCATTCCATATTTATTTAAGTTAGTGAATTTAGTTCAAGTTCAAGTTCAAGTTTATTGTCATGGGCATACATACCTGGGATATAAATGCCATGAAGATTACCTTTTTTTCATAAATTACATGAACTTAAATTAATATAAATTATACATAACATACATGATGCAATAAACAAAAAATAACATAATGACAAGTTGAGGGAAATATAGTCTGAGGTAGAATTAGGGTTTTTCAGGTTTGTTTAAGAACCTGATGGCAGTGGGGAAGAAGCTGTTGTTGAACCTTGAGGTGTGGGTCTCCAGGCTCCTGTACCTCCTACCTGATGGCAGCAATGAGAAGAGGGTATGGCCTGGATGGTGGGGGTCCTGATGATTGATATTGCCTTCCTGAGACATTGCCTCTTGTAGATGTCCTCATTTGTGGGGAGAGCTGTGCCTGTGATAGAACTGGCTGAGTCCACCACGCTCTGTAGCCTCCCGTGTTCCTGTGCATTGGAGTTTCCATATTTAAAATCTGCAGATGACATGGTGGGATTCAAATGTGTACCCTCAGAATCAATGTTGCCAGTTTCTGGACTCTATTCCAGTAACTTAATCAATATGCTACCTTATTCCAGGGAGACCAGAGCAGAAATACAATCATGAGCTCACTGAAACTATTTGATGAACACTCTGATCTGGGTCTTTGTACAGATTTTATAGAAGTCACAGTTGCAGCACACAACCAGAAAAATACCAATGGCATAGACGTTGAGCACTATCATTACCCTGAATACCCTCGGGATTGTGTGTTGACTGAAGACGTTCCTGAAGCTTGTTGTTTAGTCAGCTGAAAAGCTCCCTGATTAACCCCAGTCTTTTCATATATTCTTCTTCCATTAGAAACAGCTAGTTGCTTCTTGACCTTTACACACAGCCAGAGGGTAATTGATACAGATGCTCACGAGTCTTCTGTGACATCGTTGCCTTGTGCTCCTCTGTCTCCTGTGGGTGATGCAGGACACAAAATATTATATCTGTAATACTTCACAGGCTGCTTACTTATGCCAGAAATACAATAACTGCAACTCAGATCAGGAGAACCATGCAATATGCCATCAGACAACATAATGCCTACCACAGAAAATAGCAGAAAATGCCATTAAAACCCAATGAGAAGCTCTCAACAGGAATCATTTAACATAATGTCAGTGCTAGCTCATTCTGTCTTCACAGGTCAGGAAGAAGAATTATTGCAAAAAAAAATAAGTTTATTCTACAAGCACTTTTTTGTTTCTTTTACACTGATGTTGTGCAATTTTTATGAGCAGTAGGGCTGCAGAATATTATCGGTGATAATCGCAATGTTGATGTGAAGTAGGCTAGCCTTTCCATTGATTTTTTTTAAACTTGGTAGATTGTCTTTACTTCTTAAAGCACCTCTACTCATTTAGAGATCTTTTGAATTACTACATGGTGTAGTCACAGCAAGATTTTTCACTTAGTAATCCACATACAAAACACATTCTTCCAGTCACATTTAACTACATCAGAAGTATTAGGCCATAAACTATTGGTGTTGCTTTGTAGTCAGAGAAATTTTCATTTCCCGAGTTCCTGCATGCAGCTGCAAATTTGTCCAGGAGCTCAGATGTGACACTGTCCTCAAAACAATACATTAGAGAAGAAGTTTGTCCTCTGTTGTATGCATCAAGCATATGATTTACTAACATCTGTGCATCAAACATTGCTTCTGAAATTCTATTTCATTCTCTCTTGGCTTAGGCCAAATTATTTGGAAATATTCATACTGCTATAATAAATTTGAGAGTTAGTGAATCCAGGAGGTACAGCTATAGGAGATCCACTCAAAACTTAGCTTGAATCAAGAACACGGAAAACAGGCCATTAATTCTGAGCCATTAATTCTAATAGAAATTACAGATCCTGATATTATGATTATTATTATTGTTATTATTATTATTACTTGCAAAGCCAAAATTTATTGCCCATCCCAAACTGACTTTTTTTTAGGCTTCATGATGCTATATTCAGCCTAATGCCGCCTTGATATCCAGGGACCTCTGGTGAATGTGGGATACTACTATACAAATACTGTGTTCATCTACACTTTAGGTACAGGCCTGAGAGGAACTGCTTTCAAAAGACTGGAAAATAAGTTTATGAAAACATAAGAAATAGAACTTGGTTCAGTTTATAAGGCTCTTCAAGTTTGCTCTGGTACTCATTAAGATCATGGCTGATCCAATCCCTCTAGTTCACTTGGTCGGCCAATCCCCAACATTATCAGTGTCCTATAAAAGGGGCAGCACAGTGACACAAAAGATTCTGCAGAGGGCAGAAACCGGAATAAGAAGGTTGGGGAGGGGGGCGGGGGGGGGGGGGGGGGGGTGGTGAAGGAGCACACGCAGGCACGTGATAGGTGAGCTCAGGTGATAGGCGAGTCCAGGTGAGAGGGGGAAGGTTGGTGGGTGGGGGAGGGGGGGAGATGTAAGAAGCTGAGAGGTGATAGGTAGAAGAGGCAAAGGGCTGAAGAAGAAGGAATCTAGGAAGAGAGGGCAGTGGACCATGGAATAAAGGGAAAGAGGTGAGGAATAGATGGGCAGGTCATGAGGGCGGGGAAGAGAAAAGAGAAGGGGAGACGGGCCACAGGAATGAGGAAAGGCAAAAGAGGGGGGAGAAGGAGGGAGAACAAAGGGGGGAAGGGTTACCAGAAGTTAGAGAAATCGATGTTGAGGCCGTCAGGTTGGAGACTCCCAAGGCAGAATATGAGGTATTGTCCCTCCAACCTGAGTCTGGCCTCAAAGATGCACAGTGATGTAGTTAACAGAGCTGCTGCCTCACAGGTCCAATGACTTGGGTTCAGTCCTAACCCCGAAGCTGTCTGTGTGGAGTTTGCACGTTCTCCCTGTGACTGCATGGGTTTTCCGCAGCCACTCTGCTTTGCTCCCACATTCTAAAGACATGCAAGTGGTAGGTTAGTTGATTGCTGTAAATTGTCCATAACGTGTAGGTGAACCATGGAATCTGGGGTAGCTAAGGTGGGGGAGGGTGTGAGGAGAACAAAACAGGATCACTATAGGATTGGTTTAAATGGGTGCTTGATGGTTGGCATGGAATAGATGGGCCAGAGCGTCTGTTTCCCTGCTCTCTGACACTAAAAGTCCACTGAACTCTTGAATATACTCAGCAACTTGAGTGTTCACTTCCCTCTGAGATCAGGACCTGTAAACATTTACAACACTCTGCATGAAGAAATATCTTCTAATCTCAAACAAGAACAGAAATACAGGAAGAACTCAGCTAGTCAAGCAGCGTCTGTGGAAAGGGAAGCCAGTTTTAATGTTTTGGGTCAGGGTCACTTCCTCAAAAAGTGGCAGTAGGGCCCATCAATCCAAAACATAAACATTTCTCTTTCCACAGATCCTGCTGGGCTGGCTGAGTTCTTCCAGCATTTCTGTCTTTGTTTCAGATACCCACACATGCAGTTTTATTTGTTTTCCATCTTCTGATGTCATCCCTGAACATCTCATCCATCCCTCTCCTATATCCTGGAACCATGCCTTCCCAGTTCCAAACTGTCTTGCCAGAATAAACAACATCTTGGCAATTAGCCTGTCAATCACTCTCAGAACTTTTTTATGTTTCAATGAGATCACCTCACATTCTTCTAAACTCCAACAAGTGCAGACCAACCTTACTTTTCTTAAGAAGAAACTCTCATTCCAAAACTCAACTTAATGAACTTTTGCTGCACTGACTTAAAGTCATATATATCTTTCTTTATGTTTGCGGATCAAAAAAATGAGCACACATCAACAACACAAAAATAGAGGTGTAGTTTTTACTTAGAAGGGAGTTGGAAAAAATTATGTCAATAAAGTTTTCATTCCCTTATTATTGGGGGGTTGGGAATCCATACCAGGGCTACAAATTTTCCCCATTTACATTAAAGGCTTGGATGAAATGAATGGATAGTTCTATATCAAAGTTTGCAAATAATGCTAAAAGGGAAACAAGGTAGTATATGGAGGAATTTAAAATAGAGGGATATGTGGGAGGAAGGGGTTATATAGTCTTAGGCGAGGTTTAAAGGTTGACACAACATTGACACAAAGGGCCTGTATTGTGCTGTACTTTCTATGATTCTATGATTAAGAGTGGGGAAAACAACAAAGTCTGAAATGAGGGAATGTGAAGTCATCGACTTTGGATTTCAGAAAGGCACGTCAAAATACTTTGTTGAAAGCTCATCAGCCTGAGATATTAGCTCTGCTTCTCTTCCCACAGATGCTGACTGACCTGCTGAGTATTTCCACCATTCTCTGTTTTTAATTTCAGATTTCCAGCAGCTGTAATTAGTTTCATTTTCAAAGTCAGAATATTTTCTTGTTTATTGTGGCCCCATTGGAATGAAAGTTTAAGTAGTTTTGAGCAGTTTTTGCAGTGCCTTACACTGGCCAAGGCTCATCGCGTTGGATATTTAAACTGCGAGGGGCCAGTTTTCTTTCCCCAGACACCACTACCACACCTTCCCATTCGTTCCCACTTCAGTGGTGTGCTCTGAAAATGGGCTCAGCTTGAAGAGTGCTGAACCCACCAATTTTATACTTATAACAACACTTCATTTTCCCCTATGCTTTGCTGTCCTAATCCTCTTCCTGACTCTCTTTCTCTACCCTACCACCTCATCTATCTATCTTGCCTCATCATCATTCACTGATCACAAGCTGTTGCCAGGATTTGGATACTATGTGGAAAGCAATGATACAACCCCAAACAATGACCCATTGCCCATTGCTCCGCAAATAACTCATATCCTGTGACTAGATAACCGCGGGAGACAATTGGTAGGAATATTTCTTGGATAACTCCTCAGATCCTGACCTTCTCATTTTGGTTCGTCACTTATATAAAAAAAGTATGATCAGCATTGTAAAACTATCTGCAAGAAATTTTTGCAAAGTTCTACTCTGACCATATAGTCTTCCAAAATATTTCCTACTTGTGTGTTTGCAACAGCTACAACTATGTCTGCCACTAATATTCCCCTATTGTAGTTTCTTTCCGTCTTCTCCACCTGCCCCTCCATTACGTCAACCCACTGTCCTTTAAGTTACCAGATTCTGTGATATCTGGCTTACAATGAAGTAATAACTGGAATTAGTGGCAAATTCCACATGCTGATCCTGAGAGATCATCAAGTTTGAATGATACACTATGGGTAGATCCATCTATACGAGACAAGGGGAAGACTTAGCAAGGAGAAGAGGGATTTGGGGGAAGAGATGGTGAAAGGAGATGAAGAGTGCTGACAGTTGCTATAGATGGACTTTTATTCTATTATATCATTCTTTTATGTCATTCTTCTGTATACGGGAAAACTTTTTCTTCTTCTCCAAGTCATTGGCTAATCTGTAACCTTATGAGGAAAGTTGAAATCCTACATAGAGTGGAGTTAGGTGAGAAACGATATCAGTGGTGTAGACTCCAACACAACTAATCAGTTTGCAAAATTAAGCACATGCACACACTATCATGTGAATTTGCAGAATGTCATGAAAAATATCAATATTACAGCTGCTATGAAGCCCATTAGCAATGTGATGGATCATTGGAATCACATTCACTTTCACTTCCAGCATTTTTTATTCTGTAAAATGTCTCCATCAGAACCTAATTTGCTTCTGATGCATTTTGTGCAGAAGGATGAAATGACTGAAATGACAGAGAAATGCCTTGGGGACCTTAAAACAAGATGGCAACTCAGAGGCCATTGGAAGAACCTAGGCACACAATATCTCTCTAACTGGTTGGATAAGTAGGCTGGTAAAAGTATGAAAACTGCTGATTAAATAAATTGTCCGGGTTCACATGCTGCTGCCAACTCGATCTGTGCTCAGTGCTGTCACAACATCACACAGTTGGACTAAATTATGTTTATTTCCCAAATGTCGCTATATAACATTCAAATGCTTTGGCAGGTTGCAATAAACAGAGAACAATTCGAAGTGGATAGTAGACAGGATAAGAGCTTTAAAACACCTTGTAGCATCATTGAAAAATATAGCAAGAAGTGAAGACAAACCTTGCAACATTGCATCTTCCAGTCCCATTTGCTTTGAATTGTTCAGATTTATATTGTGGTCCTCATTCCAATCACAGAAAACACAATGTCTTTACTGCCAATGAAGTGTAATTACTTTAGGGTGATGCAGAATACCCAGTACAGCAAAGTGCCACAAGGAGCAAGCTGTGTCCAGATAAACTGTTTGTTTTATTGATGCTAGTGGAGATATAAAAATTGACCACGGCACCAAGGAGAACTCCTTATTTTCTATTAAAATAGAACCAAGGGACCATTTATATCCAACCATCAGGGCAAACTGAGGATCAGAGCAAAGCTTTGCAACTAAAAGCCAACAGCTGAGACATTGTAATGCACATAACAATACATGATAAAGCAGCACTGCACAGTAAGTTTGCATTGCTTTTGTTCTGCTGTGTACCAAACCGAAGATGTCCCATGTGAGCAATAGGGATTACATGCCCGAAAGGAACCAGAGATCTTTCCTTTGTTATCGGGTGTTGTTGCGAGTGCAGATTGCAGTGGAAATTGTGAATGGGACCAGATTGGAATGATGTGTAAGGCAAAATGTGGATGATCGGGGAAAAGACTGCAGTGTGAGATAGATTTGTGGAGAAGACCGAAAGAGGGGGAGCGATCCTCAAGCAATTTGATAGTTGAGGGGCTGGTGCACAATATTACAGGTTAGTTCGGGAGATGCTCTTGGTTGGGGTCAATCAGGGAGATGATCAAGGGGGGAGAATCAGTCAGGAAAGTGTTGTGTAGGACCTCTGCACTACTGGCTAGTTAGGGAGACACCCAATATGAAGATCTGACTAAATAGGCAGGGCAAGGTGCCTGATCACTAATAATAAGAACTTAAACAAGATGGACACCTGAAGTTCCCCAGTAGCAGTAAAAGTAATGTAAGGCCCTTTATCTAAATTCTAAAATGGGCCTCAACTCTCAGTTATGACATGCTTTTGAACCCAGGTCAATAAGCTCTCAGACATACAATCACTCAGTAATGATGAAAGAGTGAAGGATGCATAGGACAATAATGTTATATATTGTGGTGGTATACAACTCTTGGCATGACCAATTGAGAATCATAGCTGTTAAATCTGACCAAGATCTAAGTTGCAGGTGTACCTCAGAAAGAGGGGTTAGTCTTGTTCAAAATAGGAGAGGGGTTAGTCTTGTTCAAAAGGCAGCCTCGGTTCCAACACCACAGGTCAAAGCAATGCTCTGTAATCCAACAAGACTCTGCTTCAGATGTCTCACACATCTGTTCACAGGCCTTACATAAGTAACTTCAAATGAAGTAATGTACCCCATTTGATTTCACTGTTATGTATGTAGAAGTGTTGAAGTGGTACAATTGCAGACACTGAGGAAATAGTACGTAGGGTTAACTCACACATTATACTATAAAAGCATTTAGAGAGATCAAAGTGAATTTCTAATCCAGTAAATAAATCAGACCTGGTTTAAGTAGTGATACAGGAATAGAAACAAGCAGACCATTGGAATGTTCTCTTAAAGATAACACCAAACTGTCTCCATGGTAACCAGGTGTGTGAGTTAGGACAAGATCCTGCATGGAGCACATGAGTACAGCATATAGTAATGACATATTTAGAGAGAATAATAGATATGTGGCCTCCAGTAAATGCATGTGATGTGGATGGCTATTGACAGATCATGAGATTAAGGGAGCCAGAAGGCTCCTGGAAGAATATGATGATTGGAACTAATGGGCCTGCTCCTAGTACCATTACAATGTTAACCAAGGCCTTAACTGAACAAAGACTGTTTTAGACATGAGACTAGCAGACTCCAACCCAGAGGCAGGGGTGTGCAAGCACACAATGATCATGCAGGAAAGGTGATGTGAGGTGTGATCAATCATGTACCTTCTCATTTTGAGTTGGTCACAAAGTGATAACCAAACGTCTATGCATTAGCAGTTAGCTATTGCAGCGCCAGCGACCCGGGTTCAATTCCAGCCACTATCTGTAAGGAGTTGCACATTCTCCCCATGTCTACATGGGTTTCCTCTGGGTGTTCCGGTTTCCTCCCACGTTCCAAAGACTTACAGGTTAGGAAGTTGTGGGCATGCTATGTTGGTGCGGAAGCGTGACGACACTTGCGGGCTGCCCCCAGAACACTCTACGCAAAAGATGCATTTCACTGTGTGTTTCGATGTACATGTGACTAATAAAGATATCTTATCTTATCTTAAAAGAAGCAGTACCTTATCTCTAAACATGTGCAAAATTGCCACACTTTATAAAATCAGAGAAAGTTTGTGGATCACACTGCTAAGGCGAATTAGCCTCCTCTTCCTCCTCAAGGTGATAGATTGATCAAATAGATATGTTCCTACTTGACCTAAGGTGAATGATTCTCTCCACAATTGAGTCATGCAACAGAGGACCTGGACTGACAATCTGAAGTTTGATCCTGATGTGCAATGTCTTCAATAGAGATTAGCAATACAAGTCTAGCCTAACCTCTCTAATGCTGTAGCACTCTTTCAATGGTACAATGGAGTAATAGTGTAGAATCTGTGCTGAAATTGCAGAATAGGGTTTGAACCCACAGCCTCTGGTCCAGAGTCAGGGATGCTGTAAAATCATGCCAATAACCAACGATCAATTGAGTACTGCGTGCAGTTCCAGTTCACCTCACTATAGGAAGGATGTCAAGTCTTTAGACAGGGTGCAAAGGAGGTTTACTAGGATGCTGCCTGGATTAGAGGGCATATGCTATCACGAGAGGCAGGACAACCTTGGGCTCTTTTCTCTGGAGCGGCGGAGGCTGAGGGGTGATCTGTTGGAAGTGTATAAAATTATGAGGGGCATAGATAAGGTGGACAAGCAATATCTTTTTCCCATTATTGAGCGATCCAATACCAGAGGGCATGCAGTTAAGGTGAGAGGGGGTAGGTTCAGAACAGACATGAGGGGTACATTTTTTACTAAGAGAGGGGTGGATGCCTGGAATGCGTTGCCTGATAGGGTGGTGGAGGCAAATTCATTGGGGGCTTTTAAGAGGGCTTGGATGAGCACATGAATGAGAGGAAAGTAGAGGGATATGGGCATTCTGTAGGTAGGAGGGATTAGCTATGTCAGCACAACATTGTGGGCCGAAGGGCCTGTTCTGTGCTGTACTATTCTATGTTCTATGTTCTAACCCAGCATAGTGCTGACTACGGCAGATTATATCCCAGTTACATGGAATTTCCAGGTATGTAATTTAGGTGTTCTGTTCCCTCCTTTGTTTCTACTTTCTAAGTAAACACTTGTTCACCGGGCCAGTCCTACTCTCTCGGGTAGGCTGCGTATTTTATATAATGGAGCACCCAAGCCAATGCTCACTGTAGGTCAAAATGCAGGGGTAGGATGCAAGGTGAAGGTGAGTTGGTAAAGGATGTAGTGAGGTTCAGAGTGAAATAAAAATAAAGATTGCAGGGAACTACTTAGACACAGCAATTTGAAAATCTAAATAAAATGAGAGAGTGGAGTGGTGGAATAGAGCTGCAGCAAACATGCTGGAATCAAAAGCGAAGCAGTTATTGTCCGAGAAGTAACATTAGAGAGGGCAGAACTAGAGGACCCAGCTTACAAAAAGAAAATCAAAGGCAAAATCAACTGAGGCACTGCAGCTAGAATTGGAGGAAAGAAAACTCACACCTAGTGAGCAAAGACGACTGAGTAGGACTGGTCCGGTGAACAAGTGTTTACCTGGAAAGTAGAAACAAAGGAGGGAACAAAACAGCTAAATTACAGCACATAAAAACTGTGAAAGGTCAGGCACAGAGTGGAGCATGGGTGAGCTGAGTCCTGAGATGGAGGAAGCCTGTGATGTTCCACAGTGACACTTAACATTAGCACAGATAAAGATGCAAAGCAGCAGGAGCAAAAGGTGATAATTTGCTGCATTAGGGAGCCAAGGAACAAGGGGTAGAGGGAGGAGCAGTGCAGCATTCATTAGATCCAAATATAATCATTATTTTGGCTCAGGTAGGATGGTGAGAAAAATGGAACAGTTGGTCTGAGCTTTAACTACAACTTAGCCTAAGGGCAGCTTTAGTAGCCATGAGATTCAATTGGTCATCTCAAGAGTTGAATCCCATGACAGTGTTTAACCTCATGATCCTGTACATTCCTCACTCATCCATCACTACAAAGGCAGTAAGACTGAGTGATTATACATTTGATGGGGTTCAGAAGATGTGTAGAAGAAAATGCCAGGAGCAGGACCAAGCAATGAGTCATCAGTCTACTGAACCAGTAGCATTGGATATCTGCTATAACATAGTGGGAAGTGGACAATCTGTTCATCCAGACCAAAGGATTAGAGCAAAGCTTTGTACTCTGTTAAGGTCCAGTAGAGAATGATCGTAGACACCAAAGTAACTATTGGGAGGAGCATATCCCAATATGCAGCACCTCAAGGCTCAAGGACAGCTTCTATCGCACTGTTATAAGACTAGATATTCCCTAGTATGATAAAATGGACTCTTGACCTCACAATTACCCCATTATGGTCTTGCACTTTATTGTCTACCTGCACTGCACCTTCTCTGTAACTGTAACACTTTATTCTGCATTCTATTATTGATTTCCCTTGCACTACCTCAATGCACTATTGTAATGAAATGATCTGTATGGACAGCATGCAAGACACATGACAATAATAAACCAATTTACCAATTTACCTGAATTATGGCAGAGAGCAACATGTAAAAGACAAGTATTGAAGTGTTTGCAACAATCAATGACAAAACATGTCAGAAGGTCAATCCCATTTGGCTCCTCCAGAAATGCATTCCATAGTTCATGCCAGTGTACTGCTAATTCAATTCAATCCATGCGACATTGTGTAGTGGCTGATATTACTGCTCACAACATGCTCCAGAACTATCTGACTCTCTGGTCAAACCATTACAGCATTGCCTACATTATTTATCACTCAACCAGCATAGTGTAGTGTTGCCTGTGTTTTGCAGAGTGACTGATAAATAATTTTGTACATTACTGCAGTGACTACACTTCATTGGCTGTCAAACACTTTGTGATGTCCTGAAAGGGATGTGAAATCCACTATATAAACACAAATCTTCTTTTTGCTCAGAAGACCCGCTGACAAAGTGGAAAATTGGCATGCATGCCGTATCCTTGGAAAGCTGAACAAATCTAACCCAGTCAATTACTGACCTGTCAGCCTCCACCCAATCATGAGCAGAGTGATAGAACAAGTAATCAATAGCACCATTATGCAGCAACTGCTCATCCATAACCTGCTCCCCAATGCTCAAATTGGGATCTGCCACAAACATTAGGCTCATCAACTTCCTGATCCAATTGCAAAGCAAGAGCACCCAAGAAGGGAGGAGGGGCCATCGGCCCTCAAAGTCAAGGCAACAGTTGATTGACTAGAGCACCAAGAAACTTTATCAAAACACAGGTTGGCAGAGGATGCAATGCCTGTCCTTTTACCTCTTTCCATCATTCAGTGATCCAAGGACTTGTTCCAGGTGAAGCAGCGATTCACTTGTCCCATCATCTCATTTATTGTACTGCATTCAGTGCTCATAATGTGGTCCCCTCAACAATGGAGAACTATGTAACGTTTGGAGTTGCATCTGAATCAAAGAAAAAGGAAACAGAATATGTGGGAAATACTCAACAGGACAGGCAGCGAAACAGAGCCAAAGATCCAACACTGCAGGTATCGTACAGGTTCCTCTATCGTAGGCAGATACATCAGAAAAGTGAAATCATTCTGTATAACTATACATATACATATGAACTATACGTATGAACCTCCTCACAGAGTCATACAGCACAGAAACAGGCTATTAATCCCACCAATTCCGCACTGAATATCAAGTACCCACTTATACTAATCTTACACTAATCCCATTTTATTAAACCCACACTCGCATCTACTCTCCCCAGAGTCTGCCACTCACCTACACTCCAGCGGCAATTTACAGTGGCCAGTTAACCTACTAACAAGCACTTCTTTGGGATTTGGGAGGAAACTAAAGTACGCAGAGGAATCCCAGGCAGTCACAGTGAGAACATACAAACTTCACACATAGGGCACCAGACATCAGGATTAAAATCAACTCACTGAAGTTGTGAGGCAGCAGCTCTACCACATGCACCATAGTTTTACCTTGATTTTTACTGTTATGAATTTTGCCACCATGAATTCAGGGCTGTTAGGAAGTTTTTATCAACAAGAAACAACAGGCAGGAATGCTGAGTTCTGTTGTTGGCAGAGCACAGAATTTCTATTGAAATCACAAATATAAATCTTAGTATAAAATGTAACTACCACTGGAACTTAATCAGTACCACTGAAACAAAGCCATAATTATCATTATAAGATTTATTGGTAGTGAGTGCAGCAAGCTGAGATATTGTTGCTGCCAGATGGCGCTGGCGAAAAATCCAATTAACTCTTTCCCAGATGGGTTTGTACAGCAAACTGTCTTCCAGATGCAAATAATGAGGAATTTTGTCCTAACAAGACGGATAATCACCCGGGTGCTGTCCAGACCCATTGTGTCCTGGAGGGTTAATAACACGTCTGTCTTACTATAACAACATAATTCCTTCTTCTGGAATCAGCTTCTAATTCTGCTTGTAAAGACTACAAGTCTGGAAGGCAATGTAAACCAGCCAGGAGCATTTACTTCTGGGCCAAGCAACATCTGAAAAATTTTTAGAGGCTCCTTGAAAATTACATCAGTGTTGGTGAACTCACTACCAAGTGCAACACAATTCCATCCTATTCTGGAGTGCCAAGTGTTCCTTCCATCCTACACTCACGCAAGAACATTTAACTGCTCTCAATTACTGTCTTTCACAGGAACTGTGTTAAAAAAAAATCTGCTCCTAATGAAACCTAAGAAAATGAATCTTCAATGTATTTAGTCCCATGACATACTGAAGCATTGAGCAAATTCTGGTCTGGGTTTACCTTTAATTATTCCTGGATTACCACAGATGTGTAGATCTGCTCAGCATTTTCTGGGGATTTCTAAATGTGAATCAAAGGGTCAATGCATATTAAAGGAGCAGGTTAACAATTCTATTATAAACTGGTGAAGGGGATAGATCCTACTTCCTACCTTATTTTCCAGAAGCTGCCAGTCATTAACTGCTTAAGGTATTTTGCCTGAGGGCCTATAGGAATCTTGAGAGTCAGGCATGTTTTAAAATTTGTGTTACTTCCACCTACAGGTTTTCAGAGACAGAACATCCTGAGTTAAAATTGAAAGATACAATCTCAGTTGATATTTTCCAGTCCAATACTAATGAATTGCTGCATTTTCTATGGCACCACCTTTCAGGTGAGAGTTTGCAGAGTTCCCAACTGCAGCATAATTTTTTGTGCAATATTGGTTGTCAACAACTATTCCTGTTTTATGGCTGTACCACTTTAAGGATTGTATCATGTGACTGTACTCTGGATTGCAATAATTTTTAGAATGGAATTTGCTGGAAGTTGTCAGTTTTTATAGAAGAGGGGCATGGTTGCAAAATATTGTCTTGACATTGTAAGCCTTTCTTTTATTTAATAAAGCACTCTTGCTGGTTTGAATTACCAAGTCTTTTTTCCAGTATACGTACTGAGACATGGTGGGAGAAGTACGGTTTGAAGTTCTACGCCAGGCCTGGAAGCAAATAACAAGTGCTGGTCATTATCCTTGACAAATGAGGTAACACATGGATGTGAACCAAGAGAAGCAAACTGTATGATTCAACTGAATAGATACACAATGCAACAAGTAAAAATGCCCAAGCTTCGAGGCAAGTAACTTGTCTAAAGAATAGAAGGAATGGAAGGAAGAGCTTACATTGTATATTGAGTTGTTCTGGCAGGTAATCCAGACAGACAAAAGTAATTGTTACTGTATCTCGTTGGTCACGTGGGGAGAGGAGTGTACAATTCCACAAAGCCCTCAAATGAGACCTTGGAGAATGCATTAGATGCATTGCCAGCACTCTGCAACCTCCTTGGAAATGAATCGGTTGACCTTTACCTGTAACCTCAAGGAGCAGTCAGTCATGTGATACAATCCTTAAAGTGGCATGGCCTTAAAATAGTAACAATAATGATTCATGTATTAAAATACCTACCCTCAATTCGACATAAAAATCCCCATATCAATATTTTCAAGAAAAGCAGGGGAGCTTTCTTTCTGCCCATTATTTATCACTTGCTAAACATCACTAAAACAGAGAATTAGGTAATGGACTGTTTGTTGGACCTTGCCATGTCAATTGGCTGTGGTTATTTTCCCATACTACAACAGTAAACTACATGTCAAAAGGTATTCCATTGGCTGTGGCATGCTTTGAGATACTGTGAAAGGTGCTATAAAAACACAAAATCTTTATTTTCATTTTGCTAGTTCTGCTTTTCAGCAGAAACCAACATCTCCAATTAATGATTTACAATTACCTGACTTCCTGGGCCATGTAAATTTACAGAATTACACATTTGTGCCAAATAATCTTCACGGTCTCATTTTGCAGCACCGAAGCATTCAAAACTCAATATCAGAAATATTGAGCTAGTGCTAATTTGTTCTTTATTTATAAATATTTACTTTCAGATAGGGAAACAATTTTTTATCCCTCAGGATGAGGTCCCTCTCTTCAGGAAGGAGAAGGAATAATTGGAGCCAATTTACAATAGATGAAAGAGGTTTCTTTCCATGTTCATTGATCTCTTAGGTTTGAAGCAGTCAAAAAGGTTTAAGGAAGAAAGGGCATGCATTTACATACTGCACTTCACTGAGCTAATAGTGTAAGAGAATAGAACAAGATGACTCTAAAGTTTACGTGTACCATCAATCAGCAATATGCAATCTGGCATGGAATTTTAAATATTATAGCACTCATGTATCAATAAATATGTTACAGGCATTTAATTGAATAATGTTTCTTGTAAATGCAGGCATTTTGGTAATACAAAAAATATCTCAGACATTACACACTGAAATTCTCAAAAAAAAGCAGCCATTAACAACCGGATACCAGGCTCTGTAATAGGCGAACCATTACATGGTATTAGCTTGAATTCACTTATGGGTTTTTCAGTGCTAACCTTTTTTTAAACTTGTTTCCATAGCTATACACTAAAGAGGCCATTGCTATTGATTTAACTCAAAGAGCAATTTTATTGAATGGCAGTCAGGTATAATCTGTCCAGTTGTATGTATTCGTTTTGATCCTGAGTGATGACACATACACAAGTGACTGCAGTGGAACCCCACCCCCCGAAGTCTTGTTAGGCTTATGCACAGCCCTTCACTGAACAAAGCCATCTAGCCCAGGATAACCGGCGGTTCAGTCCCTATGCAATACTGAACCAGCTGAGCTCAGCAGTAGGGCTAATTTAATTGGTTTCACTGACTCTGGGATAGAGAATGGGAGAAATTAGCCGGACCTCCTTCTCTAAATCACTGTCTTGGCTTTAGGTACGAAGAATGGGCTCATGTTTGAACTGTGGGAGAGCCTCTAATTTATTATGGATTGTAACCCACAGTGAATTGACATTTTTAAGACAGGAAGGAAAATAAAGGTAAAGAACATTTTGTGTTAAATTCTGAGAATATAATGCCACAGTACATTGATATTACATTGAAAAACCTTAGCGCAGATAACAAACAACTAAATAATATTCCATCCAGCACCGTTCTGGTTACTTCTGTTGTGTAGCTGATGTTTTTCCATCATAATGTGAATTCTTTCCTAAAAGCTGATTCATCCCCAAACCCTTAATTAAACCTTTTGCCAAAATGTAAATTTTCCGTTCCAAAAATGCCACTTTGACATACAGAAGGAGGCAAGTCTCTTTAGACTGTCGATTAATACGGGATGCTCTTATTCTTGTCTTTTGATTTGATGCTGTCATCATTATAACAGTGAGACATTGAGTCGAGTAATCTGATCTCATTGCCGTACCAGGATTAGACAGCATGTGATGCTTATATAAAAGCAGCTTTCTTTTATTCCTGTTGTTTCATTCCCACACTCTCACTGGATAGGATGGAGAGCAACCCTTTTCATTTCTGAACATAATGTGACTTTAAATACCAACCAATGTGATCTTAGGAGTACTGACTACAAGAAAAGACGTTGCCCTTCAAGTGTGTGGACAGACTCTCCTATGGTTTAGAATTGCTTCCAGCCATTCTATGACATGTGACCATGTTGATAGTTGTCAAATGAATTATTAGTACATAATAAATTACTATGACATTAAAAAGTACATAATTCTCTCTCTTTCCTCTGTAGAAGAATAGTTGTGGGAAAAAAATACCATATGTCATAAGTATGAGTGTTATTAGACATTAATGTTCAACTCATTAAATAATTGTAATAGGTTTCAACCTGGTTTGCATCTCTTGGAAGAACAAATCTGTTCATTCTCTGCTAATGATCCAATTGTCTTTCTCTGTAACAGAATTACATGTAACATATTCCCTCAATTACCCGATGAAGAGTGCTGTTAAAGAGAATATTGTATGAACAAGGGAGTTGTGGTTTGCCTAACCAGCAGCATGGACAGCACAGAAATTTGGCCCATCGAATCCGTGCCAGCTCTTTAAAGAGCAGTTAAAATAGACCCATTCACCTGTTTTTTGCCCATAGCCCCACAAATTATTTTCAAGTACTTAACCATTTTTTTAAAAGTTACAGCTGAATCTGCATGGGCTTTTTCAGGCACAATAAGCACATAATAACAACTTATTGTGCTAACAAAGCTTTTCCTCATATCACCCATTACCTTTTGCTAATCACTTTAAATTATGACATTTGTCTTTGACATACCTGTTGAAAAGAACACCTTCTATTTGCCCAAACCCATCACAGAATTGCAGAAGTAATCTGCTGGAGGAACTCAGCAGGTCGAGCAGCATCTGTGGGAGGAAAGGAATTGTCAATATTTTGGGTCAAAACCCTGCATCAGGACTGAAAGTGGACAGGTGAGATGGCCAGTATAAAGAGGGGAAGGGGATAGTGAGACAGGAGCCTGAGGTGATTGGGTGGACTGAGAAGGGGTGTAAAATCTGCACATCTCTATCAAAACTTGTCTCAATCTTATTTGCTTCAAGGAGAACAACCTCAAATTCTCAAGTTTGTCCTCATGATTGCATTCCCTCATTCTTGAAAACATTCTTGTAGATCATTTCTGCACCCTCTCTAGGATCCTTAAATCCCTCCAAAATTACAATAACCAAAATTGAATGCAATTCTGTGGATGCATTCCAACTGGTGTTTCAACATAACCTTCTTATTTTTGGTCTCTATGCCTGTATTTATGAAGTTCAAGACATCACTACATTTCTTTGCATTTAATTTCATCTGGCAAGGACTCTTTCCTCCTCACTGCTTACCATACTGTTGACCTTTGCATTATCCACCAAGTTTGAAATGTTACAACCCATATCTCAGTCAGACATACAAATCAAAATTAGCAATGACCTGGGGAACATTGCTATTGATCACTAATCAACCTGAAAAAAATGTTTACTATGATCTTTGCTTTATCTCCCTAAAGCAATTTCTATTGCCAAAGCAATCCATATTGCCAAAGACCCTCTTATTCCATAGACTTCACCTTCCCAGCCTTTTATGTGACATTTTATCAAATACTTTTTGAATATCCACATATACAACCTCCAGTGCTATCGTCATCAATCCTCCCTGCTAGCTCATTACAAAACAAAATCAGGTTAATCAAATACATTTTGCCTTCCGCATTTGAATCTCCTTCATTAATTCTGATTTTTCCAAGTGTCTATTAACTTTTTTCCCCGATTAACATTTTTAAAAGCCTCCCGACCATTGAAGTTAAACTGGCATTGAGATTCCTGGATTTGTCTTTATACCCATTTTTGGACAAGAGTCAGATTGCCTGTTTTTAGAATGTCCTGTATTTAATTGATCCCTGCAGTAACTAGTACCGGCACATTATATTTAGTCATAGAATGTAAAACACAGAAGGCCATTTGACCCATCATATTTGTGCTGTATCTTTCATATTGCAGTGCTCGTTTCCACATCCCTGTTTCTTTCCTGTAACACTAAATTTCCAATCTCCAAGCATCTGTCTAATTCACTTTCAAAATTATTGATGAAATCAGGTTCCACTCCCTTTGAAGTTGAGCAATACAAGTCCCCGCAACTGACTGGATGCAAAATAATCCTCTCATCTCCATATTAGGTCTTTTGAAAGTGATTTTAAATCTATAGCCCTTTGTAATGACCTGGTTTCCAAAGAGAATAGCTCATCTTTCTACTTCACCAAAAACTCTCATCATGAAAGCCTTTATTTGGTCCTCTATTTAAAATAATTATTTTCCTTATTTTAAAAAGCACAGGATGTTTTAATCATCTAAGTTAGGTAGTGAGCTGCCTTTCATTATTTTTTCTCTGTGACCTATTCTCAGAAGGTGAATTACTGTGGGGATTTCCCCACACTACATTGTAATTTGCTGAGAGATTTGGAAACCATGAAGGAACAGAGTAAACATTTACACTGATAGAGTTTCTCTCATGATCTCAAGATGTCTCAAAGCACTTTGTGGATAATAAAGTATTTTTGAAAAGTGATCGCTATTGAAAGATAGGAAAGATGGCAGCCAATACCCCATAAACATCATGAGTTAATATCAATATAATCAATTTTTCAGTGACATTCAAGTTGTTTTGCCAACTTCATTCCTGAAAAGCAAGATTCTGAGTTTTGATTTGCCCACTGGTCCTAAATTCCCAGCAAGTGTAAATAGTTTAGCCTGGCAACTCCCTTTAGTATCTTAAAAACTTCCTTCAAATCATCTTTTACTCTACTAAATTCCAGACAGTACAGCTCTAGGTTCTTAAATCTCGCTCCATAATGTAAACTTGAAAATGCACGTATCATTCTGCCCAACAACTCTCCAAGACACTCCAACCTTTGATGCCTGTGTTTTATCTCACTTTGTGTCCTCTTCGTCCTTCATTCCTGGTTATCCAATGCCTCATTTTAAATTCTTTATCCTCAAAGGTCTCTATTGCGTCATCCTTTATTTTCTGTCTAAGTCTTCTCCGGCTCCACAACCTTTGGAAGTGTCAGCATTCTTTAAATCCTGGTCTTGCGAGCTTCCCTGATAATCATTCTACAATAAGTGGTCCTGCCTTCAGCTACGAGGACAAAGCTTTGATCTGAATTTCATCCCTAAACTTTTCTGCCTCTCTACCACACTTTCTTTCTTTAAGACGTTCATTAATATAGATCTCTTCAACAACTTTTTATCAACTGCTTTAATATCTCCTAATATATTTTGTCTTTTTTTCACTGCACTCCTAGAAGAGAAATGAGATATTGTGGTGCATTAAAGGTGTGATATAGCTGTGTTTATGTTTTTTTATACAGTTCCTACACATTTTTATGGAATATTTCTTTCAAGAGCTCTCTTTATTATGAAAGTGTCTGACCTCGAATTGCTTCACATATAGAAAAATTTGTAGTATTGCTCACCATTACTGAAGCTAGATTTTTAATTCCAGATTTATTCAATTAATTGAATTCAAAATTCCCAGCTGCCAAGAAGAGATTTGAATTCATATTTCCAGGTCATTAGTCAATGCCTCTTGATACACGCACAGTACCTTTACGATGCCATCTAATCCCTTGTGAAGTTCACGGTATTCACAGATACTGCCTTCTCCACCATGCCAGTGATCTCCTCAAAAATATTAGCTAAATTAAACAGGCATAACCTACCCTTCACAAATTTCTGCTGACTTGCTGAGGAACTGATACTTGATCGTGCTGGCTCACTCTGTGAATTCCAGTAACTTCCCCACAAATAATGCTAAAGTTACAGGTCAGTTGTTACCTGGATTCTCCTCTGATGGAGAAATCCATCTTTGATCATGTGTGTTAATCATTCAATATTGGAAACATTATGAATCAGATGGACATCAGATGGACCAGAATTTGACATCAGATGGACCAGAATTTCAGAAGTAGAGTACAGTGTGCAGAATCCACTGTACCACCCAATGGAACACATGCAAGGATAAGTTTTTACTCCCTGTATCTCTTCTTAAACCTTCTGCCCAGTGCTTCTCACCAAAGCAATTCTATTCTTATTAACTTTCCTGGTCCACCAATACCCATTGCAACAATTTGAACATGCTAAATATCATTTCCAAACCATCTTTCTAATATCCCCCTAAGAAACATTCTAGTCTGTAGACTGATCCAGGATTGTTCCCTCCCATCCTCCCTTCCTCCCTACTTCCATCTGCCCTACCATCAGTTGCATAGCCTTAAGCCACCTATATTCCCAACTTCTGGAATTCTTTTATTAACCTGCACCTAAACCTCAACAACCCTCCTCCAAATCTACCTACTTAACCATAGGAAGTCACATCCCAAAGCTCTTGCATTGTTTGAAGTCATAGTGTCGAGCTCTGTGGGATAGCTTTGTAGTAGCAGAGACTTTTCCATCGTTTAAAGGCAGGAAATGATTCACCAGCAAGAAGAGGCACATTTGCTGAAAACCAATCTAGAAATAATCAACATGCTTTGCTTGATTTTCTTTTGTTTAATTCAAATAGAAGGGCAGCAAGTGGGGAGTGGGTAGTGAGATGACAAAATTCTCAAAACAACTGTCTCCAGGAGTTTCATTTCCAAATAGGTACAATGTGTAATTGGGGAATCAAATTGATCATTCCCGCATGTAAAAATCGATTTCACAGAATCAACCCCTTAATAGAAAACCTAATAATTCAGACCCACTTGACAATGAACTTCATTTTAGCTCTGCTATTTGTATTGCCAAATTCAAGTTGTTAGATAATGTAAACTCACGGACAAAAGCAAATTATGAGTCCATCGAAACTGCATTGCTTTTGAGTAGGATATAATGAGGAAAGGAAGGGAACTTTTCATTGCTCCATGCAACAGAACGAGTGGCGAAGATTTCCTAGCATTGTTGGAGTTGCAGGCTGACAAGGCATTGGGTGCTACTGGACTTCATCTGAGCAGCTTAAAAGAAATGTAGATGCGATGGTTTTAACTTTCCAAATTCCCTAGACTTGCGTAAGATTAAAAATTAGCAAGCGTAGCTACTTTATTCAAACGTTAAGGGAGACAGAAAGAAAACAGGAACACAAATAGGTTATCAGCTCCTCAAGCTTGCCTGTCAAAGCAGGAAACTATAGGTCAGTTAGCTTAACATCTGTCATTGGGAAAATGTTTGAAGTTATTATTGATTATCTTATAGTCGGCCACGTAGAAAAATTCATGATAGTCAGACAAAGACAACATGGCTTTGTGAGAGGGAAATTGTGTTTGACGAATTTATGTGTTGTTGATAAAGGGGAACTGGTGAATGCAATATACTTTAATTTCCAGAAGACACTCAGTTGGGTGCAAGTGGTCCCTTCACCTTCATTGTGCACATGGTCCCACCATCTCTACTGTGCTTATGGTTTTACTACTTACACTGTGTATTTGGTCCCATGACTTCTATTACACACGTCATACCACCACCTACGTTGTGCATGTGGTCTTTCTACTGACACCGTGCAGGAGGTCTCATTACTTATATCTGTGTACATGGTCTTACTACTTACACCTGTGTACGTGGTCTCACTACTTACACCACACAATGTCCTACCAACTAACATATTGAGTCATGGAGTTATGGAGTCATATATCACAGAAACAGGCCCTTTGGCCCAAATAGTCCATGCCGACCAAGTTTCCCATCTAAGCAAGTCCCATTTGCCCACATTTGGCCCATATCCTTCTAAGCCTTTCCTAGTCATGTACCTGTCCAAGTACTTTTTAAATGATGTTAACGTACCAGCCTCAACCACTTCCTCTGGCAGCTCACTCCATATACTGACCACTCTCTGGGTGAAAAAGTTGCCCCTCAGGTTCCTATTAAATCTCTCCCCTCTCACCTTGAACTTATGTTATCTAGTTCTTGATTCTCTAACCCTGGAGAAAAAGTCTGTGTGCATTGACCCTATCTATACCCTACATAATTTTATACACCTCCATAGATCACCCCTCATTCTCCTACACTCCAATAAAATAAGTTCCAACCTGCTCAACCTCTCTCCATAACTCAGTCCCTTGAGTCCCGGCAACAGCCTTATATATCTCCTCTGCACTCTTTCCAGTTTAATGGCATCTATCCCATAGCAGCATGATCAAAACTGAACACTATACACCAAATGTGGCCTCACTAACATCTTGTACAACTGCAACGTAACTTTCCAACTTCTATATCAATGCTAATGAAGGCCAGCATGCCAAAAGCCGTCTTCACCACCCTGTCCACCTGCAACTCCACTGTCAGGGAACCACGTGCTTGTACTCCAAGGTCCTCTGTTCAACAACAGTCTCCACTGCCTACTATTCACTGAGAAAATCCTGCCCTCACATCTTTTCCCAAGTGCAACACCTCCCACATATCCAAACTTAACTCCATTTGCCACTTCTCAGCCCAGTTACCAAGCTGATCAATGGAGACACACTCAACTATAGATGCTAGAATCTGGAACAACAAACGATCTGCTGGAGGAACACAACGGGTCGAGCAGCATCTGTGGGAGGAACGGAATTGTCGACATTTTGTGTCGAAACCTTTCATCAGGGTTGAGAGTGGAGAGGGGAGATGGCCAGTATAAAGAGAAGAAGGGGAGAGGCGAGAAAGGATTCTGAGGTGATTGGTGGACTGAGGAGGGGTGTGAGATGACGGGCAAGTGGTGCTAGGTAGGGGAGGTGAGCAGTGGGGGGGGGAGTTGGAAGACAGTGGCAGGTGAATGATAGATGGAGGCAGACAGAGAGAAAGGAAAAAGGGAAAACAACAGATGGAGCAAGGTGGGGGGAGGGGAGTGTGATGGTTGGAGAGAGCTGCTGGAGGGAGATGAGCAGGATCACAGAGCACTACCAGAGCTGGATTCAGACAAGTAAAGGAGGTGAGAATGGGAACCATTAGGGGAAAGGTGAACAGCAGTTGGAACCAGATTGAGGGGGGAGAACCTGTGTGTGAAGGGGGAATGCACGAGTGTTCCTGTTTAGCTCCCTTCCCCATTTTTGGCTGGTGGGGGGGAAGATGGGAAAGGGGACAAAAATCTGAGGACTGGAGGAGGATCATCTTTCACCTTTCACCCATCTCCATCCCCTTCCACTCCTTTTTCCTCTCTCTCTGTCTGCCTCTATCTATCATTCACCTGTCTTCCAACTCCACCCCTGCTCACCTCCCCTACCTGGCATCACCTGCCTGTCATCTCTCACCACTCCTCAGTCCACCAATCACCTCGGAATCCTTTCTCACCTCTCCCCTTCCCCTCTCTTTGTGGAGAAGGGGGTGGGCATTACTTAAAGTGGGAGAATTCAATGTTTATGCCGTTAGGCTGCAAGGTTCCAAGATGGAAAATGAGGTGCTGTTCCTCCAGTTTGAGCTTGGAATTCTCCTGGCAGTGGAGGAGGTTGAGGACTGTCATATCAGTGATAGTGTGGGAGGGGGAGTTGAAGTGACTGGCAACTGCGAGACGCAGATCGCGGTTACAGACAGAGCACAGGTGTTCTGCGAAACGGTCACCTAGTCTGCGTTCGGTCTCACCAATGTCGAGGAGGCCACACTTGGAGCACCGAATGCAATAGATGATATTAAGGGAGGTGCAGGTGAATCTCTGTCTCACCTGAAGGGACTGTTTTGGTCCCTGGATGTAGGTGATGGAGGTAGTGTAGAGGCAGGTGTTGCACCTATGGCGGGGGCAGTGCAAAGTTCTCGGGGTGGGAGCGGGATGGGTGGGGAGGGAGGATTGAACTATGGAGTTGCAGACAGAGTGGTCCCTGCGAAAGGCAGAAAGGGGTGGGGAGGGGAAGATAGGCTTGCAGGTGGGGTCTTGTTGGAGATGGCAGAAGTGGTGGAGAATGATGTGTTGGACACGTAGGCTGGTGGGATAAAATGTAAGGACAAGGGGGAACCTATCCTTGTTGGGTCTGGGAGGGGTGAGGATGAGAACAGAGGCGTGGGAAATAGTCGAGATATGGGGGTGAGCTCTTTCGACCCCAGTTGGGGGGAAGCCCTGGTTAGAAAAGAAGTTGGACATCTCAGATGTCCTGAAGTGGAAAGCCTCAACGTGGGAGCAGATGTGATGGCGGTGGAGAGATTGAGAAAAAGGGACAGGGTGGGAGGAGCTGTAATCGAGGTAGCTGTGGGCGTCAGTGGGTTTGTGGAAGATGTCAGCAGATAAGGAATCTCCTGAGATGAAGACAGAAAGATCGAGGAAGGAGAAAGAGGTGTCAGAGATAGTTCAAGTGAATTGGAGAGCAGGGTGAAAATTAGTGGCAAAATTTATGAAACTGTCGAGTTCCACACGGGTATAAGAGGTGGCTAGTCATCAATATAACAGAGAAAGAGTTGAGGAATGGGGCCGGAGTAGGCTTGGAACAGAGACTGGTCAACGTAGCCAATGAAGAGGCAGGCATAGCTGGGGCCCATGCGAGCGCACATAGCCATGTCCTGGATCTGTAAAAAGTGAGAGGAATCAAACGTTTAGGGTGAGGACAAGTTCAGCCAGGCGGAGGAGAGTGTTAGTGGAAGGGGACTGCTTCTGCCTTTGATCAAGAACAAAATGGAGGGTGGTGAGGCTATCATGATGAGGAATGGAGGTATATAGGGACTGGACATTCATGAAGATGAGGTTGTGCATGCCAGAGAACTTAAAGCTATGGAAGAGATTTTTGTCAAATTATTTCCAGGAACTAGAAGCTGGCCTGTTTGACAGGGTCATGCTTTCCCAAGAATACCTGTTTTTCAAAAGATTACAGCTTTTCAGTTTGGCAGGATTTTATGACATAATTTCTACACACAACAATTCTATGAAAAAATAGAGACTCACAAAACATCATCATATATTGGCAGTACCATTCGCCATTTGGTACTGCAGCAGTCCGTGGTAAATTGGCTGTTATGCCAGCTAGAGTGACTCATTGTTTCACAGCCAATCTGACTATTTAGGATGTCCAGAGTGCAAGAACTTATTTGCAATCATCTAATTGTTTAAGTAATTTGTAACAGAATGTAATGTAATGAGATAAAGAAAGGGAGAAGCTTAGATTTAAATGAAAGAAATTGATTTGAATGTTTGTTAGCAAGTAGGATTGCTTTATTTCATAGGTATATGGGATTTTTTTCCTGATTCTTAAGTGAATGAAACTTGTTCCAAAAACTTTTTACCTCAAGTTACTTATTCTATGTGTCTATATCCTGAACATCTGTAGTACTCAAATTCGTAAGTCTTTCAGATTTTGCAGCATGAACTTAGAAACACGTTCAGAGTGGACAATGACAAAAATAATGGATGAATTAGTCACAAAGTATGTGATGGAGAAGTTACCTCATGAGAAAGGTGGGTCTGCTTCATCAGGGACAGATATGAACTGACATATGAGGTGAGCTGTGTTGAGGATTGCAAAAGCTGTCTGGCTGTTGGGATGAAAAGACAGATTTTGAACAAGAAGTGTACAGGGATTAAGTTGCGTAATTAGGAAGTGATCATAAACCCAGCTTTTGAAAGAGCTGGAGGAGAAGAGGGAAAGAAAAAATCTTGTGGAAATTCTGTTCTTGTGGAACTGCTTGGGAAAGAAAATGAGTGACGGTGGAATAAAGAACATACCTTGAGGTCCTATGTGTTAACTACTAGAATCAGTGTGAGGTTTGAGGAAAGAGGAAAAGCCCTAGAGAATATAAACAAAACTTGCAGATGCTGGAAATTTGCCAAAAGTTCATTGACTTGAAACATTAACTCTTTCCGAGGAAGCTGCCTGATCTGTTTGAGTATTGAAGCATTGAGGGAAAGGTTGTTGTCTTGACAGCGTGCCACTAGGCTCTCTAGCTCCTTCCTGTACTCCAACGCATTGTTATTTGAGATTTGGCCCACTACGGTGGTGTCATCTGCAATCTTGTAGATGGAGTTAGAGCAGAATCTGGACACGCAGCTGTGAATGTATAGAGAGTAAAGTAGGGGGCTGAGGACACAGCCTTGTGGGGCACCAGTGTTGAGCATAATTGTGCCAGAGGTGTTGCTGCCTATCCTTTCTGATTGTGGTCTGTTGGTCAAAAAGTCAAGGATCCAGTTGCAAAGGGAAGTGTTGGGTCCCAGGTCGAGGAGTTTGGAGATGAGTTTGCTTGGAATTATAGTAATGAAGGAAGAGCTGTAGTTAATAAACAATAGTCTAACATAGGTGTCTTTACTGTCCAGATGCTCGCTAGATGAGTGTAGGGCCAGGGAGATGGTCTCCACCATGGAACTGTTTTAGTGGTAGGTGAATTGCAGTGGGTTGAGTTTGTTTGGGAGGCTGGAGTTAATGTATGCCATGACCAGACTCTCGAAACACTTCATGATGGTGGATGTCAGAGCCACTGGGTGGTAGTTATTAAGGCATGTTACCTTGTTTTTCTTAGGTATTGGGACAATGGTTGTCTCCTTAAAGCAGATGGGAACTTCAGATTGGAGTAGAGAGAGGTTAAAAATATCTGCAAATATCCCTGCAACCTGATCTGCGCAGGATCTAAGCATACAGCCAGGGACACCATCCAGGCCAGATGCTTTCCGCAGGTTCACTCTCTAGAAGGTTGATCTGGTGTCCGCAATGGTGACTGTGGGTTCAGGTGCATTGGAGGCTGTCGGGGTGGGTGGTGACATTCCAATTTCCTTCTTTTCAAAACCTTCATAGAATGCAATAAACTCATCAGAAAGGGATGAACTGTTGTTGACGATGGTCCCCGACTCTGTTTTGTACCCTGTTATGGCATGTAAGCCCTACCACAACTAACAGCTGGTCTGGGACTCGATTTTGGATTGGTATTGTCTCTTGGTATCCCTGATAGCTTTACAGAGGTCGTATCTCAATTTCTTGCATAGGTCAGTGTTAGCTAATTTGAACACCGCAGTCCTGGACTTCAGTAGGGAGTGGATCTCCCGGTTCATCCATGGTTTCCAAATTGGGAACATCCGACTGACCTCATTGGTACACAGTCCTCTATACACTTGCTGATAAAGTCTGTGATGATGGTGATATACTCGTCTAGGTTGGCTGCTGAATCTTTGAATTTGGACCAGTCTACTGACTCAAAGCAGCCACATAGAAATTGATCTATTTCCTCACACTAGCACTATATGACCTTCTTTACAGGACCCTCATGTTTCAGTTTCTGTTTGTACACAGGAAGAAGAAGCACAGCCTAGTGGTCCGATTTACCAAAGTGTGGGTGGGGGTGGATCGGTAGGCATCTTTGATGGTTGTGTAGCAATGGTCAAGCATGTTTGGGCCCCTGGTGGGACAGGAGACATGCTGATAGTATTTTGGTAATGTACTCCTGAAGTTGGCCTGATTGAAGTCACAGGCTATGATGATGCGGGCCTCAGGGTATCCTGTTTCAAAGTGGTTGATCACAAAATATAGTTCACTGACTGCATGCTTCTTCTCTGCCTGGGGTGGGATGTAGATTGCTAACCGGAATGCCCATGTTAAATGCCACAATTCATTTACCTGGAGAAGTAACTTTGTTCCATAAGTATTTTACCCATACTTACACATTGAAAAGGCTCTGCTGATTTAAGACAATGGCTGTTTACCACTGTTTAAGTCCATGTAGCAGCTTGTATCCATTATTTGCACCTTGTTCAAGTTGGGTTTTCTTTGTTCCAAGATTTTACATAAAATTATGAAAATCAAACAGCTGCAAATTTGAGACTCTGCATGTTTCAAACAATATGCCAGCTGGCTACTAGTCATTTATTGCTGTCAGTGCAGTGAAAAAAATCAAGATACTGAGCATAAGTGGATGGAACCACTTGTCAGGGCATGCCTTGATGAGGCCTCTATCTTTCTAATAATATAAGTTAATTTTAGCAGATGGTTTAATGTGGCATTCCTGCAGCCATTTCAATTAGCTGTTAAAACTTGGGTAATCCTCTGCATTGCATTTTATGATTTATTAAACTGTGTATGACACATAAAAGAAAAATAAATAGAAAGGGATTCTGAAATGAGATTAATAGAAAGGGTAGAGAAACAAAGGACTGTAGATGCTGGACTCTAGATGAAAAAACAAGATGCTGGAGGAACTGGCCTGCAGCATCCGTGGAGAAAAACAAATGGTCAACATTTCAGGTCAGATCCCTTCTTCAGGACTGAAGATAGGAAAAGGGGAAGCCCAATATATGGGGGGGGGGGACAGAGCAGGGATAGGTGGACAAAAGAGGGGAGGCAGGGTGGGCACAAGATGGTGATAGGTAGATGCACGTAAGAGATAGTGATTGGCAGATGTGGGGGAGGAGGGGAGAGCAGATCCACTTGGGAAAGGGTCAAAGGTATGGAGGCAGGCACTCCATGAGGGGAGGGAAAAAAAAGAAATAGTTGAGGATAAAAAAGAGAGAGAGAGAGAGAGGCTAGGAAAGGGAAGAAAAGAAGAGGCATGGTTGGGGGGGCAGGGAGGGAGTGTGGGTTTTAGTTTACTTTAAGTGGGAGAATTCGACGTTCATGCTGTTAGGCTGTGAGGTCCCAAGACGGAAAATGAGTTTCTGTTCCTCCAGTCTGCGCTTGGACTTCTCCTGGCAGTGGAGGAGGCCGAGGACTGACATTATCAGTGATGGAGTGGGAGGGGAAGTTGAAGTGACTAGCAACGGGAAGATGCAGATCTCGGTTACGGATGGAGTGCAGGTGTTTCTATAAAATGGTCACCTAGTCTGCATGTAGAGGAGGCCACAGTTGGTGCACCAAATGCAGTAGATGATATTAAGGGAGGTCCAGGTAAATCTCTGCCTCACCTGAAAGGACTGTTTTGGTCCCTGGATGGAGGTGATGGAGGTGGTATAGAGGCAGGTGTTACACCTATGGTAGGGACAGTGGAAAGTCCCCAGGGTGGGAGCGGGATGGGTGGGAGGGGAGGAGTGAACTAGGGAGTCATGGAGAGAGCAGTCCTGCCAAAGGGAGAAAGGGGTGGGGAGGGGAAGATATGCTTGGGTCCCGTTGGGGATGGCGGAAGTGGCAGAGAATGATGTGTTGGATACGTAGGCTGGTGGGATGAAATGTGAGGACAAGGGGGACCCTATCCCTGTTGGGTCTGGGAGGGATAGGGGTGAGAGCAGAGGTGCAGGAAATGGCAGAGATGTGGGTGTAAGCTCTCTCGACCACAGTAGGGGTGAAGTGATGGTTAATAAAGAAGTTGGACATCTCAGATGCCCTGGAGTGGAAAGCCTCTACATGGGAGCAGATGCAGCGGAGGCAGAGAAATTGAACATAGAACACTACAGCACAGTACAGGCCCTTCGGCCCACAATGTTGTGCCAACATTTTATCCTGCTAGAAAGGGATAGTGTCCTTGCAAGAGACAGGGGTGAGAGGAGCTGTAATCAAGGTGGCGTCAGTGGGCTTGTAGAAGATGTCAGTGGATAAAGAATCTCCTGAGATGAAGATAGAGAGATCGAGAAAGGAGAGAGAGGCATCAGAGATAGTCCAAGTGAATTGGAGGGCTGGGTGAAAATTAGTGGCGAAATTTATGAAACTATCGAGTTCTGCATGGATGCAAGAGGTGGCACCAATGTAGTCGTCGACATAGCAGAGAACGAGTTGAGGAATGGGGCTGGAGTAGGCTTGGAACAGAGACCTTTTGATGTAACCAACGAAAAGGCAGGCATAGCTGGGGCCCATGCGAGTACCCTGGGAGCATGTATGGCATACAAGCTAGTCCGGATGCCAATTTTCTGCTGTATTTTCCACATAATTTAATGTTATTGTGATGGTTTCAGACAAAACAGCAGCCTCTGTTCTCTCTAATATGTTTGTTTACACTTAATACAAAGGTACAAATTTCAGAATTCAGCAAAGAAGGATCAAGGCATTGATAAGGAAAGAGCAAATAGAATATGAGACCAGATCCATGAGAAACATAGACAGACATTAAAAATTTAAATCTGAACAAAAAGTTACTGTGAATCCTTGACAGGTTGAAACAGAAATGATCATATAAGTGTAATAAGGACACTGCAAACAAAGGAACCATTTTTTTTCAAATGAGGAGCTCAAGGAAATTGGCATTATTGAAAATTCAGTATTGGGGAACTTAAAGACAATAAATCCCAAGAACCTGATGGCCTGCATCCTTGAGTTTTGAAAGGGGAGCTGTGGAGATAGTAGATACATTTGCTACAATCTTCAAAAATTCCATAGATCTGAATTGATTCTTGTAAATTGGAAGGTAGCAAATAGAACTCTAACATCTAAGAAAGGACAGAGAGAGTAAAAGAGAAACTACAGACTATTTAGTTAGTGCTAGGAAATTGCAGGAATCTGGTATTAAGGAAGTACTATCCTGGCACTTAGGAAATAATAATAAGATTCAGCAGAGTCAACATAAATTTATGAAAGAAAAATCATTTTGGACTAATGGTAATTTTTTGAGGCTGTAACTAACAAAATAGGTAAGAGCAAACCAGATGAGTGTTTATATTTGGACTTTCAAAAAGCTTTTAATTAGGAGCCATACACATTAGTAAACAAAATTAGAGCACATAACGATGGGAAAAATATGACAACAATGATTCAGGTTTTGTTAACAGAGAGGTATATGGATAAATGGTTCATTTTTGGGTTGAAAGGTTATGACATGGAGTGATGCAGGGATCCTTGCTGGGACTCCAAATGTTCACAATCTATATCGATGACTAGGGTGACGAGATCAAGTTGTAACATATCAAAGATAGGAGGGATACAGAACTAAGTAGCAACATGGACTGAAAGGATTCAGGGGAATATAGACAAATATCATTGAATAATATCATTGGAATACAACATGTAAAATGTTCATTTAGCTTGATGAAAAAAAATCAAAAGATGGAGCATTGCTTACATCATGAGAGATTAAAACATGTTCGTATTCAGAGGGACTTAAATGTCCTTCTACATGAATCACTGAAAATTAATATCCAGATTAGCCAATAAGTTATGAAGGCAAATGATGTTTTGGCCTTCATTGCAAGAGGATTTGGATGCAAGAATAGATGCTTCTTTTTCCAATTACATGAGCCCTGGTGGGACAGCATTTAGAATATTGTGTGTAGATCTTGTCTCCCTACTGAAGAAAGATTATATTGCAATTGAGGGGATGAAGTGAGCATTCACTAGGTTGACTCCTGGAATGTTCAATCTGTCACATCAGGAGAGATTAAGCAGAGTGGACTGATGCTGTCTTGCGTGTAGAAGAATGGGAGGCGAGAAGGAGACAATTCTCAGAGGGATTGACAGGTGGATGCAGAGTTGGTGTTTAGAGCCAGACATCACAGTCTCAAAATAAGGGGTCAGCCATTTGGGGTAGAGATGAAAGTCTGATTCCAGTTCCATAAAGACAGCTCAATTTGTGTTTCATGCAGTTCTATGGTATCAGATCCACATTCATGCAATTGTTAGCAGAAGCTTGAAATTCCCGGTTACATGATCATAGAACTTTCTATCTGTCCATCCTGCCAGTACGAGACCTTTGAAAAGGTTTTCCAATCTGTCCCCTGCAGGTGCCACATTTTCAAGTGTTTATTCATCTCCCCTCTGAATGTCATTACTGAAATTGCCTCTACTTTCAGGACGTGTTTTCCATACTTTAACAACTTGATTAAACATATTTCGCCTTTCCTCTATTAACCCTCCTCATCAGTTCAACCCCATTAATTGTCTCCTTAACTTTCCTCCTTTAAAGTCCACCTGCACTAGTCATTCTATGTACGTGAAGTCCCTTATCCCTGGATACTGTCTGATAAATCTCCCTTCACCACTTGAAGGCTTTGGCTTCTTTCTTGAAACATGTGGGCCAGACGTGGAGACTCTGTTCCAGTCGTGACCTAACCAGATCTCACACAATATTTTTGTTTCTGTCCTTCATGAATTTAGCTGTAAGACTGTTTCAACATTGTCACCTATAAAGTTAGTGTAAAGTTATCAACAGCCCAGAGGAGAAAAGGAGAAGATTCTGGTAATTTTGCAGAATTCTATAAAAAGAATGCAAGCAGTTCAATGTTTAATTTAAAAATCTTCTGGCTGCAACCATCTCGGGCCAAATTGGGAAGGGAATCTGCAATAACCTGATGATTTACATCCGTGTGAGTAATATTGTGTTGTGATCTTATTGTTATCATGAATGTCTAAATGCTTCTTACATGGTGCTCCATTGTATAGTGAATATTGTTTTCTAATTTAATGTTTGAATTTATTGAACGGCATTGGTGCAATGCAATCAGTGATGACACACTCGTCAGAGCCCCTGTAGATTTGAATTGACAATCCTCGAATAAACCTTCCTGTTAACTGATTGGTAGTTTCCTGGCAGAAAACAATACTTACCTGGTGACATTGTATAAGAACTAAGCAGAAACTACCTTCTGGTTTCGGGTGAAGACTTTAAGCAGCAAGGCCATTTTGAGACATTGGATGGCAGTTCTTTGCAGAGTTCTTTGAGTATGGATGGAGAGCAATGCAGGGAAGCAAAGACCTTGTTTTTTTTTGTAGAGTCTAGAGGAAAATTCCTGTTCTTGGCCTTACAATGGAGATTTTCTTCTAAACTTAAGGGACCCTGCTATCTTCTGGATTGCTTCAACACAGCCACCTTGAGTGTAGGCAGAGGTCCATGTTTGGCTTAGACCCCAAGTTTCATTTTTAGTAGTAAATTAGTTTACGTCACCTCTTATGGCACGTAAGTCTTCCATGAAACCAGCTCTACTTTGATCCTTTTGATAATGCAAAGCAGTATGTACGCAAATTGTTTATCTGAAGTATACTCAAAATATTACATTCACGAGCATCCATTACCAAGAGATTTACATATATTCACAGGCATCACTTGGACAAAGACCAATGATCTAAATATCTGCTCATAGCCAATGGAAGCAGTGATAAATTAATGACAAAGTGCAATACTATTGCAAAAAAAATGTAATGTTTATCTTCTTTATTATAATGCACAGAATATTCAAGGAACAAGATGTACATTTCAAAATGCTTGAGTGTGCTTTTAAGGTCCTATAAAATAGTCAACAAAAGGAATTAATTGAAAGTAAGAATTGAAGGGAATCTCAATCTTTGAAGGTTCAAATGAATATGAACCAATTATATCAAGCAGATGGGAGATGATAATGCAAACACAAGCAGTAGTTTTCAGACAGAGTCTCTGCAATACTCTGCCATGCAACTCTCCCAACTAATCTCTCACAATCAACCCTCTCCAACCCAAACCTTTTGTATGCAAACCTTTCACGCCCAGCCCTCTTCTCACACAAACTTCTCCTACCCAATCACCTCCCACCCAGTATTCCCCCAATTAACCCTCTCCCAACTAACCCTCTCCCAACCAATCCTTTTCCATCCAATCTTCTCCTATTCCCTCTTAACCCTCATGCACCCAACACTCTCCCAAATAAGATCTCTCTCACCCAACCCTGTCCCACCCAAACTAACTAACCCAACCAATCCTCTCTCAGCTAAACATTTTCCAACCAACCCCCTCTCATACAACCCTTTCCCAAGCCAGTCCATGCAAATGGCTCCCAACTGACCCTTTCGCATCCATCCTCTTCCACTGAGCCATTATACTACCTCTCTCCTGATCAACCCTGCACCACCCCCCCCCCCCCCCCCAATCAGCAAGTCAGTTTGTGAGTAGTAGCCTTGCAAAGGCTCTGCAACTCCTAACATCCTCCTCTGAGCACCTGTGCCACTGTGCTTCCAAGGAGGTGGGAGGTGGGGAGGGCGGGGTGTTATCCTTCCACTACTGCAGGTATCTTTGAACTTGAGCAATCACAACACTTGTTCACAAATGACAAGCTGCTAATAACTGAAAAATAATAAATGTCAAGTTAGGTTCTTCTGTGTGAATTTCAGCCCAATTATAAAATGAGACTGGAAACAATGAGCAGATGCTGAAGCTGTGTTTGGCACTTGGGCAACACTTACTCTGTTGTTTGTGAAAATGAACAATGTGCACTGGCGCCAAGTAATTAATTTGCTTGGCATTAGGTAAGGGAAGGGAGTGACGGCCAGAAATGGTCTTTGGGTGGATGCAACGTTGCACTGTGACATTTCTTCATGACTAAGGCAATGTGATAGTTCCGGTCACTGGGCTAACTCCTGACTACCCCTTGCCTATCAAATCAAAGTATTTCTGAAGCTGAGTGGACCTCTCCAAGCTTTTCTGGAAGCCATGCTGTTCTTTCAGGAATCAGTCATAGAGTCATGGAATCATAAGGTAATACAGCATGGAAACAGGCCCTTTGGCTCAACTCAAACATGCCGAACATGGTGCCACCAAGCTAGTCCCATCTGCCCGCGTTTGGCCCATATCCCTTTTAACCCATTCTGTCCATGTACTTATCTAAAAGTCAGTGGAAGATGCTGGACTGGGAAAATAAGGAAGTTATGAAGGGGTTGTGTTAATTACTGGTGCCGATGTGTAGGAATCTGAGATCAGCCCACAAAAAAGTACGTGGTAACCGTCTCCCAGCCATCCCTACCAAAATTTGAACTAGAATGAGTGGCTTCTCCAATCATTGTGTTTTGTACTTACGTTTTCAGTAAAAATACAAAATTATATCTACTTTCTAGAAACTTGGCTGAATAACTTCAGTCTAAATTACTGGAAGATGTGGCTTAGGTCTGTAACAACAATGAGGAAGTCCAGAGAAGCAAAAGAACTGCAGATGCTGGAGGATATCTGAAATAAATGCCGAAAATACTGGAGGTAGTAGGTCAGGCAGCATCTGCGCAGAGAGAAACAGAGTTAACATTTCAAATAATGTTTCACTGACAGATCGTTGAAAGTTTCATTGCTCACTTTCATGGTCAAGACTGCTGTCTTGAAAGCTAAATTTGTAATTGATGCACTTTCTTGTTCTCTGTTCCCAGATTTGCATATCATATATCATTTTGTTATGTAGTTGGGAAAATATCTCAGAAATCGATGCACAAAGCCATGGTTTACAGTTCCGTGCTTTGTCCAGATGTGCTCCCAGTAAAAGCTGGTCCTACTGGCAAGACCAAAGCACAACAAGAACAGCTATTGTTCAGAGCATAAGGAGAGCAGCCAATGCTTGGTTTCAGACATGATTTTTATTACTTTATTTAATAATAATGACAAAGGTTTTAATCCCATCACTACAACTGATGAATTTAAATTTTTGTAATTAAATTCTGGGATCTGTTCTGGGACCCCTGCTCTTTGTGACTTTTATAAATGACTTGGATGAGGATGTGGAAGGGTGGGTTAGTAAGTTTGCTGATGATACAAAAGTTGGTGGTGTTGTGGACAGTGTGGAAGGTTGCTATAGATTACCACAGGATCTTGATAGGATGCAGAGCTGGGCTGAGAAGTGGCAGATGGAGTTCAACCCAGAGAAGTGTGAAGTGATACACTTTGGAAGATCGAATTTGAAGGCAAAATACAAGGTTAATGGCAGAATTCTTAGCAGTGTGGAGGAACAGAGTGATCTTGGGGTTCACGTCCATAGATCCCTCAAGGTTGCCACACAGGTCGATAAGGTTGTTAAGAAGGCATATGGTGTGTTGGCCTTCATTAGTTGGGGTTTTGATTTCACAAGCTGCGTGGTAATGTTGCAGCTCTATAGAATTCTGGTTAGATCACACTTGGAGTATTGTGTTCGGTTCTGGTCACATCATTATAGAAATGATGTGGAAGCTTTAGAGAGGGTCCAGAGGAGATTTACAAGGATGCTGCCTAGATTGGAGAGCACGTCTTATGAGGATACGTTGAGTGAGCTAGGGCTTTTCTCTTTGGAGAATAGGAGGATGAGAGGTGACTTGATAGAGGTGTACAAGATGATAAGAGGCATAGATCGAGTGGACAGTCAGAGACTTTTTCCCAGGATAACAATAACTAACATGAGGGGGTATAATTTTCAGGTGATTGGAGGAAAATATAAGGGGGATGTCAGAGGTAAATTTTTTGCAGAGTGTGGTGGGTGCGTGTAATGCACTGCCGGCAGAGATTGTGGGGGCAGATACATTAGGGACATTTAAGAGACTCTTAGATAGCCACATGTATGATAGAGATATGGAGGGCTATGTGGGAGGGAAGGGTTAAATTTGTAGTGACTCACCGTCCGAGCAAGCGAACCGGCTCGGCGGTCGGGTCACACGTCATTGAAGCGGCGAGGCCCAAGATGGCGGTGGGACTTCGTATTCCCCGAGCGACAGGGAGAACCCGCACGCAGGAAAGGTTTGATGACGTGGCATATACGTCATTGCCGTCTTGAGTGGGCGGGAACAGGCTCTCTTAAAAGGCCCACGCAAGGCGGGAAAATAAACCAGTTCTATTCTGAAACTCTACGACTAGTGTCTTGTGTTCATTCCGCGGTAGTGACCGCTACATTGGTGACCTCGACGGTCCAAACAGATTTTGGACCTGCACAATGGACAACAACGCAGCATCCAATGCAGTGGCACTCAAGCTGCCCACCTTTTGGACACTCCGTCCCAGCGTCTGGTTTCACCAGGCCGAAGCGCAATTCCACCTTCGGCGGATCACCTCCGACTCCACAAAGTACTACCATGTGGTCAGCTCTCTGGACCAGGAGACAGCCGCCCAGGTCAGTGACTTCATCCAGTCTCCTCCAGAGGAGGATAAGTACCCAGCTTTCAAAGACCTTCTGATTCGGACCTTCTGCCTCTCCCTTCATGATCGCGCCACCCGCCTGCTTCATCTCGATGGCCTGGGGGACAGATCCCCATCCGCCCTAATGAATGAGATGCTGGCATTAGCCGAGGGACACAAGCCCTGCCTAATGTTCGAACAGGCTTTCCTCAAACAACTACCCGATGACATTCACCTGCTGTTGGCCGACGTTGATTTCAGCAACCTGCGTGAGGTGGCTGTCCAGGCAGATGTCCTGTGGAAGGCCAAGTGCGAGCGTGGTTCGTCCGTTGGCCAAATCGCAAGGCCGCGAGCCCAACGCCTGCCTAAACCAGTCCCAGCAACCGGGCGACCACACCCCAGAAACACAGACGACGACAATGGCAACCAGCTGTGTTTCTACCATCAGAGGTGGGGCGCGGAGGCCCGTCGATGCCGCCCACCCTGCAAGTCAGGGAAACGCCAGTGCCAGCCGCCGCTAACAGCTACAGCAGCCGGCCGCCGACAAAGCCTCTTATTCGTTCGGGACAAGCAGTCCGGGCGGCATTTCCTCGTCGATACTGGAGCAGAGGTCAGTATTTTGCCCCCGACCAGCCGTGACACTCATAGCAGGCAACAAGGTCCAGTACTCAATGCCGCAAATGGCACAACGATATGGACTTTCGGTACCCGTACACTTCAGTTACAATTCGGCGGCAGCCGTTTCACCTGGACCTTCACCCTTGCCACCATCGCCCGACCACTCCTAGGAGCCAATTTCCTTCGGGCCCACAACCTTTTAGTCGACCTGTGGGGGAAACGGCTAGTCCACTCCAGAACCTTCCAGACCTACCCCCTGGGAGAAACCAGCCGACCAGCCCTGCGTTTGGACTCCATTTTCCTGTCTGGCCTGAGTTCACCAAGCTCCTAGTCGAATTCCCATCAGTTTGGGCACCTCAGTTTACAAATTCTATGCCCAAATACGGGGTGCAACACCACATCATTACCACAGGAGCATCCCTTCATGCCCGAGCACAACGACTACCTCCAGACAAGCTCCTCCTGGCAAAGGAAGAGTTCCGTCGCATGGAGGAGCTGGGGATTGTTCGCAGGTCAGACAGCCCCTGGGCCTCCCCCCTGCACATGGTCCCCAAAGCCACCAGCGGGTGGAGGCCCTGCGGCGACTATCACAGGCTGAATGACGCCACCAGCCCAGACTGCTACCTCACCCCTCACATCCAAGACTTCACAGCCAACCTACATTGGGCCCGCATCTTCTCCAAGGTGGACCTCATCCCGGGATACCACCAAATCCCGGTCCACCCGGATGACATCCCCAAAACTGCGATTATCACCCCATTCGGCCTCTTCGAGTTCCTTCGAATGTCGTTCGGCCTTTAGAACGTTGTGCAGACGTTCCAGCGGCTGATGGGCATGGTAGGCCGAGACCTGGACTTCGTGTTCATTTACTTAGATGACATACTAATCGCCAGCCGTGACTGCCAAGAACACCTTTCCCACCTCCGCCAACTGTATTCCCGTCTCCGTGATTTCTGCCTCACGATCAACCTGGCCAAATGCCAATTCGGGCTTGACTCTATCGCTTTCCTCGGCCACAGAATCACCAGTGACAGAGCAACACCCCTACCTGCCAAGGTGGACACTATCCGCCATTTTGCCCGCCCCAACACGGTCAAAGGCCTACAGGAATTCCTGGGGATGGTCAACTTTTACCATCGGTTCATCCCTGCAGCAGCCCGTATCATGCGCCCTTTGTTCTCGCTGATGGCTGGTAAGGGCAAGGACATCACCTGGAACGACGGGGCTGCGGCTGCCTTTGTTAAGGCCAAGGATGCCCTGGCAAATGCCATGATGCTTGTACACCCTAGGACAGACGTCCCAACCGCCCTCATGGTGGACACATCCAACACCGCAGTTGGTGGGGTACTGGAACAACTAATCGAAGGCTGTTGGCAACCCTTGGCATTTTTCAGCAGGCACCTTAAACCACCCGAACTGAAATGCAGTGCTTTTGATCGGGAACTTCTAGCGCTGTACCTGGCGGTCCGGCATTTCCAGTACTTTTTTGAAGGCAGGCCTTTCACCGCTTTCACTGACCATAAGCCTTTGTCCTTCGCCTTCTCCAAAGTCTCTGATCCCTGGTCAGCTCGTCAGCAGAGACGTTTGTCCTACATTTCCGAATTCCCAACGGATGTCCATCATGTCTCCAGGAAGGACAATGTCATTGCTGACGCACTTTCCAGACCAACCATCCGCAGCCTGTCCCTGGGTATCGACTACAAGGCCCTGGTTGACGCACAGCAAGCCGATGACGAACTGCCCAGCTACAAAACCACAATCTCGGACCTGCAGCTCCAAGATTTCCTAGTTGGTCCTGGTCAGCAGACCCTCCTTTGCGACATCGCAACAGGTCAACCCCGCCCTATAGTTCCTGCAGCCTGGCAGAAACGCATTTTCGATTCGATACATGGGTTGGCGCACCGGTCCATCAGATCAACTGTCTGGCTGGTTGCCAGCAAGTTCGTCTGGCATGGCCTGTGCAAACAGGTCAGGGAGTGGGCCAGGACTTGTCAGTACTGCCAGACATCGAAAATCCAACGACACACCAAGGTCCCGCCATGGCAGTTCGAGCCTACCCGTAGAAGGTTCGACCACATCCACGTCGACCTCGTAGGCCCTCTGCCGGTTTCAAGAGGGGCCCAGTATCTCCTTACCATCGTGGACCGGTTCACGAGGCGGCCAGAGGTAACCCCTCTATCTGACATCACGACTGATTCCTGTGCCTGGGCGCTGCTCACAACTTGGATCTCACGCTTTGGTGTTCCAGCCCACATCACTTCAGACAGAGGCACCCAATTTACCTCCAGCCTCTGGTCTGCATTAGCGAACATGCTGGGGACGCAGCTGCACACCACCACGGTCTACCACCCTCAATCAAAGGGGTTAGTGAAACGTTTCCACCGCCACCTGAAATCATCCCTGATGGCCTGCCTGAAGGGTCCTAACTGGGTCGACAAAATGCCTTGGGTCCTGCTCGGCATATGCACTGCCCCCAAAGAAGACCTCCACGCTTCGTCAGCTGAACTCGTGTACAGAGCGCCCCTGGTCGTCCCAGGGGACTTCATACCCTCCCTTCGGGACCAAGGGGAACAACCCACGGCAGTCCTGCAAAGACTGCGCGACAGGCTCTGAAACTCAGCCCTGATTCCCACTTCGCGGCACGGTCAAGCCCCGTCCTGTAAGCCCAAAGAACTATGAGACTGTAGGTTTGTTTTCGTTCGCAGGGGCACACCTCGGGCACCGTTGCAACGACCATATGAGGGGCCGTTCCGAGTCATCAGAAATAATGGGTCCACCTTTATTTTGGACATTGGGGGCAAGGAGCAGGTCTTCACGATGGAGCACCTCAGACCGGCCCATTTAGATCTACAACAACCAGTCGAGGTTCCAGCACCGTGACGCAGAGGCTGACCTCCTAAGCAGCGGCCGACACAGCCCACAGACCTTGGTGACCGTATCGCCGGTTCTGGGGGGGGGGGGGGTTGTGTAGCGACTCACCGTCCAAGCAAGCGAACTGGCTCGGCGGTCAGATCGCGCGTTGTTGAAGCGGCGAGGCCCAAGGTGGCGGTGGGCCTTCGTCTTCCCCGAGTGACAGGGAGAACCCGCGCGTGGGAAAGGTTTGATGATGTGGCGTATACGTCATTGCTGTTTTGAGTGGGCGGGAAAAGGCTCTCTTAAAAGGCCCATGCAAGGTGGGAAAATAAACCAGTTCTGTTCTGAAACTCTATGACTAGTATCTTGTATTCATTCCACGGTAGCGACCGCTACAGATTGATCATAGAGCAGGATAAGATGTTGGACAACATTGTGGGCCGAAGAGCCTATACTGTGCTGTAGTATTCTCTGTTCTATAAGTAAACCTGGAATTTAAAAAAAAAATTGGTATTGGTATTGTTTTATTACTGCCACCTGTACTGAGGTACAGTGAAAAGCTTGTCTTACAAACCGATCGTTCAGGTCAATTCATTACACAGTGCAGTTACATTGAGTCAGTACAGAGCGCATTGATGTAGTACAGGTAAGAACAATAACAGTACAGAGCAAAGTGTCACAGCTACAGAGAAAGTACAGTGCAATAAGGTGCAAGGTCACAACAAGGTAGATCATGAGGTCATAGTCCATGTCATTGTATAAGGGAACTGTTCAATAGTCTTATCACAGTGGGGTAGAAGCTGTCCTTAAGTCTGGTGGTACGTGCCTTCAGGATCCTGTATCTGCTACCCGACGGAAGAGGAGAGAAGAGAGAATGTCCCGGGTGGGTGGGGTCTCTGATTATGCTGGCTGCTTCACCAAGACAGCGAGAGGTAAAGACAGAGTCCAAGGAGGGGAGGTTGGTGTCCTTAATGCTCTGGGCTGTGTCCACAACTCTCTGCAGTTTCTTGCGGTCCTGGGCAGAGCAGTTGCCGACATGGAATGTCCAGATTGTTATTAAATCCCACTGATGTTCTTCAGTGAAGGGAATTTACGTCCTTACCCTGCCTGGCCAGACATGTAATTGACTCTTAAATGCCCTCTGAAGTAGCCCAACTCTGTAATAAATAAAATATGATTATTCAGTCTGGAGTATTGCCTGTCATTTAAACTGATGTTTCACTTGTCAGAGTCAAAGCTGGAGAGCAGGCCATCAGAAGATGTTGTTTCAACAGCCAATGTATAGGTAAACATTGATACAAGGTCTTCAGTGAAAACAAAAATCGGGAGCATCATAAAACTAGCATTGTAAAACTACACAGAATAAAACCACCCATTTTACTCTGTCATGCAGTCAAACGACTTGGACATCTGCAAACTACAGCACCAGCTGTTAAGCAGCAACTTATCTGATATCTTTTTAATTTAGTGAACAGTAATATTTCTCATTCTTTACTTCATTCAAGTGGACATTGCCAGCAAAGCTTGCATTTGATGCCTGTCCCTAATTGCCATTGAGAAGGTGCCATCTTCTTGAATTGTTCCAGTCCTTCTGGAGAAGGTGCTCCCACAATGGTATAAAGCAGAGTATTCCAGGATTTTGGCTTGGTGATGGAGAGAGATTTGCAATGCATTGCCAAATCATCTTGTCTATAACCTGGAGGGAACCCACTCACTTGGTGCCCTTATCCTTCTGGGTTGTAAAGGTCATAGGTTTTGAAAGTGCTGTCAACAAAGTCTTGTTAAGGGCTGTAGTGCATCTTAATGCTGAACATCTCACAAGATAAAAATGTAACTTTTGGGTTACTTTCAATATTATTCTTTATGTCAGCACAAGCTTTATATCCTAGTTGGCTCTAAAGTTGAAATGGTCATATCAGCGGGGATTTTATTCAGAAATTATTCCACTTAGGAAGGATTGCATGTCTGCAGTGAGATGACAAATGCTCAAGATGTTTTTTTTAAAGTATACTTTCAAATGCTAACAAGTGATCACTGAAGTTCACCTTTTTGATCTAGAGTCTTGTTTCTCAGTTAAGCTGATGTGGAAACAGGTGTAAAGATCCACAAGCCTCACAGTCACCTTATTTATGGAAGAACGTTAATATGTAGGAAACAGTTCAGAGAGGGTTTATTAGATCAGTAGTTGGATGGTTGTCTATTGCAGAAAAGTTGAACTGGTTAAGCTTATATTTGCTGGTGCTTAGAGGAGTGAGAGGGGACTTGACTGAAACATATTGAACTCTATGTGGTCTTGACAGGGTGGAGAATCTATTTAAAATAAGAGGTCACCTATTTAAGAACTAAAGTTTTTTTTATGCTTTCAGATTATTATGAGTCTTTGGAACTCTTCCTCAAAAGGAGGTGGAAGCAGAGTTTTTGAATATTTTTACGTCAAAGTAGACAGATACTTGGGAATCAAGGGTGTGATTTAACAGCAGGCATTTTTCACACCCATGATCTTATTAAATGGCAAAGCAAGAAAGCGAAGTTGAAGAGCTTACTCCTACTCCTAATTTGTAAGTTTGTTTCTAAGTACTTACCTGAATGCCAAGAAGGCCTTGAAAGACTTGTGCATCCCCATGTGCTCTTGATGTTAAGAACCTCTCTCAGATTCACCTCTCATCCAGCACACCATCCAACAAAATACCACCTACCACAGATGCCACTTGCCTAAAGGGCCCAACTCCAACCTGGAGTTAACCAAGTTCAGCATCATTGGTGATCTTCACCCAATCTCTGCTACTAATGCATGGGTCATCCAAGACTGCCAGCCCATGACAGAACTCCATCTTTGGCATGAGCTTTCAGTATTATACCCATGCTTGTCACAGCTGAAAAGTCAATTGGCAGTAAATTGTGTGCTGAAATGGCTGAAAGCTCCTTTCCGTCTAGAGCATGAATTGTCACTGGAGATTTCACAGAGCATTACCCCCTAGGCCTCTGGAGAGGCCCAGCTACTGGCTCACATTGGGCCGCCTTTTAAGAGCTGACATCAAGGCTCCGGGTGAAGACCGACACCAGGGATCCTGTTAGCCAAGGGCTGGAATGGCAGATTGAAGTTATGTCAACAGCAAAGGGTAAACTAGGCACAGTTGCTGGAGCAGGGTACATGTTGCTAGTGGAAATCAGGTAAAAGTTGCTCACAGAGGTTATTAGCAAAGTCAATGCTGGACTGAAACAGGTAGAAGCCACTGATACCTATCCTGCTTTCACCTATTTATAGAACATAGAACATAGAACAGTACAGCACAGAACAGGCCCTTCGGCCCACAATGTTGTGACGACATACCTATTCCCTCCTACCTATAGATTGTCCATATCCCTCCACTTTCCTCTCATTCATGTACTAATCCAAGCCCCTCTTAAAAGCCCCCAATGAGTTTGCCTCCACCACCCTATCAAGCAACGCATTCCAGGCATCCACCACTCTCCCAGTAAAAAATGTACCCCTCACGTCTGTTCTGAACCTACCCCCCTCATCTTAACTGCATGCCCTCTGGTATTGGCTTGCTCAATAATGGGAAAAAGATATTGCTTGTCCACCCTATCTATGCTCCTCATAATTTTATACGCTTCCAACAGATCACCCCTCAGCCTCCACCGCTCCAGAGAAAAGACCCCAAGTTTGTCCAGCCTCTCCTGATAGCACATGCCCTCTAATCCAGGCAGCATCCTAGTAAATCTCCTCTGTACCATCTCTAAAGCCTCAACATCCTTCCTGTGGTGAGGTGACCAGAATTGTATGCAATACTCTAAATGCGGCCTAACCAGAGTTCTATGGATATGCATCATAACTTCTTGACTCCTGTAGTCAATATCTTGATTAATAAATGCAAGCAATAGTTGTGAAAGTTTGAAAGCAATAGTTGGCCTGATTATGGAAAAAGTATCAGTTTAATTCAACTGATCAGGAAATCTCCACTCTCAGGTTTTTTCATTAAATGCACATTGACAATCCATGATTTTCACACATAAGTAGTTCTTATAACTAGTGTATTCACATTTAAATGAAACTAATATGTTTGCATGGACACTTTCACAACATCAGAATTCCACATCTTGTGGTCTTTGACAATTGATAAACTATAGAAAGCATGAGCGAATCAATTAAAAGCAGATCATACCTAGTTGTAGTTATAAACAAGGTTATTTGTACTTAAATAATAAAGTGTATCTTTAATGAATCCTGTAGGTTGTGGGAGCTTCCGCCTGCCAGCAAACAGCTGACTCCCTCCCTCTCTCTCTCTCTCTTCTTTCTGGGCTCGGCGAACGGCCTGGAGATCTCTAGGGTCAAGGCTGCCCCCTTCTGGGCAGCACAACCAGAAGTCGCAGAGGGAACTGGAGCACATACAATGTTGCCCTCTTGAGCTAACACCCATTTTTCTGGCCACCCATTTGGGAGTTTAGTAGAGCAGCAGTCAGGACACAAAACCTTGAAAATATCCTCACAGGTGGGCAGACCAGGAGTGCTTTTGGGATGTATTCAGTTTGCACACTCTCAGACACGGTAACAAACTCCATTTTCTCCAGGCCAACTTCTATTAATGTAGCCAACAAGCAATAAGAGAGTGAGACCAATGATTTGGGAGGATATGAGGATATGGAAAGATCTATCCTTCCTAATTTTAAGATGGAGAAGAGGCCTCCCTCTATTGCAGGTGCAATCCCAACTATGTTCATGGGCAAAGCAAAAAACTCTAAAGTAGCATAATGGAGTAGAGACCTGACAGAATGGCCTCCCCACTGTTCCCAAATTGAAAAGCAAAGAACTGCAGACACTGAAATAAAAGCAGAGAAACAGCAAGTCAGGCAGAATCTGTGGAGAGAGAAACAGAGTAAATATTTCTGGTTCTATGATCTTTAAGATGCTGCGTTACCTGCTAAGTATCTCCAGTATTTTCTGTTTTTATTTCTCATTATTCCTCTTGGCTTCAGCTCTGAACACACATTCAAAATGCAGGGAAGGGGAAAGGCAAACTCTGTGCAACTAATTACAGGGACTGCCTTTCCAAAGCAATTCATTCGAGACAAATGTCTTTCAGATTTGCCGAGAATGTGCTGAAGTTCTTTCTTATTTTATTCTGGGAAATATCTAGAGTTAATATGCAATTGGGAGCTGAAATAAATGTTTTATATATTGTCTACATATAACAGTTTTTGTTAACATTTTAGTCATAAAAATACATTAAATCAGTGGAGGTGATTGTAAGACATATCTGCAGAAACTGTGTTGAGGCAATGTCAAAAACCTGTTACAAAGAAAATCCATTCAAAACCTTTAATGTATTTGTGTGAACAGCATAAACAGCTTTGCAGATGGGTGACAAGTGGCCTCTATAGGTGTCCCCAGAGAGACTAAATGCCTGAAAGCTGTTAAGAGAAAATTACCTTAAACCTTTACAAGTGGATTGTGTTGTACTGTATGGAAAGATTTGGTACACATTGGTAAAGTAATCTGCTCATGGCTTGGATTGGGAGGTCAGTTCTGCTCACTGTAAATTCAGGATTATGTTTGTAACTTGGAGTCGGAGGATCAGTCACAACACAAAAGCAACTGCTTCTCTCTTTCAAGTTACAGTGAGCTGGAGGATTAAAGTCATTGAGTTGCAGCCTGAAGTCAGCATCTCTCTCAATCTCTTTTTTGTGAGAAAGCATGAAGCATAAACAAATGCTTTGACCATTTATACTTCCTACTTGCTTGAGCATAAATATTCATGCTAGGAGGTGATCTCGTGAATTGCCGAACATCTCATTTAATGCAAGGGAATCTAAGCCAACAAGCAACCTAACAGTCTCCAATGGGATGTTTGTTTAACCTGGGGCATTGTGGGGATCTGGAAATGTGTCAAAAGAAATAGCAGCTTTTGACTGCATCACATCAGACAGAAATAAAAAAAATCGGTCCCAACAGCAATTGGCTCAATTCAAATGTGTTTTATTTGTAGATCCTACGAAGGAGCTATGAAAATTAAAGCAGCTAAAAATTGTGTGATATTGAGACCAACTTGCTTAATATTGAAATGAATTCAATTGTTTTGTATCCAAGCTTGAGATGATGTTAGTCAAATGCAGTAGTTGCATGTAATGCAAAAAAATGGATGATATTTATTGAGAGAGAACAAATAATGTGCAGTGAGTAACTCTGTTATTGGTTTGCTTGATATGTGGTACAGATTTTTGTGCACAGTGCTCAGGGAGTGTGACAGATAGGCAGAAATGTGAAGCTTTTAGGAGAGATTTTGATTTTCATTCTTACTTGCGTAAGTAGCAGGCAAGTAGGACATATATTATGGAATGTAAAAAGGTTCATTGTTGGACCTTCTGCATCTTACTACCATTGCCTGATCTGCTTTTAGTTCTTCGTCATGGTCATTGAGCACCAACCTCTCCTTCTGATGCACACATGCAGCATGTTGTAACGAGCTTCCAGCTTTCAAAGCTGCACCAGAGTGGTTTCTTTCAGGTAAACAACACCACAAATGGTTCTTCCATCTACACCTAGTACTGGCAATCGGCTTGTGGTTGGGGAGAGTGTTAGGAGGCTGACTCATCAATAATGTCAGAATCAAAATCAGATTTATTATCACTGACATATGACATGAAATTTGTTGTTTTGCGGTAGCAGTACAGTGCAAATGTTTTGTTAGAAATAGATGTTGCTTGTGGTCCATTCTGAGCTGATGCACTTGCAGGTATAAAGCTGTTGCTCTTCACTACATGTTAACAGCAATAGAATAACAAGCAAGATGCTGGAGGAACTCAACGGGTCAGGCGGCATCTGTGGAGGAAAAAGGACAGTCGACGTTTCGGGTCAAGACGCTTCATCTAGACTGCCAGTCCAGATCCCAGGTGAAGGATCTCGACCCGAAACGCTGACTGTCCATTTTCCTCGATGGATGCTTCCTGACCCACTGAGCTCCTCCAGAATCTTGTCTGTTGCTCCAGGTTACAGCATATGCAGTCTCTTATGTCTCCATCAGCAATAGAGTCGTAGAGCCTCCAGAGATACAGCACAGAAACAGGATCTACAGTCCTCTGAGTCTGCACTGACCATCAACCACCCATTCACACCAATGCTCCATTGATCCCACATTCCCATCAACTCCCCCCTAGATTCTACCACTCACTTATGGACCAGGGCCAATTTGCAGTGGCCAAATATCCTATCAACCAGCATTTCTTTGGGATTTGCGAGGAAACCAGAATACTCAAAGGAACCCCACTTAGAGAAAATTCAAGCTCTGCACAGACAGCACCTGAGGTCAGTAATCAACATGATCTCTGGTGCTGTGAGACAGAGGCTCTATTAGGTGCCCCACCGTGCTACCTATTTGGATTATATTGCATCTTTATTGCAACAAAGTATTCCATAGTTCTTCTAAAGGAGTGTTAGCAAACAAAATCTGATGCCAAGCCACATGAGAGATATTGGATCAGATGAGAAAAACATTGGTCAAATAAGTGCATTCTAAGTAACATTTTAAAGGAGATGAGATAAGGAGGTGCAAATAATGTTAGGGTGGTGGAGGTTACTCCAGAGGTTAGACCTTGGTAACTGGTTGCCATAGGTGAAGCAATGAGACGTCCAAGTGGTGAGAAATGGAAGAGTACAGAGTTCTTGAGTATTGCTGTCTGAAGGAGTTTATAGAGAAAAGGACTGCTCAAGGCTATGATCGATTGGAAAACAAGTGTGCAGAGCATAAACAATGCTCTTGCCTGATTGGGAGCCAATGCCAGTTAGCAGAGAGGAAAGGGTGAACATAACTTGTTGTGAGATAGGACATAAGCTGTAGTTTTGCATGAACTGAAACTGAAGGAAGTGTGTTACGGACTCAGTGAAAGTCCCTTTAAGATAGAGAGTGTGTGTGTATGTGTGTGTGGGGCGTGCTTACGTCAATAGACGATAAAGGACGTAATGACGTTGTTGAAGAGGTTGAAGAAGTAAGAAGAAGGAGAGAGAGAGAGAGAGAGAAGGGAGAGAGACACCAGCCTGCTTGTTTTCTCTATCGATGGATGAGAAACAATAACTGTGTTTGCCACTGAAATCCATGTATGGAAGTTGGAAGTAATCCGGTGGAGTTCACTTTGTTGCTGACCTGTAGAAGGAAACAGCTATTTGTGTGTGGACGACCACGATTCGGATGCTTTTCGGGGTGAGGAAGTCACTACCGAGTAAACACTGGAGTGTCGTTTGGGTTCCATCATGGAACATTTGGATTTCGTATTTACTCTCCCTATGCTTCTCTACGTCTACGTCTTACCTTCAGACAACGGTGGTTGTTGAAGAAGCCCTTGCTCATGTTTCACCTTATGGCTTGCGGAACTGAACTTTAAGAACCATTCCGGAACTGGGAGTTTTGGACTTTGTCACACACACACACGACGAGTTTAGTTTTGGGGTTAACGTTCCAGGTTTAACATTTTTGAATTCTAACATACTAACATTTTTACTTTTATTTTACGTATGGTCATAAGTAGTGATTAATAAAATAGTTTTTAACACTGAATCATGCTCAGTGTGTTTCTTTTGTTGCTGGTTCGTGACAAAATTGGGGGCTCGTCCGGGATAGTTCCCAAGGTTAACGAGATCCGTCCGGGATCCAATCCAAACATTAACGAGTGTCGTCTGGGATCGTTCCCCAGATTGACGAGATTTGTTCGGGATTCAATCCAAAGATTTTTGAGGGAGGTCTGATAAATTCTTTTTAATTGGCTTGTGTGTGTGGAAACCAGCAGCAATGGATATTAAGGCATTTTTGGAGTCACCAACCCAAAAGGGATTGGAGGTGGCGAAAAAGGATGATCTGATAAAGATTGCTACAAGGTTAAACCTTACAGAAGTAAAGCAGTCTATGAGAAAGGCAGATATTCAGAGACTGATAGCTGGCCATTATGTGGAAAAGAAGGTGTTTGAGAAGGAAGTGTTAAAACAGTTTCCTGGCAGTGAAATAGCAATTTCTGAGGCACAGGTGCAGCTGGCAAAGATAGAGGCTGAACGAAAGCAAAATAAATTAGAAGCTGAACGAGAACAAAAGAGATTAGAGGCTGAACGAGAGCAAACCCAGTTAAAGATAGAGGCCGAACAAAAGAAATTAGAGGCCGAACAAAAGATAACTCAGATGAAGTTAGAGGCTGAACGGGAATGGGAACTAATTCGGTTAAAGTTTGAGGCAGAGGAGAAGGAAAAACAGAGGCAGCATGAGTTACAAATGAAGCGTAGGAGTTTGGAATCTGATTCTGATGATGGTTTTTCAGCCAGCAGGGAGGTTCGATTAGTTCCTCCTTTTGAGGAAGATCAGGTTGATCAGTATTTCCAACATTTTGAAAAGGTTGCTGTGAGTTCAAACTGGCCAAGGAAAGGATGGGCTCTTATGGTACAGAGTGTGATTAAAGGGAAAGCTCAGAAAGCTTATTCTGCTTTGTCTGCTGAGGATGCAGCTGATTATACCAAGGTAAAACAAGCTATTTTGAAGGCCTATGAATTGGTCCCTGAGGCTTATAGACAAAAATTCAGAGACTTGAGGAAATCTGCAGATCAGACTTATATGGAATTTGCCAACGGAAAGAGAATATGTTTTGAACGATGGTGCCTGGCTAAAAATGTAGGTGGGGATTTTGATAAATTGAAAGAATTGATACTAGTGGAAGACTTTAAAAGATGTGTTCCAGCTGAATTAACAACATATTTAAATGAAAAGGGAGTGGAAACTTTACAAGAAACTGCTAGGTTGGCAGATGATTATGCTTTAACCCATAAATCCAAATGGGAACAACCTAAAACCTTTCAAAAGAGTTACAAGGACAATCCAGGTAAACCAGAGATTAAATTGGGAGGTAATCAAAAAGGAAAAGATGAAAAGAAGCCAGGGCTGGAGAAACCTGTTGAGCGTACTTGTTATTACTGTAGGAAACCTGGCCATGTGATATCTAATTGTGCCCTTTTGAAGAAAAAGAAGGAAGCTGTGCCCAATGCTTGCTTTCAGGCAATTAAAAATCAAAAAGGTTTAGGAGATGCTGTTAAAGATCAGTCCTTGAAAGAGGGAAAAGCGGAAAAGTTGGAGGAGGTGAGAAAGGAATTCCGTTCGTATGTATCAGAGGGTTTTGTTTCACTGAATGATGAGTCACCCCAGGTGCCAGTGAAAATTCTTAGAGATACTGGGGCTAGTCAATCTCTCTTGCTGGACAGTGTTTTAAATTTTGGAGAAGAAAGTGACACTGGTGAAGTAAATCTAGTACGAGGCGTTACAGGTGAGACCATGTCTGTCCCTTTTCACAGGGTGATTTTAAAGTCAAAGTTCGTAGAAGGACCAGTCGAGAAGGGATAAGACCTAGTTTGCCAGTTGAAGGAGTTTCTTTGTTATTGGGAAATGACCTTGCAGCTGGAGAAATTGTTCCTGTGGTACGGTTAACGACCAAACCAAGGATTGATGAGTCTGAGAATGATCCAGATGTTTACCCATCATGTGCGGTGACTCGAGCTAGAGCTAGAGAATTAGCCAAGACAGACAGTCCGGTGCAGTCTGATGTGGTTCCTTGTGACAGTCCTAAACAGGAAGAAAATTATGATGCCTTTTCTGAGACTTTTCTGTCTTCATTGGAGGATTAACATCCTTATAGTGAGCCTGAATTTAAAGATTTGTCTTTGTCGAGGAAGGATTTTATGGTGGAACAGACAAAGGACCCTGAGTTGACAGAATTGAAAGAAAAAGCACTCTCATGTGAGGAGATTGAAAAAGTGCCAATTGGATACTATGTCAAAAATGGAGTGTTAATGAGGAAATGGAGACCTCCTCATGTTCCTGTTACTGAGGAATGGGAAGTTATTCATCAGGTTGTTGTTCCAAAAGTTTATAGGGATGAAATTTTAAACTTGGCCCACAGTATGCCTTTGGGTGGTCATTTTGGTGTGAATAAAACTGTAGGGAAGATCTTGAAACAATTCTATTGGCCTGGTTTGAGAAAAGATGTGGTGATGTTTTGTCGAACCTGCCACACATGTCAGATGGTAGGTAAACCAAATCAAAAACCCCCTGTGGCTCCGTTGAAACCAATTCCTGCTTTTGGTGAGCCCTTTTCGAAGGTGATTGTGGACTGTGTTGGTCCATTACCAAAGTCTAAGACTGGAAATCAGTATTTGTTAACCATCATGTGTGCCACTTCTAGATTTCCAGAGGCAATACCCCTTAGAAATATTAAGGCCAAGACGGTGTCAAAGGCTCTTGTAAAATTTTTTACCTTGTTTGGTTTGCCAAAAGAAATCCAATCTGATCAAGGTAGTAATTTTATGTCAAAGTTTTTTCAACAAATAGTCTATGAGCTGGGAGCAAAGCAGATTGTATCATCTGCATATCACCCAGAATCTCGAGGAGCCCTGGAGAGATTTCATTCTACTCTCAAAAATATGCTGAAGACTTATTGCTTTGAAAACACAAAGGATTGGGACGAAGGTATCCACTTACTTTTGTTTGCCGTTAGAGAATCAATCCAGGAGTCAATAGGATTTAGTCCGTTTGAGCTTGTATTTGGACATAGGGTGAGAGGACCTTTGGAGTTATTGAGAGAGCAATGGGTTAATGAGGAAGTGCACTTGAGTCTGTTGGACTATGTCCAAAAATTTAAAACTCGGTTGGAGAGAGTCTGCCAGCTAGCAAGAGAGAATTTGAAAACAAGCCAGATGAGAATGAAGACATATTTTGATAGACGTGCTCGGCCTAGGACATTCGCAGTGGGGCAAAAGGTGTTGGTATTTTTCCCTAGCCAAAATAATCCCTTGCAATCTCGTTTTTCTGGACCCTACGTTATTGAATCTCGAGTGACTGATCTAACATATATAATCAAAACACCAGATAGACGCAAGAGAACACAACTCTGTCATGTAAACATACTAAAACCTTATTATGAGAAGGATTCAGTTGTGGCCTTGGTGGATGATGTAAATGTTGTTTCTAGAATGCCTGATGTTAATGTTGAGGAAGGCCAATTTAGACCAAATATTGTTCCATCGAAAAAAAAACCAAAATATCATGGAGAACCTTGAAACGAAGTTGGACCATTTACAAGTTTCACAAAAACAACAGATGAGAGAATTAATTTTAAAATTTAAAAATCTGTTCCCAGATGTTCCAAACAGAACATCGATAATTACCCATGATGTTGATGTTGGGGATGCAAAACCAATCAAACAACACCCATATCGAATGAATGTGGAAAAAAGTAAACTTGTTGATCAGGAAATCAAATACATGTTGGAGCTTGGGAAGCCAATTGGATTCATTTCTATCAGTGGCCAAATTAATTCTTGCAAGTTGTTGATGATCCAGAAATTTGAGTGCAATAATTGCTTTGGCTTTCACCTACAGTTTTGTTTCCCTTTGGTGATTTTAGCTATGAATGTTACAGAACAAACTGCAGTCCAAGGTCAAGATCATTCGTCAGCTTGAGTGTCTTCAAAGGCAGCTTCTCACTGTAGCTGCATTTTGCATTGTAGCTTCTTAACTTATGTATTAGAACATAGAACGTAGAAGAGTACAGCACAGTACGGGCCCTTCAGCCCATGCTGTTGTGCTGACCTATATAAACCTTATCCCCATTCAACTTATCCCCCAGTCCACCTCACATAACCCTCTATTTTTCTTTCGTCCATGTGCTTATCTAATAGTCTCTTAAATGACCCTATCGTATCAGCCACTACCAACACCCCCAGCAGTGCATTCCAGGCACCCACCACTCTCTGTGTAAAAAAAAACTACCTCTGACATCTCCCCTAAACTTTCCTCCACGCACCTTAAATGGGTGACCTCTAGTACTGGCCATTGCCACCCTGGGGAAAAGATGCTGGATGTTCACTCTATCTGTGCCTCTCATAATCTAATATACTTCTTTCAAGTCTCCTCTCATCCTCCGTCACTCCAAAGAGAAAACTCATTCAACCTCTCCTCACAAGACATATTCTCCAAACAAGGTAGCGTAAATCTCCTCTGCACCCTCTCCAAAGCTTCCACATCCTTCCTAAAACATACCACCCAGAACTGAACACAATATTCCAAGTGTGGTTAACATTACCTCTCGGCTCTTGAACTCAATCCCCCAGCTAATAAAGGCCAGCACACCATATGCCTTCTTAACTGCCTCATCCACTTGTGAAGCAACTTTGAGGGATCTATGTACTTGGACCCCAAGATCTTTCTGTTCTTCCACACTGCTAAGAATCCTGCCATTAACCATGTACTCTGCCTTCACGTTCATTCTTCCAAAGTGTATCACTTCATACTTCTCCAGATTGAACTATATCTGCCACTTCTCCACCCAGCTCTGCATCCTGTCTAAATCCAGGTGCAACCTACAACAACCTTTTTCACTATCTACTACACACCAACCTTCGTGTCATCTGCAAACTTACCTACCCATCCTTTCACCTGCTTTTCTCCATGGATCACCTGTTTTTCTCCACGGATGCTGTCTGGCCTGCTGAGTTCCTCCAGCATCATCGTGTTTTTCATCTAGATTCCAGCATCTGCAGTCCTTTGTTTCTTTAAAAACATGGGCTTTTGGTCCTCAACTTTGCCACTGTTGCCTATTTACAAGGAGATGATTGCAAATAAGTGTTTCTTTGTTGAATGAATATAGAATGTTCAAGAAGAAATTTGTCTGCAGGACCATGTGAAAGCATACCACTGACTTTGGGTGCTGTCTGTGTGGAGTTTGCTCTGGTTTCCTCCCACATCCCAAAGTCAAGCTGATAGATTAATTGGCAATTTTAAATTATCCTTTGGTGGAGGTAAAGTGGCAAAAGAATGAGAGGGGGAGTTGACAGACATGTAAGAGAAGATAAGTTGCGGGGCTATAATGGAAGAGGGAAGGGGAATGGGCCTGATGGATCACTCTGTTGTGTGCTATCATGGATCTGGAATTGGAATTGGAATTGGTTTATTATTGTCACATGTACCGAGGTACAGAGAAAAACTTGTATACTGTTCATACATATCAATACATTACACAGAGCTAACGAGGTAGATAGTGAGGTCAAGAGTCCATCTTATGGTACTAGGGAACCATTCAATAGTCTTGTAACAGTGGGGTAGAAGCAGTTCTTGAGCCTGCTGGTACGTGCTTTCAGGCTTTTGTATCTTCTCCCCGATGGGAGACAGGAGAAAAGAGAATGTCCTGGGTGGGTGGGATCTTTGATTATGCTGGCTGCTTTGCCAAGGCAGTGAGAAGTATAGACTGAATCCATGAGGGGAGGCTGGTTTCCGTGATGTGTTGAGCTGTGTCCACAACTTTCTGCAGTTTCTTGCGGTCACGGGCAGAGCAGTTGCCGTACCAAACTGTGATGCATCCAGATAGGATGGTTTCTATAGTGTATTGTCAAAAGTTGGTGAGGTTTGACCCGGACGTGCCAAATTTCTTTAGCCTCCTGAGGAAGTTGAAACGCTAGTGTGCTTTCTTGGCCATGGCGTCTACGTGATTGGACCAGGATAGGCTATTGATGATGTTCGGTCCCAGGCACTTGCTCTCAGCCTTCTTGACCTCAGCACTGTTGATGTAGACAGGAGCATGTGCATCGCACCCCCCCACCCCCGCCTGAAGTCAATGACCTGCCCTTTTGTTTTGTTGACATTGAGGGAAAGGTTGTTGTCATGACAACATGGCACTTAGCTCTCTACTTCCTCCCTGTACTCCAACTCAATGTTATTTGAGATACGGCCTACTACGGTGGTATCATCTGCAAACTTGCAGATGGATCTAGAGCAGAATCTGGCCACACAGTCATGAGTGTATAGGGAGTAGAGTAGAAGGCTGAGGACACAGCCTTGTGGAGCACCAGTGTTGAGAATAATCATGCCGGAGGTGTTACTGCCTATCCTCACTGATTGCAGTCTGTTAGTCAGGAAGTCAAGGATCCAGTTACAGAGTGAGGTGTTGAGTCCCAGGTCTTGGAATTTGGTGATGAGTTTGCTTGGAATTATAGTATTGAAGGCAGAGCTGTGTCAATAGACAATAGTTTAATGTAGGTGTCTTTACTGTCCAGATGCTCCAGAGATGAGTATAGGGCCAGGGAGATGACATCTGCCGTAGACCTGTTTCGGCGATAAGCGAATTGCAGTGAATCGATGTAGTCTGGGATGCTGGAGATGATGCGTGCCATGACCAGCCTCTCAAAACACTTCATGATGGTGGATGTCATGGGCTGAGTGGCCTCTTTCCATGTCATAATAAGTAATTGTAATTCATCACCTAGTAACGATTTACGTACACAGGTTAATACTAATTTAGTACAATGATTACTTGGAGAGTATGGAGGGTTACTAACACTGGAATATTTACCGATAGGCTCCAGTAATTCACAGGTCCTGCTGATTTGGCACAAGGCACTCTGGATTATAATCCAATTAAAGTCTTGGAAGAAATGCATAAAGTCCACAGGGAGTACAAAACTGAGGAAGGGTAAACAATTTTATTAAGAAGCATTATTTTCTAAAGTGCACAGGTGAGAGATGGTTAAGAGAGATTTTTGGCTGAGGTTTTAGCTTGGTCCAGCAAAGAAGATATATTAGAGTCACATCATTCTGATTGAGCCTCAGGCCCAAACAAACAGGAGAAACTTAATTGCAGAGACCATAAATGATTTCAGGATGCATTTGAGTACAGGAAATCAGAAATGACAGTGTGATGAATAATCAACTACCTTGAAGTAGGCAAATAACCCAGTGTCACAGACCAGCAACAAAAGAAACACACTGAGCATGATTCAGTGTTAAAAACTATTTTATTAATCACTACTTATGATAATACGTAAAATAAAAGTAAAAATGTTAGTATGTTAGAATTCAAAAATGTTAAACCTTGAACGTTAACCCCAAAACTAAACTCGTCGTGTGTGTGTGTGACAAAGTCCAAAACTCCCAGTTCCGGAATGGTTCTTAAAGTTCAGTTCCGCAAGCCATAAGGTGAAACATGAGCAAGGGCTTCTTCAACAACCACCGTTGTCTGAAGGTAAGACGTAGACGTAGAGAAGCATAGGGAGAGTAAATACGAAATCCAAATGTTCCATGATGGAACCCAAACGACACTCCAGTGTTTACTCGGTAGTGACTTCCTCACCCTGAAAAGCATCCGAATCGTGGTCGTCCACACACAAATACCTGTTTCCTTCTACAGGTCAGCAACAAAGTGAACTCCACCGGATTACTTCCAACTTCCATACATGGATTTCAGTGGCAAACACAGTTATTGTTTCTCATCCATCGATAGAGAACACTAGCAGGCTGGTGTCTCTCTCCCTTCTCTCTCTCTCTCTCTCCTTCTTCTTCTAACCTCTTCAACAACGTCATTACGTCCTTTATCTTCTATCGACGTAAGCACGCCCCACACACACATACACACACACTCTCTATCTTAAAGGGACTTTCACTGAGTCCGTAACACCAGGCCCTGAAATATGAATGTTTTTTTTCTGTGATGACATGAAGAAAAGGAATATTATTGCTTTTCACTCAGAACTCAGTGAAAACATATGACATTAAAGATTCAGAAAAAAAATAGTACCTTCCACCTCTGGTATTGAATTAACTGCATTTTACTTGACAAGAGTACCACCTTATTTTGAAAAAAAAGCACTAGACAATTCACCATAAAATGTTCCAACATTTTCCACAATAAAGGCTATGAATTTGTGATTTTGTTCTCTCTGTACTTTATAAATGGGAAAATGATCATGTTTAGGTTTCAGTTATACAGTAGAAGATTCCGCAAAATGCATTTGTTTATTGGCTCGTACAGAACAGTTTAAGCTCACTTTCAATTTTGGGAGTGATCCAACTTTAAAATTAAAACAAATAATTATTAGATTTCATGACTTGGACTGAGGAGAAAAGAGGGAGAGAGATTGGTAATCCATTTCAACCGATCTGTTTCCTGTACATTTGTCAGGAAATTATTTTCTAGCTTAAGTGGAGGTGACTGGGAATATTTCTAATGATTGTGGTGAACAATGAGAGAGAAATGGATTTCTGCTCATAGTAGCAGAGTTGCACCTTGACACATATGAATATATCAACATCAGAAACATTGTAGACATTGTCCCAAAGAGTAGTTATAGCTCTTCCTTTTGCAGTATAGGTTTGGATAATAAAAACCTTAATTCTTTTGTCTTATCAATCACAGCTTCAATGGTCTTTGCTTGTCTTTACAGTTCTTAATGTCCACCTGATCAGAATGACCGAGACCTCCATTAAGCTTCTGATCTGAAGAAGGACATTCCATTATTTCCGACTCTACAGTTATGGCCAGCCACCCTTCACTGTATCATGTCTGTACTACAAGTGCCTAAACAGATGTATTTGGCTCAACGGGTAACATTCTCAACATGGACAAGCAACTTCAGCTTCATTATTGGAGTGTGAAAAATCTATTGCAAACTACAAATTGACTCCCTTACGTTGATATCAAGATTTCAAATGATGTACTTTCCAGGTGTAAATCAGGCTGATATGGTGTAAGTTTGGTTCAGTCAGTAAAATGTTTTAATAAAACCTTCATAAAGTATGTGTATCATTGATAACATCAGTATTCGTTACCCATCCCTAGTTAACCACACCTTTATAGAGGGCATTTAGAATCAATCACATTGCTGGATATGAAGACCACATAAGGATGACAGATTTCCTTCCCTGAAAAGTTTTAATGAATCAGCCAGTCATTTCATGATCACCATTGCTGATAATAGTTTCTATTATTCCAGATTACTTCTTGATCTGAATTTAAATTCCCCAGCTGTCAGAGTGGGATTTGAACTCATAGCTTTGAATCATCAGTCTGAACCTCTGCATTTCTTGTCCAGTAACTTGACCAATATGTTATTTTGCAGTAATATTTGCCTGAGTTAGAAAGGCATGGAAATGGAGCTCTACTTCATGATTTGAATATCTGATTTAAGCAAATATTGGAGTGTAGTATCAGATTAACTGCATGTTGGTGGAGATGAGGGTTCCTTATGATGAGATGTTAATCAGAAGCCTGTATAAATCTGTAACAAAGATTCCATGGCATGATTTGCAGAATAGCAAAATTATCCCCCTCATTATTCCTTTCTCAACCACTGACAATAAATGCTGATTGACTGGTTATTTATCTCACTGCTTTTTTTTGATGAGCTTTCTTTATTAGTCACATGTACATCGAAACACACAGTGAAATGCATCTTTTGCAGAGTGTTCTGATGGGACCCCACAAGTTTCGCCACGCTTCCGGTGCCAACATAGCATGCCCACAACTTCCTAACCTGTATGTCTTTGGAATGTGGGAGGAAACCGGATAGAAAACAGATGGGAAACTTTACAAGGCAGAACTTAAGATACCAAGGCTACTTGTACTAAAATGAAGTCCATTACTGAAAGTAAAAGCTAAAAGCATGAGGAAGGAAGGTAGGAGATTTGTTCTTGTTTTGGAACATAGAATATTGGCTAAGGCAGGGTGTGCTTATCTTATGAGGGAAAATTGGATGAAAATATTTGAAAGGTACTGAGCTAGGGAGAAAATGCAAAGTATGTAATTTGTCATAGCTTGTACCAAGCACAGAAATGATAGCCAAATGTACTTTCTAAGGACTTTTGTCCTCTGAATATGCTTTCAAAACAGAGGCCACACTTTATTGGATGAGTGGTTTAGCAATATCTGGAGAGATTATAGGTCATTTACAAAGGCAAATTCTTTCTATATGCTTGCTGTATTGCATCTAGCTTTATTTTAAGAAATGGATAGTTGTAGATGGAATTTTATATATATTTTATTGTTTTTATTATTTACAAACCTACATAGTAAATAAGTCTTGAAATGAATCTGATTTGAGTAGGACAATTAAGCATTGAATGCATTAGTCTTTCATGGAGTTAGTATTGATTAAATAAGATGACACCACTGGGTATATTCTATATGTTGTCAACTAGTAGGAAGAATATTGAGGAGCAAATTTGCAATGAAATTGCAGACATATGCAGATGTCATTGAATATTACTAATTGGGGACTTTGACTATCTAATTATAGACTGATGTAGGAATAACATAAGGGTTAAAGAAGGCGAGGAGTATCTGAAATATGTTCAGGAGACTTTCTTGATCAATATGTTTCTGACCCAACAGGAATACGGCATTGCTAGACCATGTTCTGGAAATGAATTGGACCAAACATCAGAAGGGAACATTCAAGAAACAATATTCATGATATCCTAGCTATGAAAAAGGATAACAAACACTCTTTGATAAAAGTAGTCAATTGGAGAGGGAACAGTTTTAATGAGATGATAACAGATCTGGCCCAGGTAAACTGGAATCAAACATAGTCAGACAAAATTATAATTGAACAATGGGATGCCTTTGAAGTGGAGATGTTTCAGCTACATTCTAGGTGGATACCTATGCAGGAGAAGGAGAGGGAAATTAAAGCCAAACCCCAAGGATAGAGAGTAAAATACAGCAGACACCAGGTTGTTAACACAAGTGAGATGCAGGCTGATTGCAGAAAGTTCCACAGGGAAATGAGGTAGGAAATAGAGAAGAGAAGAGATAGCATGATAAAAGACTGCCAACAAATAAAAAAGGGGAATCCCAAACATTCTATTGAGATGTGGGTGGGAAAAAGATTGTAGGAACAGAGGTGGGGCCAAAAAGAAAATGAACTCATGGTGGCAGAAGGCATAGCTGGGATACTAAGCAGCTACTTTATATCATTCTGCACTGAGCAAAAAGAATCTGCTGGAAAGGATAATGTAGTTGAGATTCTGGATGGACTACCAATTGAGGTGCTGGAAAGATTGGCTGCACATGATTCATATGTGATGTGCTCGAGACTGCTGAGAGAAGGAAGGGAGGACAACGCAGGAGACCTGGTTATTACTTCCAAATATCAATCAACTGCACGGTGTAATGAATTGACCTGTACAATCGGTATGCAAGACAAGTTTTTCACTGTACCTCAGTAAAAGTGACAATAATAAACCAATACCAATTTAAAAATTGCAGTACCATGGAGAGAGGGCAAGGGAGTGGAGCTAGTTAGATTGCTCTTATATAGGGCCATTATGGAATCGACAGACCAAATAGCCCCCTTTCATTCTGTAAACATTCTGTGATTCTACGATTAGGTGGTACACGCTTTCAAAATATGACAAACTCTTCTGCTGATACCTAGCATATTAAGTTCAGCCAATGCCATAAGTAGACAATAGTGAAGGGAATATTCCAAAGACTCCAAAGACCAATGACTTCTCTTTTGCAAATTAAAATAAAACAACTTGTGAAATGTTGCCTATGGGAATAACATTAATATATACCAAATTTCAGAGGCCCTCTTCTCCCATTATGAGAAATATAAAGTGAAAGCATAAGATTCTGAAATACTCAGCAAGTCAGGCTAAAAATACAACTTTATTAAGTAAGAATAGTTGAGCTATTTCACAATCTCCATTTCTGTCAGAAGCATTATTCCATTTTAAATACTTTGACTATAAATACTCTTGCTGTAGGTAATTACACAGTAGTCAAATATTGGATCAACTCCCTTTCAAAATTAAAGCAGACAATATAAAAAGCTAATGAATTTAAAAAAGAAGTTTCTGCTGAATTAGCTTCCTGTAGAATTATGTTGTACGCAGTAAAAAAGCAAAGCAAACCATGATTTCAAAATAAGCACCATTTCAGAATTTGTATGGTGTCAAACATGCCATTTGCAATGAAAACTACAGTAAGAGATTTTCTGTAAAGTGGGGACCCTTGGTGACAAGAATATAAACAGATCACATTGAATCCACACACCAGCACCTCTACTTCCTCAGAAGGCTAAGAAAATTTGGCAAGTCCTTGTTGATCCTCACTGATTTTTATAGATGCACCGTAGAAAGCATTCTATCTGGATGTATCACAGCTTGGTACGGCAACTGCTCTGCCCAAGACCGCAAGAAATTGCAGAGAGTTGTGGACGCAACTCAGTCTATCATGAAAACCAACCTCCCCTCCATTGACTCTAAGCTTCCATCTGACTTAGGAAAGCAGCATAATCAAAGACCCCTCCCACCCTAATCATTCTCTCTTCTCCCCCCTTCCATCAGGCAGATGATACGCATCTCATTTGTGTACCTTTGCTGCACTTTCTCTGTAACAGTAACTGTAACACTATATTCTGCATTCTGTTGTTACTTTTCCCTTCGTACTACCATGATCTACTTTTGTTTTGGTATGATCTGTATCAATGGCATGCAAAACAAAATTTTTTCACTGCAGCTCAGTGCATTTAACAATAATACACCAATTACCAATATTAAGTCAAAAGAGATCGCTGATGTTGGAAACTGGAACAGAAAACAGAATGCTGGAAGAATTCAGCAGTCCAAGAAGTATCTGTTTGCTATATACTGGCAATCTTTCCTCTTCCCTCTCAGTCCTAATACAGAGTCTTGACCTGAAAGTCAATTTACACCTTTTACCTCCACAGTACTTCCAGTATATACAGTTCTGTTCTTTGTCTGAAATCATATTAATTCACATTACCCTGAAGTTCTTTACAATCAATAAATTAATCTTGATATGCAGTTAAAATTCAGTGACCACTTTGCACATAATAATGTCAATCAACTACCAACTGAGTTGAATGGCAAAGTAATTAATATTTGATGATGTTAGTAGGAACTTTGTCCGGGACAGCAGATTAATCCCGGCGAAGTTCTGTGCCAATGAAATATTATCTACCCAGCAAAACAAGCAGATAGTGTTTTATCCTAACATCTCATTCAAAAGACAATGCCTCTATCAATGTAACATTTCCACAGAACCGTAGTATACAACCTAACTAATATATACGCTGGGTGGTAGAGTTTCAAATAATAATTTTAATAGAAGCAATACTGCTACGAACAGATCTAAGATGACATTCTAAGAGATCTTTGACGTTTAATTTAGCTTCTGTGATTCATTGACACCAACATTGTCGACCTGCAGCCATGTTCTGTTGCTGTATCCAAATCATCAGTTGTTTACATTATGTACCAACAATCAAATATATTTGTTTTTCAAAACCTAAAACCTTGACAACTTGTTGTTAAAACATCAATACCATCTGACTTTATGTAAATCAGACCAAACTACAAAGGGATGTATGGCCTCACTAAACAATTAGTGTTGCAGATTTTAGTGAGGCCACATGAGTAGGTTTGTTTCCTTACATTGTCCCAGATAATTCTTGAGTTTGTCTGTATGTGTGTGAACTGGCAATAAAACAGTCCAGAAAAAGTTTAGTTCTTTAGTTTTATGTCATGACAAAATTTTACTTTAAAGTCAATTTCTCTTTGTGTCTGTAGCAAAATCACATGAATCAGTTTGTGTATCAATTCCGCTTTATCAATAAACTCATTAATAAAGGGGAATTGATACACAGACTGAAGCATATGATTTTGCTATAGGTACAATCTCAGGTGCAAGGAAATTGGCTTTGCTGAACACTTCAGCTAGAATTAGAGAAGATCTGCTGAGGGAAAGTCTGCATGCAGATAAATCCAAGTCAAGTGTGAGTGGAAGATAGCAAAACATGATGTTTATCTCCATTTGACTTGCTCTTTGAACCAGAAATTTCTTCAGATTTTGACAGCTTTCTTACTGTTAAATTTGAGCCATCCTGCCTTCTTAGAAGTGAATGACAAAAATAAAATGTGTCTGTGTGTGTGTGGGTGCGCATGTGCATGTTTTGTGTATGTGGTGTCTATATATACCTGTTTGGTGACATACCCCCATTGTATGACACTGACCTCTGATAATGAAGGTTCGTAGCGAGACCCTGGAAAGCGTGAACCACCTGCGACACCTCAGGAGCGACCTCTTGGTAAAGGCAGACATCCATGATGAAATTCACCATCACTTTCAATGCACCAGCACAGCCTTTGGTTGATTGAGGGAAAATGTATTTGAAGATTAAGACCTCAGAACTGGCACAAAACTTGTAGTATATTGGGCAGCAATGATCCATGCTTTTGAGACCAGGATAACAACATCCCAAGGCACTGGATAAATGCCACCAATGCTATCTCCACAAAATCTCCCAAATTCACTGGAAGGATAAGTGTCCATGTCATCTCCTAGGACAACATATCCACCACTAAGGTCCCAGATAATGTCAGTCAGTTACATTGATTGGGCTTCATTTTTCACATATCTGGCACCAGACCCCCAAATAAACACTCTATTGCAAGCTCTCTTTGGGAGGAGATTACCAGACAGACAGAGAAAAAGATTCAAGAATGTGCTCAAAGATTCCTTCAGAAAATGCAAAACAACCCCATTTGAAGGAAACTTGGGCCCTTTACCAATCAAAGTGGAGAAGGAGCTTTCAGGATAATCTTGAGGACCTTAAGGATATGATTTGGGAGCAGGCAGAGGTCTTGTGGCAGTTGCATCTCACAAACCACTCATGTACACACCTGCCCTGTCAGCCACCACCTTGTGTGTGTGTGTGTGTGTGTGTGTGTGTGTGTGTGTATACGCATGTGTACAAACACGTTTGTACATGTTTGTTTGTGCATGTACTCACCATCATGACTTAGTCTGTACTAATGTAGTTGACCTTGATAAGGTGGTAGACCAAGGCTGTTCAATCATGAAGATTTCTCCTCCTGATCAATAACCAGAAATTACTTCTGAAGAATATAGCTGTGCATTGGATGACCATAATATGATCAGCTATGATGCCTTCACAAACGATTGACCTGACTCAGGTCCAGACCTGCGCAAGTATTTAAATAATAAAGAAATGGACAAAGAGCTTTGAATATCGCTCTTGACTTTTATACAGTGAATGGAATCCCATCTGTTTTCCTCTGGGGAATAGAAACTGTCCTTCTTGCTGACAATCAACACAGGTGTGTGCCTAGACCACAGCTCTACTCTCTCTACACGCATGACTGTGTGGCTCAGCACAGCTCAAATACCATCAATAAATTCACCGATGACACCACTGTTGTTAGCAGAATCTCAGATGGTGATGAGGAGGCGTACGGGAGTGAGATAGATCGGCTGGTTGAGTGGTGTCGCAACAACAACCTTGCACTCAATGACAGCAAGATCAAGGAATTGATTATTGATTTGTGGAAGGCGAAGTTGGGAGAACACACACCAGTCCTCGTTGAAGGGTCAGCGGTGGAAAGGGTGAGCAACTTCAAGTTCCTGGGCATCAACATCTTGGAGGATCTTTCTTGGGCCCAACATATTGATGCAATCACAAAGAAGGCATGCCAGCAGCTCTACTTTATCAGGAGTTTGAGGAGATTTGGGATGTTACTAAAGACTCTTGCAAATTTCTATAGATGTACGGTGGAGAGCATTCTGACTGGTCACATCACAGTCTGGTATGGAAGCTCCAATGTGCAGGATCACAAGAGGCTGCAGAGGGTTGTGGACTCAGCCAGCTCCATCATGGGCACAACCCTCCCCACCATCGAGGACATCGTTAAGAGGCAGTGCCTCAAGAAGGTGGCATCCATCACTGAAGATCCTCACCACCCAGGACATACCCTCTTCTTATTACTACCATTGGGGAGGAAGTACAGGAGCCTGAAGACCCACACTCAATGATTCAGGAACAGTACCTTACCCTCCGCCATCAGATTTCTGAACGGTCCATGACCCCATGAACTACCTCATTATTCTTTTATCTTTGCACTATTTATTTATTTTTGAATTTTACAGTAATTTTATGTCTTTGCATTATACCGCTGCTGCAAAACAACAAATTTCACATCTTATAAGTCAATGATAATAAATCTGATTCTGATTCTGATTCTGACATAACCTCAGTGACATAAATCACTTGCAAGTCAGTTACTCATAGTTGCAAAGCCAGGTTGTTCAATGACCACCTTGCATAACCAATGGAAGTCTCCATACTCACTGATGGCCTATTATTTAGCTTTAGTATTAAACTATAATTCTACTCTGTGCTTTTAGGTTGTTTGCCTCATATTCCATTTTATTTCAAGCAAAAGATAAGAATAGTCATTCAGGACAATAAAATAGTTTCTTTAAAATGAAAACTGTGTGCGATGTAAAGAATTTTTTAAAATGCCAGTTAATTTTTATCAGTATAAGAGAATTTACTTTCCACATTGAGTAAGTTTTATCCGCAGAATCACCCCCAATAACCATCCTCCTGTCAAATACCAAAGACCACCCCCTCTCCCAACCATATTACTACTGCTATTTCCTTGTGAGATTGTTACATTAGTGGTATTGCAGAGCACAATTTTTCTTTAGCTATCTTCTTTATCATGCTCATGTTCATTGGGACCTGGATTGAGAATGCCCTAGTTAATTTCAATTGAAATTTTATATAGCTTTTGCAGAAAAGAGACATTTATCTTATCTCTTGGGAATGAAAAGGATTGGAGCCCGTCTTGCCGAGATTAAAGGGCAAGGTTTCAAGATGCACAGTGTCTGCTTTCAACCCATTTTCTCATGTAACTGTCTTCATTTTCTTCACCTCCTGCCCTAGAGCACTTTCAGATTTCATTTAACTGCAGTAACGAACTGCCCTAATTTTTGTCTTCAGCAATTGTGTTCCATTTATTAGCCAAGAGAGCAGGGAAACTTGTTAGAAGATAGGTAAAAGTTACAAAGCTGCAAAGATCTACTTGGAAGAAAAAAAAGCAGCATTGAAATGCTGGGATCCGATCTGCTTTGTATGCTGCAGTCTTCATATAATACTGGTCGTAGAACTCATATTGAAAGCAAGTTACTGCACTGTGCAGCTGTTATTGAGCAAAGATGATGATTGGTAATTGCTTTATTATTGTCACATGTACCAAGATACGGCGAAAATCTTTTGTTTGTGTGCCATCCAGACAGATCATTCCATAGATATGTACATTTATGTACATGTATATGTATATGTACATATGTACAAACCATTTATGTGGTTTGGTTCAGGAATAAATGACAGGTTAAATCTGCAAAAAGTAATGGCCAACTTCTATATTTAAAATAAGCATGTCAGGCGACAATTGGAAAACACCCTCAGGGAAGGCAAGGAATCAATCTCACTATGGTCTAGTAATCACTCATTAAAAATGATATTCACAGGAGCATGGTACTGAGCATTCATGGGTTTCCCAAGCTTCCTAATCCAAGCCAAGAACTGTACAAGGGCTGAGAAATTGACAAACAAATAAGACAATAAAAACTGCAATCTCATGACTGTATTTTTGAGTGATTTTGTGAAAGACTTCACAGAAATGAAGAATATAAAAACATAAGAAATAAAAGCAGGAGGTCACTTGGCCATTCTTGCCTGCTCCACCATTCCAAGACATTATTTGTGTCTTGTTGGTTCTTTCTGTATAAAACTTTGAATAGAGATTTTGTAGAATTTGTCCAACTTTATGAACTTTGACTTTCAAAACACAATTAGGAAGGCAAGGACGAACTATAGAACTAAATTATGAAGGAACATAAAACAAAATAATGAAATACCTTACAGATATTAATTAAAAATGAAAATGGAGTGGGAGTAGGTCTATTAGGAAATAGACATGAGAATACTACAGAGATACATATATACCAATTACTAAAAGTTAAGCTAAAGTTTAGCAAAGATCATTAAGTAATAAACTTGACAATACAATAGGTGGTCCTATTCCCCACCCCATATCCATTTATTTTTGTTGATGTCTATAAAGGGATGTGGCAGAAATAATAAATTATTATTTTTGCTTCAGTATTTACTGGGGAGATCAGGTGGACGTAACATTAGATGATGAGATAAACAATGAAATGAGTGCATTTAAAATAGAAGAAAAGGATGTATTGAAAAACTTACTTAAATGAGGATAAAAACCCTGGTCAAGATGGATTATATCTGTGCATTTTTAAAGAATTGTGGGTTGGGATAGCATAAGCATTGCTACTCATTTTTAATAATCCATTAGTGAAAGGTATGGTGTCAGGGGACTGGCAGATGAATCATACAATGAGGGAATTATAAACCAATCAGCATAACATCAGTCATAGGACAAATAATGGAATCCCAGCTAAAGAAGAGATTGGAAGAAAATCCAAAGGTGAAAATTATAATAATAAATATCCAACATGGATTCCAGAAGGGAAGCTCTTGCTTGGCTGATATTATTGAAATTTGTGGAGGAAGCAAAACATAAAAACAGCACGACGCTATTACAGCGCCAGCGATCGGGGTTCGATTCCCGTCGCTGTCTGTAAGGAGTTTGTACATTCTCCCATGTCTGCGTGGGTTTCCTCCGGGTGCTCCAGTTTCCTCCCACATTCTAAAGACGTACAGTTAGGTTAATTTGGGGGGTTGAAAATGTGTGGCACGGACTCGTTGGGCCGGAAGGGCCTGTTACCACGCTGTAAAATAAAAATAAAAAAAAAATAAAAAAAAATTAATGCTGTGGATGCAATTTACCTAGAAGTTCAAAAGACCTTCAGTAAAATACCAATAAGAAACTAATTAAAGAGGTCAGGCAGCAGAATGACTTTCATTTGTATTCATTCATCAGTTGGATGTGATGTCACTGGCAAATCCAGCATTTACTGTCCATCACTATTTGCCCCTGAATTAAAGAGGCAATAAAGATTCAACCACATTGGTAGATCTAGATACACATATAGGTCAGAATGGGTACAGGCAGCAGATTTCCCTTCCTGAAGGACATTAGATTATTAATTGCCTTCAGGACAAAAGGCAGGGAGTGAAGGCAGTGGATAATTGCTCATAGCAGAAGAAAGAGGTCAGAATCAGAATCAGAATCAGGTTTATTATCACTGACAAATGTCATGAAATTTATTGTTTTGCGGCAGCTGTACAGTGCAAGACATAAAGACATAAAAGTACTGTAAGTTACAAAAATAAATAAATAATGTGAAAGAGGAATAATGATGTAGTGTTCGTGGACCATTCAGAAATCTGATGGCAGAGGGGAAGAAGCTGTTCCTGAAATGTTGAGTGTGGGTCTTTGAGCTCCTGTAGTGATATTCCACAAGGATCAGTGCTGGAACCAATACTTTTCATAAGTTACATTAATGATTTGACTCTGGAATGAAAAATAACAGTTCTAAATTTGGGTATTCATACCATATTGGTGGGGATGTGGATGGGGGAGGTGGGGGAGCCATCAAGACTGAGAAAGACTAGAACAAATTACAGGAGGACATCAATAAACTTGCAGATTTGACTTAAAGATTCAGATTCAGATTAGTTTATTGTCATATAATCAGGATGCAATGAAATTCCTTGCTCTTATAAAGGTCACAGAATAAACAGTACACATGGTATTACCAGATACAACAATAAATGCAATGAGTACAAAAACAATGGAATAGTGCAAAGTATAATAGTGCAAACTGAGGTAGTACAAAAGGAAATACTCAAGTGAATAATTGGCAATGAAGTTGAACAGTTAAAGGTGAGATAGTACCTTTGGTGAAAGATACAAATCTAGGTGGGGTAGAGATGCAAATATACCAAGTACTTAAATTTGTGCCAAAGGTTAGCTCAGCCATTTAAAAAAAATACTAAGGTCCCTTTACAGAGGGATAGAATTGAAAAGTTAGGAAGCTGTGCTAAATTTGAACTTTTGTCAGATTACACTCTGTCAATTTCTGGTCAACTTACTATAAAAAGGATATTGAGCCATTGACTGGGTCTGATTTCTGGTGAGATAAGGAAGCTGAGGCCTGATTTTTTTTTGGAGGTCTTCACAAAGACTGCTGGAAGTGTATAGCGCTATATTCTGGCTGGCAGCTTGTCACCCTCCATGAGGAAGGGCAACATCACCCTCACCTACAAACAGAAGGGGGAGAGGGAGAACATCAGGAATTGCGCTCTTGACTGTGGATTATAAGATCCTATCCAAGACCATCGCCAACTGGGTCAAGTCTGCTCTGGGACAGGTGATCCACCCAGATCAAACCTGTGCAGGCAAATCTCTGACAGCCTTGCGCTGCTTAAGGATACCATTGCCTACATGCAGGACAGAGGAGTGGATGCCTGCTTGGTCAGCTTGGACAAGGAGAAGGCCTTTGACAGGATATCACACACATACAAGATGGATGTGCTCTCCAAAATAGGTTTTGGAGAGTGACTCAGAAATTGGATCCAACAACTCTACACAGACATCTGTAGTGCAGATCAAATTAATGGGTAGGAGACAGATAGCTTTCCCGTCAAGTCTAGAGTCAGGTAGTGTTGTCCACTCACCTCTGTCTTGTTTGCGTGTTGCATAGAACACTTTGCTGAATCCATCAGGAAGGATGAGAGCATAAGAGGGGTGACGTTGCCAGGCAGTGGAGAAACTCGTGTCAAAATCGCCCTGCACATGAACGATATCACTGTCTTCTGCTCGGATCCACGGTCAGTTCGCAGATTGATCAACATCTGCGACCAGTTTGAGTTGGCTTTGGGGGCCAGATTCAACCGTGGTAAGAGTGAAGCCATGCTCTTCAGTAAATGGACCGACTGATCCAACATCCCTTTCATTGTCTGGTCTGATTAGCTGAAGGTGTTGGGGATCTGGGTGGGAGGGGACAAGGTGTGTAACAAGAATTCGCTGGAGCAGATTGGGAAGATTAAACAAAAATTAGGTCTCTGGAAATGGTATTCTCTGTCAGTAACTGGGAAGAATTTGGTCATCAGGCATGATATGCTCTCAGGGCTTCTGCACTTGGTGCAGGTGTGGCCTGTTCCTTGCTCCTCTGCTTTGGTAATCACCAGAGCTGTCTTCCAATTCATCTGGGGCTCCAAGATGGAGCAAGTCCGATTGGTTATGATGCACATGTCCCCAGAGAATGGGGACAAAAGTGTACCCAAAGTTGCACTCATCTGATGACCACCTTCATGTGTGGCTGCATCAGGCTGTGCATGGATCCAAAGTATGTAGGCACCAAGTGTCACTACATGCTGAGATTTTACCCGTCCCTGGTGTTGGGGACAATAGGTCTGGCCCCATTGCCATGCAACGCCCCAGTCAGCTGGATGTTACCACACTATCTGTCCTTTGTGGAAGAGTTCTTCCAAGCAAACACCTTTGTCCACAAGTCCATCAGGCAGTGGTCAGCATGGAATGTACTGCAGACATTGTGGGACAAGGATTCTATGGATGCAGTGGGTTGGTCCCTGAGCAAACTGTCCAAATCATCGGGCAGAGTGCCTCAACTCCAGAACCCACCAACAAACACCAAGACCTCACTTGACTGGCGACGAGAGGGGCCCTCGTAATCAGATCCTTCCTGCAGAAGTAACATATCATCCCTAATCCTCGCTGGTGGGGAAGAGACATAGAGCATAGAACATAGAACATGACAACACAGTGTCCCCTTCTAGCTCTCCTAAGTCCATTCTTAAGCTCCCTCTTAGCTACCTTGTAACTGTCCAGAGCCCTGCCTGATCCATGCTTTCTAAACCTCAGGTAAGCTTCTTTCTTCCTCTTGACAAGATATTCTACATCTCTTGTCAACCACGGTTCCTTCACTCTACCATCCTTACCCTGCCTCAGTGGGACAAACCTATCCAGAACCCCATGCAAGTACTCCCTAAACAACCTCCACACTTCTGCTGTGCACTTCCCCAAGAACATCTGTTCCCACAGTCACCTACATCCACAGTCACCTACCTCTTTGCAGACTGTGGATTTGGTAAGAGGGTGTGGAGAAGGATGCAAAGGCCCTTGTCTTGATTCATCCCCACCAGCTGCGCAACAGAGGACTCTCTGATCCATGGGCTGTTCCCGGGGACACACACTGAGACAGACATCAAGTGCTGCTGCAAGGTTATCATCTCGGTGAAAGATGCACTTTGGTCTGCCTGAAACTCGTTGGTCTTCCAGCACAGCGAGATATCCGTAAGGGAATGCTGCTGAGTGGCACATTCCAGGCTGCAGGAGTATGTGCTGAGGGATGCACTGAAGATTGGTGCAGCCAATTTAAAGGTTTTTTGGGAAAGGTCAACAGTATCGGCCCCTTCCGCTACTGCACATGGAGGGGCTGAGTCGGGTGGGGAAACCCTTCAAACATTGAAAGGGTATATTATCCCAGGGGGCCATATGAGTGGTAATGGTGCTATGGTTTTTAAAAACATTAGTTAAGTGTAAGGAAAGAGTTAAGTTTGCCAGCAGTCATATTTAATTCCTCCTTGATATGTGTAAAAATATGTAACACAAAATGGTGGTTGTAAGAGCATTTGTCGGCTCTTGGACAGGATTCATTGGAGTACAGAAGAATGAGAGGGCACATCATAGAAACATTTCAAATGTTGAAAGGACTGGACAGAGTAGATGTGGTTAAGCTGTTTCCCTTGGTGGGTGAGTCCAGGACTAGAGGACAGAGTCTTAGAATTAGAGGGTACCCGTTTAGAACAGAAATGAGAAATTTCTTTAGCCAGAGGGTAGTGGTTTATGGAATTCTTTGCCATGTACAGCTGTGGAGGCCCAATCATTGGGAGCGTTTAAGGAAGAGATTGATAGGTATCTAATTAGTCAAGGTATCAAGGGATATGGGGAAAAAATTGGAAATTGGGGCTAGATAGGAATAGTTTAGTTTAACTCATGGAGCAGACTCGATGGGCCGAATGGCCTACTTCTGCTCCTTTGTCTTGTGATCTTGTGAAGACAAAATGGTGTTAGTTTGGGAGGTGGAAATGTTTTGAGAAAGTAAAAGGGTACCACCGGGTGATGGGTCAAAGGTTAGGAGAGAAAAACAAAGGTAAGGAAGGTAAGTGTTTTATTCTCTCTTTACCTTTGACCCATCCCTCAATGGATCTGCTCTCCCCATCTCCCCCACACCTGCCTATCACTACCTCTTACCTGCATCTACCTATCACCTTCCTGTGCCCACCCCACCTCCCCTCTTTTGTCCACCTACCACAGCTCTGCTTTTCCTTCCTATATATTGGGCTTCCCCTTTTCCTATCTTTTCAGTCCTGAAGAAGGGTCCTGACCCAAAACATTGACTGCCTGCTTTTCTCCATGGATGCTTCCTGGCCTGCTGAGTTCCTCCAGCATCATAGTGCTTTTCAACTAGTTAGACCAGTGCTTATGTATAAACATATGAATTTGGAGCAAGGGTTAGCCACCACTCCCTGCCTTGCCTTTGTACTACCTCAATGTACTTATGTTTTGAAATGATCAGTATGAATGGCATGCTAAACAAAGTTTTACCACTGTATCTCGGTACACTTGACAATAATAAACTAATTACCAATTACCAATCACCAGGCCTACTTCTTCATTCAATAAGACCATGGCTGATCTGATTGTAAACTCATGTTCACTTTCCTATCTACCCATGGTAACCTTTCATCCCTTTACTTATCACTTACATTCAAAGACTCTGCTTCCACTATGCTTTGAGGAAGTGAGTTCCAAAGACTCATGACCTCCTGAGAGAAAAGATTTCACTTCATCTCTGTCTCAATCGGTAATAGGTAATTTTTCAAACAGTTCTAGATTCTCGAACAAGAAGAAACCTCGTGTCCACATCCATCTTGTCAAAACCCCACAGGATCTTATATAATTCAAGCAAGACCCTCTCACTCATCTAAACTCTAGTGAACACTCATCTAACCTATCCTATCTTTCCTCATAAGATACCCCTCTCATTCCAGTTATTAGTCTAGTAAATCTTCTCTGAACTGGTTCCAATCCCTTCACATCCTTCTTTAAGTAAGGAGACCAACACTGTACGCATACTCCAATGTGGTCTAGTTAATGCTTCATATAAATAAATCATATCCTCTCTACTTTTGTATTCCATTCCCCTTGTAATAAAAAATAATATTCTGTTAGCTTCCCTAATTACTTACTGTCTCTGCATACGAGCCTTATCTGAATCATGCACTAGAACAGCCAGAACCCTCTGTATCCCAGAGCTCTGCAATCTCTCACCATTCAGGCTTCTTTTAGATTTTAAATGCCAAAATGGACAATGTCACATTTTCCCACAGCATATGCCATTTGCCAAATCTCTGCCCACTCACTTAACCTTTGCAGTCTCCTTACCTTAGAGCCTCCTTGTGTCTTCTTCACAATTTACTTTCCTTCCTATCTTTGTGCTGTCCGCAAGTCTAGCCACCATAATTTCAGTGCCTCCTTTCAAGTCACTTATAGGAATAGTAAAAAGTTGAGATCCCAGCACTGATCCTTGTGGTGCACCACTCATTGCATCTTTCCAACCAGAAAAAAAAGACCCATTTAATCCCCACTGTTTGCTTCCTATTAGCCAGCCAATCCTCTATCCTTGCCAATGTTTCACCTCTCACTCCATGGGCTTTTATTTTTGCAGTAGCCTTTGATGCAGCAACTTATCAAATACTTTTTGGAAATCTCTGTAAATCCTTTGGTGGAAGACTGTGTACTGTTCTGCAGAGGATGATAGGGATTTTGAACTCACTGCCTGGAAGTGGATGAGTGCCAGAAACCTTCATTACGTTTAAAAGGTGCTTGTATGTAGACAGAAGAGCCACGTGGTGCAGGGCTAAGAACCTAATGTTGGAAGGTGTGATTAGGCTGATAGTTCCTTCTTGATCAGCATGGACACAACTAGCTGAACAGCCTCCTTCGTCATAAATAGTAGATGACTCTTTGATTATAAGGACATCAATAACTCTCGCCAGCCAAGTTTTCAGTAAATTTGGAGCAACAAAACTGATTTTTTGTAGTGTTTCATGCTGGTGCAGGATCCTGTCTGTCTGAAGCCATCCAAGGACAGAATGTATGGCACAGCAAGCCATCATGGCACTGGACAACAGTGTTGAAATCATGGATGACCGCATGTACCAAGCTTAGCCACACCACTGTGGAATAGAAAGGTGATAACATTGCTGTCAGGACTAGCTTTATTCAGGTCTCAGCACGTATGACCATTCAGCTCACATAATCATGAAAGAGCAAACTGATATGATGCGTGAGTGGACACAGAGTGTCTTGTGTACGGATATTTTGCAGAAATTGGAAGATTATCACCATCTGAAGCTATTGGAATTTGTTCTTAACCAAAGCCAAAAGACAAAGAATGAGAACAGGTTAAAAGAATTAGGGAGCACCCTGTCTCATTCTAGAACTTACTCTTGCATTGCAATTTTGGTGCCCATTTTTGGGTCGTGTCTTACATAGTACGTTTGTATATGGATAGGTAGATGAATAAAATCAGTCAAAACTGTTGAGGATGCAAGATCTGACTTATGTGTATTTGAATTTTAAATTTGTTCATCAATGAAAAGAGCATCAAAGAATATTAGGGAATTTCATCAAACAGAAAAGACTGCTATAAGTGCAGTAATACTCGAAAAGCATAACAAACTCCAACGCTACAGAACAAAATCTGGCGAGATCAGTTCAATCCGATGCTTTAATTCCAGTGGCCATCACTCACCTCGTTGTATCAATTTAGCACAAACAAGCAATTCAGTTGAGGAAAGAAAGGTCACTTTTCTATATCCTGAAAATTCAAGGGTAAGATAAGTAACAATCATAAACAGAAAGGAGAACTTTATGGTTTGGAAGTTCATTCAATGAGGGACATGATTGCACAGTATCCATGCCTTAAGCAGTAACTTCAGAAGGAAGTCAGACTTTTGAGTAAAATGTAGATTAACAACTGAAGCATTGGCATGCAAATAAATACTGCTGCAGAGTGTCCAAGAATGAATCAAGACATGTTCAGCCAGATACTACTGATAGAAAGCACCATCACGTTGAAAAACTGCACAGGTTATAAATGCCACGAAAATAAATTTTTGCAGCAGCAGCACAGTACATTACAAATATGGCAAAGTTAAGTTAATATAAACTTAAAGTAACATAAATTATACATAACTCACACAACAAAATAAACATAATGACACTAGTGCAAATTGAGAGAGAGATGATGAAATATAGTCTGAGGTAGTAGGGTTTTTCAGGTCAGTTAAAGAACCTGACGGCATTGGGGAAGAAGCTATTGTTGAACCTTGAGGTGTGGGTCTTCAGGCATGGTCCTGATGATGGATGTCGCCTTCCTGAGACATCACCTCGTGTAGATGTCCTTGAGATTTGTACCCGTGACAAATCTGTGGGAGGAAAGGAATTGTCGACATTTTGGGTCCTGATGCAGGGTTTCAACCCAAAACATTGACAATTGCTTCTCTCCCACAGATGCTGCTCGACCCGGTGAGTTCCTCCAGCAGATTCAGGTTCCAGCATCTGCAGTCTCCTGTGTCTTTGGAATGCGTACTGAGTACTCTGTGGTTGTTTTTATCAGGGGAGAGGATGCTACCAGAATCTCAGAGGGATGGGGTGATAATTGATGAGGAGGAGGTACCAGAAAGGCTGACAGTGGGAAGTCACCTGATCTGGATAGGAGGAAAGTGAAAATTACAGAAGGGCTTGATCTCCCATGATCTTCTCATCCTCCTTTAGTATTCGAGAAGTGTCAAAGGCCTGGCCCACAAGAAATGCAACATCTTTGTTCAAACAATTGTGTAACTGTGTTGCATATGAGTTGGGACATCATGTTCCAAGTTATACAAAATGTTGGTTAGGCTGCATTTGGAGTATTGTGCGTAGTTCTGATTACCACACTACAGGAAGTACACGATTATGCTGGAGAGAGTGCAGGAAATATATGCAAGTATGTTGGCTAGATTGAGGAGCTTGAATTATCACGATTGGTTGGATAGGCTAGATCTGTATTCCCTGGATCAAAGTCATCTGAGAGATGACACGGTTGCGGCATATAAAATTCGGCATAGATAGGATAGGTAGCCAGAGTCTGTTTCCCAATGTAGGGGTGTCTAAAACTCGAGGGCACAGGTTAAGCTAAGAGAGAGGAGGTTTAAAGAGAATCTGAGGGTAAATTTTTCACACAAGGAGTAATTGGTATCTGGAATGAGCTGCCAGAGGCAGTGGTGGAGGCAGGAACAGTAACAACTTTTAAGAGACATCTTGACAGGTACTTGAAATGAACAAGGCATAGAGGAATATGGAATTAATGCAGGCAAGTGGGATTAGCATAGATAGGCATGATGGCTGGCATAGACATGATGGGCTGAAGGGTCTGTTTCTATGCTGTACAACTCTGTAATTCTATGTCATGCCTGGCAATTACAGGCTGGTTAGTTTAACTTCAGTGTTGGAGAAGCTGTTAAAAACAATTAATAGGGTAACAAATTAATAGGCACTCAGTGATATCAGAGTTAATAAAGAAGAGCCAGCATAGATCTGTTGAAGAAAAAATGCGACTGACTAATGTGATTGAATTTTTTTGGTGAGATTACAGAAAAGGTTGATTATGGAATGTAGTAGATGTCATCTATATGGATTTTCAGCTACTAATTGATAAGCTCTACATAAAAGGCTAGATCACAGAATTGATGAACATGAAACAAACAGGTCAGAAGCAATGTAGATAAAGAATTAACTTAGATGAGAAATCATAGTGTTGTGGAAAATGGTTGTTCTTCACACAATGAGGATAGACAATGGCTTTCACCAAAGGTCAAATCAAGGACCATAGATTTTTTTTGATGTACAGTAATGAATTAAATATGGTTCCGCAAGATAAAATTTCAAAATATAAAGGTGACATCAAACCTGGAGCCATAGTAGATGGCTGAGAAGATATCAAGAGGATATGGATTAACAGAACGAGCAGACAAGTAGAAGACAGTTAAAAAAGAGAAGTATGAAACAATGCATTTTATCTGAAATAATACAGATAGATTAAATGGCACAGTTCTAATGAATATACAGGAATGGAGGGGCCTTTACATAAGCAATAATCTTTGAAACTGGAAGGATATGCTAAGAGAGCACCTATTAAAGGATATGGAATCCTGGACTTCATAAATAGAGGCAAGGAGTACCAAACACAGATTATACTGATACTATATAAAACAGTAGCTGGACCGCAAATGATGTATTGCATCCAATTCTGATCATCACACTTTATGAAGGATGTGAAGGTCCTAAAGAGGCTGCAGAGAAAGATTTACTCGAACAGTTCCAGGGATGGGAGAGTTCAGCTGCAAAGTTGACTGGAGAAGCTGGGATTGTTTTCCTTGGAGCAAATAAAGAAGAGGTTTGATAGCAGTTGACAGATCATGATGGGTGTGATTGGGTAAATGGATAGAAACATATTTCCCACTAAAAGTTGGTTCAAAGACTATATTAAATATTATAGATTTAAGGTGTATGTGAGGTAAAGTACTTTATACAGAGATGTTAATGATTTGGACTCACACCCTGGCATGGTGGTAGAAAGACAATTAGGGCTTTCAAAAGGGAATTAAATGGGTTCCTGGAAGAAAATAATTTGCAATGTTTCAGTTAAAGGCTGCAGGAATGGGATTAACTGACTTGTTTTACTGGAGGCAGTGTTTTAGGCTGACTGCGCCATTCTGTGCCACAACAATTCTATGATTCTAAATCCTGATATAAATGATCTGGGGTTGTTTGATATTCATCCATCAGCAACCCTCTCAATTCTGTCAAAAATTCATTTTACACATTTTTGTTTCCAGACCCAACCTTAACAAGCTTGGTTAAAGAAAAATGCCTTTAAAGGAAATTTGACCTTATACAATGGACTTTTGTAACTCAATGGAACGAGAGTGCTCTGCCCCTTCATACATCAGCCATTGAAGCCACATGAGTAAAACAATTAACCACTTGAATGAATAGGTACATCCTTAAAGTTTCTCCAATATAGATGTCATTCAAGTATGTTACAATCTCTGTACATAAGTGCTGGCGCGTAGTGCACAAATAGGAGATTCCAGTTTGTGGGCTCTTCCTTAGTCCATCTATTGGGAATTAAATGATCTTCCAATCTCCATACTCAGTTCCATTCTGTGAAAACTGTTGTGTTCATTTTCTTACTCAAGCTCCATTCTTGTATAATTTCATTAACTACAAATTAAAAAGCCAATTTCTATTTGATTTCAATAAGGCCATGACTAAATTAGCTAAAAAAAATAATTGATTTATAGGAAGAGTTGAGAACTTTTGCAGATTTCACTATGAATTTGTGTTTATTTTCCTCCCTCCATCATTTTGTTGTTCTGCCAAACAGGTCCACAACAAAGAACATGGAAGTGTCAAATGAATATCAGCCAGTATATCCAGAAATGATCTGTAGCTCCACAGTGTAATGATGGGATGAGAGAGCTAGCACAAAAGCATATTGTAGTTCTCTGTTGAATCTTTGGTTGGATCTGTACAAGGGACATCTTATATTCACAAAGGATTGCATTTACATCAGCCATCCATTCCAACCATTTGTTATTTATTTAATAGCATATATTAAATGCCCTCAATCCATTTTTTAATCTATATTTAAATTAGGCATGGTATTGTACTTCAAGGCATCATTAAATAGTATGGATTACCAGACAAGCTTATAATTTCACATCCTATTTTAATGGAAGAATGTAACAAAACCAAAGGGGAGTTCTTAAAAAGGGAACTCTTCGGCATGTGACAGTGTGGCATCCTCCTGTGCGGTAATAATTCTATGATTCCACAAAAGATTTGTTCCGATGTAAAATGATGAGGGGGACCATAAGTGAAGGAGGAGCATATTTTATTTTGAAACCATGAAAATCTTTGATAACAAAAGTACAACTCTAGCCAAATCAACACGCATGTAGCTTGCCCAGTTGTAACACCAGGAAATAGCGCCATTAGAAAGGCAGGAGAAATCTTATTTTCAACATCATTTCTGGTGCATCGTTGTGCTCATCAGGGTGAAGGGCAACAGTGAAGGAGAATGAAACAGTTGTTTTGTAACAGTAGCCCTATTAGACACAAAGTAAATGTATTTTTCTTTGATCCTAGCAACAGAGAATTGTTTTCCCTGTACAATAGATAGAACAAACTAGGCAATACTGTATAAGTAATTCCGCTAGAGTGCTTTCTACGATGCAGTAGAATTCCTGCCAAGTCCCAACCAACATGTCCAGAAGCTAACCTATGCTAAAGACTCTGGGGCCTTTGCTTATTTTCAGTGGTTCCTCATGTTATTCATGTTGCAACAAGCATACTGGCCTGGAATGGTGATGTGGCTCCCTGTACTGTGAATGATGATGTGGCTCCGTGTACTGTGAATGGTGATGTGGGTCCCTGTTCTGTGAATAGTGATGTGGCTCCCTGTGCTGTGAATGGTGATGTGGCTCCCTGTTCTGTGAATAGTGATGTGGCTCCCTGTACTGTGAATGGTGATGTGGCTCCCCGAACTGTGAATGGCCAGATTCTAATTTCTAATTTTGTTTTAAATTAACATCAAATTTACTGCACATAAACAGGTCATTCAGCCCACTTAGTCTACTCTGTTGCCAGAGAAGCCTCCAACAACTCAATTCCTTTCAGAGTGCTTTTCCAATTTGCATTGATTTTTTGCCTGAGATTAATTCCTGCAGGGAAAATAATCCCATAAATTCCTTCTGGTGTTATATAAATGTCTCTTGTTTCTTGTATATTTCATTTAATTATGTCATTATAATATGGTGGCCTATCTGTGGGAGGATATTATGGATTCTCACTGCACCATTATCCGAATTCAAACAGCTGGGAGAAGGATAAAGGGCTCAGTGTGATCAATCTCACAGTCTGCCCAGTAATTTCTCCAGTTTTACCCCTTCCCAAGTGACTCAAACTTAAAACCATTTACCAAGTGGGCTACATCAATGTGTGATACAGTATATCAGGATGTGGTGCTCCGCCTTAGAACATTGGAGGCAATGTACAGCAGGTTTGTGCCACAATATTACACTTTTGGTGCTACTGACCAGGGACATATTGAGGCAAATGTGTTCAGAATTTTTCCAATCAATATGCAAAGGAAACCTTCCTCAATGTGCCAAACTCAAGTCCAGCAGAACAGCCTATCTTGGCATTTCGATTTCACCCTTGCCTTCAGTTAGTAATCCCTCTGAGCTGCTTCATCTGTTCTGCTCAAACAATATTAAAACTGGGCAGTTTGGTGCATCAATATCTGACTTGATTATGATTCAGCCCATTGGCTCCAGGATCATTTCAGGCAAAGGGCAGATTGGGAAAGGCTGGACTGGGCTAGATTTGATTCCAGGCCTATTTGATGAAAGGACCTCATTGTAATGGACAGCCACACCCAGCAGTGAGCCATCTTCAATTATTTTAAACAAAATAATTGTTGCATGGTTGCTGCCCAGAAATGCTTATATGTCTTGCAGGTCTTTTGCCATTATAACAATTCTAATTCTCTACTAATTCCCTTCTAAATACAATATTTCTTGCAATTTTATGCATATATATGAGTATGCATGTACACATTAACTGATGTCTTGTGGCATGTCACATCTGGGGAGGTGGGGCAAGTAGAACCTTTCCAGGAAGTAGGGTTAAAGGAGAGGTAATAATTGAATGGTATAGCAAGAATAATTTAGTTTCCAATTCACCGAGCTACATTCTGTCCTTATTTTAATACAACACTTTCATTTTGTATTATTTTTTATTTATAGCTTAATAGAAAAGTACATGGTAATTTTGGAAGCAGGTGTTTGACTTCAACTCTGCCATATTGTGAGGAAGAGTTACTACCAATGTGCTCCAAAGCCAACACTAGCAAGGGAATGTGTGCACACACATGGGTGAGTGTGTTGTTTCACACTTGGAGAGTTAACTAAATCTGAGGATAGATTCCATGAATAAAGGGGTGACCTGATTTCATTTTGGATGTAGGAAGTCCAAGAAAGAATTGGGAAATTTGGGTAGGTCCAGCCTGAGTCTCTGAACATTAATTTAAGTTATTAGAACAGGGGTAGTATAGGATGCAATAGGTAATGCTGCTGTCTTGCAGCTACAGGGGCGCAGGTTTGATCCTGACCTCTGGTCCTATCTATATGGAATATGTACATTCTCCTTGTTACTACGTGGGATTCCTCTGGATGCTCCATTTTCCTCCCACATTCCAAAGAAGTGCAGGTTGGTAGATTAATCAACTACTATATATTACACCTGGTGGGTGACAGGGAATTGGGGGAAGTTGATGGGCACGTGAAAGAAAATAAGTTACAGGGAAGTATGTCGGGGAATGGGATTGATGGGATTACACTGAGAGTCAGCAGAAACTCGCTGGGCCAATTGGTCACCCTTCTGTGTTGTAAGGAAGTATGAAAAATATGTAATATGAAGATGATACTTAGTGAATACCTGAATTATCAATGATCCTGGCCAGTAGGCGAAACTCCCCACCGGAAGTGCATAAATGGAGAAGTGTTCCCCAAATGCAAATAGCAAAAACTTTAAGATACTGCAAACAGACAAAAACTAAGAACAGATTAATTCAAGGAATAGTATTAAAATGGCTAGCAGTGAAGGTGTCATTGATTCAGAGTTCTTTGTAAACTCAATGCTCAGCATGTTCAATTCTACAACCAATATTGCAAATAGAATGCTTCACTAGGTGACCAAAGCAACCACACATGTCAGAGAAATCGTGCTCAATAATATCCCAGTCAGGGTACAGCTCGAGTCCTATGCCCCGTTCTGGCCACTCGCATCCATTCTCACGGGACGCTGTTTGAAAGTTGTCAGGACTCTTGAGTCCCACCATCAGAGATCTATGGTATGGCAGAAAACAGGTAAAACTGGAATTTTTATTGGATGCCAATAAGAAGGAATTTTGTAGAAGGATATGAAATAATAACAGTAATTGAAAAGTTAGATTCAGTAAATTATCATGAGAACGGTACAATGAAAAAAACTATTAACAGGTAAATTTAGGGCTAAGTTCAGGAAACTCTCCTTGACCCAGCCCACTGGCAACAAAAATATGTGATGGTTTCCTGCATGCCAAAAATCCTAGAATAAATTAAAACTATTAAATGCCAGGATGTAGTGAGGGGGGTGGGAGGGCAGGGATCTATTGTAATTTTTCTGGATAACTAGAAGAGAAAAATGGCCAGCTTTCTTGGATTTTGGGGACATGAAACGTGTTAGTTTTGATTTTTCTGACATTTCTCAATGCGATGACATTAAACACAATTAGATTTACTTCACACCATTTCAGGTATCTGCAATATCAGCACATGGAAAAACACCATCTTTTATTCTCTATACTACTTGGTGAGGTTTTTTTTAGAATATTTGCCAAATAATACCATGAGGAAGAAGGGATCAGACACTCTTCCATTGGGAGCCAAACATTTTGTGCAAAATATTGAGTTAAATGTAGTGTGAAATATTCAATTATTTTTTTCTATTCCATTGTTTTTCTCTTTGTGCATAAACTTCAGACAATACACAGTATGGACTTCATTTATTATCACAATATATGGCCAAGACTTTGCCTTTTATTACACACAATATTTCATCACTGTATGCTATCAGCCTAATGGAAACCCATTGAGATTTAGTGCCCGTGTGTTCATTTTTTGATAAAAATTATTACAAAAATTCCATACAAAAACTATTTTCATATAAATCTTGCATTTCCACAAATAAACATGAACATCTTGAAAAACTGCCCACAAGGAGTTGTAGCAGTGGTGATTTGAGATTTAGTGCATTCTACAAAAGAGTCTCCTGCAACATTACCATGGGGTCATGTCAATGAACAATCCTATATCCGTATTTATTTTGGCGGAACCACACGAGTTGAAAGGTCAGGTGTCAAATCACTTCAGCTGGATGTGGGTGCAGGTGGGTGACACAACTTGAAAGGGCCGATTCTGAAGAGCCAGGGAGGGAAAACATACTCTTCTGTTACCACAACGAGGTATGCAAACCGAAACGTTTAAACCCTACCTCATCATTCAAGTTTTGAAAAGTACTTCACAATCCATCATTTAATAAGGTTAATTGTCTAATAGTCTTTCTTTTTTTTGAGGGTTCATTGCAGTCTGATCCATGTTTTAAAAAAAAGTAAATTTGACAGAAAACAATTATTGCCTTGTGTTGCCTTCTGCTGGCGAAACACATGAGAGATCACATGAAGGTTTCACCACGTTTCCAATGCCTCTCAGTTCTCTTTCACCTTTAACCTCAATTATTTTGGATGGCCTTTGTTACAGCAACTGCACATCTTTGAACATTTATCAGCACCGTTTCCTCTCTTTCTACTTTAGCTAAAGTAGTTTTCTCCTTCTCTTTCAGTTTTCTCTTTCTTTTCTATTTTTTTCTCTTTTCCACTATTATCACAATATATTACCTGCATGGGGAAAAAGAGAAGGAGGGATGAGAAGATGAAAGGAAGGGGAAAATTCTTTACTGCTTTTTATTTTATTTGCAAGTTTTGGTCCGTCACAAGGTTTTCAGGATCTGGCTTTGACCACCCTGTTTTCATGTGGTAGGTAATTTTTGTTTCTCGATGCGGCAACATGAGGTAACTCGCTTGTTCGGCACGGTTTGCATATTTCCACAGGAAACACTCTTGCAGGTCATTGGGAACAAAGATTACTGTTTGTGCTCGGTGTGGATTTTCTACACTTCATGCCATTGTTTCCTTTCCAGGCAATCTCCTGTCGTTGAACGTATGCATGTTGATAACCTCTTCTGTTTTCACGATGACTGGTGGCTGAGGCCTGTGTTTCAGTCGTCGTTGACACTTGAGAGACAACCTGAGCTCCTCAACCATGGCACTACAGAAGGATCTCTGCGGGGAAAATTGAAGACTGAAAATGAGATGCCTTGAAGCAACAGTGAATTCACATGTTAGCTTAGATTTCTTTCCCCTATCACCAGGCAATCTTGGCAAAGATTGGAAACAAATCACTTAGCACATTTCTTCTCTTTAAATAAAAAACAGCATGATTGATTTTAAATGTACTCTGTATAGATTGCAATAAGCTATGGGAATGAATGATATAAAGACAGAAAAGCTGGAAATACTCAGTAGGTCAGGCAGCGCCTGTAGAGTTTTTAAACTTGTTTGATTTCTAGATTTTCTAGTTCTGATGAAAAGACGTTGATCCTAAAACATTGTTTCTCTTCATAGATGTTGCCTGACCTGCTACATACTACCAACACCTGCTCTGTCTAGCATCTGCAGTTTTTTAAGAGTGGCAATGAGTCAATCTATTGCATTCACATAGTAATCAAATGAATATTACATAGCCTCAAAGATTACAAATAACAATAATAAATTCTAATCATAATCATGAATCAGTAGCTGCCACTGTAAGGTGACCAATTGCACTCTCACTGATAACCCCTGATCTCCAAACAACCCTATGCCAAACTATTCTTCAATAGAGAATGTTTTCTTTGGTTGTCAGCACTAAACAAGTGCAAGCGTATCATTCTTTGGGTGCACTCAACACCCACACATTTAATTCAATTGATTTCAATAGAGTTGAATGCGCAGGATATGGGGACAACCATTGCCTGATACACTCACACAGGTTTGGCGTTGGCAAGCAAAGGTTTGTTTTTACCTCCAAGCTGCCTGGATAAATTGTAGCATTCCTAAAATCACCAGTGGTTAGATGAAAATTACACAAATGAAGAAGAATATCATCTCGGATATTGCCATCATCTAGATTTTAACCCGTAGAATTATGGCATGGAAGGAGGCCATTCCACTCATTGTGTTGAAACTGGCTAAAAGCCATTTAGGCTAATCCCACTTCCCAGCTCTTGATCTACAGCTCGCTTCAAAATTGGCTGATAGAAGAGTTACACTTATCTTACAAAAGAATACAGAAAAGCTAGTTAATGCGTTGACCTTTTAACCGACAGTGGATTTAACAAGTCGGTGTTCCAAAAGCAACCATGATAAAACAATCAAACCTCGTTATCTTTTAATGCCTGCACAGATATGGCAGAAAGGCTCAGCCCCCAAGTTTGCTTTCTAACCAGTATGTGACTCCTTCTGCCATTCATTAGGACACTCAAGTGATGATTCGTGAAGAAACCACCCGTCCGGCAACTTAACCCCCGAGGCAAAATGAGTCCTAAAAAAATGTGGACATGTGACAAGATGTAAATTTTACATGACAAATTTAAACAGGAGAAATTAGCTAAAATGACTGAAAAAATAGAAGTGCAATGACTACAACAGTTTGTAATCCTTTGGTTTTCTATTGCTGGAGCCACAATCTTTTTCAAAAAGCTAATGGCTTCATGAGGCTGAATAAACCACATGATAGCCCACGTTTTGGCAGTAGACTAAACAATTCACAGGCTCAGACTAATTAATTGTGGTTCTAAAGACTGAACATATTTTCTCAATGGAGAAATGCAATACATTTTCTTTTCCCATAACCTTAAATGCTTGTGATAGTGACTAACTTGAACTATTTGATCGTTTTGTCATCTGCAGTAAATGGGGCAGAGTTTGCCCCAGGACTATTCTTACTTGCTGCACCTTGGCAGCCAGAGAAAGTGCAAGGCCTCACTTCATTGTGTCTTGGATCAGCATAGTAATCATTGCACATCTACAGAAGAAAACAGTGTTTAATCAGAAAGGAAAATTCAGGAGATGTACAGCAGAGACAAAGCATTATGGTTAATTAAAAGCACAGCATGAATCAAAATGCTATAAATGGCAAACATGGATCCAGCTACCTAAGCCTATTATCTGACAAAAACTGAATCAGTAGCAACATGTTCGTGAATTGAGACATGGATTCAATGACTGTTGTTTTAATGCACTCTGCTTTCTGCTATTTGTGTTAATGAAACACAGTCATATTGCTTCCTTTTTATGGTTATTTCCTGCACTGAAATACACTGAACTGCCAATAACTACTTAACACAATTACATTTATTGAATTGAACACCAAATACAATGGGTAAACAATGAAAAGATTGCTTTTTGCAGCTCTAAGTTCAGAATGTACCTCAGACACAGAACAAAATTTATGGCATTACAAACTGAGTTATTCATGCAGTACTTGAATGTATTCCCTTGTTTATCTCACACAATAAATAAATGATGCCATATAATACTACATTAGGGTTAACACTAAAAAATCATTATTATACATCTTCAGAGAACGTTTTAATAAAGTGGGCTTCAACAAAGTCAGTAACTATTATTATTGGTACAAAGTTCAAATTCTGCAAACATGTATTCAAAGTCTCAGCAATATTCTTGTCAAAGTATCTCAACATAACGTTTTGCTCTAATGTAAGATCAATTGGACTGCACTATACAATCTCCAGTAACTTGCAGATGCACTGGAAAAGTCCTTTACCTTCTCAAGCTGTGCACTTTTTTTCGACTTGTACAGAAATTCGCCCACTGCTACAAAGATGGAGAGCACCAGGCCGGCAGCCAGTACTATAAAGATGCCCCCAATGTTCTGGACTCCTAAAGCACTGGCTTCTTTGCTTTCTTCCTCTGGGCAGCCATTTCCCCTCCACCATTTCTCTTTCATCATGTGCAGCTTGCCGTCCTCTTGTAGCTGGAGAATGGCAATTGTGATCTTTTCCCTGTACGGTGAACCTGGAGATCAACAAAGTGAGACAGGATTAGCTGCTCACCATGGAATTTCATCCTTCTGTTTACAAACCTTATGATAGCCAAACCGCTTTATGTTTCCCAGCTGCTGTAAAAATCAAAGACTTCAAACCGTTAGTGCAAAATTAGTTTGTTGCAAAGAGATAAACATGTGTCTGTGAAGTAGACTGAGTACTGTGAAGTCAGGGTGGCTTGAAACAGAGCATCAGGAAGTTTGGAAACAGCCCTCTCAGATTGTTCTCCAATCCATGAATTAAGAAACATCTCTTGAATGCAGCTGCAAGCATTCTGGGAGAGTGAAAAACTCTGGAACATTAAGTACAGCATTTAGAAAGACCTTTGACCAGGTACATGGATAAGAAAGGATTAGAGCGATATGGCATGAATGAGTTGGGCCGAAGGGCCTGTTTCTATGCTGTATGACTCTGATTCTATGTCATGCCTGTCAGTGGAGGTGCCCATCTCCATGGTAAGAAAACAGAGTGAAGGGACCAATAACCAAATGATACATTAAGTCAGTTTGTAAGTATTGGCTATTTAACACACACCACCCCCACCCCCATCCACCCATTCAATCAGAATTCAATACATCTTCTGTTAACATGAGCAGGCTTATTAATGAGCTTCTATTTTTGGATGCGGTCTGGCAGTATAGGGTGTTATAAAGTGCAGCATTGAGAGGTTGGTAACAAGGATCTTTATTACTGTTAGAATTATGGAAATGTTATGATACAGGAGGGAATCATTCAGCCCATTGTGACTGTGTCAATTAAAAAAGAGCTACAAGCTTATTCCAGCTTCCTGTACTAGGTCCATAGTTTCACAGACCATGGGTCTTCAAGCACAAGCAGAGGAAGGAGCATACCGCTTCTCAAACTACCCACCCCATCAGCCACCTCCTGTCCCATCGGTAGAAGAGTGGATGGTTCCCACATTGGCCTCACAAAATCAGAATGGAGATATTATTCTCAATCCTGAGGAAATATCTGAGAAGTGAACAAGAAGAACATTTACAAATATCAGTTAAATATGGTGAGGTTTCTGTTTCTACCACAAGAACACAAGAAAATAGAAGTGGGACTAGGGCATCTGGCCCTTCAAGCCTGCCCCATCATTCAATTTGATCACTGATGACCTGACTGAGGCCTCAATTTCTCTTCTGTGCCAGTTTCCTACACCTCTGATTCCCCAATCTTTCAAAATTTTCTCTATTACCTCTGCAGATACCCCCAGTGATCCAGCCTCCACAACCCTCCGAAGTACAGAATTCCAGAGATCCACCACCCTCTATGAGCAGTTGTTCCCATGCACTTCAGTCTTAAATGACCAACCCCTTATCTTGTAAGTGTGTCTCCTAGTTTGAGACTCTTCCAATAGTAGAAACACCTCCACATCTACCTTGTCATGCTTCCTTAAGATCTTATATGTTTCAATAAGATCACCCCTCATTCTTTCAGGCAGTGAATTCAAGACCCTACTATCCTCTAAGTGAAAAGAGATTTCCTCATCTCCCCTCTAATTCTTCTACCAATTATTTTAAAACTATGGTCCTGGGTTTTGACCATCCCACTGAGGGAAATAAATCCTTCTAACTGACTCTATCTAAGACCCACGTAATTTTATACAATTGACTTCCAATTAATTTCCTCTGCCTCAAAGAAGCCTTTGGAATCTTTCCTCATTGTGAAAATGATCTAATCTTGGCAAAATCCTCGCAAATCTTCTCTGTACTTTCTTCAGTGCAATCATATATTTTCTGTGATACAGGGACCAAAATTCTACATACTTCTCAAATTATGTTCAAACAACATATGCATCCAATTCTAGTCTAACCTCTCTCTCCTCATATTCCATGCCTCAACTAATAAATGAAAGTTTCACATATACCTTTTAACAAACTTACTTAGCTATCCTGCTAAAGATCTGCGGACATACACTCCTAGGTTCCTCTGTCCCATTACACTTCACATTTGGTATGTCACCAAAGACTTGCAAATTTCTATATACGGTGGAGAGCATTCTGGTTGGTTGCATCCCCACCATGAAGGTCATCTTCAAGAGGCAGTACCTCAAGAAGGTGGCATCCATCTCTAAGGACCTTCACCATCCGGGACATGCCCTCTTTTCATTACTACCATCGGGGAGGAGGTACAGGAGCCTGAAGACCCACACTCAGTGATTTAGGAACAGCTTCTTCCCCTCTGCCATCAGATTTCTGAATGGTCCATAAACCCATGAATACTATGTCATTTTTCCTTTCTTTTACACTATTTATTTATTTTGTAATTTATAGTAATTTTATGTCTTTGCACTGTACTGCTGCTGCAAAACACCAAATTTCACAACATGTAGGTCAGTGATAATAAACCTAATTCTGATTCTGATTCTGATTCCTTGTTCCACCTCCCCAATGCATTAGGTTAAATCAGAACTGTTAAAAAAACACTACAAATGCTGGAAATCTGAAATAAAAATAAGTAATCCTGGAGACATAAAACATAAGCTCTGGTTCTCTCTCTACAGATGCTGCCCGAACTGTTGAGTATCTCCACCATTTCTGTTGTTATACTTAAATCAGACTATAGCACTGAATGGATAAGTCATTACATGTCAGAAGATAAGTGGGTTGTAGTTGAATAATTTTAAATTGTGGACTTGATTCAAACAAGGCCACATCAGTACTGAACTATACAAGAAGATGACAGTGCAATCATCCAAGGCAAAGCAGCTCATTTGATTGACACCCCACCTACCACCATAAGTATTCATTTGTCTCTACCACACCATGCCTGCAGTTTATACAACATATAATAAGTGCTGCACTGCAGATATTTGCTAAGATTTCTTGTACAGCACCTCACAAACCCACTACCTCTATCACCTGGAAAGCAAGACCAATAGGCTTTTGAGTACTCCGCCACCAACAAGGCCCCTCCAAACTGCACACCATCTTGTCTTGGAAATAAATTACAGCTCCTTTATCATCACTCAGTCTAAACCCTGGAACTCCCTGCCCAGTGGGAAAATGTTCTCAATAGGATTGCAATGGTTCAAGAAGACAGCTCATTCTCAAGGGCAATGAAAGATGAGCAATGAATTCTGGTCTTTCCAGTGATACCTACATTCTATAATTTAATAATAATAAAAAAAACAAGTGGTGGCTTTGCTCATAGACCCAGACAACAATGGAACTATTTTTACTTGGAATATCAGATAGAGAATGGCAGAAACCGGTTGCATAGAGAGTTGATAGGCCCTGTGTGTTTTATCTCCTCGAATTTCATAGATCCTGATATTAATCTGCTCTTATTTACTGACTACCTGAAAACAGCAAGGAGATTGAAAAGAATTGTTGTTCAGGGGGATGTGAGTGTCCTTGTGCATGAATCACTGAAGGTTAACATGTAGTTACAGCAAGCATATAAGAACTCAAATGATAGATTGGCCTTTACAGCAAAAGGACTTGAATACAAGAGCAAAACATCTTTCACCAATTATATTAGGCCCTGGTGAGACCGCACCTGGAAAATTGTGTACAGGTTAGGTCTACCCATCTAGGGAACAATATATTAGTGACGGAGAAAGTGCAATAAAGGTTAACCAGCTTGATTCCTAGGATGGGAGGATTGTCCTATGAGGAGAGATCAATCAAACTTTTTTTGAATTTGGAGTTTATAGTTTATTATAGTTTTGAATTTGGAAGGAAAGACAATCTTATTTAAATGTTCAAAATTGTTATTAAGCTTGACAGGTTTATGCAGGGGTGATTCATTTGGGTAAGGTCACAGTCTCAACGTAAAGTGTCAGAGATTCAACACAGAAATGAGAAGAACTTTCTTCACCCAGAGGGTGGTGACTCTTAGGAATATTCCACCCAGCACTGTAGAGGCTTAGTTGCTAATTATGTTCAGGATAGAAAGTGATAGATATATGGATATTAAGAGAATCAAGGGACATGATGGATCAGGAAAATGATGCTGAAGTAAAAGATCAGCCATGATCTTATCAAATGATGTAGTGGGCACAAGAGACCAAATGGTCTACTCTTTCTTGTTATTTTTCTGCTATTCTTTTGCTCTACAGATTGCACTCTGGTGATATATCTGGAGCCCAAACAAAGTACTAATTGCAGATCTTTGTATGGGGAATACTTGTTAGATTAGTAGGTAACCCAAAATCTACCAGAATAAGTAGGTGTGCCATGCAAAAATGAGCAGAAGCCCTCTGGTATGAGTTTAGACGGTCACTGCTAGGCAGAGCCTAGCTAAGGAATTAACAACACCTAAATGACAGGGGAACGTGTTTTGGAAGGACTCATGGAATGAAAGGGATATTGGAGATGCTGGTGCAGGAGAAGTCATAATTTGCCTTGTGGGATCTGGAGAAGAATTTCTGCTCATCCTGGTACCACAATGAAAATTTTTGAGCAGGCCCTGAAAGGACTTTCTATACTCTCAGTTGCTGCCAATACCTGGCTTTACTTCTCAAGTAAATGGTGTGGAACTTTCTTACTCAACCCCAGGTTAAAATGAAATCAGACCCCCATTGTCTTCATACATGAATTCAGCACAATCATTTTTACAGTTCACATTGAAAATGCAGATAAGATTGAGCCGACAACAAAGGTCACCGATCTGCTAAAAGATTGATTGCTTCTCCACAGATGCTGCCTGACATGTTGGCATTTTTCAGTCATTTTTCATTTTTATTTTCAGTTTGTAACATATAATTTAGTTATCTTTTCATGTTTCTTTTCTGCATATGTCTGTAATTGATTAACCAAATGGGAGGTTGAGCAAGTGGAACAAAAAATCAAATAGATTCATAGAGTTTGAGAGGTACAGCACAGAAACAGGCCCTTGGGCACACCAAGTCCTTGCTGACCATCAGCAACCCATTTGCTCTAAGCCTACATTAATCCCATACAGAAATAAACCTATAGCGTCACGGGGAGAATGTGCAACCTCCACACAGGCTGCACCAGCTTCAGCATTGAAACCAGGTCTCTGGTGCTGTGAGACAGTGGCTCTACCAACTGTACCACTATGCTGCCTCATCGGTAGCAGGCAATGTACTTGTGTGCCTGGACTAACAGAGTGGTGTACGTGAAAAGTGCAAGCTTCCATTGGGAATGAATGTGATAAATTTGCATCTGGTAACATTTTATATTTTCAACATTCAATTATAGAACTGTCTTTTTAATTCATCAATAGTCATAATTGTTACTTTGAGCATTAACCAATTACTGAAAAGCTATAATTTATTACACTGCATTAAATTACATTTTAGCTTTATTTTCCTAAAACTTTAAATGTAAGCTATGTAAATCTGTTCATTTAATGAACATCTCTAACCATAAAAATAATTAAGTTGATGGTATCTTAACTTCAAAGATAAGATTTTGTATTTATTTAGTTATGTTAGGGCATCCTACAGAGCTTTGTAGCTGATTAAGAACTTTTGCACTGTCATAATATAAAAAGCATTGCTGCTAATTTGTGCATAGCAAGATCTCACAATTATCAATCCAGTAATGACTAACAACATGGGATAAATTGAAACTAGAGTTTTAAAAAAATATAAGCTTGATCTTGCATTAGTCTCTCAATCTCAAGCATGTCGTGGTTCAAATATACTGCTATTATGCAACCATCATTCTTGCCTTGATTGAAGTTTATTGACTCTTAAAAAGATACACATTGCAAAAATAGATAATTCCAACAAAATGGTTACCCAATGGACAAAGCAACAGATGGACTTTGGCCTAGAGTTCTGCTGTATGTTTGCTTCAAGAATTGAGACTGCTCACAAAAAAAACAATGTTCTGACAGTGTTCTTCAGTTGTTACAGTTGCTCAGTACAAAGAAAAAGAAGTTTATTCGTACAAAATGTTATGTTGGACATCACTAAAAATCAATCTTTTTCAGTCCAGTAACTAAAGTGCTAAAGTGGTTGAGTATTTTGGTTCCAACTGTAAAATCATGAAATGATGTCCGAGGGTTGCCAATCTTTTTACTGTCTCTATTGGATAAGCTTTGTCAGTTTTCAACCAGCCTGCTTGGCGGAATGTCACATGTTAGCAAGCTTTTCTGTTTGAGACAGGATGAAAATGCAACAAGCTCTCGGTTGAGCAAACTCAAAGTGCTGTTAATGATAGCTGTAGAGACTAGAACGGCACAGATATGCCCTGCCATCCATTGCATACGGAGTTTATTTGAACACAGGCATCATCCATTTGGAAAAAAATGTGCAGAACTAGTTCAAAAATCATTTTTTCAATCTATTATATTAGGAACATAATATCTCAGCAATATAATATTGTTCCAGAAGACAGGTTATTCTACTGAGAATATGAAAAATGAACATTTCTTTTCTAAGCTGCAGCAGGTGTATTAGTTATTTTATTAGGACGTGAATATGTATATTAGGTTTACTGTTCCTTTGTAAAAAATCAATTGTATTTAAATTTTATGCTGCTAAATTAATCTTTCTTTTGAATCACTGGGCTGAATAAAATTGAAATTGATGTGTATTTTTTAACATGTTATTAGTGGACTTTTGTTTTTACAGCTGAAGGCCAGCTGTTATCAGGCAACCATTATCATTAGAAAGAACTATCTCTGTTCCCCTAGCAATGATTACAGGCCCTGACATACATATTGGTTATTTTAGGCTAATTGCAGTTTTTCATGTTTGCACATTTCAAATTTCTGCTCTGCATGCTAAACTGAATGATACATTAGCTCAACAAACCAACAATATGAAAATGTATGAACTAATTTTGAAACAATTCTTTCAGAGAATATAAAAAGTTTCAGCAGACTGATAAGCCACAGCCGACTGCAGTTTATAACACAAGAGCAGGAATATGACATTTCTCTGCCTAATATTTTAAAACAAGAATTAAACTATTCAATTAAAATGGGTTGTCACCCCTAATAATTATTACTGTCATTTACGATGTTTTTTCTTAGGCAATGTTACCTACTTTTCATCCTGCAAGTTTACAGATTCTGCCTTGCCCAGCCCAAATCTAACAAATTCCTCATCCACATTACTAACATAGCATCTTCTCATATCATTCTAAATTGGGCAGGCACAGTAGTGTAGCGGTTAGCGTAACAATTTACAGCACCAGCGACCCAGGTTCAATTCTAGCCACTGTCTGTAAGGAGTTTGTACATTATCCCCGTGTCTGCATGGGTTTCCTCCGGGTGCTCCGGTTTCCTCCCACATTCCAAAGACATACTGGTTAGGAAGTTGTGAGCATGCTATGTTGGCGCCGGAAGCGTGGCGACACTTGAGGGCTGCCCTCAGAATACTACGCAAAAAGATGCATTTCACTGTGTGTTTCGATGTACAAGTGACTAATAAAGATATCTTAATCTTATCTTAAATTGGCAATCTCAGACTGATCTAAATCATTGTAGATATCTCTGTGATGGCCATTATCAGATTTGTGATGCCACCTTGCTCTGGATATTCAGTTGTCTAGTTAATAAAATTTGTGCAGATGTTGGCAGTGCAAAGCAAGCTTCCCACTCTTCAATTTTCTGGTGTCACATATACTTTGTTTAAAAAATTAGAATGTCGCTAAGAAAGTTAGTTTTTATGGCCTAAACCCAAGCATTCTTGAGGAGGTGGTGGTAAGCCACCATCCTGAACTGCTGCAGTCAATTTAGTGAAGGTACTCCCACAGTGCTGTTGAGTAGGGAGTTCTAGGATTTAGACCCAGAAAGAACATTTCCAAGTGATGTGTGATTTGGTAGGTATCCTGCAGGTGGTAGTGTTCGTATGCACCTGCTGACTTTGTTCTTTCATGTGATAGAGATCACAAGTTTGGAAGATTTTCTAAAAGTAGGCTGGGCAAGTAACTGCCGTGGCTTTTGTAAATTGTACACACTGCAACCATGAGGGTGATCTTTAGGGTAGTAGATGGACTACCTGTCCAGAAGGCTGGATGTCATTGAACTTCTTGAGTGTTACGGAAGCAACAATCTTCCAGGCAAGTAGAAGATATTCCAATTTGTGAGCTATGGATAATGGAAAAGCTTGAGCAACCAGGAGATGTGCCATTTACTGCAAGATACCTAGTCTCTGACCTGCATCTACAGATTTTCTTCATAACAATAGAATGGAATCCAGTTGTGTTTTTTTACCTCTGAATAAGATACTTCCCCATGCTATAAGAACAACGTACAGCATTAAGTTGCAGTATTGGAATACAAATGGAGTTCCATGGATGACTTCAAAATGCTGTGATCAGCTTACACCTAATTTGAAAATCATTGCCTAATGTCCTTGAATCTGTGAAAATATCCAATGAGTACTTGCTAAATCTAGAATGAACAATGAGATAATATGACAATATGTATAAGAATTTATATTCAAATTCAAGAGCCCTATAAACCTAACATTCCAAATACTCCAGAGGTTATCCAGTGAAGAAAAATGGCATGGAAGAGAAAGTTAAATGGCATTAAATCTGCAAAAGTGAAATTGGGGCTTGGACAATAAGGCAACTGGGCTTTCAGGATAATTGTGCAGTGATTTCCAAATGGTCTGCTAATTCACCATTTCTCCCTTTGCATCCAGGTCAAATTTCAATCTCTTTTCCCCCCTGCTGTTGAGTATGGGCAACCTGCAACATCTGCTACAGAGATGTGCCCTACATATCCTGACACATTCAGATCAAACAATGAATGAGTGCTGACAATTCAAATAGTAAAGATAATCAGGAACAGTTGTGCAAAAGCTAAGTGTTTTAAGTTGACAACGAAAGAAAACACCTGGATATAGACAAAAGGTAGATTAAATTCAGCAATGTAAAACATCAATGCAATACTTTTTAAAAATGGGTTAATGGCTTTAGGAATTTAAACAAACTCAACTCAAATTTCTTCAAACACATCTGCCAAAATACATAACAAAAAAGAGAGGAACTGAATCACAAAACATAGATTGCACAAAGTCACAGTTAGAGCAGTCATTATATTGTCACCAAATAGCCTATAAAAAGCAATTTAACATCTAATCAACCCAACAAACAAGATGAAAAGGGTAAAGAAGACACCCCTTAAATAATGTCTCTTAGAGCACCACATACAATGAAGTGCAAAATCTGTTACATCAACTAACATGAATGTTAAAGGTAGCGGATGAGGTACACTTCTTGCTGCCTTGGTAAAGCAGCCAACATAATCAAAGACCCCTCCCACCCCAGACATTCTCTCTTCTCCCGTCTCCCATCGGGCAGAAGATACAAAGGCCTGAAAGCATGTACCACCAGGCTCGAGGACAGCTTCTATCCCTCTGTTATAAGACTATTGAACAGTCCCCTAGTACAATCAGATGACCTCACAATCTACCTTGTTATGGCCTTGTACCTTATTGTCTGCCTGCACTGCACTTTCTCTGTAACTGTAACACTTTATACTGCATTCTGTTGTTGATTTTCCCTTGTACTACCTCAATGTATTAACGTGATGAATGATCTGTATGGATGGCATGCAAGACAAAAGTTTTTCACTGTACATCAGTACATGTGACAATAATAAACCAATTTACCAATTTACCAATCAGGCATTTGCTTTGTCCTGAAAGGTAATGAATTTCTTCATTGTTGTTGGAGATGTACTCATCCGAGGAAGTGAAGAGAAAACAACATCTCTTAATTGTAATGATTATCAGCTGGCATTTGTATAGCAGAAATGTTTCCTGCCACTTATCAGCCAATGCCAAGATAGTAACTAGACCTTGCATGCAGGCATAGTCTGCTTCAGCTTCTGGGAAGTGGTGAATGGCCACAAGAAATGAGCAGCTTAATTCAAATTAGATGGCATTTGGAGCAGTTCTTCTGATTTACAGTGGACAATGACAGTAAGCCTTAAGTAAATGGTTGCTTCAAAAGGACCAACATCACCATCTTATCTCTTGCCTGTCAGTAGCTGTGGGTCTTTACAATGACACAGTGGAACAGCTTTTGTTTATGAACTCTTTTGCTTTGGATTTGGACAGACCTTGCTGAGCCATCTATGACATTGAGGCCTCTGCCTCCTCATCATGTCACACAGGATGAAGTCTGGAGTACCTAAAGCCTTTCCTGCTTTAATGCTTGCTCAGTTTTGAATGGATTCATAAAACAAGAGAATGGTACTGAACAATATAAGTTTAGTGATACTGCATGGTACATGTGGCACTGCTTGCTGACCTTGCAGAGGTAAATTAAGGCACAAACAAGCTGCAAAGTGCAACTGGAAATGTCTACCTCTTGTAGGGAGGCTGAGTCCTCTTTAGCCTTATGTTATGTTGGATCAGGACTCTGGATTCAGCTGTATTTACATTAAAAATGCAACATTAGTACAAAGCATAAAACACTTTAGTTGGCTACTTATAATGATGTGTGCATCCATGTGAGTGAATGTTGCTTGTTAAAAATAATCTGGTAATTGATCCAATAAAAAGACTACCAATAAATCACATAGACTCAATGAAGAATTTCTTCTTGTATTTGATAAAATAAGAACTGTAGCGTGATAGCCCTAATAAGATTTGCTAAAGAAGCTTTTCAAGGCCAATGAAAAATGTGTTCATTCAACCATAAATTGGGAAGCCTTCGTGTCAAGCAGCTCTGCTAAGAGCTTTGAAATGAAGGATATCTTTTGGCAGACTCTAGATCGAAGCTTAAATAGCATTGTTCCCAGACTGCTAAATTATCAATGTGTCCTGGAAGAAATTTTTTATACCATAACAATTAAGTGACTTTTTTTCCCTTTGGAAATCAAATGTTTATAGTACCTCTCCAATTCGTCTAAGTAAAACCACTGCTTCTACTTTGGAGAAAAAAATATTAAAAAGTTAAAGAGCTTCTTTTTTTATAGATCATTTCACCTCTCTTTCATAACATCCCAAAACACTTTGCAGTCAGTAAGTATTTCCCCCAATCCTGAACACACTGTTGACCAGGAGTGTAGGAATGTGGCACCATGTGTGGCTCAACTGCACAAAGGAGGCAGGAGGGTGGCAGGGGGAAGAAGAGTGAGAACACAGATGGAATTTAATGCTGACAAGTGCAAAGTCTTGCATTTGGAAGTCACATAAGGTAGGGCATATACAGTAGATGGTAGGGCATTAATGAATGTTGATGAACAGAGAGACCTAAGGGTTTAAGTCCATAGTTCCTAGAAGGTGGCAACACAGGTCAGGTAGGTTCTTGGAGGGTTCAATAGTTTAGATGCAAGAAGGAGCTTAACAAGAGTTGGATGAGATGTAACATGGGTTGTAATTCTCTTTCAACCATATTACATCGTAACACAAAGTAGAGATTATTCCTGTAATAAAGGTTGACAAAAGTGCCACTGTTCTATGTTATGGCAGAGGGAGACTTCTTAAGGGTAATACTGTAAATGAAATGTTTAAATAATTATCTTGCAATGAGTCTTCAAAGGAGATGAAGAAAATAATATATCTGACATTCAGTGGAAACTAACAATAATAATAGATCAAGGACCAGCATTCACTAACACTAAGTAAAATAACAGTATGGCACTGAAATCTGAAATGTTTTCATCACAAGATCTTAAAGGACTGTTGGAAAATTCCAGATGCTACAGTATCACACTTCCATAGCTCTGTTGATTCAGGAATTGCTCCGCCCCTTCCCCCATCACCAACTCCCTTTCTCCCGCAACACCACTTCCCCCACCCTGATAGAAAACTACAATTGTAAGTCTGTTATTAAGGTGTGTGTGGGAGATAGCAAGGGATAATAGGCCAGATAATGTAACATTTGTTATAGGGAGCTTTTTGAAATTTATAGGTAGGGATATAGGTAAAGGATTTATTGGGGGAAATTTATCGCTAAGCACTGAGAGAAATTTGAGGAATTAGCGAGAGTCAGTGTGGGTTTGTAAACGGTAAATTAATGCCTAATGAAATGAATTGTATTTTTGAGTTAATGTCAAAAGTGGCAGTCAGAGAAATAACAACTTATGCACTTCATATGGACCTCCAGAAGATGCTCATTAAAATTACACATAAGAAGCAGTGAACTAACTTTAAAGCTCATGGAATTAAAGTTAATTTATTCATCTGGATAGGAAACATCCATTGGTAGAAGGTACAGTTTAGGAAGATTGGGTGTATACTCGAATTAGAACATAGTGGTGTACTGAAGGATGGGGACTCAACTATTCATTCTGGTTGTTATTGACTGAGATAACACAGAAGAGGACAATACATTCAAGTGTATCAAAGGCATAAAATCTTATGTCACTACTTAAATACATTTGTCTACTTACTAAGAGATAAATTGTTTGTTGGCCAAACTGTGGGATAGGATTCATCACATTTAAATGAGAGGTGAAAATAAAATATGGTGAATGCAGGAAATCTGAAATAAAAACAGAAAATGCTGCAAAAATTCAGCAGGGCAGCAGCGTCTGTGAGCATCTGGGGAGAGACACATAGTTAATGTCTTGAGATGATGAGGTTTCATCTGAATTGGGGAAAGAATGTTTGAGGTGCAGAGGCCAATAATGGGAAAGAGGAGAAAGGAGAAGAGAAGATTTGTGTAAAGTGGAAGGCAAAAGTGGATGTCCAAAAAGTGGATAAGAGGAAAAGGGAAAAAATAGTATTAAAATGACAAGTAAGAGCCTAAATATCCAAATATCTTTTAAATGTTGTAAGTATACCTGTCTCTACCGCTTCCTTTGGCAGCTCGTTCCATATACCCACCATCCTTTGTATGGAAAAACTTACCTCTCAGGACCCCTTTAAATCATTCCCCTCTCACCTTAAAACTATGCCCTCTAGTTTTAGACTCCCCTCCCTGGGAAAAAGACGCTGACTATCCACCTTACCCATGCCCCTTAATATTTTATAAACCTTTGTAAGGTCACCCCTTAGCCTCCTTCGCTCCAGGGAAAACAGTCCCAGCCTACCAGTCTCCCATTATGACTCAAGCCCTCCAGTCCTGGCGACATCCTTGTAAATCTTTCCTGCACCATCTCTCGCTTAATCACATCCTTCCTATAAGTGTAGCAACCAGAACTGCACGCAATATTCCAGGTGCGGTATCACCTGTCACAGTGTCTTGTACAGCTGTAACATGATATCACAATTCTTGTTACTCAATGCCACGTCCAAGTGTGCCATATGCTTTCTTCACTAGCAGTGTCGCCACTTTCAGGGAACTATGGTTACCAAGGCTCCAAAGGTATAAGATTGTGAGGAGCAATTTCATTAGGCACATATTGTCTGGAATGTAAAAGGTTGAGGAGTGATTTGGTGAAGGTTCCAAGGAACTTGAAAAGCAAAAAAATTGCAGCTGTTGGAATTCTAAAAACAGAGAATGGTGGAAATGCTCAGCAAGTAGGTAGGAGAAATAATCAATATTTCAGCGATCCTTCCTTTTCATTGGAACAGGGAAAAGTCAGAAATCAAACATTCAAGGAAGGGAAGAGGTGGAGAGACAAAAAGGTAATTTCTGTGGAGACACAGAGAGACTGAATAATTAGGTGGCATTGCTGGCTGAAAGAGCATGTTGAAGCTTTGTCAATTTCAGCTGATCGGTTTGCAGGAGATGAAAATAAAGGGAGATCAAAAAAAATAGAAAAAAACATCCTCAATCCCTTCTGTTACCAATTTCTGCCCTGACTCCACCCCAAACTGCAACTCCCTTACTCAAAGGCAGTCATCCCTCAGTCCTCTGTATTTTCCCAACCAAATCTTTGACGACCCTTCATTACTTTATCTCAACTTTCCTCTCTCCTCTACTCTCACTCATCTCCCATTATTTGCGCCTCCTCCATATAGATTACCTGTGATTAACAAACCGTCACCGTCCTCTTTCCCAACCACCACTTGTACCACTTAGGTTCTCTTGGTCTCCATCCTACCAATTACATTGTTTTTTGTCCTCTTTCTCTTCCTCTCCTTCCGTTTCTCTGCAACTTAAAACGTTTGATTTCTAACTTTTCCTGGTCCTATTGAAAGGTCATCGATTTGGAGCATTAGTTTAGTTTCTCACTTCATGGGTAGTACCTGACCTGCTGAGTATTTCCAATATTTTCTATTTTTTTCACTTTTAAAAATAATCCACAGGATAGATAGAGATAAACTACCTGAGACAGTCTAGATAAGTCTGCAGGGCAGACTGAAGACAAGTTTTTGTTTCTTGTCAAATCATCCATGAGTATAATTAGAAAAAAATTCCTCACATTGACAAATGAAGCAAATGTGGAATACTCTTCCAAAAAGAGCAACAGATGTCACAACAGCTAATGTTTTAATTTAAGATTAATAGATCACAATAGATTGCCAGATAAAGATCTTAAGATATTAAGCAGTTTGAGGCCAGAAATTATATAAAGCCTCAACAGTGGTTTAAAGCAGCCTATTGGAGGGAATGTGCAACACTTCTCCCAGTTCTATCCCACAGAGCATCATGTGAGGACAGAAGAAAGGCTGATAAGATCAGGGGATTGAGAAAGATTCAGTGGTAAAAACAGTGCATGAGAGAGTGGGGAGAGGACTTTTTGAGATGTTGTTCAGGAACAAAGAAGGATGAAGCCAGAGTTACGTGAGAGAGTTTGGTCAGGATAGAAACTGGGTTGTACAGGCAGTCCCCAGGTTATGAATGCCCAATTTAGGGACACCCATACATACGGACGATCTCCCATAATATTATTAAATTCAAAGTCCAGCATACATACATACATTCCTTCCTACAAATGGCAGAACTAGCTTCCCCTCTCTCTCTCTCTCTCTCTCTCTCTCTCTCTCTCTCTTTCTCCACTTTACGTAATTGTTCTCTCTTACTAGTCCCATGTGTTTTTGATGCCATTCATTTCAATACTAAGGAGGTATAGCTACCATATTGAGTATTTTTGTGTAATTTCTGATTTATGGACAAAATCGGCTTAAGGACATCTGTAAAACTGGAACCTGTTTGTTACCAGGGACGGCCTGTACTTGGTAATAGAAGTCAGCAATGGATAAGTAAGTGATTGGGGGTTTGGTGTCTGGCAAAGTGGTTACTGTGTGGGGGGTTTCAGAAGCAGATGGAATTGATGGCATTGGGCACAGTAGCAATTGAGTATCAGGTATAAAGACAATCAAGGGCCCTGAAGATATCATTGCTGAGGTGGTAGGGTGGGGTGAAATCAAATGGAGATTTATTGATAATAAATTTCTACATTCAACTGTGTGTGTGCACAGTCCAGGAGTTGCTGTCAGTTTCATAGTTTAAAGATGGTGAACGCTGACAGATTTGCCATCATCACACCCACAAAATATGAGCCATGACATCTGTATTTTCCACAAATTTCATCTGATGGAGTGATGGCATGAACCTTTCCAGCAGTCATTCGACCATAGACATCAGTTATCACAATCTGAGAGATCAGATTACTGCTAATTCAATATTATGTTAAATGTTATAACAGTATGGTCTTGTTGTTTGGAATGCATTGTTCCTGCAAGAACCTATAAATAATACAAGCATCTCATTTCTGATAATTTATAGCTTGAAGAGTGGCCTTTATGGGGAGAATAAGATAAATAATTCATGATTCTCAGCTCCTGACACTAGTATGAGTCAGTGTAAGTTACAGAGGTCTAATGAAATAATATCTTGTTGCATCACCAAATTGAATTGGCCAGTTTAAACAATACAGAATAACGGTTTTCTAATGCAGTGAAGGATTTGCAGCATTTCAAAATTATATGTGAACATTTTTCAGTTGGATCAATTGTCCAGACCTTCTGTCTTTGAAGTGCTTGTGGCAAGGAATAATTAATCAAACATGATTCATCATGTATGACTACCTACAAATTGCAAGACTAGACTGTCTCCATTCTTAGCAGTTACTCCAGCAAGTACAAGTGAGCTCCCTTTGTGGCAATGCGTCTCTCTTTCTCTTAGGCAGTCCAGGTGGTGGGGGGGGGGGGGGGGGGGGGAGAGCTGGTCAAGGGTGACTTGTGTCAACTCCAGTTCTGTGAATGCTGAGGTGGTTGATGAGACCAATGTAGAATCCACAGACTGCCACAGATCAAGCAGCAGGTGCTTGGGAGAAGTGCTGAATGGATAGTTTGTGAGGTGGTGCTCTCCTTCTGTTGTTTCTGTTGGGTTTCTGTGTGCTGCTGGTGAATGAACACAAGGTTCCTCATGCCATCTCAGATGCTCCTTCTCAGTTTCGACAGTCATAGGCTGGAATTCCCAAAGGTTGTTGGAGATATTACATTGTTTTTTCAAGGAGGCTTTAAGAACATTTTGCTTTTGCCAAGTTGGAACTCAGAATAGAGTGTGTTTTGGAAGTCTGGCTTTTGGCTTATGCGTGACGTGGCCTGACATCGGTTTGCCTATCTGCCAATAGATTTGAAAAAAAATTGCAGAGACATTTCTTGTGGTATCTCTAATGCTTTGAGGTGATTGTAGGTTGTCTACGTCTCAGAAATGTACAGGAGTGCAAGGGTCACTATTGTCCAGTAAACCTGGAGACAGATGAAGGCTGTACTAGCACATGGAAGACAATGGTGAATTTCGTATTCGATGAAGTTTTTGCTGAGAAGTGACTCCCAAGAGATGGAAGGTGGTTCATATTTTTCAGGCTCTCGTCACAGACCTCTAGTGCAGGAGAGCTATACTGGGTAGGGGTGCAGCCTTGTGAATGACCTTCTGTGGATGTTAAGTGTAAAGCTTGTACACTTCTCTTCACCTCCAGATATGCACACCAGCAAGCACTGGATGCATATTGTGGCTTGATGACTAAAGTTGATGTGGCCTCCATAACTGAGATACTGTAGGTTGAATATGATATGTTGCTGTTGCACAATACGTTGGTGAGGCTACATTTGTAATATTGTGTTCAGTTTTGGTCACCCTGCAAGAGGAAAGATGCCATTAAGCTGGAAAGAGTGCAGAGGACTCGAGAGACTGAGTTATGGAAAGAGTTTGAGCAGGTTAGGACTTTATTAATTGGAGCACAGGAGAAGGAGGGGTGATATTATAGAGGTGTATAAAATCATGAGGGGTATAGATGGGGTGAATGTGCAGTGTTTTTCCCAGGGTTGGGGAATCAAGATCTAGAGGACATAAGTTTAAGGTGAGGGGAAATATTTAATAGGAACCTGAGGGGAAACATTTTCACCCAGAGAGTGGTCTGAATATGGAGGAAGTGGTTGAGGCAGGTACATTAATAGCATTTAAAAGGTACTTAGTCAGGTACATGGATGGGAAAAGTTTCGAGGGATATGGGCTAAATGCTAGCAAATGGGACTAGCTCAGATGGGAATCTTGGTTGGCATGGACCAATTGGGCAGAAGGGCCTGTTTCCGTGATATACGACTCTATGACTTCATGACCCTATGACAGTTTCCTATTGGTCCGGTACATTAACTTCACTCCATCAGAAAGCTAGTTGGAGCTGAGCTGCAGCATGGTTACAAGAATAATTGAGAACAGTTTGGGGAGAATGATCTAGCCTTGTTTGACATCAGTGTGCTCTGAACTTTGATATATTGTGGACCCATTGGTTAAGATCACAGCTTGCATGCCATCAGGTATAATATGGAGGTGTTTTACTACTGAGCAAGCATCTTCTCAGTGGGCACTATCCAAAGAACTCACATTCCTCCTCCTCATGCAAGAACAGCATTCCTTCCTGAGCCAACTGAGAAATAAGATGTTTGGGAAACTTTTAATCAGCTACTATGTACCTTCTGGGTTTAAAAATTTGAATTGCACTGTTGTTACTGCCTCAGTGACTGCAATGCAGTAGAGTGTCTGTAGTTATTCATCTTAGCTTGGAGGGAAACTTGTCAGTTCTCCCTCCGCATTTATATTTTATCCAGTATACTACAGAGAACGGCTGTTCTCTTCATCTCTAGTCCTCGGCCACTTCTTTATTTAATCTGAATCTTGTTCCCCATGAAGGCGATTGTCGAAAGGCATTTGATTCAAGTTGAGAACACATCTGCCTCAGTTGGTGGTGCTGGGCCAGCAGATATCAATTTAGAAGTCTTTCTTTGATTCTTAGCAACGCAAGAGAAATCTAGATAATGCCTTTGAGACATGAGTCTTCCCAATACAAAGCAGAAGTGACAGTAAAGCAAAAGCAAATATTGCAGATGCTGGAAATGCAAAATGTAAACAGAAATTGCTGGAAATACCCAGCAAGTTAGGGAGCATCTGCAGAATGAGGAGGAATTTTATTTTAAGTTCATTGACATCTTTTTTGCAGAGCTACAACATCTTACTAGAGCTATAACTTTAATAGAGGGCCTGTAGTTAATTTTCATTTGAATAGATGAACGGATGAAGTAGGAGCATGAGTAAGTTACTTGGCCCCTCAGGTCTGCTGTCCATTGAATAGGATGAATATGTTCCTGGTCAACCCATGGTAACCTTTTACCGCGCCCCCCCCCCCCACCCCCCGGCCCCCTCAGCTTATCAACAATCTATCAACATTTGCCTTAGAAATATTCAAAGACTCCACTTCCGCTATCCTTTAAGGAAGAGAATTCTGAAGACACACACTTCAGAGCAAAAAAAAAGTCTCATCTCTGTCTTAAATGGATGAGTCCTGCTTTTAAAACAGTGATCCCTGGCTCTAGATTCTTCCTCAAGAGAAACTATACTTCCTACTTCCACCCTATCAGGACCACTCATGATTCTGTATGTTTCAATTAAGTTCCCTCTCACTCTTCCAAAGTCCAGAAGAAACAAGCTTAGCCTGAACAACTTTTCCTCATTTCAGGTATTAGTCCAATAAACCTTCCAAAGCATTAACGTCCTTTTGTAATCTCAAGATAAGGTCTCACCAATGCCCTATATAACTGAAGCATAACCTCACTACTTCTGTATTCAAGTCCGCTAACAATAAATTAACAAAGAAAGTTACATCTGTAAATAAGAATGTAGCAATTTATGAAGTGCATGGACATATAACAATAATTGAATTTTTCTCTCCCTTTCTATCTCAACATATATTTATGTAGACACCTAGGAAATTGCTTATATAGTCTGTGCAAATTACTGGGCAGGTTAATGCAATTTACAATTTTTTTGGTTCAAAATTGATAAGCAATTACCTAATTAAAATGACCTTGAAATGTGCTCAATTCTAGAGATGAACTTGAACCTAAAATTTCACCACTGAGCCAAGGTTGATACTTGGCACATGCTGATACATTATGCCTCCATCATTACAGCAATGTAGATCACTTCCCACATCTCTGGAGCTATCACCTGGCGAGTGCGGAAATTGATGACATAATTTACCCCTGCCTCCAGAGCACCAGGGGAGCCTTTAGCCACTTAAGGAACAGAGTGTTAGAAAATCAGGCTACTAACCTGGCACCAAGCTCATGGTCTACTGAGCAGGAGTGATCCCTGCCTTCCTGTATGCTTCAGAGACACGGACAACACACAGAAGGCATCTCAATGCACTGCAGAACTACCACTAATGGCACTTCAAAAAAATCTTCCAAATGCACGGACAGGATAGATAAATCAATATTAGTGTCCCAGGCCAACACTCTCCACATCAAGGCTCTAATCATACCCACTCATTAGCAGTGGTGGATCACAATGTCTGCATGCCTGTCACCAGACCCTTGAGTCAAGCTCTCTACTTCAAGCTCCATCATGGCAAGTGATTCTCAGGAGGACCAATAATGCTTCAAAGCCTGTTTGCTGATATGCAACTGATTCACTGATTCATGAAAAATACTCAGATTGGTGGAGAAGCATCCAGGAAGACATCATGGAGACCAAATACAACCAGTTCAAGGAGTGTGTAACAACCCAAGCGATCCGCTCACCTGCCTCGTTAAGCTCCACTGCCCCCTCCCCATGGCAAAGTCTGTGGGTCCAGCCTCAAACTCATTAATCACCTCAGAAACCACAGTACAGGAGTGAGACCAAGTCACACTAACACACCAGAGGGACTGCTTAAGAAGGAAATGATAATGAGGGAGGAATAATTTGCACGCTGATGCTGGAGGAACTCAGTAGGCCAGGCAGCCTTCACCATGGACGTCCAGTCCCTATATACCTCCATTACCCATCATGCCGGCCTTACCGCCCTCTGCTTCTTTCTTGACCAGAGACAGAACCAGTCCCCTACCACTAACACTCTCCTCCGTCTGGCTGAACTTGTCCTCACCCTAAACAACTTCACTTTTGATTCCTCTCACTTTCTACAGACCAAGGGTGTAGCTATGAGCACTCGCATGGGCCCCAGCTATGCCTGACTCTTCGTTGGCAACGTTGATCAGCCTCTGTTCCACGCCTACTCCAGCCCCTTTCCTCAACTTTTTCTCCGCTATATCGACGACTGCATTGGTGCCACCTCTTGCACCTGTGTGGAACTCAACAGTTTCATAAATTTCGCCACTAATTTTCACCCAGCTCTCTAATTCACTTGGACTATCTCTGACACCTCTCCCTCATTCCTTGATCTTTCTGTCTCCATCTCAGGAGATTCCTTATCCACTGACATGTTTTACAAACCCACTGACGCCTACAGCTACCTTGATTACAGCTCCTCCCACCCTGTCTCTTGCAAGGACGCTATCCCTTTTTCTCAACTTCTCCACTTCCACTGCATCTGCACCCATGATGAGGCTTTCCACTCCAGGACATCCGAGATGTTCAACTTCATTTCCAACCGAGGCTTCCCCCTAACTGTGGTCGAGAGAGCTCACACCCACATCTCTGCCATTTCCTGCACCTCTGCTCTCACCCCCACCTCTCCCAGACCCAACAGGGATAGGGTCCCCCTTGTCCTCAGATTTCATCCCACCAGCCTATGTATCTAACACATCATTCTCCGCCACTTCCATCATCTCCAACAGGACCCCACCACCAAGCATATCTTCCCCTCTCCACCCCTTTCTGCCTTTAGCAGGTACCGCTCTCACAATGACTCCCTAGTTCACTCCTCTCCCCCCACCCATACTGCTCCCACCCCGAGAACTTTCCACTGCCCCCGCCATAGGTGCAACACCTGCCCCTACACCACCTCCATCACCTCCATTCAGGGACCCAAACAATCCTTTCAGGTGAGACAGAGATTCACCTGCACCTCCCTTAATATCATCTGCTGCATTCATTGCTCCAAGTGTGGCCTCCTCTACATTGGTGAGGCCAAACGCAGACCAGGTGACCGTTTCTCAGAACACTTGCGCTCTGTCCGTAACCACAATCTGCATCTCCCCATTGCCAGTCACTTCAACTCCCCCTCCCACACTATCTTTGATATGTCAGTCCTTGGCTTCCTCCACTGCCAGGAGAATTCCAAGTGGAAACTGGAGGAACAGCAACTCATTTTCCATCTTGGAACCTTGAAGCCTAATGGCATGAACATTGAATTCTCTCACTTTAAGTAATCCCCACACCCCTTCCCCACAACTCCCTCCCCCACATCATGCTTTTTCTCTTCCCTTTTCTAGCCCCTTTTTTCTACCTTTTTTTTCCTTTCTCTCCTTACCTTTGACCCATGCCCCCATGGACCTGCTCTCCCCTCCTCCCCCGCACCTGCCTATCACTATCTCTTACCTACATCTACCTATCACCATCTTGTGCCCACCCCACCTCCCCTCTTTTGTCCACCTATCATTGCTCTGCTTTTCCCTCCTATATACTGGGCTTCCCCTTTTCCTATCTTCAGTCCTGAAGAAGGGTCCTGACCTGAAACATTGACCGCCTGCTTTTCTCCGCAGATGCTGCCTGGCCTGCTGAGTTCCTCCAGCATCATCGTGTTTTTCATCTACATTCCAGCATCTACAGTCCTTTCTTTCTCTCAGAATAATTTGCAGCTGACTCACTTGCAGCTTTGGAGAATGTCATCATCTACAAGGAAAGTGTACCAGTGTCTTTACTTTCTTCAGAGGTTAAGGAGGTTTGGTTTGTCACCGAATACTCTAACAAACTTCTACAGATGTACTGTTTAAATTATCCTGACTGGTTGCATCATGGTCTGGTATGGCAATTCAATTGCACAGGAACGTAAAAAGCTGCAGAGAGTAGTGGACTCTGCCCAATACATCACAGGCGCATCTCTCCCCACCATCAGTTGTATCTACAGGAGGTGCTGACTCATGAAGGCAACATCCATCATCAAAGATCCCCACCATCCGGGACTTACCATTTTTTTCACAACTTCCATTGGGTAGGAGGTACAGAAGCCTGAAGTCCCGCACTACCAGGTTCAAGAACAGCTACTTCCCTTCAACTATTTGGTTCTTGAACCAACCGACAAAACCCTAATCACTACAGTTTAGCAACACTATGACAACTTTGATCACTTTGCACTAAAATGGACTTCAATTATTTTTTGTTTTAATTGTTCTTTCTTGCAAAAGTTGTGCATAATTTATGTTTAATTTCTATTTTTCTTGTGAATGCTGCTTGTATGATGCTGTGTACATGTGGTGCTGCTGCAAGTGGGTTTTTCATTGCACCTGTCCATACACGTACTTGTGCATGTGACAGTAAACTCGACTTTGACTTTGACTTTGAAGTCCACACACTAATCCACAATGAAGAAACATGTATTCAGGGATTTGGAAGGTAACACTACTTTATAAACAAATTTGATGGTAACTTGAATACAGCACCTTAAGTTGATCTCCCTTCTGTCCATTTTGTTTTTCATTCCTCCCCATATGTCTTAGAAGTGGCATCTTAAAAGTTCAGTGTTCAACTCTTATTTGTGTTCCCAAGATTCCTAATTAGCCATACCCATCCACAACACGCTCTTTTGCTTTGCTCTCTCTTTCTCTCTGAGTCTCTAAGACATAGAGATACATTTCTAAATGCATTGAAAAGCATTTATAGAACTACTTTGAGAAAGGAAAAACATATCAAGGCAGGCAGGAAACAATACCAAGCCAAGCAGAGGAGATGAAAAGATATGATGAAAAAAGTGGTAAATATCAGGTAGAAATCTATCCGGTTATCAATGCTAACACACTATTGGAATTGGTGCAGAAGTTACATTGTTTATAATTGCTGACAATGAGCATTCATAAAATGCCAATTTTGTTGCTGTAGGAATTCAAAATTGGATGGTCATTGATGCTAACACGCAAATTGATAATATACTCCACTTCCAGAATTCCATGTCAATGCAATAAAATGTTGGAAGTGCAGTACAATGGGAAACCACTGCACATTTAGTTTAAGTAACCAAGAGTGTATTTCTGCACATTTCAGGATCACTTTAAAGGAATGCAGGTGAAAGAATCCAGTGAGGAATCTCTAGCGACTAGAAGGCATAGCTGTCAACAGTGAAACAAAAAGGAGGGGAAAACAGAGGGGGTTGGAGTTAGGGGAGTAGAGAATGCAAGGGTATGGTAGAATAAGAGGAAATTACAGACATGTGGAAGGGCAGAGCATGGAGTGAACTAAACATGATAGGAATTTTCAATTCAAGTACTGGGGACCAGCAGCTACTATTGGTCAGCAGGAAGTGGGTGAGTGTGAGAACTTGGGGTAGAATGGCTATGTTTTAGATGATCCATTGAAGTTTATAGTGAGATGAGAATGGGAGGTCAGCCAGTAGGGTATTCGAGTAATTGATCCTGGAGTTGGCTAAGAAACAAATACGAGTTTCATTGTACATGGGCTAAAATTGGGTCAGACAAGGAACGTAGTTAAAACTTGGTAATGGAAAGGAAATCTGGTTTCAAAACTGGCTCAACCACAAAAAGGATGTGAAAACCCCAGTCAGAGTCCAGAGTGAGGTTTGGAGTCTGCACCAAGTATGGGGTGTTTGAAGATAGCATCAAAATACCTGGGCTTTGGTCTTCTTGATTTTAACAGGAGGATGTTATGGCTTATTCAAGACTGGATGGCAACACATGGAGCGCACAGATACAATGAGGCAGCAGAGCCAGCTAGGTGCTTACGTGAAAGTTGACCCCTAGAAGTTGAATGATATTGCCAAAGAGCTTCATCTAGAAAAGGAACAGGAAGGCTCAAGATCCTATTATTATATCTGTTCCCTAAACTGAGATCCATCCTCCAATTTTGAATTCTTACAGTGGCAAAGTTGGCATTTTATGAATGCTCATTGTAAGCAATTATAAACAATGTGACTTCTGCACCAATTCCATTAATAATAGAAATAATAAATTGGATTCAATGTAAGCATCGGCCTATTTGTCAGATATAAATTGTATATATTGGACTACTTATTTAATGTAAATCATACACATAGTCCTATTTCATAAACAGAACCTAACACATAATTTAGCACCTGATTATAAAATTGACGTTAACCTTTCTGGTGGGTATTTCAGTACCAATCAAAATAGTTATTAAGAAATTCATACATAAGGCACCCTCAGCTGCATATTGTGGTTCCAATCTGCATACACATATATCATCAGGATTTATAACAGAAAACATTTTTGCATATATTAGGTAACAGAGAGCATATTCATGCAAAGAAAATTCATTAGTCAATAGGTTAAATAATATGTGTTTATCCTGTGCAAAATGAACAGCTAGATTTATCATCATAAATCTAGCCTACAAAAAGAACACTGCCTAAGTCCTACTTGACATATTACAGCATTAAGGAACTTATGGTAAATAATGTGTGTACAAATAGCTCGCGACATTCAGTGGCAGGCCACTTTTAGTTTTATTGTGTTCCTGATTAATTTACACTGAATACATCAGCTTTGTTACATACCCATGGGAGTGCCAACTCCATAAGCCTTGGAATCTATGAGACCTCCAATCTGAGTTAAATTGCAGTTTCTCTGTGTGACAAACTCAATGGTCGTTGACTCCATTAGCAAGGCATAATCTGTGGTTAAAACACGTTGGATTCCCTCTTCATTATTTTTGACAAGCGCTGTGTGCTGTCTGCTGCTCATGAAGGCCCACATCTTCTCATAGGTTGATATTTTGGATTTCTGGAAGAAATGTGTATGCAAGGGAGAGAGAAACAAAAAGTACAGTTGAATCTGATTTCTGAATGGAAAATTAAATGACAGTGTCAGTCAAGAGAAAGAAATGTTAAAAAAAAGGAGCAAGTAATATTCCTGTCAAACTCCTTTAATGTTCATGGCATGGGAGCAGCTGAGGGCTGTAAAAGCTTGAAAGGATACTCAGGCTAACATCAGCACAAAAACAATCACAACTCCTTCATGACGTGTTGTTTTCGCTGATGACAGCAATTTGCACAGTTCACGGATCAGAAATGGACCAAAGAAATAGAATTCAAACCACAAGTGGAGTTACTGATTGGAAAGCATGTGGATATTAAACATGTAAACTCAACAATTAACTTCAGAAACGCCACCAGCAACTTCTCTCCAACTCTTCATCTCACACACATGACACACATATGTTGTTACCTTCTGTGTGCTATCAATGGTCATTAATGGAATTCCTCTCCTGGGAGTCAGCATGGGTGTAAGTATAACTTTGATCTAAATTGCAACTTTATTTCAATTCTTCCGTGTATCTAACACATGGAGAAAGCCAGGCATGCACAGTGTAATCCACTGGTGTGCAGATGTAGCCTTTACCATGTTATCCTCTTGACTGAAAGACAATTTGCCTGACCAAGTCCCAGGTCATGCTGACACCCACCCTTCCCACCTCCACCACTCCCAATCAGTCATCCAATTTCTCTCTCCCCCATTGATCCCTGAGCCAACTCTCCACTAATCCTTTGCTCAACTATCCACCCTATTCCAATCTATGCCTAAAATCTCTCCACAACCCCAGAAGCTAATCATGAACTATCTGAAAAATTTCCCAGACCCTTGAAGTCGCAGTCCCCTGGCCACTGATTGACCTCCTAAACCTCAAGGAATATCTCTCCCTTGCAATCCCAGGTGCCCCAGTAACAGGGACTGAGACTTGAGGACTGAGACTTGGGACTGAGGAAGGAAAGGCCTATTCTGTTGGACTAACAATTGAACCCCACCAACAGCAATGATACAAGTGAGTAGTCCACTCATTTGGATGAATTGCTTAAAGGATAAATATGGGTCAGGAGACAAGGGAAAATCAGGGTAAATGTAGGAAAGAAACAGCAAATGTGATGCAAGTTCAAATCCTGCTATAGTAGTTGCAGAATCTATCTTCAGGCATTTATCTGGAATTTAAAACATACAGCTACTTAGGAGTGATGACCACCAAACTATTCACTGTGCAAATGAATTTTACAGTATCGATTCCTTAAACAAAACATTAGCCAGCTTGTTGCATGTACTCCATTAACTCGCTTTTACTGGTCTCCTTCAATTTTTTACACTGCCATTCACTTTGTTCTCTTGTTTCTGGTTATAATTGAGAAACAAAGATAAATGAATCCTGGAATTAGACTGTTCCATCTATGAAGAGTATCTATTCAAACAATGATGTTTAATTTAGAGATTATTATGAATTTTAGTTATTTAGAGCAGTTTATCTAATAATAGATTGAATATGAAAAAAACATCATTAAAATTGGTCTTTTTTCCAAATTTTCCATTAAGTACTTAGTTTAAGTTCACTGATTCACTATTTCATCATTTAAATATGCTAATTTAGATAACTTTCAATGTAATAGACTGACAGCAGAAGACTACAGATGCTGGACATTTGAAATAAAATACTGGAAATACTCCACATGCAGAGCAGCATCTATGGTGAGAAAAACAACATTAAAATTTCATTTTTCAGGAAAGGTCATCAACCTGAAACATTAACTCTGCTTCTCTCTCCACAGATGCCACCTGACCTGTTGGGGATTCCCAGCATTTTCTGTTGTAATTTTAAACGTAATGATATCAGTCTTTGTTCATTTATAGCATTTTCACTGAAGCCCAAATATCACATGTTCAGAATCCACTCAAGAGACAGGAATCCAGAAATTGACCTCCATAAACTCCCATAAATACCAGTACAATGCTGAGGAAGTGCTCCTTGACTGAGATACTGTCTTTTGAATAAGATATCCATCAGAAAACAAAAACTGTTGAATAGCAAAATTCATACAAGTATAAGAAAGTTCTCCCAATATTTAGTCTTACATGTATCTTGCAACCAATTACTATTTTTATTATTTTTGGGGATCTGAGCATCAGCGGCAAGGCCAGCATTTAAAGCCTATCCTGATAGGCCATTGAGAAGAAAGTGGAGAGCTCCCTTCTTGAACTTCTACAGTATTTCTGGTGAAGTGATGTTGGAAAGGGGACTCCAGGATTTTTACTCAATGATGATGAAGGATCAGGAATATTCAAAGTAGGATGATGTGTGAATTGGGGTGGAGGGGGCCTGCAGGTGGTGGTAATCCCATGTGCCCATTGCCTTCATCCTTCTTGGTGATGGAGGTTGAAGGTACAGGAGTTGTTGTCAGAGTAGCCTACTTGCATTTTGCAGGTAGTGCCCACTGCAACCAGTGTATGCAGGTAGTGGGGGACTAGTGATGGTCATGCCATTGAATGTCAAGGCTAGATGGTCAGACTCTCCTTCTTGCCAGAGGTGGTCGCTGCCTGGCATTTTAGGGGAATGAGTGTAACTTCCCACTTATCAACTTGGCCCAAATATTATCTGGATCTTGCAGCATGCAGGCATGAATTGCTTGAAGGATAAAACTATGATGCTGGAGGAACTCAGCAGGCAGGGCCACATCTGTGGAGAAAAGCAGGCAGTTTCGGGTCAGGACCCTTCTTCAGGACTCAAGATAGGAAAAGGGGAAGCCCAATATATAGGAGGGAAAAACAGAGTAGTGATAGGGGGGCAAAAGAGGGGAGGCGGGGTGGGCAAAAGGTGGTGATGGGTCGATGCAGGTAAGAGATAGTCATAGGCAGGTGCGGGGGAGGAGTGGAGAGCAGTTCCACTGGGGGATGGGTCAAAGGTAAGGAAAAAAAGGAAAAAAAAGGGTAGAAAAAAAAGAGAGAGGCTAGGAAAGGGAAGAAGAGAAGAAGCATGGTGTGGGGGAGGGAGTTGTGGGGAAGGGGGGGTGGGGATTACCTAAAGTTGGGAGAATTCAATGTTCATGCCATTAGGCTGCAAGGTTCCAAGACCACGAATTGCTTCACTGGTGAGGAGTTATGAATGGAATTGAACATTGTGCAATCAACCCCACTTGTGATCTTATAATAAAAGAAAAGTCATTGATGAAGTGGCTGAATATGGTAGGGTCCAAAAGACTGCCTGGAGGAATTCCTGCAGTAGTGTTCTAAGGATGTGACTCCAACTATTGGAGCATTGTCCCCTTGATTTCAGTTTTACCAGGGATCCTTTATGGTCAGATGATGCCTTGGTGATAAGCCTCTCTCATCTCATTTCTGGTATTCAGCTCTTTGGACAGTGCTTGGTAGAAGACTGTGATGAAGCCCAGAGCTGACTGGTCCTGCCACACCCAAACTAGGCACTGGTGAGCAAGTGCTACTTGATAGCACTTTCACTGATGATTGAGAATAGACTAATTGGGCAATAATTAGTTGGATTGGATTTGTCCCTGTTTTTTTTTGAACAGGGCACTCCTGGGGAATTTTCCACATTGTCAGTGTTGCAACAATACTGAACCAGCTTGGCTGGATAGTTTTGGAACCTGGGTTGTGAGGCAGCAGCACTACCTGCTGTGCCAATCTGCTTCACTGGCCGTGCAGCATTTGTGTCTCTTAAAGTCCCGAAAGGTATTGCATGAGTGCAAACGCTGTTTCTCATTAGCTTCACGGCTTGCAAACTAACACTAAAAATATTGCAGTTTTATTAAGAAATGAAGGAAAGAACATGCATTCATATAGCAGCTCCCCCCTCAGGATATATAGAACAATTAATTATTTGGATATATCACTGCTATGTGTAGAAGAGCAGAAATCAGAGCACATGAGCAAAGTCCCACCAACAGCAATGAGACAAATAAGAAGGTAGTCTGCTTACTTGGATGTATGGCTGAGGGACAAATGTGGGGCAAGTAACAGGGAAATCAGGATAAATGTAGGTCAGGACACAGGAAATTAAGACATGAGTTCAAATCCCATTGTAGAATTTATATTTAGTTTAATTACCTGGAATTAAAAAAAAACTGGTCTTAATGGTAATGACACAAAACACATTTGCTTCACCATAGAACCATAGAACCATACAGCACAAAACAGGCCCTTCGGCCCACCATGTTGTGCCATCCATCAAACCACCCTCACACTATCTAAACCTTTCCTCCCGCATATCCCTCTATCTCACATTCCTCCATGTGCCTATCCAACAAACTCTTGAACCTGTCCGATATATCTGCCTCCACCACCACCCCAGGTAGTGCATTCCGTGCACCAACCACTCTCTGGGTGAAAAACCTCCCCCTGACATCTCCCCTGAACCTCCCACCCATAACCTTAAAGCCATGCCCTCTCGTCTTGAGCATTGGTGCCCTGGGAAGGAGGCACTGACTGTCTACTCTATCTATTCCTCCCAATATTTTATATACCTCTATCATGTCTCCCCTCATTCTCCTCCTTTCCAGTGAATAAAGCCCTAGCACCTTAAGCCTCTCCTCATATTCCATACGCTCTAATCCAGGCAGCATCCTGGTAAATCTCCTCTGCACCCTCTCCAACGCCTCCACATCCTTCCTATAATGCGGTGACCAAAACTGAACACAGTACTCTAAGTGTAGTCTAACTAGAGTTTTGTAAAGCTGCATCATCACTTCGCAGCTCTTAAACTCAATCCCACGATTTATGAAAGCTAACATCCCATAGGCCTTCTTAACTGCTCTATCCACCTGTGAGGCAACTTTCAGTGAACTGTGAATATGAACCCCCAGATCCCTCTGCTCCTCTACACTGCCAAGTACCTTGCCATTTACCCTGTACTCTGCCCTGGAGTTTGTCCTTCCAAAGTGTACCACCTCACACTTCTCCGGATTGAACTCCATCTGCCACTTCTCAGCCCAGCTCTGCATCCTATCAATATCCCTCTGTAAGTTCTGACAGCCCTCCACACTATCCACAACACCGCCGATCTTAGTGTCGTCCGCAAACTTACTAACCCAGCCTTCCACCCCCTCATCTAAGTCATCTATAAATATCACAAAAAGTAGAGGTCCCAGAACCAATCCCTGCGGGACACCACTAGTCACTACCCTCCAATCCGAGGGCACTCCTTCCACCACAACCCTCTGCTTTCTACAGGCAAGCCAATTCCTAATCCACACAGCCAAGCTTCCCTGGATCCCTTGGCCTCTGACCTTCTGAAGAAGCCTACCATGAGGTACCTTATCAAACGCCTTCACCAATGTCCTTCAAGGGAGGAGACCTATAATCCTTCCCCAGTGGGACCCCATCGCATGTGGTTGACTCTTAACTGCTGGCTGACATGGCTCAGCAAGCCACACTGTTATACCCAAGCCACTACATAAAAGCAGAAGATCCACAGAGCGATCAGACTAGCTGACATCAACTGGGGGACTAAATTTGGATCTCACCATGTCTTAGTCGAGCAATGTGTCTGGATTGTGAGAACCGTGCCACAGACTAGTCAAGTAACAGCCTGACACAGTGAACTTAAAGTCATACCTCACAGACAATGTGCCAGACTATTCCACCACAACACTAGGAACTAACAGTTGGGAGGGAGCAGTCATGGAAGACTTCACTATCGATTCCAATCACCAACAAATCTGGGAAGGAAACCTCCTCCAGATTACGACCCCCTACCCTCCCTCAGCTGATGAATCAGTGCTCCGCCAGATTGATCAACACTTGTAAAAGGTACTGAAACTAACAAGGACATAAAATTTACTCTAGGTACTGGACTTCAATGTCCATCAGCAAGAGTAGTCTGATGCTGTCACTGCTGGTTGAGTCCTAAATAACAGAACTATCAGAGGGTCTGCAGTGGGTAGTGAGTGAAACAACATGCTGAAAGTCAGAAATAAATCCAAAAATACTGGAAATACTCAGCAGATCAGGCAGCATCTGAGGAGAGGGAAACAGAATCAATGATTCAGGTCATAGACCTCTCATCAGTACTGTTGTAAGTGAGACAGCAAAAGATGAAGATTAATGTGCATCCGGAGACAAGGATTGAGGACAATTGTAGGGCAGGAGGCAGTTGGAGATGATAAATCTTGTGCAGAAGACAGGAAGTTAGGCTAAATATGGGAAAGGAAAGAGATGATGAAGATAAATGTGCGACAGAAAACATTGGGAGATGGGGATAAATTTGGGACAATAAAGAAGATACGAATGGGACCAGTGAGAGGACATGTGGATAACTGTGAACAGGAGACGAGACAAGGAGGTAAATGTGTGGGAGTAGACTACGGAAGACAGGAGACAGAAGATGAGAATTTAAGAAATAGATTTTCAAAGAACCTCAATCAGGTGCCGTACGAGAGGCTGCTAAACTAACTTGAGCTTTTTTTTTACATATCCTCAGAAGCACTAACAATCTATTTTTATGCTTCTCATTAGTCTTTTATTGTACCTTCCCTTTCTTTTTCAATGCTTTGGTCCTGCTTTGCTGAATTTTGTTTTTTTTTTAACCAATCCTCAACCTCTTTGCTATTTCTTGGCAAAATTATAAATCTTTTCCTTTCTTCCAACAATATCTAAAACTGGTCATGATAGTTATAGCTAAACTGCTTTTCTCATTGGATTTTGTGCCTTAAAGGGATGTACATTCATTGTAAACTGCAATATTTCTTTAAGTGTTATCCAATGGAGTAAATATGTGGCAGGAGTTTGCAGGAGATATAGATAAGTCTGAGGCAGTAAATAGAAGATGAAAATAAATGTGGAGCAGGAGCCAGAAAATGGGGATAAAAGAGGAGCAGGATAGGAATTGGTAGTAAATATGGCCCAAGAGACAGGAAATTTGGTTAAGTGTGGGACAGGTAAAGTATAAAGATAAATAGGGGAAGGATACACACCATAGGAAAGATGTGATAGTGCCACACTATAGGAAAGATGTGATAACAATGGAGAGGGTACAGAGGAGATTCACCAGGATATTGTCCGGGATGGAATGTTTCAGTTTTGAGGAAGGACTAGAGAGGCTGGAGCAGAAGAGGGACATGATTGAGGTATATAACATTATGAGGGGTATAGATAGGATAGCCTACAGGAAACGTTTCTCCATGTCAAAGACAGATGTAACTAGAGGACATAGATTTAGGATAAAGGGTAAAAGATTCAGAGGGGATTTGAGGGGAACCTTCTTCACCCAGAGATGGTGAGTACCTGGAAGGCACTGCTTGAGAGAGTGGTTGAAGCAGATTTGCTGACAGCATTTAAAATGTGCCCAGATATGTGCTTGAATTTCCTGGGCATTAAGAGGCTATGTGCTGGCAAATGGGTTTAATACAGATGGGTTCCTACTGGTTCCTGTGGACATGGTGGGCAGAATGGCCTTTTTCTATGCTGCATAACTCTATGACTCCATGATACCAGGTGTGGAGCAGGAGACAGGCTGATGTAGTTAAGTTTAGGGAAAAAGACTGGAGATGGCAATAAATGTGGGGCAGAAGACATGAAATGTGATCCAAGTAGCAAAAATCAGCAGAAATAAAAATAGGAATTATTGGAAATACTCAGTAGGTCACGATCCATGGAGGGATAGATAGAGTCAATGTTTTGAGTCCTGTTTCTTTCATCAGAACTGAGGTGAAGGAGACAGAAGGTAGGGTCAAAAGTAGGACAGGAGGCAAGAAAAGAATATAATTGTGGGGCAGGAGACAATGAGAGATGAGGATAACTTTAGGGAAAGAGATGAGGAAAAAATGTGGGAAAGACAGTCAGGAGGTGTAATCTATGGTGCAGGAGACACCAGGAGATGAAGATAAATGTGCAGCAGCAGAGTATAAGAGATAAGCATCAATGTGGGCAAGAAAGTAGTGTACAAGAGAAGCAGTGCATTAAAGATGAAGGTAGTTGTGTGTGGTGGTGTTCCCATGAACCCACATATCTTATCCTATTTGGTGGGTGAGGTTGCAGGTTTGGAAGGTGCTAACAGAATGGTCCACTAGAGTAACGTTAGTTCATTTTATAAATAATGAATGCTGCAGCCATTGAACGCCAATAGTTGAAGTAGTGCCGGTCAAGGAGGCTGCCTTGTCCTGGATGATGGCTGAACTTTGTGAGAGCTATTGGCATTGAACTCCTCCAGGCAAGTGGGAATGAATCTGGGGCAGAAAACAGGAGATGATAAGAATAACTGTTGGGTGGGAGACATAAGATGAGGATAACTGCAAGGTGGGAGATGGGAGATGAGGATTATTGTGGTGTTGGAGATGGAACTTGAAGATTATTGTGGGCGGGAGGTGGAAAATGAAGATTATTGTGCAGTGGGAGATGGGTGATGAGGATTATTGTGGGGTGAGAGATGAGACATGGAGATCATTCTGGGGTGGCAGACAACAAGAGACCAAAATCTGAGGCTAGACAGTGGATCGAAGGACAAAACTGTGGCAGGAAACTGGAGGTGGGGAGAAAATGGGACAGGGAATGGGAGGAGATGAGGATGAATGGAGGGCAGGAAACAGGATGAGGATACATATTGGACAGTAGACTGTAAAAGAGATTGAGTACATTGCAGGAGACAGGAATTGTGGATAAATCTGGTCAAGAGATAGGAGATGGAGATAAATTTCAGGCAGGAGAAAGGAGATAGGAGAGCAGACAGAAAATGAGGATAAATGTGAGGCAGGAGACAGGCAGAGGGGAACAGTTACAGCAGCAGGCAGGAGTTGAGAATAAATTTGGTTCGAAAGAGAGGAGATGCAGGTAAATATATGGCAGGAAATGGGAAGAGGGAAAGAATTATGAGGCAAGAGGCAGGAAATTGGGACACATTTACCATGAGAAAAGATGTGCTTATAAATGTGGGGCTGTAAACAGGATATGAGGGAAAAATGTGGGACTGGAATCAGGAGGATGAGGATAAATGTGAGGTAGGAGATTGAAGATAGAGATTGAAGATGGCGCAAGAGGCAGGACAGGAGGAGAACAGTGCCACCGAATGGGGGTCAGTATAAGTATAGGACAGTTCAGCAGAGATAAGGACAAATGACTGGTAAGATGCAGCAGAACAACTCCATGTTCAAAAACAATTTAGAATGGGAATTGTGGTTTGCTGTCATTTCTTCATCTATCATTAATGATTTGACGGATGGAATCATTGCCAAATTATGAATGCGTTAAAACCAGTGGAAAGTGATTCTATTTTACTACAGGTGACCCCCCCCCACCCCCCACATTATGGGAGGGTTGTGTTCCTCGAAAAATGTCTGCATTGTGATTTTCCTTCGTGTGAAGATGCATCATCCACACATGCGTCAAGCAATGTGAGTTAAAAAATCATTGCGTCAAAGAATTCTAAAGAACTCTTAAGGAATTTATCTGAAAAAAAGTAAATAAATAAAGATCAAGTTTTATTTTATATCTCAAGTTTTTGGGTAGTGACTTGTGAATTCTGCAAGGATTAATTTCCATTACCTGAACAACCATAACGCAGGGGTCACCTGTATTGAGTGGGCGATCATTTACAGCAAAACACTGGCATCGCTGCTGACCTAAAATCTACTCAGTTGTTCCTATTGGCACAAAATATACACTTTTCACTCCTATATACTCAATAAGAAGCAATCAGTGTTCCTGCTCCCACTATCACTTCCCTGCAGAGGTTTCATAATGCAGCATCTTGAGATGCTTGATGTTTAAAATCAAACTTGATTGAAATACTGTGGCGACGTTGTGGATCCTCCATAGAACTCGTCTGAATCCGTGGCAGTCACCAGCTAGATTGCCAATTTAATCAATGCAAGGCAGGAGCATACAAGGAACCTGGACCTTATAAGAGTGGCATGGAGTATAAAAACAAGGCAGGTCAGCCAAGCCTTTATAAATCACTGGTTAGGCTCCAGCTAGAGTACTGTTTCTAGTTCTGGGCATGAATATTTAGAGAGGTTGTCAAGGGTTGATGTGTTGGAACCCATGGATCCACACATCAGCAGGAGTTTTAGAAAGATAAGTGAGAGGGGTTAAAGAAATTCAATAGTGTTTGAGAACATGTTGGTAACATATCTATCTACCACAACCATGTGAAATTGGAAACAGAGTGGAACTCACTGTGAATAGGAAATAAAAGAACCTCTGTTGTGACCTGGAACACCAGGAACAGCAGGGAGCTGATTTTCATAAAATGATTCATTCCTTCTGTGTTGCATTCATTCCTATTTAAACAAAGGAGTTACCAAGAAGTGAAAAAAAGAGATAAAATAAGTGAAGCAGGTATTTGCACCAGTGTGGTCTGAACTTGGTGTAAAAACTCCAGTGATTGACTGATACCCAGCCATGTGGTAGAAACGACACCAATAACAGAGCCCATTGGTAGGCAGAGCATAATAAGCAGTGGCAGGACATGGAAAGTAACCTTGTGATTTCTCGAGATGAAATTACAGCCTGCATGTCAACAAACTGTTTCCCAGTGAATCAAAGTCAGTAGCAATATTGATCCATGGTAAAGCATGCTCCCTGATCTCCAACTGAACAGATTTTAAAGAAGGATTAGAGAAATTATTTGTTAAATATCATTTGTGGGGTCTCTGGTGAAATATTATTGAATAACAGCAGAAAAATAGACAAGTAGTTTTTTTTCTCTCATTGCTGCTGCTGATGATTTCCTGGTTTGTATCAATTGTGTATGACAACATCATAATTAATTGTTTGCAAAGTGCTCACGGATATTCTGAGAAAGTGAAAGGTGCTAAATGAATACAAGTTCTTTATTTTAAAATAATATTGTAGTTTCTTATGCTGCTAGTTTATTTTCAAACAAATTAAAGAAAAAGTGAGTTTGTATTTATGCAATAAGTTTCAGAGTTCCCAGAACCCATGGTGCTGGATCGCCAATAGACTACTTTTGATGTCTGTTTTCATTCAGTGAAAGGCAGAATGGTCCCCCAAACGATTCCAGCTTCAAAGGCAGAATGACTGAGCAGTGAGACAAAGACCAACTGATCAAAGAGAAGCAGTATGGATATATAATGGGTAAGTCATCTCTGACTAATCTGGATCATTTTTTTATTGAGTAGTTTACTTGGATGATTAACAATGCCTATGGATGTTAACTAAAGGGCATTGAAAAGCATTTGGTTAGGTTCTGCTTGAGAGATTATTAACAAAAATGGAAAGGCACAGAATTGGAGGTAATCTTCTGATATGAGTGGCTAATTGGTTGGGACAAAACAGGCAGTGAGTGGAGATAATGAGAACAACCTCTGATTGATGGAATTTGACAGGTAGCATTCTCCAGAGATGTATTCTGGGCTCTTATCTTTTTATATATGTTTGACTGACTTTGATGAAGTTATAAAAGGTTTCTTATCCAAGTTTGCAGGTGACATCATATATGCAAAGTATTCCAATTTAACAGTGGGAGGATCTGCACCCTATCCACTGAGATGGAGGCCACACTGCTAAAAATCAAGGGAGCCATTAATTACAGGTCACAGGACAAATCTTATGAGAAGTGTTAGGCTACTTGCTAATGTTATTAAAGGGTCTAATGGTTGGTTTAAGACCCCTTACCAAAATTTAGCTGTCCTTAAGACAACCAAAATTGGGATTTGTTGGTCAAATTTAAATGAAACCAGAGATGCAGGCTTTGACTCTAGCCATCAAGCTTTACTCAACTTCTGTTCCTAAGGTAGGGAGTGCAATGAGGTATGTCCATGAGTGTAGCATTATGCAAAGGGGCATAGGCGAAGACAAAGCTCTGGCATATGTATGTATATAGTGATCCAAGCTGAGAAAATTGAGAGATGGTCCACTTGAGGTGTTTAAAACATTGAGGGCTTTTGAAAACATAGATGCAAGTCAACTTCATCTTTTGGCCAGCAGATCCAGGACAAAAGGAGGCAGCCTTAAAGTTAAATCCAGGCCTTTCAGCTGTGAAATCAGAAACCTCTATTCACACAGAGTGGTGGAAGTCTCAAACCTTCTCCTCCAAAAGACTAAAGGTGTTGCAATACAGACTTTCTGCACCTTTCCATTCAAATTCTTTAAATAGTTGACTTTTCAGGATGCATTACAAATATAAAAATGCCTTAACATCATCATATTTGAATAAAACTATATGTATGTAAATCAAAAGTAGTCTTTCAGGTTCTGTCTTAACAGTTCTGATGCTTTTTTTCCCTCCATAAATCTTTGGATGTTAATTTTCAAGCAGTTTATTATGGAGATTGAACCACAAAAAATAGTTAGGTCTAATGCTACCCTGTACCTGTACAAGAAAGTAGATGACATACATCAATATGCTGCTTATTTGACAATTATCCAGCACCTATCTATAATGTATTAGAAGTGATAAATGATGGTATATCTGTGTTAAGTTTCTGTCATACTGTCTGCACTGGGTGCTATTCAAACAACTGCAGCTATGCTCAATTCAATAATGAACCCTTGCACCACCTCATCCATGCTCTCTCTCTCCGTCTATTGCATAGTATATAAGAAAATGCAGTGAAATAATGGTTAAAATAGTTTAAATTGAAGGAAAATGAATTGCACCTTGCATCATAAGGTTAACTACTTTCAGTCATGCCATTTCTATAATTTGAATTAAAACCTCATCTAATGGTACTCTGTAGTTCATTTTGAGGATCTTGCAATATTTAACAACGTTAATTAATGACAATGTATTATTTTCAAAAAATGAGAAGTCACGGTCTTGGTCTTAAACACAATGTCAAAGTGTGTCTGTTTCAGAATAAAAGGGCATAGCATAAATTATTTTACAGATCAATTTTCTAAAGAGATGAGTAAATGCTCAGTAATTCTTGCAAACAAAGCACCAACTGTTCAATGTGGCTTTGGGAGATAATATGTATGGATTTGCTGTAATTGCTCTCGCTTGACATCAACAGGGTCATCTGTTACAGCCACCAATAAACAGAACCCCAATTAAGCACAACATTTAATAAAGTTTTTTTAACTATCAATAGGATTGAATTTTACTTAAGCCATCAAAGCACATACTTTGGGCAAAATAGATAGAATTTGTTTAGCAAGCATGTGTGATAATATACTACATATCATGAGTGTAAGTCTGACCTTCACCAGTAAGTTAACCCAACAAATGTTTAATATCTGTTGAGCAATTCCAACCATAAAATCAGATCCCTCTTGCTTTTCACAAAGGAAATTAAATCTTGACCAAATAACCGCATAATACGTCCTCATTTGGGTGACAATTTTCTGAATTTTAAGCCACCTTTTCAGGAAAACAAGAAACTTACTGTACCTTTAGGTCTGACGATTAAAAACATATTTTAATGATAAACATGTTTGGTTAATAGAAAAGAGCACCTTTATAAAGGACAGTGAGCAGCACATTTTATTGCCTACAAACATGTGTCAGCAGCTGGTGCATGCAGGAGGAAGATTAGAGATAATAACAGTTCCAGTCTGTAGTTTATGGAACTATGTGACAGATGTAAAACTTATAGTTGTCTAAGCAGATGTAGTATTTACTAGAATGTGTGACAAAAATAGAGTTTGTAGTGTTTCTAACAGAAATAGATTTAATGGCAACCACTTACAGAAGCAGAGTTTGCAACAGTTAGTAACAGAAGTAAAGTTGACAGCAATCACTATCAGAAGTAGCAAGGTTATATCATTCTGGACATGGAGTTGTGTTTAAAGCAGTCCATAACAGAATTTAAGTTTATAGCCATTGATAAAGGGATCAAGTCCAAGCCCCTCTTAAAAGCCCCCAATGAGTTTGCCTCCACCACCCTATCAAGCAATGGGTTCCAGACATCCACCACTCTCTCAGTAAAAAATATACCCCTCACATCTGTTCTGAACCTACCTTCTCTCACCTTAAGTGCATGCCCTCTGGTATTGGATCACTTAATAATGGGAAAAAGATATTGCTTGTCCACCCTATCTATGCCCCTCATAATTTTATTCACTTCCAACACATCACCCCTCAGCCTCCGCTGCTCTAGAGGAAAGAGCCCAAGTTTGTTCAGCCTCTCTTGATAGCAATGCCTTCTAATCCAGGCAGCATCCTAGTAAACCTCCTTTGCACCCTCTCTAAAGCCTCAACATCCTTCCTATAGTGAGGTGACCAGAATTGCACGTAATACTCTAAATGCGGCCTAACCAGAGTTCTATAGAGATGCATCACAACTTTTTGACTCCTATACTCAATACCTCGATTAATGAAAGCAAGCATTCTATAAGCCTTCTTAACCACCCTATCTACCTATGTAGAGACTTTCAATGAGTCATGGACATGGACATGGATATAGATCAGTTATAGATATGGGTAGAAAAATGGCACATGGAGCTTAATCTGGGTAAGTGTGAGGTATTGCAGTTTAGGAGATCAAATGTAAAGGGAGAATACACAGTTAATGGCAGGATCCTTAACATCATTGATGTACAGGGGGATCATGGGGTCCAAGTCCACAGCTCCCTGAAAGTGGCTGCACAAATTGATAGGGTGGTAAAAAAGGCATATGGCATGCTAGCCTTTACTAATTGAGGCAATGAGTTCAATAATCAAGAAGTTATGTTGTAGCTTTATAAAACTCTGGTTCATCTGCATCTGAAGTATTTCTGGTCACCCCATTATAGGAAGGAAGTGGAGGCTTTGGAGAGGGTGCAAGAAAGGTTTACCAGGTTGCTGCCTGGATTACAGGGCAGGTGCTATAAGGAGAGGATGGACAAACTTGGGTTGTTTTCTCTGGAGTGGTGGAGGCTGGTGGGTGGGAGGGGGGAGATCACAAGATCACAAGACAAAGGAGCAGAAGCAGGCCATCCGGCCCATTGAGTCTGCTCCAAGGAAAAGGGAAAAAATGAGAAATGAGAAAAGGAGGGGGGGGTGGGGAGGAAGAAGAAAAAAAAACAATTCTAATCGAAAAAAACAATTCTAATCCCAATTTCTGGCCTTATCCCCATATCCCTTGATACCCCAACTACTTAGATATCTATCTATCTCTTCCTTTAACACCCCCAATGATCTGGCCTCCACTGCTGTACCTGGCAAGGAATTCCACAACTTAACCACCCTCTGGCTAAAGAAATTTCCCCTCATCTCTGTTTTGAAACTGTACCTTCTAATTCTAAGATTGTGCCCTCTGGTCCTGGACTCACCCACCAAGGGCTGATAGAAATTTATAAGATTATGAGAGGCATAGATAGAGTACGCAGCTGGTATCTTTTTCCCAGGGTCAAAATGTCTAATACCAGATTATTAGTAATACTAGAGGGTATGCATTGAAGTTGAGAGGGGGAATGTTCAAAGGAGAAATGTGAGTAAGTTTTTTTTACACAGAGAGTGGTGGGTGCCTGGAATGCACTACTGGGGTGGTGGTGGAGGCAGTTACGATGGAGGTGTTCAAGAGGCTCTCAGATAGGCACATGAATAGGAAGAGAATGGAGGGATATGGACCATGTGCAGGCAGAAGGGATTAGACATCATTAGCTTAATTAGTTCAGCACAACATTATGGGGCAAAGGGGCTGTTCCTATGCTGTACTATGTTCTATGTAATTCTATTGCACTAATCCTAAGTAATGGCCATTTAGGACTCACTCACTCAGGTGACATCTTTGATGAACCAGTCATGGGGTTTGATGATGAAAATATGGCTAACATTGTACAGTACATGTGAAAATGAATGGAAAAATATTAATAGAGCAATTAATTGTTATGATTTGGAATGCACTATCTGAAATAGTGATGGAAATAGATTCAAAGCAACTTTCAAAAAGGAACTGAAAAAAAAATTCCTGAAGCAAAATAAACTTCAAAGGCTGTGGGGAAAAGGCAAGAGAGTGGAACTAATTGGACAGTTCTACCAAAGACTCAGCAGAGGGTTGATGGGCTTCCTTCAGTGCAGTATAACTTTATAATTCTATCTAGATTTGTGGAAAACCAATTTTTTTTGGTCTTTGCTAGACTTTGAAAGCAAGTATTTTACAAATCAAACTAGACAGGTTGAGAATGAGGATTACCCTCAGGTTTTGTGGAGCCTCATCAATTGATTCCAATGTGCTCTTAGTCATAAAGTTCAGTCTCATGGATCCATTCCAGGTAATGAGAGGGGAAATGGGGAAATTGAGCAGGGAATGGGTCTCTAGGTTAAACCCAGTTCACTGTTGCACTATTAAATACTGCCTCCTCACTAGTAGGCAGGATAAGTCAATTCCTGTACATAGAAGCCTCCGGTCTGCTAAGGGGGGCAGGTGGCAATGATATCACCAGGAGTAAATTTGGATTCATTGCAATTGCCATGGCTCAATTGTAGCCATCAAGCTACAAGGTGTATACAGTAAGTGCTGTGTTTATGCACGTAACAAAAATGATTGCATCAAAGTAATTTGTTTTACATATTGTGCCTCAGGATATTTCTGAAACACACACATGTTGTGCTTTCTCTCTTAGATCTGCTTCACCAGTTTCTTCTGCTGTATACAAGGCTAATTTTGAACTACACAGCCTTTCATCTTTACCACCTTTCACTTCAATATGCCTTGGGATGAGATTATCTGCATGTTGTATATCAAATGCCATATTTATAATGACTCCAATTTGACCTTTCTTTCTCTTCAATTGAGCCTAACATTTCTACAATCTTCTGACTGTAATCAGAGATACCAATTCTACCAGAGATGAAATTTCTATGTGCTTACAGTTGATGAAAGTCAACTTCTCATCCTATTTAAACTCTAAATATCTCCTACTATTAGCCAAAAGTGAGAAACCCAATTTCATCTTCCTTTAGCTTGTGTTACTATGGCTTTCATTTTCCTCTTCTATAATATAGTCCATTTCTGATCCACTTCCTCTTTGCTTCTAGAACCCTAATCACCATCTTTATTGTTTTAAGGTTCAGTATTTCCCAAATTATACAAGTATATTCAGAACATCATAACTACAAAAATTCTTCTCAAGCGCCATTGGGTTCCAATAACTTCAAGATGTTTATCCTTTACCTGCAGAAATATGTGGAACATTTCTAATTCCAGTTATATTACAAGTGTTGTTTCATCTTGCATATTAAGATATTCTACAAGTCCACTGCATTTTGCATGATTTATTAACATTTCGTTGGATTTGAACCACCTGCCATGATCAGCAGTTTTCCTACACTGCCTTGCTGCTTCCATTTATAAGCTCAAAATTTTCCACTATTTCACCTTGATATCTTTTACACCCCCAAGATTATTTGCAGACTCTCTTCAGCTCTGAATATCCATCCCCTCACTTGAAAACCCAACATCATTCTAATGTAGAGAGACATCCCATGTTCCTTCAAGGGCATGAGTCAATGTATGGTGTGCTGTAGCGACCATAATTCCCCCTCACCAATAATCATTAAGCATATTAAACATGCACACATCTACATGTATAATCACAATATGTGTCTGTTTGATGTCCTGCTATAAATGAGATCTAACTTAAATCTCTGTGCATGTCCATGGGTGCAATCAAAAAAGGAGTGAAAAGCCAAGGGGGTGATATCAGAAGGATAATCAAAAGCTTTGGTAAAGTGTTGGGTTTTTAATCAGGATCTTGCAGGAGGAAGAGTTGGAGTACTTCAAGGAGAGTGTTTCAAAGTGTAGGATTTAAATGACCTCCAATAATGGAGCAAAAGGAAAGGATGATATACAAGGAATCATGAAGTGATCAGGGGGTAGGGGCATGGAGGAGATGAGAGAAGTGGAGGTATGAGCCCATTGAGAGATTTAACACAAGTGCCTAAGAGCTGAAAATTCAGTCCAGAATGTGAAATTACAAGGGCAGTCTAACAGCATTTCTTCACGTACAAAGATTAGGCTTTAAAACACTGAACAGAAGAGATTGTATAAATTTGAAAGAATAGTTGATTGACTTTCTGGATCAGACTATGAAGTTTCCAATAGCATTAACATTTCTGAGCAACACTCAGGAAATACCAAAAGCATCAGAGACAAGTTGAACAAATTAAAGCTGAAGGAAGGCCAACAATTCGATACTTTGCCAGAAAGTAAATACGCAAATGAGACTTTAGTAAATGCTAGTTAATGTTGATTGATTCATTTAAAACAGACCAGGGGAAATATCTAGTAGTTAAGCAAGTTGATTGATCAATTGGCATTTTCTTGGAACCCAATTACAGGCCGTAATTAAAAATGTCACTGTGTAATTTCATTAATATACAAAATGAGTGCATTTTTGTGCCAGATCATGAATTTGAAACCCATCAAGTTGACATTTCTTTGCTGAACTGATGGTAAAGTATACTCTTTAGTGAAAGCAATCAAGAATTGCAACTACTTAATTCCCCCTGTTAATAAGTGTCCTGTGGTATTGGTTAGAGAATGGATGTTTCTGGTTAAAGATGTGTGCTTTGGGGAATTAAGGACTAAGTGCAATAATTTTAACCACATGGATGGCTAGGGGAGGAATGTCCAATATCCTTATTCCCCATGTTATTCTGCATCTTTTCTTGGTTTTTAACCTGGCTTTGGGTGAAGTGGAGATTCCATATGTGGTGATAATCAGCTATCATCGTTATGTGGATGTATAATCCAGAAAGCATTTATCTAAATGTCATTATTCATTTGCTTGTGTGTTCATAATGTCTCTTCTGCTTCAGCAACTGGAGTTCTGGTTAATGATCACCATATTAGATTCACTGTTCAATCTAACAAAGCACACTAAATATTTTGACCACCCATCTTCCCCCAACCTTGTACTCCGCACTTGCATCCAATGTGAAGTTTAATAGCAAGGGATGAAAATCTAGGTCTTATAAAGGATGGAACAGTACATGTGGACTAATTGTTTCTCACCAATTGCTGGAAGATGTTCAAGGATCATCTTAAGGACAGATACCAAACATGACTCATTTGACATATGCTTCATTGATTCTGCAGATGAATGTTGAAGGGGATGTGATATAAAAGACTTTTATTCACCAACTTTTCCTACACTTAAATACAGTAATTTTGAGAATGCTACAAAAGCCTAATTGATGCCACTCCAGCCTCATTTCTAGGTCCACCCCTGGGTATGAGACCCACATGGAATATAGAAAATAGGGGTAGGGTTAAGCTATCCAGCCCTTAGATCTTGCTCAGCTATTCATATTGATCATGGCTGATTGTCTATCACAAAGCCATATTTCTGCTCTCTCTCAATAGCTTCTGGATGCCTTTTATGTCTAGAACTGTATCTACCTCCTTCTTAAATATACTCAGCAAATCAGAGTCCATTACCTTAATGGTAGAGAATTCCACATGTTCAATACGTTAGAAGAAATTTCTCCTCATCTCAGTCCTAAATATCTTATCCCATATACAATGACCCCTTATTCCTGACCCCCAACCCTGGGAAAACATCTTCGCTGCAACCAATTTGTCTAGCCCAGTCAGAATTTTATATATTTCAATTAGACCTCCTTTCAATTTTCTGGACTCATAAATACAAACTTAATAGACCTAATTTCTGTTCACACAACAGTCTTATCATCGAAGGGATCAGTTTGGTGAAGTTCTTCAATGAGAAGCATACCTTTCATAGGTAAAGAGACTGAAATTGCACACAATACTCCAAGTGTCATCACACCAAGGTCTTCACAAGATCACAAGATCACAAGACAAGGGAGCAGAAGCAGGCCATTTGGCCCATCGAGTCTGCTCCAAGGAATAGGGAAAAAATGAGAAATGAGAAATGGGGGGGAGGAAGAAGAAAAAATCTACTCTAATTCCAATTTCCGGCCTTATCCCCATATCCCTTGATACCCCAACTATTTAGATATCTATCTATCTCTTCCTTGAACGCCCCCAATGAACTGGCCTCCACTGCTGTACCTGGCAAGGAATTCCACAATTTAACCACCTTCTGGCTAAAGAAATTTCTCCTCATCTCTGTTTTGAAACTGTACCCTCTAATTCTAAGATTGTGTCCTCTGATCCTGGACTCACCCATCAAGGAAAACAGCCTAGCCACATCTACTCTGTCCATTCCTTTCAGCATTTTAAATGTTTCTATGAGGTCCCCTCTCATTCTTCTGTACTCCAGTGAGTACAGTCCAAGAGCTGACAAACGCTCATCATACGTAAGCCCTTTCATTCCAGGAATCATCCTCGTAAATCTCCTCTGAACCCTCTCCAACATCAGCACATCCTTCCTAAGATATGGGGCCCAAAACTGTGCACAGTATTCCAAATGAGGCCTCACTAGTGCCCCGTACAGCCTCATCAACACTTCCTTACTTTTATACACTATATCTCTCGAAATGAATGCCAACATAGAATTCACTTTCTTTACCACCGATCCGACCTGGTGGTTAACCTTTAAGGTATCCTGCACGAGTACCCCCAAGTCCCTTTGTATTTCTGTACTTTGAATTTTCTCTCCTTCTAGATAATAATCTGCCCGTTTATTTCTGTTTCCAAAGTGTACAACTGCACATTTCTCAACATTGAATCTCACCTGCCATTTCCTTGCCCATTCTCCTAAACTATCTAGGTCTCTCTGCAAACTTCCTGTCTCCTCAATACTCTCTACTCCTCCACCTATCTTGGTGTCATCCGGAAACTTAGCCACAAAACCATTTACTCCATCATCCAAATCGTTAATGTACAAGGTAAAAAGGAGCGGCCCCAACACCTACCCCTGCGGAACACCACTAGTAACCGGTAGCCAACCAGAACAGGATCCTTTTATTTCCACCCTTTGCTTCCTGCCAACCAGCCAATGCTCCACCCATTCTGTTATCCTACCCGTAATTCCATGACCTCTCATCTTATTAATCAGTCTCTTATGAGGCACCTTTTTGAAGGCCTTTTGAAAGTCTAAATACGCAACATCTACCGCCTCTCCCTTATCCACCCTACCTGTGATTTCTTCAAAAAACTCCAATAGGTTGGTCAGGCAGGATCTTCCCTTCACAAAACCATGTTGGCTTGGACCTATCTTGCCTTGCACCTGTAGGTATTCCGTAACCCCATCCTTGAGGATAGATTCCAATAACCTTCCCACCACTGACGTCAGACTAATAGGTCTGTAATTTCCTTTATGCTGCCTCCCTCCTTTCTTATACAGCAGAACCACATTTGCAACCCTCCAGTCCTCCAGAACCATGCCGGAATCTATCAATTCCTGGAAAATTATCATCAATGCCTCCGTTATCTCTAAAGCCACCTCCTTCAGAACCCGGGGATGCACCTCATCCGGTCCGGGAGACTTATCAGTCTTTAGCCCATTTAGTTTTTCTAGCACCTTCTCTCTAGTAATCTTAACTGAACTCAGTTCCATTTCGTGAGACTCCTGACTAACCGGCACATTGCTGATGTCCTCCACAGTGAAGACCGGTGCAAAATACTCATTCAGTTCCTCTGCCCTCTCTTTATCGTCCATTATAATATCTCCTGCACCGTTATCAATTGGTCCTATATCAACCCATGTCTGTCTTTTACTCCTTATATATTTTTTTAAAAAACTCTTAGTATCCTTTAGAATGTTATCTGCCAACTTTCTTTCATAATTCACCTTTTCTTTCCTAACGACCTTCTTAGTTTCTCTGCAGGTTTTTAAAAGTTTCCCAGTCTTCTGTTTTCCCACTAATTTTTGCCTCTTTGTACGCCGTCCCTTTTGCTTTTATTTTAGCCTTCACCTCTCTCGTTATCCACATTTGTGCCTTTTTTCCATTCAAAACCTTTTTTCTTGGAATATATCTATCCTGCATTTTCCTTATTTCCTGTAGAAATTCCTTCCATTTCTCCTCTGCCGTCCCTCCAGCTAGCTTACTCTTCCAATCAATTTGGGCCAACTCCTCTCTCAATACCATTGTAATTTCCTTCGTTCCACTGAAATATCGATACACCAGTTATCAGCTTCTCCTTCTCAAACTTGAAACTGAACTCAATCATATTGTGATCACTAGTTCCCAGTGGTTCCTTTACCTTTAGTTCCCTAATCACCTCCTGTTCATTACACAGCACCCAATCCAAAACAGCCGATCCCCTGGTGGGCTCATCAACAAGTGCAAGTGCAAGTGCAGTAAGATATTCTTCCTCCTGAATACAAAACCTCTTGCAATGAAAACCAAAATACCATTTGCCTTCTTAGAAGCTTGCTGCATCCGCGTATTTACTTTAAGTGACTGATGTACAAGGATTGCCTTTCTGTCTTTCTATCTTTCCCGTCAAAGTGGATAACTTCACGTTTATCCACATTAAACTGCCATTTATTTTCCCCATTACTCCACCTGTCTAAATTGCCTGCAAGTCAATCTGCATCCTCCTCACAAGTCACAATGCCACCCAATTTAGTATCCTCAGCAAATGTATAAATATTCAGTTTCCTCGTTCAAATCATTGATATATATTATGAAAAGCTAATGTCTAATCATTTATCCCAATGGTATCTACTGCCTACCACCCAACAACAAACCTAGTTACTCCTACTTTGACTTTGCTGTCTGTAAACCAATATTTACCACAATCCCATGAGCTTAAATTTTGCATATGGACTCTTATATGGGACTTTATCAAGGACTTTCTGAAAATATTATCAAAGGCCTTCTGTGAGGCAAAGACCAGCACAACTCTCACTTTGGAAATATCCAAATCATTCTGCCACATATATCAGATTATTAAAATATAGGTTAGTTATAATATGTAATGGATAGTCACCAATTGGGCAAATATCAAGCAACATTAAGGCCCTTTGCTGAAGATCTCTCCGACTCACCTTCAACATGTGCCACAACAGTTCAACATTACAATATTGCTATTTCAAAAATAATTCAATGGCCTAAAAGTACTTTGTAATGTTCTGAGGACATGGAATGTGTACAGCACTTTCCACCAGACACCAACTTCTAGGTGCCAGCCTATGTCAGATGGAAGGGCTTTTAATATGCGAGTCAATGTTCTTTCACTGGTCAATGGTCTATTACAGCTATCTGAGTGGAATACACCCAACATCTCTGCTGATGCAGAAGAGTTCGGAGAAAACTTTGAGTTATTTTCGTGAGGAGCAGGAATGAATCTCTAGGAATAATCCACTGACAATGAAAAAGGGCCATTACATCTCAGAATGTCCCTCATCCCATTCCCATCCACCGCCGAAAACACCACCATCACTTTCTTCAGACCCAAAGATCACCCAATTGCCCAATATTGCCCTAAGGACATGTTTTATACCTGTCTCTTACTGCCATGTATGACTAAGATTCAAGCTTCTCACTAGTAAGCTCAGACCTCAGGCAATGTAGTTGGCAACACAACTGTCCAAAACTGACAGATGGAAAAGTCTACAGTTTCCCAATGTTAAATTTGTTAGGAAAATGGCAATTTTCTATATTGGTAAATTGATAAATTGGTAAATCGGTTTATTATTGTCACTGTACCGAGGTACAGTGAAAAACTTGTCAGATGGTGGCAAAAAGAAGCAGATGTTCTTCCTCAGCAGATCCTTTGGTAGAAAGGATCCACATGTAACAGGTCTGTAGGCCACAGAATTAACATTACTAAGCTGCAGCTCCCTACAGCCTTTGACGTGCAGCCAATTTTCCTGTCCTTGAACAATGTAATTTCTATTTATTATTTCAAGAATATAAGGCGAATTTAGAAATAATCATTCTAAAAGAGAATCCAAACACCGGAAAGTGCCTGTATTTTTATTCTTTCTTTGTGTTTCTTTAAAGAAATAAAGTACAAATTACCAAGTGGTTAAAAACAACTGAATGAAACTGTGTGTCACTTCACATAGCCATAACAATGTTTGAATGCATCAGAGTCCTAAATCTTTACTCCTATAATTGAAGTCAGAAGCTGACTCATTAACCAATGCTTACTAAATGTTATTTATCAATGTCACTTTGACAATATAATTCATGCTTTAATGAACATACCACAGAGACATGTCTCCTAACTTGAATTGCTTTTAACTTTTCTTTGGTGGTGATAAACAATTGTGGATGAAGGAATGGTACACACAGCAGGAACATACCTTGAAGAAAGTCACAGTGGCCCCATCTGCTACCGCTCCATATTCTATCTTGGTTTGTTTCGCCAAGTCATCAGCTGAATCAATGGGAGATTCCATGCGCTCTACCGTGAGAAAAGCAGCCAGGTTTGCAGTGTATGACGAGATGATGATCAGTGTGAAGAACCACCAAATGCCACCCACGATCCTGGTGGAAAGGGCTTTGGGCATTAGTTCGGAACCTGACAAGAGTGGTTGGGGAGTGGGGGTGATGGTGGTGGGGGAGGGGTGGGGGAACAAAAGTGATGGAGTTAAAGAGCACAGGGTGGCAAAAGTGGCTCCATTCGTGGTCTGAATCACCAGACAAAAATACATAGAGTGCTTCATGAAAATCACCACGCTCTCAGATCAATTGGTGCTCCAATTTGTTTTGCGCAATATAGTCAGGGGTTCAATTATATGTTTTCCAAGTCTCCAAGGAGTGTTAATTGTAAATCTATAACCAGATGTAATGTTTTACATTTTCATTGGCAGAATATGTACTTCCTTAATTTAAATCAAAATATATGCAAATATTAGCATCTGAGTAAATCAAATTCTTCAAGGAAACCAACTAAACTGTTTCTCGCCCACTGTCAAGATCAGATCTTTGAACCAAGGTCCAGCATGACTTATGGAGGGTACAGTCCACTGCTCTGTTGTGTTGATACAAAATGAATTGAACAATTACTGCCAATCTGCACCACATTGGTGATAACATTGTGTTGTGGAATTTGCAAACCAAGAAAGTGGTTGAGACTGACAAAGTTCATCATATTTCGAGATCTGTTTAGAAGTTTGCAAAAAGGAAGTGTTTTCTATCCCATCAACAGGCTAACAAATTCCTGGCAGGTGTCTTTTGAGTCCATGATGCCAACAGATTGTCATCCACATAAAGAATACCACTTGGACAAGATAGAGTTATAGAGTTGTACAGCACAGAAAGTGGTCCTTTAGCTCACCATGTCCATGCCAACCTTTTGTCTATCTAAACTTATCCCATTTGGCCACATTAGGAATTTATCCTTTTATACCTTGCGTGTTGTAGTAACTGTCAAAATGTCTCTTAAACATAGTGATTGTATTCGACTCCACCACTTCCTCTGTCAGCACATTTCAGATATCACCCACTCTTTGTGTGAAAAAAACTTTCCCTTCAAATCCCCCTTAAAGCTCCTCATTCATCTTAAATCTGTGCCTTCTTGTTCTTGATATCACTGCCATGGGAGAAAGATTCTGAATATCTACACTGTCTCTGCCACTTGTAATTTTATATTCCTCTATTAACTCACCCCGCAGCATTTTTCGCTCCAATGAAACCAAGCCCAGCCTATCCAATCTCTCCCCATAACTAAAGTCCTACAATCCAGGCAACACCCTGGTAAACCTCCTCTATACTCTCTCTAGCACAACCACATCCCTTCTAATAATCGGGTGACCAGAACTGCACACATTACTCCAAGTGTGGTCTAATCCATAATTTGGAAAGTTACAACATACTGTAACCTTCAATATTCTGTGCTCTGATCTATGAAGGTGAACATGCTGTATAGCTTCTTCACCACTCTATTTACCTGTGTCCCCACTTTCAGGGAATTATGGACTTTAACTCCAAGGTCCCTCTGTTCATTAACATTCCTTAGCACCTTATCATTTACTTAAATGACCTACCCCTATTTGACTTCCCATGATGCATCACCTCACACTTGTCCAGAGTAAGTTCCATTTTGTGAGAATTAAATTCCATCTGCCAATGTTCCACCCAACTTTCCATCTGATCTTACCACCACTAACTTTCATATTATCTGCAAACAACTTACTAATCATACCTCCTACAGTCACATCCAAGCCATCAATATATATATCACAAATAACAAGGTCCCAGCACCAATCCCTGCAGTACACCACTGGTCACAGACTTCCAACCAGACAAGCATCCTTCCACACTACCCTCTGCCTTTACACTACTACTCACCAAGCCAATTTTGGACCCAAATAGCCAGCTCACCTTGAATCCTGTGTGCCTTAACATTCTGGATCAGCCTACCATGCAGAACCTTGTCAAATGCCTTACTAAAGTCCACATAGACAATGTCTACCAGCCTGCCTTCATCAGTCTTCCAAGTTATCTCCTCAAAAAATCTCAATCAAATTCAAGAGGCACGATTTCCCCCACACAAATTCCTGATGAGTCCTTGTCTTTTCAAGCGTGCATAAAGCCTATCCCTCAGGATTTCCTCCAATAATTTCCCTACCACTGACCACTGACAAAACATTCACCTGCCTGCAGTTACCTGGCTTATCCCTGCGACCCTTTTAAAATAAATGAGCAGGATTAGCTGTCCTAATAAAGGGTCTCAACCCGAAACATTGACTGTCTATTTAACTCCATAGATGCTGCCTGACCCACTGAGTTTATCCAGCATTTTGTATGTTGCTCCATATTCCAGCATCTGCAGTCTCTCTTGTGTCTCCATTAGCTATGTTCCACTCTTCTGGCACCTTGCCTATGGCTAGCAAAGGTGCAAAAATCTCCGTCAGGGCCCCAACTACCTTTTCCCTTGCTTCCCATAGCAACCTGGGATAGACCTCACCCAGCCCTGGAGTTTAATCAAAGCTTATCCATCCCATGACATCTAACACCGCCTCCTTCTTAACACTGACCTGCTCCAGATTATCCACATACCCTTCTCTGAACTCACCATCTTCCATGTCCTCCTTGGTGAATACAGATGAGAAGTATTCACTTAGGACCTCATCCACATCACCTGGCTGCACACAAAGATTATCTCTTTGGTCCATTCTTTCCCTATCTATCCTCTTGCTCCTGAAATACTTATCAAGTGTCTTGGGATTCTCCTTAATCTTAGTTGCCAAGGATATTTCACGGCCCCCTTTTGCCCTCCTAAATTCTTTCTTAAGTTCTCTTCTACAGACTCTATGTTTCCTCAAGAGACTGGCTCGATCCCAGTTGCCCATGTGTTTCCTTTTTTCTCCTGATCAAATCTTCATCATCCAAGTTTCTCTAATCTTGCCATCTTTGCCTTTCACCCTTACTGGAACATGCTGGCCCTGAACTCTTACTCGCTTTTGAAAAACTACCACTTGTCAACTGTCATTTCACCCACAAGCATATGCCCCAATCTACTTTTTCCAGGCCCTCTCTTACACTATTGAAATCAGTCTTCCCCCCAATTCAAGACCTTAACATGAGGACCAACCTCATCCCTTTCTATAACTACCTTGAAACTTACAGAATTAAGGTCACTGTTCCTGAAGTGCTCCCCCTCTGACACTTCCATGACCTGCCCAGTTTTCTTTCATAGGATAAGGTCAAGTACCACCCCATCTCTAGTACGAACTAGTCTTTAGTAGATACTAGTATCTGACCATTGTCATTCTAACGACTTCATTATGCCTTCTGCAGAAGAGCACACAGCATGGATTGTATAAAATAAATGTGTTTCCAACTGGCCAATACAAATTATAAGGATTGAACCACAATAATGTTGGCTATTTTTAGGTGGTGGCACATGTGATAAGTATAAACATAAGTGAGACTGACCACATTATGTGAGCAATTAAGTCACAAGCTGACCGGTACTCAGTGGTTTGGAGAATAAGTTAAAATATGTAATTTTATTCTGATATTTTCCACCCAAGGCAATCAACTGATATTTTGTGTTTTCATTGTGTATCTCACCAATGGAATATCTGTACAAAAATATTAGTAGTTAAACCTCATCATTGTTTTTATCAAGAACAATTGAATGGCAATATATACAAGTATCAGTGCACTGTACGTATTTGGAAACTGTCGATAAGGAAGTTGAATGATGGACTCATTCTAGAGTCAACTTATCATTTCTCCTTAACTCCTTATTATGGATGCACATGAATTTTAGTAATATTTTAGTTGAACCCCTGAGTATAATGTATCCAATAGTTAAATTGCTTAAAAATATATTCCATTTATTCAACACTGGATGGAGTTGACTGTTCATGATTTCATAACCAACAGTCACAGGTCAGCATTACACCAAAAGACTGAGGTTAAACAAACCTTAATCCTAAAATAAATTCATTCTTATGATATCTTGTCTATCAATCACTGTTGTAACAATATGTCTAACTGGGACCACATGAGTTTGCCAATGATAAAGAACAAAATCTTTGCAAGTTTATATTGGGGATTTGCAAACATGCTTAGATAAAAGGCTCAGAATCCTCTATTCAGTCATACTAATGGAAGGAAAAGTCTGCAAGATGGGATAATCTTTAAATCTCGGCATTTTATAGAATCCCAGAAGGTCACAGTGGAGTGGAATGCCTTTCAATGCCACAGTGCCCTGTTGCCACTGAAAGAGCTATCCAAACAGTGTCAATCCCCTGCTCTTTGCCCAAAGTCCTGCATCTTATCACATTCATTTTTGAAAATGTTCTTTGAATCTGGTTCCACCATCCTTTCAGGCGTGTACACTCCAGAACATAAAACTCACCATGTTAAATCTCCCTCTGCCCTTCATGCAGCCTTTGGTTCAGTAGCCAATTAGATTAAATTTGTCTCCACTAGTAACTGGGCTTTTTGCCATTGGAAGTGGTTTCTTCTTTTTGGCTCCATTCAAACCTTTCAGTCTTTCCTCACTTCCATTTTAAATTTCCCATAAACATCTCTGCTCTCAGGAGAACATTGCCCGCTTCTTCAGCCTCTTCAGATAACTAATGACTTTTATTCCTGGTACCATTCTCCAGCTTTTCCTCTGCCTCCCTCTCTAAGGTTTTAACATCTTTCATAAAGTACAGTGACAACATGCTGGGATTGTAATTTTAGAATGTACTCTTGCACCTACGTAAGGCTTCAATTGATCCACATAGCACAAAATTGTGGTGGTTGTGTGTTATTATTTGAAAGTCACATGAAACTCCAAACCTAAACTGGTACGGAATAAATGTGTTCAGAGCAGAGGAAAGATAATGCAAGTGAATCCAATTTCCTATTAGTGAATATATGCCAAGGAGGTATTTAGCAACTAATAGGGTAGGGGCGGATCACATGTCTCCAGTTGATAACTTCAACAAAATCCCAGTGAGTACAAAATAGGATTTCCACTAAAATTATCATCAAGAAATATTTCTCCCCATCTTATTCTCAGGCTAATTATTAAAAGATGAAATTGCACAACTGATGCTCAATCATGCATTTTATTGCATGCTATGCTCATTTAACAGATATCATGCAAATGTAAGATTGCTTACATTAACCAGGATGGAAACATTTGAAGTGTACTTTTTTAAAATTAGATTTGGGTAATATGGAATGTGAGAAAGATGGATTCCTCAGATAAAGTTACAACTCATTCTTCAAGCATTTCAGTAATTTGGTTTAATAGCAGTTTATATAAGAGATGAGAAAACTCTCATTGATCCATCTTACCCTTACAATCCATCTTACCACCTAACTCCTAAACTAGGTAAGCTTGGACATGACAGCCAACTCCAAATCCAGTTTTAACTTTATAAAACTCTGTAAGAAAAGAAGAGAAATATACCTTGTTCATGATGACAAATAGGCCCTGAGAGGCATGCAGTCCGATACATAAAATCATAAATGATACCCACTCAGGGACTACTCGCCCACTTGGACTGCTCTTAACTCCTTAAGGTGGGGCTGCAGTCAAGCAATGTTGCATTTGCAGGCACACAACACGCCAGGGGAAGACGGAACTATCTGCTGTAAGAGTCACGCAATTACCACAAAGTTCTTATCTTACCCACATACCAGAGGAGGTGCCTTTTAAGGATGCTTAGACAGAGCCTGGTTGGGGCTGACTGTCATGTACCCAAGGTAACGTCATGTCCAACACTTTATCCCACAGTTTTCTGGGGGGTCAGCAGGCGAAGAAGGGTTCCCTCTTATCATGTACCCTGTTGTACTGAGGAAAGTGTATTAATATGATGGAATACTTACCTGTACATCAGGCACACATGTAATGGAGTCACATGCAGTGTATAGATAATGATGAGTGTGAAACTGTGCAGCTCAATTCTGATGTAGATCAGTAGATGCTTTTAAAAATAAAAATCTGTGTGCTAATATAGGATACATGCAAAGAGGCACCCATGCAAGCCAAGTGCCTGAGAGCAGTTACCCCCAGCAAAGAGTGGGACATGTGCCCAAAGAGAGGTGCAGGCTGAAGCGTATACCTTGCTGCATGAGAGCTCCAACTCCAAACCAGAAACTATTTAGCAAGGTAAAATTGTTTTCCACCACATCTGAGTCGGGATTGCAAGGGTGGGGATTATACCACTCATATGGGCTAAACCTGTGGTAATTGAGAGAAACAAATTGAAACTATGAGCAGACAAAATCTCAACAGAGTGCACGATTCCTGGAGGAAAAAAAAACAGAAGCAAGTTTAAGATCCATAACTGAAATTGCAACAACAGATTCATAAAACTTCTAGTCCATTGCAAAACAAATTTTGAACAACACATATAAGCAAACTGTTTTTAAAAAATATACATTTTCTAAAGGTGATCTCAATTTAAAACACCCAAAATTAACCATTTCAAAGTATTTCAAAGTAGCATTTCCAAAATTAATTGGTCATTGTTAGCAATGGTGCTTTGGTCTCCCTTCTAAAGGTACACTTTCTCTGTACTAAAGTTTTGTGGTGGTAGAGAATGGAACAGATCCTACAGCAGAAATCCAGCCGAGTATCCTGAGCTTCTGGCATCAATTTATTTAACTATAACCAAACTAAATATTATTCCATGGAAGTTGTTTTGGAAATTCAAACATTATATCTTATGTCGCCCAGTGACAGTCACAATGATTTGATCAGGTTTGCTCGACTTTGGCTGATTTGGATTACATAACCTAAAAGCTAAATCAAGATCTTTAAGCAATTCGGGAACAGTGCAAGTCCAAAAATATGTCCCCTCCCCCAGTGCTCCTGATGAAATATCTCCAATATTATTTAAAATACAGCTGTCTCAATCTATTCTCTTCTCTCCAATGATGATTGTTCCACTCTCCAGGCACCCCCACATTCTTTAGCTTCTCAAGGATAGTACTGACTGCCTGAATGCCAAGGTCCTATTTAATTTAGTCACCTATAGGTGCAAGAAACCGGACTGAAACAATTACATTTGTTTTCTGTGTATTTTGAAGGTGAGTCAACTCATTTTTCCTCAAAAAAACAAAATATACATTGTGATTGATCTAATGATTTTGAAGGCAGAGAAGTAGTTTGCTTCCTTTTTAAATTACTTTCCTTCCCTTTCAGTCCTGCCACATATTAATCACCAAGAATGAAAGGGTACATAGCACCTTGCTTCCAGGGCTTGATCCCAATTCTCCAACTGCTACACTTTATACTATAAATACCAGATTTTCTAATGGATTTCTGTTTTACCAAATCCAAAGTGTAGAGATGTGAAAACTATTCAATTTATTCCTGTAGCAGGTGTGCATTACAAATCCACTTAGTCCAGTGAAGCTTGATTTAGCATGCAGTGAAACTGTGAGCTAAGGATAATGATGGAAGCCTGTGTTGGAGTGCATTGCTACCATAAGAGAGCAGTTCTGCATTTCTTAGTGTATATTTCAGACATTAGTGATACCTGTGTTGTTGCCCTTAATACAGTTAGAAGGGTGCAAAATAATGCAGTATCCACAGTACAGTGAGACTAATAGACCACTCCATAATATTTCTCACTAAAGTGACTTCTTACTGATAACATATGTCTTTCAAAAACTGAATATTTTTATCATTAATTGGCAGACTTTAAAGAATGTACCAATGGGGCAGTATTAAATTTCAGCTGCAAAAAGACAGTAACTGATAATCTTAGCAATCAATGGAACACTTGCTACTTCACACAGAATGACTCTTAAATGCTTCCTAATTTGAAGAGAAAAAAAGTAGTTTGAGAACTTGCATTGCCTTTTAAGATCAACCAAAACCACAAGTAATTAAAAAGTACCTTTAAAATGGTGCTTCACAGGAGCATAATCAAACAAAAACTGACGTCAACCCATAAAAACATCTTCAAAATACAGAGTGTAGAGATGTAAAGAGTGTTATAAAAGAGGAAAGAAAGGCAGAGAGACAGAGAGATTTATGGAGGGAATTTAAAAGCTAGGAAAGTTAAGGGATTTGAAAACAAAGATGAGAATTTTAAACTTGATGCACTACTTAACTAAGAGCCAATGTAATTCATAGAGCTAGGGTAATGGTTGAATGGACGGTGCAAGATATGAAAGGGGTTGTGGTGTTTTGGATAAAATACTTAAAGACAGTTGATTATGGGATACCAACCAGGAATGCATTGGAGGTAACAGAGGAAACAAAGACACAAATGAGTGTTTCAGCAGCAGGTGAGCTAAGGGAGTAGGTAATCTGGAATTCTGTGACCTCAATTGTATGTGGACAGAAATTTATCTTGGAGTCAAATAAGATACCAGTTGCCTGGGGGAAAGTTAGAGGCAGCAACTCAGAAACAAAAATTATAAATGCGACTGAAGAAAATAGTTTGGGTTATCCACATACTTGGAGGAAATTTCTTCTCATCCAATATTGGATTCTGGATAATTGATCTGTCAGTTTAGATACAATGGTGGAGTTGAGAGAGGTGGTGGTAAGATAGATCCTGATGATGCCAACATACATGAGCAAACTGATGCTTTGTTTTCAAGTAATGTTACTGCAAGACATTGTGTCAATGAGAAACAGGATGGGATCAAGGGTAAATCCTTGAAGGCAACAGTGTGGGAAAGGAAGAGAAGTCATCACAGGAGATCTGGAAGAAGGAGGAGGAAATGGAGAGAATGGCTTTAGAAGACAGTTTGCAGTTGAGAAAACACTGTACTAGTCTTACTGCTTTAACATAATTTGGTCATTTATCAGTCAGTGGGAAGGGAGGAGTTTAAACAATGTGTACAGACCTAAGTGGTCCTTATGCTTGTCATTTTGAAGCTCAGTTGTAATCTTTATACAAATAGGAAGATGCAAATAGTAAATAACAAATCCCACATTGACTCAGTTTCCCATTTACTCCATGACACATCTTAGCCATAATTATGCAAATATTAAAGGAGTCTTAACTGCAACGTTTTAGAGCTTCCAGTAACTAATTGAAAGGCAAGACATACCAGCAGTGGGAGCTGCAACACTGACAATCAGAAGTGGAAGTAGAATTACATTCCAAGCTTCATGGTTATCTTTATTATAGAGATGCATGTTTTGTTCAAATCATTAAAGCTACTCATATAATGATGATTTTCCGCTTCATAACAAATGTGTCATTTTTCAATGTAACCTAATGAAACTACTCTAGCCAGATCATTGACAGAGGATGTGATGTAAAATGGAAACTAGCTATTGGGCAACTCATTATACACCCTCTACCCTGCCTGATTTCCTTTCCATTGATCATAGGGAAGGCTTTAGAATGAACAGCAGGGTTATGCTGCATCTTACACCCCTGTCAAAGTTGAAAGTGTTCCCTTATTTCTCTGATATTTTTCTATTATATTTCCAAGTTAAATGTAGCAGGCAACAACAAGGAATTTGTGGGCTCCGTCGTAAACACTCTACCTTTTGTGAGGCTTCCAATTTTTTTCTCCAAAATAATTAATGACTTGGCATCAGTCAAATGCTGGGTATTCCTGGTCAGGTTAAGTACTTACACTAAAAGCTGAAACCATTTCAACCTATCATACTTACATATGCAATTGTAATTTCACGCATCTGCTGTTTTGATTTAGATTTCTAACATATCCATTTTCTTTCTTTTCTTTGTTTATCTGCATTTTAAAAGTATTCTTTAAAATGCAGTTTTTCATCATTGCACAAATTGGATTCCCATTGATACCTGATGCAATTAGTCATTTCAGTGATATATGTTTATATTGGGAATAATCTTGCACAATTTTGCTGTTGCTTTTTAACGATTTTGTTTTATTGCCTAATAAAAGATGTGCCATGGATGGAGGACATTCAGTCCACCTTGCCCGTGCTAACTCATTGACCTACTGAATTAGACATTCTACCCAAGCCTTTTGACATGACCCTGCATTGGAATTTTTAAAATAAGTAGATGTTTACAAAATTTTGAAATCATAGTTTTTAATGTACAGTGTTAATGATCTTACTTATACCTCTGCATCAACTTTTATGTCAATGTTACATTTAGAAACAGTGGCCTTGACATCTGCAGCTAGAAGCTCAGCAACAAACATGGTATTTAAAAAATATTTATGTTGTAGTAGATGTGATTATGCCTTTTGAAATATGCAGGATTTCTAACATTGTAGCTGGAATATGTCTTAATTCTCTGACAATGTGACTTGGGTGGACACACCTGTTGAAAGAAAAAGAAGGGGTTTTATTTATAAAACGCCTTCACAACTGCAGGAATGTGCAATTAATACAACAATTTTAGGAAATTTCAGGTGGCCCAAAGGATCGCCATCAAAACTGCAGTTTAAAGGGGAAAGATATATGTTTGATGTCATGTGTGAACAGTGCCATTGGGGCAGTACTTCTAGATTATACATTTCTTATGTTGACTTTATCTTTGGTCAGTCTGGTTGAAACCCTCTAGCTATGTTATGTTGGGACTGTTAATTTCAATATATAAAATATAATACTATCCCATTGCAGAGCACCATTCCTTAAGTTGACAGGCCATATAAAACAAGAAAAGTGCAAAACATGCTGACTATTTCACCTGAACAAATTAAAATGCACATTTCTACAGCCAATCACTAAACTGTCACTTTAACCTGAGAAAGAGTAACAAAACTGGCAGGACATGGTTAAGAAGGAGCTGTTTAACAGAAACAATAACCTACCTACAGCAGAGAAAAAGCAGGCAAAACAATCTTTCTTAGCATTATCTGCTAAGAGTTCTAATATGTTATTTCTAGAAGTAGAACAACATCATAGCTAATGATTTGATGCTTCAGTGAGAATAAAATGGAAGACAAAGCCAGCTGTAATTTCAACTTGTTCTGCATGGGTTATAAGCTTTACATATGACATAGCACAGATTAAAGCATTGGCACAAGAAATAAATGAAGCGCTAATTAAGGGATTACTGCACAGATACCAATGTTGATTGCTGGATACATGGTTCTGCTTTATAGCAGATTTTATTTGATATAATGCATTGGAAGTTTACCTAAATTATGGATGGAATTTATCCAAATTTTAGACTGGTAGGTTACTCTGAATCACAACAGGCAGGGTTCTGAGGTGTTCAACAAAAATCTGCAAAAAGTTCCACTACAAAGGGAATTTAGTGACATTTCATTCAATGATTATCTGCTCAGGCCTTTGAATTGTCCCAGTTTTTGGGGAGTAATTATAGTGAAACTAATGCCACAAGGAAATCCCAAATTTGTTATCAGTGACTCACCACACCTCTACATTCTGTGCTGTTTGCAGCTTTCTCCAAAGGAATCAAAGAAAATCATTTGGACTGCTGTGAATTGAAGTTATTTATCAACTAATCACTGTAAAATACGCTGTAAATCTCATATCCGTTACGAGAAATTCAAGTTAATGATGACTGAACTATAATTATTGCTTAGCTGGTCCTACCTTTCCATGGAGAAACCAATTTTATGTAAGATTGTTGTAATTCCATCATATGAATATTTTAAAAGGTAAGGGATTTGATTTTTTTAACTTAATGTTGTTTCAGCATCAACAATTTCATGTGTATGATCCAACTTATTTAGCACTCTGCATAATCTTTAAAAAAAAGTGAATTCAAATTTATGCTTTTGCCTCCCTTAATTATATGTGCCAGTTCTTCAATATGATTGGCTGCCCAGCCAGCTTGATGACATCACAGCTTCAGGATGCCAAGGATTCCATTGAACTAATGCAGGCAAAAGCAAAAATTGGAAAAGAGAATGTTCTCGACAGAGCATCACCAGATCTTAGTGGTGAGCTATATTCAGCATACAGCAATTGAAATGCTACTATTTTTTGCAATATTTTAGCATTTATATTTTGTAAGTTTGTACCAATAGAACTAAAGGCTCCTGATCAACTGGTTACATTTGAAGATTTTACCTTACTATCAATTCATAGGTCAATATGAACTTGGAATATAAACATGAATATCCAAGCTATTTTCTACTTTCTCACCTTTCATTAGACTTCCTTTTTCCTTGTTTTTTTTTATACAAGGGGGAAGAACTTGTCTTGCAGTACCTGTTAAACAACGCTTTGCATTAAAATTAATCCAAAAGTCTGATTTTAGTGTCCTGGGGTGAAAATTAAAATACAGTGTTCTTCCTATTTCTTTAATGCCTTAACACATTTGTCTATCACTCAAAGAGATTACACGTTGCAGATTATATTATTTTATCACAATTCTCCCCTTCCTTCCAACTTCCTGAAGATACTATTTGAATGGTTAACTTTTTTGTCTCTTAGAATTTTTTCTCTTTTGACATTTATTTCTAGCATGCTTGGTTTATGGTTCATGATTTATGCTGTATCAGAGAGAGAATTGTTTTCTTGTTACATTACCTCAGTGCTCAACTTATTTCAATGATGGGATGTATGAACATTGCCGTGTTCATGAAATAGCGGGGGTTACAACGCATAAGCTGTAATCAGGTATTAAAACGTTGTACAAAATTGTAATAAAACTTGTTCTTAAACATCTCCTTACACCAAGGCCAGGACTTTCCTTGGACCTGCACTCATTCTGTTGCCATAACTGCTGAAAATGTAGCTGAAATAATTATAAAGAGGCAGAGCAGGAACAGCTTAGGAAAAATGTCTGACATAAATTATTTTTGTAAAGTTCAGATGCTAATGAGATCCCTCACCATCCAGATTTAGTGTCTTTGATTCTCCTGGGCTGTGGATTACAAGAGGAAATCTTTATCATTGTCTCAGTGACATTATCGTGTTACCAAGTTCCAAAGCACAGGAGCAAGTGCTTTGATAAAGTAAACAATGTCTGAAGAAAGTTTTGCTATAACTGAAATTCAGATTCAAGAGATTATCACTTTATGAAATTTGTAACAGAGCATATTTAATTTAAATAATACCTGGGAGGTGGGTGTTCTTTACCGTTGTGATGGAAACTTCTCTACATTTGACTGCTTTGCTAGGTTAAGTTTAAGCTGAGGCAAGCCGAGATCTAGAAATTACATTATCAGTATTATCCCATGAATAATTAATCAGATAATATTTGATTTCAATTAATCTGTTTCCAATTGTAAAGGAAGACACAATCTCTATAAAATGAATCAAGCAACTGTACAATGGTATCATGCAGTAAAAGTTCCAGGAATCAAGTTAACTAATGAGGGGTTAGTTCTTGCTTAGCTTGTAGTACTCCCACCTGAGTCAAGAAGTTATGAGCACAAATGCCATTCCAGAGCATTAAGCACAAAAATCCAAGCTGATGCCCCAATACAATATGAAGAGGTATGCCATATTTCAAGTAAGATATTAAATCAGATCACCATTGTTCACTCTCTAGGGTGACATGATTCTAAAAAATTAGATCTTCTATTCCAACTTTCCCCTTCAATTAGTATCACTAAAAAAGATTATCTGGAATTATCTCATTACTGTTTGTGGAAGCTTAGTTTCTGTAAATTATCTTAAACCTGAAATGTTAATTCTGTTTCTTTTCCCACTTACTTGCTGAGTGTTTGCAGCAGTTTTTTTTGTTTTTATTTCAGATTTTCAGCATCTGCAGATTTTTGAAAAACATTCCTACATTTTATTGTTTCATTGTAAGGTATTGCGAGTCATGCTGAGCTTGTGAAAAGTGCTGCATACAGTCTTTTGTGTTGTAACGGTTATTTTTATGATTATCTTTTGGAGACAGGGACTTGCTATATGCATAAAAGCATCTTATTTTTTTCCTTACAAAGTGAAATTAATAATTAACATGTATACACTTCTGTAATATACTTATTTATATAACAACCTGCAGATTAAAAAAAAAATTGCAAAGTGAGTGACTTTAAGAAGACAAACAAAGCTTTCCTGAAAAGAACGTTTCAAATTGTGGAAGTAAATTAACCATATCTTTTGTGGAAAATATTCTGTGAAGCTATATTTCCTTGAAAATATCTAAAGCTGTTGCTATTTATGTTACAAATGTTCCACTAAATCCTTGGCACTCAGCCATTTTTTTTTTACTTTTGACCTAGGACAAAGTATTTTTGGCTGACCCTGCATGTAGCAGATTTAAAAGGCAATACACAGGGTATTAAACGCTCCACTGGAGCTGACCAAATCACTTACTTCTGTATGACAGCCAGTGTTACCATCATTGCAACAAAAAGGACTATTTGAGGAAACGTTTCTTTTAAACCCATTTACTTTAAGGTAAGAGTTATTATAAAAATACCATAAAAAGCTTAATTGTGTATGGAAGCTACTACTTTATGCCACCGTAGTTTAGTTCTGGTTGTAGGGATTTTATGTCGAGGGTAAATATTGTGACACATAAGGTATCACAATTCTTTGGGATAGGCTGGATAGATAAGTGGGTTTTCCCTGTCCACCATGATTTTTTTTTGTTCCTGCTTAAAATCATAAATGATAAAAAAAATTGTCTCTGCTTAATTAGTCAACTGCTACTAGAGATACTGATAAATCCAAACCGTTAAGAATGATACTCATGGCAAAACTACAGGAAATTATGGAGACATGAATCCTGGGGAGCAAGGATTTTCATTAATGAAATTGAGATGCTTAACCCCTACCATTCATTTGTCATGAAATACTTCTGCCTTATTTTTATTTATGTAATTTGTGTACTTCTACAGATATTGACTGTGAAAGGCCTGCACCTTCCCTGTTCTCATTCCATCATTTACAATTTAAACAAAACATATAGCAAAATGAAAAAATATCAGTCTCTTTTCTTTTCCTGCATGATCTTTGTAATAGAATTAAATCCATGAGCAATAAGCTTTGTTATCAGTGCAAAGAAACCAGTGCTAAACAACAATGATGTAATTCTGCTGCTGCTTTAGAATGCACAATAGGATCTTGTAATGAAAAATATATTGACTTTACTGCTTAGATTTTGATGGATTACACTATACATTACAAAATGCCACTTGCTTTTTTTGTATGCAAAGTGTAATTTATGTATTTTCCTCTAAATTGGTTCTACAGAATCTGGGTTTTCTTTGCACAGTAAGGTTTTTTTACACCAAGAGTTAAGCCTTGTGATTATTGTTTTACTTTCATTAAAAGTAAATCTTGTTTATTAGAGTGCATCATTTAATTTTGTGACAAATAAGTCTCAACACATGCTGGCACACTTTCTTTTTATCTTTTAGTTTCACAGACGAGAAAGGCGAAAGAGGGAATAACTTACCTAATTTATCCTCACAGAGATGGTGAATAAAAAATAAGCAGGTGCATATTCTGAACCAACTTAGATGACAGTTGCTGCTCATTACTTTAGGTGTTCGTATTGCCAGTAACATCCATTGAGTGGCCAGGCCACTGTGCTTTTCACCATTGCTTCAAGTACTGACCCATCAGTTAATATTACTGGAGATTTGTAGTCATGGCTTTGTACAACACCCTGACTTTCCTTTAATTTTGGCCTCTGCCATAAAACATATGCTGAGCCATCTGTAATTTTCAAATTGTAGTGTCACTTAGCTCTACTCCTCTGTTTTTTTTGCTCTAGTGATTTCTCTGCTACTTCATATTGAGCCTTGAGGCTACTCTGACATCTTGAAATTATGGGTATGCAGTGTGATTGAGCCAGGATGCTTGCCATATCACTCCTACTATCATTTCCCATCCTGAGAATTACTTCAGATTTCAGACGGCATAGCAGAAGAACCACTCACTGAAAAGTAAGAACATGAGCAGAAATAGGCTACATAGCCCATTGAGTTTGCCCTGCCATTCGATATCATGACCGATCTCTTAGCTGGTGCAGGCTCCTGCCTGCTCCAATTATGCTCTGGTTTCTTTCATGTCCAAAAATCTATTGATTTCATCTTGAATGTACTACCCGACAGAAGTATCCATAGCATAGCTCTCCAGGGTAGAGCCTTACCATAATTAGGTAAACAAAAGTATTTTGACAGCCCAGAACAGGAGAAGATGGAAACAGCAGCAGAGATAAGTACTTAAGAAGCAAAACCCATGCACCTTGTAACTATATTAAAGTACTGGATCATAATCAGATCCACTTTGTATAGGTACTGAGAGAGTTGAAGAAAGGCAATGAACATCCTTTCAGCTCACTCTCCTGGTTCCTCGGTCCATAATAGACTAAATTTCAGAAACGTGTAAACTCAGCATCTGACAGGATATAATCACTGGAATGTTACCCACAATTTTGCATCCAAAATTAAACTTGAAGTGTCATTGTGTGCTAATTGCTAATAAGAACATTGCCTCCAAGTGAACAGCAACTGTGTTCATTAAACCAATGTAAGGAAATATATTGATTTGCTGTTTCTTCCTTCTTCACATTTAAAGTTATTTCGGTGACTAGCTCTTTAACAGCCCAGCATTGAGAATGGCAATATCAGCTGTGATTATGCTCTCATACCCAGTTTAGGGTTTACGCACATGGCCTTCACAGATTCACAAAATTATGGAAATTTGTGGCCCATCACATCCATGTTAGGATTAAAAAGAGCCACTCAAGCTAGTCCCATGTCCCATCTCTCTCTCTGTAACCTGTAAAAATGCCACCTTAAGGTCTCAATCAGATACTTTTAAATGCGGGAGCGTTTCTGCATCAACGACTCTTGAGGCAGTGAGTTCTGTGGCCTAACCAGATTTTTAAGTAGATCTGCATAACATTTCTATTCATAGGTTTGATATCTTGGCTAATACAGGTATGTATCATGTCTGCCTTCTCAACCATTTCCACATTCAGAGATCTTCAGGTATAGACAAAACCCCTCTGTTCCTCCACACAGTCAAGAATACCACTACTTATCATGCATTCCTTTGCCTTGTTGGGCTTCTCCAAATGTACTATCTCACTTTCTTCTGAAATAAATTTCATATGCCACATTTTTGCACAGCTGACCACTTCACTGATATCTTTCTGCAGCTGATCAAATTATTCCCACATCCCAACTCTTGGTCTGTACTCACTATTAACCACATTACTAGCTTTGGTTTCATCTTCAAGCATCTTAATCATAGCTCTTGAAGTTAAGTCCAAAACACAGATAAGTGCTACAGAAACAGTGAGGAATCTAACACAGTGGAACAACTCCAGAGCCAGACAGCCCTCTGAACTTCCTATCAACCATCACATTTGCCACTGGACCAAGTTTAGATCTGACCTGCCTCTGAATTACAGATTGATTAAAAGTACATTCATCCTAGGGATTCCTTGTACACAGTTCAAACTTCTTTATCTGTAACTTGCTCTACTTTAAGTGTAACTTTAATTCAACTAACTTGGTCTCAAATAATCTGGGTGGAATTTACTTAAATTATATTGGGAAATAATCTTATATATAAAATGCTACATTTCTAAACCATCTTTGGATTTTCTCTCTTCACTGCACCATCTAAATGGTGATAGAACTGTTTCCAATAGTATTGAAGTGGTTTTGTAAAGAGGCATTCATGGTAGGACCCTGCCTGTGATAACCTACCACTGGCTATGAATGACTACTAATTGGTGTTATTCTGCATTGCATATGGCACAAGCACTTGATATTTCCATACTGTTTTTAGTTCAAATTAAATACCATTTTCTGCCTTTTCATTCGTCATTTCTGCCTGATCCTCTCATTCCGTCACTATCTTTTGGCTGTTCCAATCAGTAGAGACACAAAACCTTGGTCTCATCTGATATTAAAATTATACAGCACAGGATATGTTTCAGGGAGTTCCTCAGGGAGGTGTCTATGGCCCAACTACTTTCTGCTGCTTCATCAATGACTTCCCTCCATCACAAGGTCAGGCATGGCGGTATTTGCTGACACTGCTGCAGTGTTCAACTCCAATAATGGAACAGCACATGGCAGCAGCAGTAGACTTTGACATCAGCACAAAGCAAACAGCAGGACCCGGATATGCTCCAGGCTACAGCTGACAAGTGGCATCTGCTACAAAGTTCTGTGTAACGAACCCATTGTATAAGAGAGAGCCTAGCTGTCTTCTCTTCACCTTCAATAGCAATACTATTGCTTATTCATCCCAGCTGATAGTACCAAACATGGTGTGCAATGATCAGCATTTTGGGACTCAGAAGATGACCCGAATCGAGGACATTAGGGTCACAGCTATAAGACTAGAACAGAGTCTGGCTACATTAGAGCAAATAGCTCACCTCCTGACCCTTCGGACGTTCAACAGTCACCAATAACAGTCACAATAATTTTCAAGAAATTCAGCAGTATTCAAAATCTTGCAGGCTATTGGACTGACACTCCTGTCAACATCCAACTTCTTTTTCTCCAGAGTATTGGGACTGTACTGTGTAGTGTACCCCAATGGCATCTTACATTATAGGAACTTAACAAGACTACTTCAGCAGTACCATCCCCGTCTGTATCTCAACATCAATTTTAAGGAATATCACTATTTCAAATAAAAGCAGAAATTTTTGAAGATAGTTGGGAGGCAAGGCAGTAACAGTGGACAGAGAAACAGAGTTAGACTTTCAGATCAATGGCCTGTCATTAGAACTGGAATAAGATAGAAATCAAACATGTTTTAAGTTTCAGAGAAAGAGGAGATGTGAAGAGAACAGTGGGAATATCTGTGATAGGATGGGGACCAAGAAGGACTAGATAACAAAAATGATAGTGGTGCTAGTTGAGAAAGGGTGCTGAGGGCTTGTTAACCACAGCTGATCTGTCTGAAGGAGATACAAACAGATGGAGATGAATACAGGGGAGAGAGGAAAAAACAATAGTGGAACTATGAGCCTTTGGAACTATGGCCTAACTAACAGCAGCAGAAAGTATTGGAACTTTGTTAGTCAGGGTATTGAGTTCAAGAGCTGCAAGGTAATGTTGCAGCTCTACAAAACTCTGGTTAGAACACACTTGGAGTATTGTGTTCAGTTCTGGTCGCCTCATTATAGGAACGGTGTGGGAGCTTCAGAGAGGGTGCAGAGGAGATTTACCAGGATGCTGCCTGGATTGGAGAGCATGTCTTATGAGGATGGGTTGAGTGAGCTAGGGCTTTTCTCTTTGGAGAGAAGGAGGATGACAGGTAACTTGATAGAGATGTACAAGATGATAAGAGGCATAGATCGAACGCACAGTCAGAAACTTTTTCCCAGGGCGAAAATGGCTAACACGAGGGGACATAATTTTAAGGTGCTTGGAGGAAGGTATAAGGGGGATGTCAGGGGTAAGTTTTTTTACACAGAGAGTGGTGGGTACGTGGAAGGCACTGCCGGCAGAGGTTGTGGGGGCAGATACATTAGGAACATTTAAGAGACTCTTAGATAGCCACATGAATGACAGTAAAATGGAGGGAAGGGTTAGATAGATACTAGAGCAGGATAAAATGTTGGCACAACATCGTGGGCCGAAGGGCCTGAACTGTGCTATAATGTTATACATACAGAACACGGTTCCTTCTTTTTAGACCTCCTTTATTCAGATCAGCATTGACTAACATGTCTTCACCACCACCATTTTTATTATTCAGTTCCTCTTGATCCTCACCCTATCAGAGACATCCCCTTTTGTTTTCTCACCACTCTCATCCTTCTTTGCAACATAAAACATGTATGACTTTTCCTTTTTTTTGATGAAAAGTTAACTCTGTTTCTCCCTCTACTATCTAACTTGCTAGTTCCACAATTTTCTGTTTTTGTTTCAGATTTCCAACATCTACAGTTTTTGCTTTCTGATAATCATCAGTTTCCTGTGATTTACTCATTGTTTCTTCTTGGACTGAGGTCACCATTCCTTTACTGATGGAGTTAGAGGAAACTAGTTAGCAGATTATCTCAAAACAGGAATTAATGGTAATGTCCATTTTACATTAAGCAATTTTTTTCTTGTAGTTTAGAAATTAAACTGAATATCACTTAAGTTAATCTAACATAACATGTTAAATGCACATAAATATAAGATTCTGAGCAATCCAATATTTCAAGAAAATACATCTTCGAAGGACTTCTTAATTCCTTCGTTATTTCATGATTTTGTGCCTCTTCCATTAGGGTAAAAGAAAGGGTTCCAATGACTATGAGAGTTCTGGGTTGCTTTGATTGTTGCATCAGTAATCCTGAGGTCTGAATTAAAACTCTCAGAGAAAGTGTACTTGGATCCCCTCACGGAAATTTGGAAATCTGAACTATTTCTTTTTTAAATCTGGTGATATAAAATTGCTATAAAAAATGTGGTCATCTATTTGTAGAAGTGTTGTGAAAATCCATCAAGTCACAACTATTCCTTTGGGGAAGAAGCCTGATATCCTTACATAACATGACTTAGATATCTCTTCTGTCCCACATTAACTCTAAACTGGCTTTTGCAGTGCCCTAGCAAGCCACTCAGTTGTATGAAACTACAAAATAGTTTTTGAACTACAAAATGGTGCATCATCACCTTTTCAGGAGAAACAATAAATGCTGACATTGCAAAAAGCCTAACAACTATGATTTTTTTCTAAAATAACAATAGATATGTTCTTTGAGGATCTTCAAGGATAATTGAGAATTAGTTCCAACCCAATTCAGAATGAAAATTCTACAGACTTTCCCCCAGGTGAAGTGCATCAGCTCACCCCCTGACTGAACAACTGCCTCATTCAGCCATTTCCTCTGTCTACAAATGTAAGAAACTCATTAATCCAGGAAATGTAAAATGTAAACTATCTTGGCTTAACTTTATGCTTCTTGTTTTTCTAACTCCTGGCATGTAAGTACATTCCAATTAAAGGTAGTACCATAACATTTAAAACATTCCTTAATCAGGATCTAGGCAATTCTGGTTACAATGTTATTTCATTTATCCTAAACAAAATGCTGTTGGGACTTCATTCTGAATGTTTCAGGAAGATTGCCACCTGGATGATGTCAAACCTCTTTAGGATTTCCAAAGAATCTACCCTGGTAAGTGTTAGGTAGCCAATTTCTGTTGACTATAGCTTTGTATCTTGTTGAGAGATTTGTACAGAGCAGAATGACTTTGAAGAGTGAAAAACTGTACCAGGTTGTAGGGAACCCAGACTTTTCTCTGCTCTTATTGCTGTGGTAATTAATATGTCTCACTTAGTAAGATGTCTGAGATCACTGGTGCTCCTGTGATAAAGAAGGCAATAGGTAATGGTGCTGTTTTTAAAAGTTAGTGGCTGGTTTGACTTTTGCTCATGTTAGATGGTTTACATTTGGCACATTTGTCAGCCAAAGCCTGGATATTATCCAAGTCCAGCACTGAGCCTGGACCATCTCATTATTAGAGAAAATAGTGAATGGAGTAAACGATGTGGAACCATCCTCAAATAACTCACGATCATTATGATGGAATGAAGGCCATTGACGCAGCAGTTGAAAATGATCGGGCTCAGGATACATTCCTCAAAGAACTCGCACAATCTTGCAGTGATAGCCTGGGTTGTGATGAATGGCCTTCAACAACCTGGGAACTTTTCACTGCAATGAGTGGCCTCTGAGAGTCAATGGAGGGTTTTCTGCAGAAGCTCTTCTACCTCACTACAGCCAATGCTACCTCTCCCTTTCCACAAGACTAACCAGTTTTGACTTAGCTCCACGATGTTGCCTATATATAAAAAGCTCCTTTCACCCCCTTCTCTGGCAGTCAATGCATGAAAGAAATAAGTATTAAAATACTTTTCATTTCAGAACTGACATTGTAAAATGACATTTAATTTTGTTCCTACACTACTCCGTATTCTACTTAGCCATACCGAGCAGGAAGATCCATTTCTGTGTAAGTTAGCTCAGCGCAACCAGAAGGGGCAATGACACTCCAACTGGCCTCTGTTTTTCTGCATCAGAAAAAGGGAAAAATTAGCTCAGTTTTGCACTTTGCAATGATAAACAAATATGCTTGCTGAAATCCCTACCCCACTTGGCAGTCAAGTAATTTGTCAACACACAGTGATTAGACTTACATGTGAAGAAGTTTAACACTATCTGGTGAGCACATTTTTAATGAGAAAACAACATGGAAGACTAAGTTATGGACAATAACTATGGAAAATATCGAGACACAAGAGACTTCAGGTGCTGGAATCTGGAGAAACAAACACTCCGGTGAAGGAACTCAGTGCAGCAAGCAGCATCTGTATCCCGATGTAGGGTTTTGATTCGAAATGTCGACAGTTCATTTCCCCCACAGATGCTGCTCGACCCGCTGAATTCCTCCAGCAGATTGTTTGTTACTATGGAAAATATAATGGACCAGAATGGAAACGGTTAAACAGAGTTGCAGCCAAAATCTCATTTGTATCTTTACTGTTGGCCCATCTGGTGATTTAATATTGCAATGGTTTATTATAAGCAAGTCTAAATTTTAAATTTTACTTGTCCAACAGGGTAAGATAATCCTTAAGTGACAATGCCTTAAAATAATCAAACCTTAATTACTATTTTGCGGTTGTGCGTTAGGAAGTGCTTAAGAAGTTGGTCTGCGAATGAGTGAATGGATAAAGAAATTAAATCTATGGCAAGAGGATGATAAGGGTATTGAGGTTAGAAAAGCAAGTAGGTTCTGTCTCTTCAATGAAACCTTCCTCTACAGGATGCGACAGCAAACTTGGATACTGACAGATTCTCATGAATGAATAGCAACAGATTTATGGTTAGCAGTTTCACATGGTTGAACAACAATTGACTCCAGAATGAATGTGCTGTGTGATAAGCAAACTGGTCCATACTGATACAAATTGCAAGGGTACCAGATTGTTAATTCAGCAAGAAAAAGCCATTTGGTCAAACATGACACCTTTTCTTCCAATACTAAAGTCTGGGGACAAGGGCGGTTTGCTGCCAGAGCAGGATGCTGAATGACACCAAACAGAGATAAGGAAGGGTATAAAGGGAGGAAAGATCTGCCCTGTTGTGAATTATCGACAAAAGAAAGAAAACTTGGTTGACACAGCTTATGTGACAAAAATAATCAGTGTTCTGATTGCAATCTTTGCATGCTCTCATACTGCAAAGTTAATGTTGCCACATTGCTGGAATGCATGAGGCTTATCACAAATAAAAATGAATATACATTTGATTCAATAGGCTGGAAGTCAAACTATATTTCAAGAAACTATGCCTGATTACCAAACAAAAGCCAATAGTGAAGGAAATACCAAGACTGGAAGCAATAAAGTCAAGAATTTCCTCAGAATTGCTTTTGTTCAGCAATCCTTACTTCCCCCAAAAATGTGGTGAAAATTATGCTTATCCATTTAAATGGCATGTCCATGAAATAACATATTCAGGCCAAAAATCTCCAAAGATATTTTCCAGCCTGAATGTAACAATGAGAGAAATTAGGAAGCGATTATGAGATGTCACATTTGGGATTCAAAATGCCTGAAGATTGCAGGAAGCAGTAGGAGGTCCACAGATTTGAAATCCAGCACAAAAGACTTAAATTTATTCAATGATTCTCGCACCTTCAAGATGCAGTGATTCAAAGGCAACTTTTGAAGTCACGGTCTTCTTGGAAGCAAATTTGGTGGCTAATCCATGGCTGTACAAAATGGAATGAAATAAGTAGCCAGGTAATTCTTTGGTGCTGGTTTTTGTATGAATATTGGTCAAGTGTGCTATGAAATCTCTTATAAATGAATCAAGTCGATAGATATAAATCTCTTATCAAAAAGCAGTATTGTTTCACTCCAACACTACTCATCTGGATTTAGAATATGGGTCAGGTTGGGGTTTAATCACAAAACCTAGGTACACCACATCAAGAGCTATGATGATGCGGGAAGAATACCAGGTACAAGAAGCATAAGAGCAAACTTGAGGGAACAAAATTGAAGGTCTTTAATGGATTTCCCCTCAGATAACAAGCATTCTCTTGTATCATTTTCCAGAATTGTGAAAAAAAATTTAGAGTTTCTTTTAAGAGAGCTCTGAAATCCACGGGAATTTTTTTCTCATCAATCATGATATTTCGTGGAGTTGCATCCCCCAGCAAGAGGCCTGGTTAATTCAGCAACCATCTTAGCAGAACATGGCACTGCTCCAATGTTTATAAAAGCCTGGGCATGTTCTCAACAGAGTTGGAGGTCCAGACACAAAAGGAGATGGACAGGTCAGAACTGAATAACAGCAGAGACTCAGTTTCACTGTCTGTAGATACCATTGTTTGTAGACAAACCAGCTAAAAGAATGACCATGGCGTGCAATAGCATGGTCATTGAATAAGCTTTGATTTAATTGATGGGACAGGCCAATGTAATATATGTATATCATGCAGTTCAACCTTTGAAAATTGTGTACAACTGTTAAAGAAAGGAGAGGTAGTTTGACAAATTACTAAAGTTCGGGACAGGTTTCCTTCTCTTTTCCCTTTTTCAATGTGGTCAGCGAGCATAATCTGAAATAAAGCAAAGTGACTTCCCTGAGGAGAACATCTCTCTTGCAATTTCCTTCATAAATCATAATGTTAATTCATCAACTGAGTGCCTGAGTACTAAATGTGTATTAGTATGGACGAGGTGGGATACTGGGATATGGTCCAGGAACAGCAATGACCTTCTGGCATCTTGCCTAAGTATGCATTGTTCATTTGAGCCTAGACAAGGGCCACTGGAGAGTTACTCAACAGGCAGGAGGTCTCACATTCAAAGTTAATCCTGCCAGGGTGTGGCAAGCATACATGCACATTTCAAGTATTACAAGAGGGAAATCAGGAGCAACTATATTCTTACATTATTGAAGACTGCACATGAACTAACCGGGAAAATAATGACACAGGTGGAAATGGCTGCCTGTTACATAAGTACAGATAATAAGCCTCAATATAAAGGAAGAATTCAGAGCCCAATGGACCATACTTTTTCCCTTGTCTTAAACTGGTCCACAATATTGATCAAAATATTTTCATTGTCAAGAGGCATGAACATCATTTGACATTTGTTGGGAGAGGATTTTCAGCTCTGTTAACAGATGATCAGGCAATATAAGTAAAGGTTAAACAATATCTTTACAGTGTACTCTATTTGAGTGCACTAAACACAAAATAATAACCATGGAATATTAATTTTTAACTTAGAATGCAGAGTTCATAGAAATTAGTCTTTCTTGGATAGTTTTGAAGTTTTCAATCCCTGCCAGTTTTAACATTGCTCGGGAAGTTGGGAGTGATCGTTGATGGTTTCTGAATGGAAGTGTTGCCATTTACCCACTTAAATAGAAGCAAATTTATGACATGCATTGTCAAACATTGAAATCCCAGACACACTGACAGATTTGGAATATTGAATCTACCAGTGTGCTCTGCTGCCAAATCCCACATGTAGTCTGGTGGTGGACCACTAGGAAAAATCACCTCTCGCATCCTGGAGGAAAATCTGTGACCCCTTTGATTTCAATGAGGTTGGTATGACTGCAGTAATAAAGCAAAAGGGAAGGGAGGTTACATTCATTTAAGTTATTTTGGTTCAATTTTAATTACTTATTAATCGATCTCAGTATTTTTAGCTAATTTTATTTATTCATTTTTTAACAGTTTTTAAATATTTTAATTTTAATTATTGTTAAATGTCTCTGAATGTCACCAACATTTGAAAACAGCTGTGAAAGCTTTCAGAGGTGGTTTAGAGGCAGGGCTTCCTCAGTGCAACATGGGGTCTTGGAAACTTCAGGCCAACTAGAAGTTGACTTCGGCACCAACTATCCAATAACCTGTTCACCATTGCCTGGTTTGGGTTTCACCAGAACCATTCAGCTCAGCTCCAGGTCTCACCACTGCCTTGATAGAAACATGGGGCGAGAGCTGAATTCCAGTGGTGAGGTGGGGATTACGACCTTTGACATCAAGGCAGCATTTGATCAAGTGTGGCTTCAAGGAGCCCTGGCAAAACTGAAGTCATCAGACATCAAGGAAAAAAAGCACTCCAACTGTTGGGGTCATATCTTGCACAAAGGAAGGTGGATGTGGTTGTCAGAGGTCAATCATCCCAGCCCCAGGACAACACTGCAGGAGTACCTCAGGGCAGCATCCTAGGCCCAACCATCTTCAGCTGCTTCATCAATGATCTTCCTTCCATCATAATGTTGATATGGGGATATTTGCTGATGTCTGCACAATGTTCAATTTCATTTGCAGTTCCTTAGCAAATGAACTAGTCAATGCCTGCATGCAGCAGGACCTAGACAACATTTGGGCATGGGTTGATAAGTGGCAAGTAATATTCATGCCACAAAGGTACTAGGAAAAGACTATCTCCAGGAAGAGAGCATCTACCCACCTACCTTGATATTCAATGGCATTATCATCACCTCCCCACCCCCACCCCAGCACCAACACATTTGGGGCCACCAATGACCGGAAACTCAGCTAGATCAGCCACATAAATATTCAGGCCACGGGAACAGATCAGAGGCATGCTATCCTGTTTCACTTCATAACAGCCCAAAGCCTCTTCACCATCTACAAGCACAAATCTGGAGTGCAATGGAATACTCTCCACTTGCCTGGATGAGTGCAGCTTCAATAAGTCTCAAGAAGTGAGACACAGTAAAGAAGCCTGCTTGGCACCTCATCCTCCAACCTCAGCATACAGGCTTGGCCACAGTAGACCAAGGGTAGTGGTGGAGGGGCACTATACTCACTGGAGGTCTGTGAAAAGTGGTGTTCTGCAAGGAGCAGGTCTGGGACCTCTGTTGTCTGTGATATATAGAAATGATTTGGATGAAATTGCAGCTGGGCTGATTACTGAGTTTGCAGGCGATAAAAAAGTTGACAGAGTTGTGGACAGTGAGGAAGGTTGTCAAAGGGTTCAGCAGGAAATAGACCAGATGGAAATGTGGGCAGGGAAATGGCAGATGGAACTTAATCTGGACAAGTGTGAGGTGTTGCACTTTGGAGATTTACAAAGCAAGTTTTATTTTACACAGAGAGTGGTAGGTGCTTGGAATGTTCTGCCAGGGGAGGTGGTGGAAGCAGATACAATGGCAACATGTAAGAGGCACTTAGACAGGCACGTGGTCAGGCAGAGAATGGAGGGATATGCATCATGCTCAGGCAGATGGGATTAGTTTTAATTGGCATAATGGTTGTCATGGATGTTGTTAAGGGCCGAAGAACCTGTTCCTGTGCTGTACTGTTCTACATTGTATGTTATTCCCTCCACTACCGGCATATTGGGTATACCATCTACAGGGTACACTGCAGTTAGTTATCTCGGATCCTTCAAAGTTACCTCCCAAAACTGCTACCTTTACACCTAAGGACAGGTAGCACATCCAATAGGCAGGCTCCCTACCAATTTAAACAAAGTCGAGTTTGAATTGAAACACCATCCTGACTTGGAAATATATCCATGCTCTTCCATTGCTCGTGGGTCTAAATCCTGAAGTACCTTCACTGACGGAGTGCAGTAATGAAAGAAGGCAACTGACCACTACTTTCTGAGGGCAATTAGGGATGATCAATAAATGATGCCCTTACCAACAATGCCCACATTGTGAAAATAAACAACATGAATGTATGGTGGGAGCAGGCTCGTCTGGCTGTTGAGCTGAATGTCCTTCTAAACATTTTATGTAACTTTAATCCTCTGCAGTAGTAGTAGTGCCATATCCATAAGCTTTGTCTTTCACCCAACCAGGTCAGAGGCTGGGAATCCCATGGCAAGTGACTTGCCTTCAGACACCCTACAAAGCTCTTCACTGTCCATGAAGCATGTCAGGAATTGTCTGGATGAGTGCCACTCCAACAATTCTTAAGCTTGACACTATCCAGGACTAAGAATCCTGCTTGATTGGGCATTCTGTCCATCACCCTAAACATTGAATCCTTTCTCTATAACATTTGGACATTAGGTGAGGATAGATAATGCCTGTCTGTGTCAGCTACACAAGGCAATAACATTGCCTTCCACACCATGCAGCATATTTCACAATGAGACATCAAGGTAGAAATATACAAATGGAGTTTCAACCAGAGGAATTAAAATCACTCAAATCCCAAAATATATTGCAACAGTCAACAAGTTTGTCCCAGTACCCTTATAGTATCTTGCAAGATTTCAGTTCTTGGACTGCCTTAAGAGTGATATTTCTGCTCTGTAATGCCTACTCTCACACTGCTAGTTCTTATACTCCTTACTTCATATAGCTAGTGATCCACTGCTACTTCATAAATTTAATTACAAAAAAACAATGATACTCTAAATCCTGGAATGAATGCAGTGAATGCAGTGTAGTAATTTCCAACACTGAAAAATCTACCCATGTAAATTATGGTTTTGTCTTTACTTAATGCATGTCCTTAATTGCTTTTCATGTAAATAATTATAGACATTTTACTTTAAGTAATGGGAAATATATAGCCTTGAATGATGACTATACGGAAATAGGTTCTCCTCTTTGCCATATGCCAATTCTCACTAGTATTAGACCTCAAAATCTAATTGAATGAACCCAAAAATCTTTAAAACTTAATTAAAATCATAAACTGTATGTCATTTTCCTATTTGGAGGTGCACTCATTTGGAAGAGATGTTAGACCAAGGTCATGTCTGCACACTCAGGTAGATGTGCAGGATCTCAGCACACAAAGAACAGGAAGTCTACCAGTGCTATCCCAACCAATAATTATCCCTCAACTGACAACGCTACAACAAATTAGCTGGCAATCATGACATTGCTATTTTGTGGACCATGCTGTATATAAATTGCCTGCCATGTTTTCTTCATTGCAACATTGATAACAATTCAAAAGTATCTCATTGATGGTAAGATACACTGGCAAAGCCCAAAATCATGAATTGGAGCTAGATAAGTGCAAGATTTTTCTTCATAGAATCCTAGAATTATTATGCCACATAAGGAGGCCATTTGGCTCATCCAGCTATGCCAGATCCAAGTCAAATAATCCCTTCAGTTCCCTTTTCTTTCCCTGCAGTTTTGCAAATTACTGTTCCTCATGTTATTATCCAATTCTCTTTTGAAGGCATTGATTGATTCTGTTTCCACCTCCATCTCAGGAAGGCAACTCCAGATAATTACTCTCTCAAGTTTTTCATCACATCTCCCTTCATGTTAGGTTCAAAATGTTAATATTTGTCACAAATTCTCGCATTTTTCCTTTCTAAACTAGTTGTACACCTCCATCAAATCTCCTCTCAAGCTTCTTTGCTTCAAGGAGAAGAACCCTAGATTCTCCAGTCTATCCTTGCAGCAAAAATCCTTCATCCCTGGAATTGTTACAGCAAATCTTCATTGAACCTTCTCCTGGATATCCACATCATTCTTAAAGCATAGTGACCAGAATTGGACTCAATAATCCAGTTGTGACACTCCTTGGTTTGTACAGATTCAACATAACATTTCCACTTTGGCACTCTATTCCTCTATTTATAAATCCCAGCATCCACATGGTTTCCTGGTGTATGACTTTATACTGCAGTTCTATTTTTTACATAACATTATAAAAGGTATGATTAAATATTACCATACTGTAGGATAAACCTTCCTCTCTCACACTTTCCCCCTCCTCACACAACATCCCCACCCCCTCCACTCTCCCCCACAAGCAAAGCACATACATAATAATTTTAGTTCTAATTGGATAATGATATCAGCAAAAGATTGGTTCATTTTGCTGATTCTTTCTTGGAGACGACATTACAAAAATGTATGATGTACTTTTGCAATAAACAATGCTATTATATGAGCTCAAATCTCTTCATACAGAAAGCTACTACAGATACAGTAGCAACACTCTGGTGCTGAAAGGACAGCAATGGCAGACATTGCTGCAAGAATGATTTTCTCTTTACCAAGATGCTAAGTGCCCTTTTCAAACATTATTTTTTGAAGTCTGATAGAAACCTGCTCAGCCCATTGCACTGTAATCTGAAATGTAAAGGTGCAAGCCTTAGACATCCTGCTGTTTCCCCTCTATCTCCTCAAGTATAATTGTTTATGGCAGAAAAATTTGATGGCAGATAGGAGACAGCAGTGTCTCACATGTGCAGTTTAGCACAAATTATGCTCCTGTACTTTCCCACTTTGTAATATAAATCACAGCTCCCTATTCACATTAATCTTAAAAATGCAGTAAGTACTGCACTGGCTGGTGCAGTATATAACTGCAGCAGTGATATCATGTTCAAGAACATGCATTTGAAGCAAGGTGAAAAGCATTTGTTGGTAACAGTGGGGGATGGGCACTTAGTTAGCCTAACTTGCAGCGCTGCATGATAAACTACCATCTCTCTACTACCATGCCTGTCCACACAAAAAAACCCTGCTATGACTAATTAATAGTCTTTCTTAAGACGTTTTCTGTGAAACCACATTTTCTATGCTTCAGTCCATGTGTGCAGTGAAACGGTGTGATGTGTAAAATTCAATTAACTGCCTTCATTTTTCTTCTGGACAGCATTCATCGTTTACACTGTGTCAGCAACACAGTAGGGGGACTAAAAAAGAGATGCTGGTTTAACATACTTATCTGCACCAGAAACCCAGTCAAAAATGTCTTTCTGAAACCATTTTCTTTTCCTCCCCCGATATGAGCAAGATTTTATCTCAGACAGGGATGACAAACAGCACAGAGGTGTTAAAACAAAGAGGGACAAAAAAATCAACAAAAAAAAATCAGTGACTTTTGACAACATTTGCAAAAACATAGTGGCATTGCCAAAACTCACTGAAGGCATCATGTTACCTGGCTATGACAAACAGCACACAACTGACACCCAAGTAAGCCAGCAGAATATACATCCAGATATCAGGGGAGAGAGGATTCAGGAAGGAGAAAACGCCAGGGTTTGTACCGTTGGGCTTTCGGTACAAAATACTTATTCCCAGAGTCATGAATGGCTTTGAGAAGTCAATGACCTTCTCTCGGACGTAGGTGATAGTCAGGGGTGCAACTGCAAGATCAGCTTTCTGTGGACAGAAGGAAAAGAAAAAGAAAATCTGGTTAGTGTGTCAGCAGAAGTAATGCACTGTCACAATATAACATTGGTTATGGAACTGTTGAATAATGAGCTGCAATATTTTCTTAATAGGTCCAACACCAAAGACACAATGTCTTGGCAATTGGTACAGCCATTGATAAATGATATTGCTGAAGTCAAACATTAAGTATAACATTAAAAAGTTTGTCCCAGAGAAACTCTACAATGTGTTTCATTTGTGCATTGAATCTCTTGTTCACAAGGACTCAGAGTGGACTTTTATTTATACTTAAGGTATTATCAGAAGTGGATTCTGGAGAATTTATTACTCGCCGGAAGATTTTCTGAGATTCAATACTACTAGTCACTTCCTTAAGCAGACCTTGGGGACTCATCAATCTAGAATGTACCATTGCTTGCCCTAAATCAAGTTAACCGATAGTGTAACTCACAGATCAAGGGCTTGAATTATTACTCTGTACACTGGTTACTGTACCACACCATAAGTAGGCACTGTGATCTCCTTACTTAGAGGCAGCCCATGTAGTTCTGGAACACATTTGGATTCCAAAAGATATTTTATTTTGCACATAGTAATTGAATGAATGTTATATGGTTTCCAAAATAATCTTGTTTTATTCTTCTCACAGATTTAAACAAAGATATAACCTGCTTTTGAAGAACGAAAAACACTATGAGGCTGGAGGAACTCAGCAGGCCGGGAAACATCCGTGGAGAAAAGCAAGCGGTCAACGTTTCGGGTCAGGATTCTTCTTCAGGACTGAAGATAGGAATGGGGAAGCCCAATACATAGGAGGGAAAAGCAGAGAAGTGATAGGTGGACAAAAGAGGGGAGGTGGGGTGGGCACAATGTGGTGATAGGTGGATGCAGGTAAGAGATAGTGATAGGCAGGTGCGGGGGAGGAGGGGAGAGCTGATCCACTGGGGGATGGGTCAAAGGTAAGGAAAGAAAGGAAAATAAAAGGGGGGGGTAGAAAAAAGAGAGATAGGCTTGGAAAGGGAAGAAGAGAAGAAGCATGGGGAGGGGGGGTTGGTGAAGTTCCCGAAGACTGGAAGGTGGTTAATGTTGTTCCATTGTTTAAGAAGGGTAGCGAGGACAATCCAGGGGACTACAGGCCGGTCAGCCTAACATCAGCAGTGGGGAAGTTACTGGAGAGAATTCTGAAGGACCAGTGTTTGGATAGACAGAGTCTGATTAGGAGGAGTCAGCATGGATTTGTTCTTGGAAAGTTATGTTTGACAAACCTTTTCAAGTTTTTTGAGGAGGTAACCAAAAAGATAGATGAGGGTAGGGCAGTGGATGTTGTCTATTTGGACTTTAGCAAGGCCTTTGACAAGGTCCTGCATGGCAGGCTGGTCTGGAAGGCTAGGTGCCATGGAATCCAGGGAGAGCTATTTAGGTGGATTCAAGATTGGCTCAGAGGTAGGGAGCAGAGGGTGATGGTCGAAGGTTGTTTCTCAGAATGGAGGCCGATGACTAGTGGTGTGCATCATTTATATAAATAATGAATAAATAAATCATTTATATAAATAATGAATAGCAAGGGTCCCAACACCAACGGTTGGTGCTGGGACCCTTTCTATTCATTATTTATATAAATGATTTGGATGCAAATGCACAAGGCTTGATCAGTTAGTTTGCGGATGACACAAAGTTAGGATGCGTTATTGATAGTGAAAGAGATTATTTTAGATTACAGGGGGATCTTGATGAGTTAGGGAAGTGGGCCAAGAAGTGGCAAATGGATTTCAATATAGTTAAATGTGAGGTGATGCATTTTGGAAAGTCAAACCAGCATAGGACTTATACTATGAATAGTGGGGCACCAGGGAGTGTAATGGAACAGAGGGACCGAGGAGTACAAGTGCACAGTTCATTGAAAGCAGCATCACAGGGAGACAGGGTGGTGAAAAAGGCATTTAACCCACTGGCCTTCATCAGTCAGAGCACTGAGTATAGGAGTTGGGACATTATGTTGCAGTTGTATAAGTCAATGGTAAAGCTGCACTTGGAGTACTGTGTACAGTTTTGGTCACCTTGTTATAGGAAAGATGTGGTTAAACTGAAAAGAGTGCAGAAAAGATTTACAAGGATGTTGCCAGGACTAGAGGGGCTGAGTTATAGGGAGAGGTTGGCCAGGCTAGGTCTTTAATCCTAGGAGTGTAGGAAAATGAGGGGTGACCTTGTGGAGGTTTATAAAATCATTAAGGGCATAGATAAGGTGGATGGTAGCAGTCTTTGTCCCAGGGTCGGGGAGTCCAAAACTAGGGGGCATGGGTTTAGGGTGAGAGGGGAAAGATTTAAAAGGAACTTGAGGGGCAACTTTTGCATGTAGAGGATGGTGAGTATATGGAATGAGCTGCCCAAGGAAGTGGTTGACACAGGTACAATAGTATCATTTAAGAAGCACTTGGATAGGTGCATGCAAGGGCGGGGCTGAGGGAGATATGGGCTGAACGCAGGAAATTGGGACTAGATGGGTGGGCACCATGGTCGGCACAGACTCATTGGGCTGAAGGGCCTGTATCCATGCTGTATTGCTCTATGACTCTAAGTCTGCCCCACCATTTAATATGACAAGGGCTGAACTAAGCTGGCTTCAAATCCTCTTCTGTGCCATTTCTCCATGATCCTCAAGTCCCTTTTAAGTAACACAAAAGTAGCCATCATAAGACCTGCTTTTGCACAAGTGGCACACAGATATTGCAGCCATACAGGTGTGCATGTGATTTCTGACTGTGGCATGGTGGTTTGTGTTTTGTAGCATTGGATCTCACTGGGCATATCTGGGCTGCTCTGGAGGACCAAAGAAGTAAATCACAGACTTGGTGCCATTCATTTAAGAACCCAAATTCAGACTGATTACTGTTCTACCTCACCAGGGGGATGAGAAACAACCCAATGGTCGGTGGAGTTCATTGGGTTGTTTCTCATCCCACTGGTGAGGTGTGTTATAGTGGTTGTAAAGAACGTCTCACAGGTTGAGCAGTTGCCCATTCTATGAGGCAGCCGCTTGATACAAGCTAAGTCATGTGTTTCAATCCACATTATGCAGCAGAAGGTTGAAACAGGGAGGAGCAACCTTGGAGTAACTTTGAGCGAATCAACTAATCAATGGGCCAATGATGATGTTCAAATGTGTAATCACTCTCCTGAAATAGAGACACTTTATTCATTACCAGTATTCTTTATCTCTTTTAAAAGGACAGAGACTGCACTCTAGAAACATCCTGCAATATAACCATAAACTTAAAGCTTCGTTTTCATAATTTTTTGTTCAGTGAATCACTACAACAGCACTTTTAAGCTGGTACTTTCCATTTAGTGCAAACAGTGCTCTTAGCTTAGCGTTTAACAACAGAGCCACTGGACCAAAGCACAGTTATTTGTCACAAGATGACTGAACTGACATTCCTAATACGTAGCAGGATTTCCTGTGAGTTTACTGCACCAGCAATTCGAGAACATACGTCAGCAATATCATTCAGTCTGGATAACCTGTGAACAGAATAATCTACCAGCAAATGCACAGAGAAGCTGCAAGAAGCCGTTCTTAATTGCTTTTGCAGTGCACAAAGTAATTGGCTAGGTTGGAGAGATCTCAATCTAGCAGCCAAACAAAGGCTTTAGACGAAATCACAAACACAAGAGTTGTCTCAGCACTTTATCACTCCTTTAAAACACGCAGTAAACCTGTTGTCTTGTGGTGTAACTCTTGTTTAAATCACTTTTTTTGTAATTGCCTGATCATCAAACTGATAGATGTTTGGTATGACAACGGAATTAAAATGACCTGGGTTTTATGCCGATCTTTCCACAAACGCAGTGATATCAGTATCAAGTATCACACAGCAAGGTTCCAGGTTTTCTGCCCCAACGATGTGCCTTCAGCCCTATCTCAGAACAACTTCCACTTGCACATATGCGCATTCTGTTAATTCTGCGTCACCGTCTGTTGCCGTCTGAATAAATTTGTCAATATATTTTCTGAATTAAGTGGTTTGTTGTGTGTGTCCACATTTATAAAGATTGGATTGAAGAAATTATTAAAAAAATAGAAAAAAAAATTACTTTTTTTAAAGTATCATGCCTTCCCTATTGCCTCCTAAATCTGTGCCCTGCAGTGGGGTTTTAGATCCCACATCAGGACAAGGCAAATTGACAGACTGGGTCTCTGAGTCTGTCAGTAAGTCTCAGACTTCCATGTTTCACAGTGTATACCTGGATCTCCAGGACTTGTTTCAGTTTCGAACCACCAGCCACAGCCAGCGCAATTTGGCCCCATATAATCACTGCAATATTGTTCAGAAAAATAACTGCAGAAGCTAGAGTTTCCATTACGTGCACAATTGGGATGTTGTGGCCCAAAGCCTGCTCGGTCAAGTTTCCCCTATAATTCATTCACACACAATCACAATAGTAAAATCTTCCACAAACTAGCAGCTTAATAGAGCATAATAGTTCCTTTCTCCTTCCAATAAGAAAATCCTTGATGTATCTAAGAATGCTGCTCGAAATTAATTCAGCTAGAAATGGGTTAGGGTTAGGGTCAGCAGTTGCATTTTTAATAAGGGTGTCTGACTTAAATTGGTAAAACTGACTTTAAAAATACACTGAACAACTTAATAGTTTTCTTGAGCACTAGTCAGTTCATTAGTAAATTAAATATTTTTGATATAGAAAGCTTTTAAAACATGCCCACATGTGCAACAGAAAAATGAATGCAAATTGAAGCCTGTGGCAAAACTAATACCCATAGTAATTACAGCATTTTGACCCTTATCTTATTAAGCAGCTGGCTTTAAAGCCACAGAATTTCTCAACCCAGAATTAAAATTCTCAATACAATTCAACTTTGAGTTAAAAAATATTGACTACAACGACTGCTGAACTGGCTACAATTAAATGAACAAATGGCAAACCAGATCAGCAATCCAAACTCCAGTCGAAGCCAAAACCTTGCAGTTGTTGACTTATCACACTTGAGCATAGCCTTAGTGCCTGGCTTCCATTTGACTATCTACGAAAGCTGCAGTTTAAAATAACAGGAATCATCAAGGCACATTAAAACCAACCCACAATTAAACAGAGCCTTAACGGTGGCAGATGAATGGCAAGTAGCAATATCCAATGTGTGAACGACATTGCCTCATTCATTCAGAAAAAATAAATCTTTCTGATGAATGCTATAATGAGCACAGCAGGCGTTTTAAGAAAAGATAAATGTTGTGCATATTAATGTTTATGAAGTCCATGTGATCAGATGCAGAAGTTGGTTTCAAATCAGGAAATATGATTCTTTCTTGGCACAAAATCATTGGCTCATTGAAAATCTTATTTCAGAAATTAACTGATAAATAAGTGTCGCTGAAAGTAACTGTTATGCATTGGCAAAACAGCCAGCTACATAACAATCTCATAACCTAACAGTTAAGGTACATCTGCTTGATGTTCATCTTTGTATTCCACCCTTCAAGCTATTCTGAGACATAATTTTATGAATGAAAAATACTGTAGTAATGCAAGCTGTTATTGCATTGTATTTGAAAAATGCTGATCTTGGTGCCAGGTGAGAAACAGAACTGATCAATTTGTTTTTATGTAAGCTTTACCTGTCAAATCTCCAAGTACATAACCCCAGATTTTAAGATAGCCTGTTGGTCAGGGTGTGAGTATGTTCTGATCAGATGTCCCTCTAGATTTTACATTCCAAATAAGTTAAAATCAGAACTTATGTTTTTAACAGAGAATAAATCCTTATCGAGTCATTACAGTTAAAACACAAAAGGAGGCCATTCAGCCCACTTAAGCAAAGCTGGCTTCTCATAAAACAAGCCCATTAGCCTGCTCTTTCCACAGAGCTCTGCAAAGTCTTCCCTCCTAATTGTCTGCCCAATTCCATTTTGGAAGCAATGATTGAATCTATCCACATCACAGGCAATGAGTTCAAGATCATAACCCGTACCTGTGTAAAAATAAAGATTAACCTCAGTCCCTTTCGCTTTGCCCAAAATGTTAAATCTGTGTGTATAGTATACTGGAAGATTAAGCAAAGAACAAAGCAAACAAAATTTACAACTTCAGGATATTTCTCAGCATTTTGCAGCCATTGAATGACTTCTGAATGGAAGGAGCATTCGGGCCATATAGAGTCTTAGCAATGAGTCCTCCAGCTGATCACTGACATTCCTAAGGTAGAGGCAAGGGAGCAAAGTGAAACACAAATCTGTTGTCTTCTTTTAGAATGATAGCACTGTGATCCCAGCACTGTCACTGCACCAGTGCCCTTGCTGATTGCCTGTCAACCTGCAAATCCTAAACACAACAAGATGGCATAACTTGAGACCGGGACATCTAGGCATAGGGCCGGTCATGCTTATCATTCAGGGATCTCTGCGGCTTCCTCCACTGTAAGGCAGTAGCCTTCTATCAGCTTGGCTACATTCACTGGGGAAACAATGCATGGCAGCAACAAGAGAGGTAAAGTCATGTGGAAGCCAGGCATTGAGGGTAGTCAAGTGTGGTAAATCAACAACGGCAAGGTTTTGGTCTTAATTGGAGTTTGGATTGCTGGTTTGGTTTGGGCCATCTGTTCATGAAATTTGGTCATGGAAGCTGCAAAGATCAGCAACAGGGGGAAGGTAAACCATTGTAATTGCAGGGGAATGTGGATTTTCTTTTCCATGTGAGCATTGCTGAAAGGTCGGCATTTAATGATGGGGCCAGACTTTGCTGGAAATGTCAGTAATTCTGTAGTTCATTACAACATGGAGGGAGACCACTCAGCCCATCCAGTTTATACCAGGTCACAGAGCAATCCTATTCCCCAACTAATTTTCCTGGTATCCTATTCTGCCTACGTTCTCATTAATTCTACACTCCGGGCAGCGTACAGTGACTAATTAAGCTACCAACCCTCACAATGTGAGAAGAAACCAGAGCACCTGTGGTAAACCATGTGGTCACAGGGAGAACATGCAAGCAAACACATGCCAAGTTACCAACATTCACCTCTTGCGAGCATTAAGATGTTTGGGATTCTCTTGCAAATGCACAGGTTCCCATGTTGCTGACTGAGTTCACCTGTCGATTTATGATATTGGACCTCGTGAAGCCAAGCAGCAGGGCACTAAATTGCTGCAATCCCTCAACAAAGGATGAGTATCTGCCCACTGAACCTGCGCCAAGTTACACCTGGCGAAGGAAGAGCAAGCCCATTGGGGACCAGTGACTGCGAGAAGGAAACGAAAGTAAAAGGTAATGTTTGGAATTGAGTTTGAATTTTTTGCTTTTAACTACTTAAGAGTACTTTAAAGGCTTATTAACTGAACTATTTTCTAACTTTCCTTTATTTTTACTATTTTTGTTTAATTGATGTTTAATTGCAGAGCAATTTGCCCTCCAACTGATTAAAGACATTGCTGAGGCATTACCATAGGGAAATGGAACTGGCTCTGCAGCACACATACATTATAGCACTTAAGATCCAACTAAGATAACTCCTCCAAAATCATGGGTGAGGGGTACCTGGTAGGAGGGGGAGCAGAACTTGTAGATCAGAATATACGGGTAGTCATTGTGAAGCTCAAAATGGGTGGGCCATCAAGTGAGGAAAGGATCACAAACTTGGGGGGGGGGGGTGAGACTGGATGAGGGAAGATAGATGGGGAACCTGAAAGAAAGCCTATAAATAAACTACTGAAAGCAGAACTACTCAAGAAGGGTTCCCAGCACGTTCAGAGGACCCCCTCAAATTCCGCACTAGCCTGCTTCTGGAGAAATGGACTGAAAGCAGCAGCAACCACTCCACTGCAAACTTGCCTGTCTTGATGCCTCAACCACTGATCATAATGACACCCCCACCTCATCCAACCACATAGTCCTCCCATGCACCCCTACTATGGATCAATAGTGGAAAACCTTCACAATGACCCACCTCCCACCTTCTGATCTATTAATTCAGAATCTATTAATTATGATCTATTAATTCTGATCTATTAATTCACGGGCAGGCACAGTAGTGTAGCAGTTAGCATAACGCTATTACAGCGCCAGCGACCCGGGTTCAATTCCCACCGCTGTCTGCAAGGAGTTTGTACGTTCTCCCCGTGACTGCGTGTGTTTCCTCCGGGTGCTCTGGTTTCCTCCAACATTCCAAAGACATATGAGTTTGGAAGTTGTGGGCATGCTATGTTGGCGCCGGAAACACGATGACGGTTGCGGGCTACCCCCAAAACATTCTATGCAAAGATGCATTTAACTGCGTGCTTCGATGTACACATGACTACTAAAGATCTTATCTAATTCTGTTCACCCCTCCATAGTGCATCTCTCAGCCATGATCTTGTAGGTGTTACATCAGTCAGAACAAGTCCAATGTCCTCCCTGTGTAACACCATAGTCACATGCAAGAGCCCAGAATGAAAAACCCAGACACGCTGTGAGTTCCCAGTTTTCATTCACAATTCATTTTTCATGGAAATTGGATTGCATTACACATGGAAGTACTGAAGAATGGAAACTAATTTCTTGCCATGCGTATGCTATTGCACTCATGGGAAATGGGATAGATTCAGAACAGGTCTACCAACTCCAAACTAGGCATCCCTTAGAGCTATGAACCATCAGCAGTACCAGAACTGTACTATACCACAATCTGCAACCAGGTGGGAAATCAGATCTCTCAGTTTATCAGTAACACGAAGTGAGGTGGCAACCATGGAAGTGCAAGGCAAAACTGCCCCAACCTCATAAAAATGAGTTATCATATGAACATCCCAATTAGGAGCAGGAGTAGACCACGTGGCTTCTCAAGCCTGCTCCATCATTCGATAAGCTCGTGGCTGATCCCACTGTAACCTCAGTTCTGTATTCCTGTCTACCTATATTTCTCAGATTTCCTTATGACATTCAGCCCATTAAGCTAATGCCAGTTCTCAGACCATTCCCTACAGACCCATTGCCCCACTTATTCCCTTGTAACCTATTTTCTCTGCTGCCACCCACCTACAATACGGGCAATTTGCAGTTGAGAAGACCATATCCCACCTGAAGGATAACAAGGCTACAGAGGCAGATAGTATCCCTGCTGAAATCCTAAGATTCTGCAGTGATGAGCCACTGTCGCAAATCCACATCCTCATCACCCACATCTTGGAAGAAGAGGATATTACTGGGAAACTCAGAGATGTTCTAATCATGACTATTTTCAAGAAGGAAGATATGTCTAAGGGGTCTCCTAGCTGTTGGCCACAAGGAAAGTCATCACCTTGGTTCTACTCAACCATTGCTTCCCAGTGGCTGCAGCTGCTTCCTAAATCACCGTACGGATTCAGCAGGCATGATCCTCACCATGTGAGAAAATTGCAGGGAGCAGCACCAACCACAGTACAAGGCCTTCTTCAACTTCACTAAATCCTTTAGCTCCATCATTTGGGACACGCTGTGAAACATCCGCATTAAACTGGCTGCCTAGAGGAATTTGCCTCCATCTTACGCTTACTGCCTGACAGTATGCAAGTTGTATTGCTAAGCAGTAGAACCATTCTTCGTGAAGACTGGTGTTATTACCACAATGAATTTCTCGATTTTTCTTGCTGTCATTTACATCTCACTTCCATGAAACCTCCTGTGGACATGGAGCTAATCTTCAGGCTTACAGGAATTGGTGATTGGTTTATTATTGTCACATGTACCAAGATGCAGTAAAACAATCTTGTTTGAGTGCCATCCTGACAGATCATTCCATACATAAGTATATCGAGGAATTATAAAAGGGAAAAAATGCAGAATATAGTGTTGCAATTGTAGTGCAGTACAGGTAGACTCTACAGTCCTGCCACATCCGGTCATAAACACCAGTTGTCATAAACACAGAGGTGCACGTGAACTTCTTCTCGCAGAGGATGATGAATCTGTTGAATTTTCTATTCCAGGCAGTTGTGGGAGATAGATTATCAAGGGTATTTAAAGAAGAAGTAGATAATTTTGTTTTGGAAGATCAAGAAGCTGGTACAGAAGAGGACATGAGGGCTGGGGCAGATCAGCCATGATTATATTGAATGGCGGGGCAGGTTTGAGGGACAAAGTGGCTTACTCCAGCTCCTATTAAGTTCTTATGTTCAATCTAGTACACCTGTCTCTATGTCAGAGAGAGATAAGTTCAAGCCCACACCATAATTATATTGTATCAACATTCAAAGCCGAGCAGGAAGTTTTCCTGACCCTCATTCACCCCTTAAGCAAGCTCTATTAATAATAGGTTAGTTGTTCCCTTTACTCACTGCTGTTCACGATGTGTTATTGCATGCAAACTGACTGCTGCATTTTCCATGACTGCACTCCAGATATGCTCATCTGGTTGTGATGTCCTTGGGATTTCATGAGGTCATGAAAGAAGTTACATAAACGTCAGTTCTTAAATCTCAAAATCTTGTTGCAGACAGTGCACTGCACTAATTCAGTAATGCGGTTACACCTGACCTCCATCAGAGACTGGACCAATAGCCAAGTAAAATAAGAGTGTGGTGAAAGACTGAGCTATACTGTATGATGTTTGATTCAATTAATACCATATGTGCTTGCTGGAACAACTTCTCTTGATGCACCATGTACTGAGCAACTTGAAAAATCTGTGACATTCCCATTACTTTCACTTTAGCTCCAAAATGAACCAGTGGACCAACAATGTCATAACACTTATGCTATTCATCTGCAATTTTTGTCTCCATAATTTTGCAGAAGTGTTAAACAATTTATTTTAATATGATTTATATTATTCTAAAATAACTGAATGAGGAATTGCTGGAAAACATATTAGGCAGCAATTGACAAGACCTTTCCATTAACGTGGAATTATATCAGACTTTGAAGCACTCACTTGCTGCAGTAGCTGGGAGCTGCCTGGCGTGAACATGCTACTAAAGGGCAGCCACAACAGTGTATGAGGAACTCTGCACTGCGGCAGCTGAAATTATCTCATATGGGATGAACTGTTGGAAAGCACTTGATTAAAAAAAATCAAATTCAATTAAAGCTAAGGCTAAGGTAAGACTTTCAATCCCCAGAATAGATGGGATGCAAATGGAAGGCAAGATAAAAATGTCTCAAGTCTGAAACCCATCCCTTATTTGCCTCCAGTATCTCCCAACCCATCCCTCTATTTCTGGTTTTACTGCATGCAAGTCAGGTCAGATATTGAGAGATTTTAAGAGAACTTTGCACACCATTTTTTTACTCTACAGTTTTATTTTTAACATACCGAAACTGGGATTCTCCTTGGAAATCTCAGCAGTTAAAGTGGTGGTGGGAGGTTGCTTCCAAGAAAAGCAAGCAAACTTGTCCCTCCACCCACGCCCAATCAGCCAAAAGCCAAGTTCAATGTCAAGTTCACACTCCAAAATCAGATTCACACCTACCACCGCATCAGGTTCATCTGCTGCCTCTGCAAGGCAGACTCACCCATCCATGCAGATGGGGTTCCACCACCAGAGGCAGATTCACCTACCACCTCTGCAAAATCAAACTCAACCTCATCCCAACTCAGATTTACCCTCACTTCCACGGTTAGGTTCACTGCCCTGACCTGCATGAAGTCAGATTCACTGGCACCTCTGCCCAGATTCATCCTGTATTATCACAGTTGCCTGACATCCTCTCCCCTGTAGGTTTCTAGCTCTGCAACCAGGCTGATCAGCAGGAAAATAATCGCAACAACTTAACAGGCATTCCACCTATCATAATGGGACTGTTCAATTAATCCATACATGCACAGAAACTGCACAAAGTTCCGGCTCATGGTGAGCTGGTCAGACACATGAAAGCAACCTGAGTAACTATTGTCTTTAGTTTTATCATCCAATAGACCTCTACATACAAAACCATTCTCAATGTCAGTGCAACAATACCCACAGGGCACCAGTGTCCTGAAGTTACAGCATAACCAAATGAATACTTCTGGAATTCCCATCTGAGAATCACATCTCCCTCCTCTCTCCAACCCATTCCTTTGGTTCTTGGTATGTTTGGGGTTTGCACGTTCTCCCTGTGACCACTTGTGGTTCCTGCAGGTGCTCCCTCACATTCCAAAGTCAGACAGGTTGGTAGGTCAATTGGCCACTGTAAACTGTCCAGACAGTAGTCAAGTGGTGGTAGAATCTTGGGGGACTTGATGGTAATGTAGGAGAATAGGTCAAAATTAGTGGGGGAATGGGATTATTCTGTGAGCTGGTATAGACTTGATGGGCTGAATAGCCTCCTTTTACATTGTAAGGAAATATGGATGGCAATATCAAGGGCTAAGCGCATGGAAGAAGAAGCAGTCGAAGCCTAAGACAGGGTAATAACTCGACTGCAGATTCCTCCAAAAGAAAATTTGCTGAAATATCGTCCAATTCAGTTACCATGCCAACATGGTCTCTTTAGGTTACAATTAAAAATATTAGGATATTTCAGGCATAAAATTAGATGTGTGTGATATAAAATAATTTGCATGGCCCTGCTGTTGTGATTTTTCCTTACATTTTCTTGCTACCTTATTGCAGCTCTGTAATACCAATAATTCTTACATAATCCGTATTACTAATGAAAGGCTCTCCCAATGGAAATACCTAAGTGTTCCTTTCATAGCATTCCCTTTGTGGCAGTAATCATATGCATGTGCTACCTGAAACCAGCTTTATGAAGTCTGTCTATGGCACGCTTTTTACATTACAAGTTCAAAAGTACCTAATTGTTTGTAAAGCCCTTTGGGACATACTGCAGTGAGAAAGCTGCAATATAAATGATGGTGTTTCTTTTATTGTATTTATAATAATTCCAAGCAGAATTACTCACATGATCCATCAGTTCCCTGACCATTCCATTCCACTGTCCTTTTTCATCTTGAACTCCATATCTCCCATCATCCACCAGTCTGACCTCATAGGTAAATCCGAGGATATTGGACAATTCCTTCAGGAGGTCAATGCAGAATCCCTCAAATCGACTATTTCCATAAAGAGGTTTATCCGACTTTTTAAACATCACATAAGGCTCTTCCTGTGAAGGTTGATAACAGTAAAGAGATCAATGCGAGGACTTTACAGGTCCCAGGTGACAAATACATCTCAGAGATAATGTCTCCACAACTGCCCTTCACTAATCAGGTGCAGACCTAAGTCAGAGCAGATAAATTTCAAAGGCTTCTGGCTATAATCCCTGAAGTCTGGCATTCCCTGTAGTGGGAGCTGTTGGAACTAAACTATTAGCTGTTGAAAGGGCTGTAATTTGAGATCAGAGCCATTGAAATAACACATTTAGGTTCTATATTCATTTATCCTGACATTTAAGATTACAAAGCCATTAAAATTACTGTAAAATAAGTAAGCATTTGATGCATAGAAATAACAAATAAAATCACTGTGAGTTACCTCCTGGCCATAATTAGCATCTTTTGGCTTATTTATTTCAGTATGTTATTTCTGTTTCTCTCAAGCCAAACGAAAGGGGACTACATATGGAGATGAAATGGGGAAAAATAGTAACATAATGACTCAGATATTACCTCATCCTTGTCAGAAAACTTTCATTTTAACTTAAACTTTGTACAAACTGCTCTGCACCTGGTCAGTGTTTTACTTTTCCTTCTGCACAATTAGGTACGATGGTATAAAATAGATAGGATCTCCATGTTGTCTGCATACAAGGAGATAAATAGACAACCTCATTCATTAAGCCAAGAGATGAAAGGTTCATGTGACAGGACCTGGAACCATCACCATCTTATTTTGTTGCTCTGCTTCTGCCTTGGTGTCTTGCACATGCAAGAACAAGTGTACATATTTCATTGTGGTGTCTAAAGAGGATACTAGTTTTGCATCCAATATATCTAGGAAGTTAGATCCAGATTCATCTTAACTTTGTATCACATTCCCACTTAATTTAGGTTGAAGTTTGTCAGCTTATTTTATCTGTAGTTTCTTTCCATTATGACTATCCAAGAGGTTCAGTGTAACTCATCTTCACCTCCCAGATCTAGATCTGCTACCGCCTCGGCGAACATAGGCCATAAGCACATTGGAACACCACCCCCTTGCAAGTGCCCCTCCAGAATGAGCAATATCCTGAATTGGAAAAACATTGCCATTCCTTCATCATCAGTGGGTCAAAATCCATGAGCTCCTTGCCTAGCAACACTGTAGGATTCCCTTAAACTCACAGATTGCAGGAGCTCACCAACACCTACTGAAGGATGATTGGAGCTGGGCTATAAATGTTGGTCTTCTCAGTGATACCAGCATCCCATGAAAGAATAAAGAGAAGCTGCAAGATGTCTTGTCTTTAAGATGCAGAATCACAATTATCATTCTTGCAACCAGCAAACTGTCAATCTCCCAGTTCAGGTTGGTTTAGGATCCAGTTTCTCGCTTTGATCTGATGCGCAGGTGGTGAGATCATTTAGCTATGCCTGTTACATGCTAGTTTTGCTGTACAGCATGCTTGAATTCCAGTGCTGCAGTCCCACCTGGCATGCTTTCTGCACTATTTATAATTGCAACCACTATCAAGCCAAGGGAGTGAGTAATATGCTGGGCCTGAATTTCAGATTGTGGCGGACATTTCTACTGATGATGATCTACAGCTCGTCTTGGATGCCCAGTTTTTGGCTGCAATGTGTGTGAGGAGTCCAAGACACTTAGCATGTTTAGAGTGACAGATAACATAATGAAGGATATGCAGACAGGACATTCACTTGAAATGTGCAGTAGTCACTTCTACCAATGCTGTCAGGGGCTGATATATCTGGCAAGGTCAAGTAGGTTTCTCATCATGTTTATTCACTCACTACCTGCTGCAAACTCCTTCTGCCAGCTATGTCCGTCAGTGTATGGCCAGCTCGTTCTGAGTTGGTGCTACGTGGTGATGAACACTGAAGTTCCCTGATTCAGAGCACATTCTGCACACTTGCTAATTTCAGGATCTCTTGAAAGTGTTGATCAATGTGGAGAAGCACTGATTTATCAACTAAGAAAAGGCAGTAGATGGCAATCACAAAGAGGTTTCCTTACCCACATTTGAGCTGACTGCAAAATGACAACTGCTATTGGCAGTTGAACCCATCACCCAGAGGTTTTTGAAGCTTTGTCCACAAGAATCAAGGGCAATCAGTTTGATCAATAAAGAATTTAAAACATCTATAAACCAGGTAAGGAGATCTGATTCATAATTGCTATAAGAGGAAAATTCTATGATTTGTTGGATGAGGGGCATATGAGTGTTTAATGGCATACTAAGCTATTGTTATTGTTTAGTGAAGTCCTGGGCACTATGATAGTATATTCATGAGCAAATAAAGCATTGCAGGAGGATTGAAATATAAGAGTGAGGAAATCTTGCTGCATTGTGGGACCACACCTGAGGTAGTGTGTATAATATGGTCTCCTTGTTTAAGGAAAATGATACTTGCCTTACAAAGAATGCAACAAGGTTTATTCCCAGAATGGGAAGTAGGTCCTTTGAGGTGGGTAAGTAGAATAAACCTACATTCTCTGGAGTTCAGAAGCAGGAAACTTATATCCTGAAGACATGCTTTGTTGGTAGGTTAATTGATTATTATTAATTAATTACTCCTTGTGTAAGGGGGAGAGAGTGGTAGGAGAATCGGGGGGAGTCAATGGGCATGTGACAGAGATTAGTTCACAGGGAAATAAGTGAAGGTATGGGATTTCTCTGAGAGCTGGCATAGACTCAATGGGTTGAATGGTCTCCTTCTGCAGTCCAACAAAGCACCACAAATTTGCACAGATCTCTCAGCTACCAGACTGGGAAATCTGCCCACTGAACCTTCAAATCAATGGGAGCAATCGGCTGCCAGGAAAAAGCTAAGTGAGCCTTTTAGTCTGACTTAATTAAGATTGTTTAAATGTTTTGAATTACGTTTAATAGCGCACGTGTTCTTTTTTACTTTAAAAGTATAATAATCTCAATTATTTGATATTTTTAGCTTTTTTGATAGTTCAGAAGTGATTTTGACTGTCAATGACTGTCCAGAGATTCTCAAACATTCACTAACTGTGACAACTTTGACAGCTGGTGAGCCTGGGAAGAGAGGTAGGTGGGGAAGGGTGGGGTAGGGTTGGAGGCAAACTCTCACCAGCTATCAAAGTCATTCTGTGAGTGTAGCCCATTGCTGGCATTGAGTTAGCCCCTACAACAAACTCAGCTGTGCTGAGGAGCTAGTAGCTGGGCTCCTGGCAGAAGACTGCTTTGGGAACCATGCTATAAGAAATCTACTTAAAAATAATTTCATTGTATCGCTGCCTCCTATTTTCATTTGGTTTTTCCCTAAGACTAAAGACTTTTTAACATGAAAACAAATTATATTTGATGATGAATTTGCCAGTGAAAAGACAGCTTAAATCCAACATAATTTCTAATTTAGTTGCTACTTTCAACATCATGGGGTAAAATGCATGCATGTACTGATTGACTAATATGATACTGATATTGAACATAATATCAGGAAGGGAGCAATTGTACCTGTTGGTGTTACCAACAAAAAACAAATTTCTGAACCACATGGTAGTATAATCAGATCTATAACATTCTGAATCAGTGACAAGTCCCAATCCAAAGAAATGATCATAAAAGTCTGGACTGATGCACCAATATGTTCCTGAGGAACTGCTGCAAACTTGGAGGAGCTGCATTTCAGATTAGATACAGTGGCAAAACCAGAAAATGTTGAAACTGCTCGGCAGGCCATCAACCTGAAATATTAACTCTCTTTGTCTCTCCATAGATGCTACCTGATCTACTGAGTACCTTCAGCATTATCTTGTTTTAATTTCAGATTTCCTGTATCTACAATATTTTGTGTTTTTAATATTGTTCCCTATCTTCTTTCAGAAAGATCAAAGTAATCCCATTGGATTATTTAGAAGAAAACCCCAGGGGAGCAATCCTGAGTTCTCTGACAGATATTCATCTCAAGTCATCACGGGAAGAATACTGACTCACATCATTACTACATTGCTGTTTGTGGGGCTTTGCTGAGCACAACTTAGCTTACATTGCAATGGTAACTAATTCAAGGATGTTCTCAAAGTCACCTTGAAAACATACAACAACCCCACGGTAATCTTCGGTCAATGACTGCTCAAAATGAAGACGGAGCATTTGGAATACCCACTGAGACCAAATATCAAGAGGATCCAGAAGCCCAGTGTATAAAGTAGATGGGGCGCACCAGCTCCACAACTACCCACCCACCCATCCCATCCTGCTCCACCTGTGACAGAGTCTGTACATCCCACAATGGCCTCATCAGCTGACTCAGAATCCACAAGAATTGCAGTGGAAGCAAAACATCTTTTATCCCAAGGAACCGCCTGAGAAGAAAGCGCCAACACCAGTGACTACCTTTAATGGTACTTTGGCCTAGATGTTTGTGAAAATTATTATAATGTCATACAGAGTAGCACAATGGCCAATGACTATTTAGATCATGGACCTATCATTGTAATATTGGTAGCACCGAAAGCTTTGTGCTTTGATGTGACCCAAAATACACCACGCAATGAGTGTTGTTTCTTGGGACCAATCAAGACCTTGTAGTATTCTCATCACAGTAAGTGGCAAAGGTGGCAGACAAGGGGTGGCCAGTGGCTGAAAGTGGTCATTGAGGGCTGGGTATAGTCCTGGGGCAGGAGAATGAGGGGTTCATGTTGTGTGATCAGAGCCTCAGTGCTCAGGATTTGTGGTCCTGGAATATGAGGGAGAAGACTGTTGGCTGGAACTCAAGTGGAACATCAGCATCTCAGGAGTGAACGTTGGGAAAGGAGGGGGAGCCTTTGTGATTGTAGACAGGGTGAAGGGCGTGATCATAAATTGAGGCCAGGATGGTGGGGGAGTGATGGGTCAGTTCCATGAGAGGTCAGAACTGGATGTAGGGTAAATAGTGGGTCTTGCATCCTATGGGGACCTTCCTGCGGGATATTAATCAAATACAGTTATTTTGGGAGTGACCACCAATCGCCAATTAATGATTGTTCCCAGAATGTGATTCAATTTCCCACACAATATTTCAAAACAAACAATGCACATGAAATGATGTTATTGAAATACTGCAACCAGGTATCCATCCAAGCACTTATCATGACAAGAAGTACCCAGTCAAATTTCTGGAACAATGGTAAGTATGACAAAAAATGTTACATTCACTGCTTTGCCAGTTGTCAATTAGTTTGGATCTTGCTGTGCTAAAAAATCAACAGCATGATTGGTTCCAAAATCTAAACCAACATAAGCTTCAAAACCTTCAAAACAACTGGAAGTGACAAACGTCAAGAGATACACACATGATTCTTTTTCGCTTTAACATATTTTCAGAAGACAACAGTGCATGTGCTGTCATTTTTGTGTGCTTTAAAGACATCAATAAAACTAAACAGATATTTACCAGAATATCCATTTAAAAATCCACCAGGCTTTTCCAGAAAATAACTAAGTCTGCGGATTAAGTTAAATGGCCCACATCCACTAATTTAATTATTTTTTTCCATCCAAACTCTTTTTTCCAAAATCAGAGTGATTGATGAAAGGACAAATCTCTGCTGAGCAACCTGAACAACTAATGTTTTCAGTCTGCAGAGCTCCAGGCTTTCCCTATTATGCTAGCTTTACTGAATATATGCAGTTTTTATGCCCATTACTATTTTACGCTTTACATTGCCAGCTCTCTGATGTTCAATGCTAAAAACAAAATTATTCCTTTTTGAAGAAGTGCCTGCAAACAGCAGAGTTTTTCATAGCTTGCAATGAACAAGAGGATTGTAGAAGACTTCAAACCCATCAGTTTTCCTGCATATAGCTTCAGGATGGCCCTTTCAGTTTACTTAAATTGATTGTCTTCATCAATCACCCTCTAACAAATGGCAGCTGGTCAAACAATTCAGTCTAATGGGAAGTCACTGAAAATAAAGGATAGGAATTGGATTTTAAAAGTGTCATTTGCAGTGTGCAACATAACTAAAAATAATGATGTATTACCCTCTGGTATGGTATCCAAAATTCCACGTACAATTTTCCTGTCTTTTCACAAAGATTGCAGATTCTGTAAGAAGAGCTATAACTTAGACAAACAGACAGAGGGAGAGAGAAAGGTGGGGAAAGAAAGAAAGAAAGGGAGAGGAAGAGAGTATGTTTTTGTAATGAGGGAGTAAGGAAGAAAACTAGATAACCCCCTGAGTTTCAAGCCTTTGGTTATTTTCTACTCAGCCCAAAAATGACTACAATGAAATCAAAAAGTGTTATAACATCACAGCAGGTCAATTAGCATTCGAAACAAAAAAGATGAGTTAATTTCTCATCTGATAACTCTTGTTGGGTTATCCTGCTGTGTATTCCCAGCATCTTCTGCTTTCTGTTTTGCAACATCTTACATCAGAATTATTCTTTTTTCCCCAATCTGAACCATTGTTTCTTCATGGGATTGCACAAGTTAAATATCAATATGTACAGAGCAGCCTTAACATGACACATCTAGATAGATATAATAATTGCTGTTATGATATGAAATTACCTATACCAAACAACTGCTGGTTTCAACAGCCTGGAATAATAGCACTGGCCGTTAATCCTGTTATTTAATACTGTGAAGTGTCGCTGTGCATCCATGCCAACAAGTACTAGCAATTTTCTAATTGAGAAAATAGGTGAAAATTTGCCAAGACCATTGGTATTTAACTTTATTTTTGCACTATAAAAAGTGGGGTAATATCTCTGTTGAAGTTACTCTGACTTCAGCATATGATCTACAAATACCCAGAGAAATGGATAAATGATTGCCTTTGCCATATCTCTTCCATTTATTTTAGGTGTCGAGGAGATATCACACCCACACATCACCAAACCACAAGATCCTCAAAATTATTAAACCCTAGGTGTTGAAATAGCACCTAAGCAGATATAAAATTCATGACTTGATTATCCCAGAGGACAGGCCCTCACATTCCATTCAAGTAGCCATTATTCATTTGTAAACAAAAATATAATGAGTATTTCTGATTTTTTGGGACAGAGTAAATCAATCAATATTGGATTGGTTAATACAACACGCCTCTCTAGTGTTCCTTTTAATGAAAATTAGGGGTGATGTATTATTTGATATCGGATCTGATATCCATCTGCTTGTTATTTGTAGTAATGTTTAGTAAGCGTTGCCGAACTTTGTGATCACAGGGGTATTATGGCTAGGTGTCATTTCTACCATCCACTTCAGCAGACCTCAGCAGGAATTTTAGTTGTCAACCTAAAGCACAATTTCAATTTATAATGCCCTTCCAAAGATAAGCTGTCTGAGGAACATCCATCTTAGGATTGTCTGTGGGTGAGACTTCCTTCCTGCTGTCTAAGGCACAACCATTTAATGGACAAATTTATTGAGCCATTGGAGAAATTTTATATGCTGTTAATTCAAAAAATTTACTAATGAAATCAAAGTTCAGTTTGCTAAGTACCAATGTACCAAACAGCGAGAACCTCGTGGTCAGCCTCAGGGAAGGGAGACATGGTGATCATGCTAGAAACAACAGGAAGGCCTTCTGTATGTGAACTGCTATATTTTAACCAGTGATCCATGTGATGGAGAAAAACTACTATGTAACACTATGTATTTCCAATTTTACTGCAAAAGACAAATAGCAGGCACGGTAGTGTAGTGGTTAGTGTAACGCTATTACAGCACCAGCGACTCGGGTTCAATTCCAGCCACTGTCTGTAAGGAGTTTGTACATTCTCCCCGTGTCTGTGTGGGTTTTTTCCAGGTGCTCCGGTTTCCTCCCACACTCTAAAGATGTATGGGTTAGGAAGTTGTGAGCGTGCTATGTTGGCACCAGAAGTGTGGCAACACTTGCGGGCTGCCCCCAGAACACTCTACGCAGAAGATGCATTTCACTGTGTGTTTCGATGTACATGTGACTAATAAAGGTATCTTATCTTATCTGATCTCATTTTAATTGTGCTCCAAATTCATTTTGAATCAAGTAGAATTCCATTGGTCTCTTTGGACTAAGCACAGTTTTCCTCCTCACAAAATGGTGAAAGATTCTAAACTAATCTCAGTCAAAGACTCGCAGTGCAGGACATCCATCTTCCACCAGATCTCTTCCAGAGAACTACCACTGCTTCCAGGAACAAGGGCACCCTCTTGTTTAACCCCTGGACCATGCAGAATCTTGTCACTGTGTATCTGCCAGTGCACATCACACCCTCAGGGAGTAGAGGCAGTGGAAGCTACAGCAACAGTGTCAGGAAAATTGCACGTAATCCCACATGAATGCAACAGCTACAGTTCCTGAAGACACATTCCAATCAGAATAATCATAATTCAGCCCAAAAATTGTGCAAAAAATCCACAATCTCAAATAGAACATTTTAATTAACCTGTTAGTGGGTTTTTGAAAGTTCATTGAAATCTAAATTAGCTGGGAACAAATGTGGCAGATGAAATTCTATGCGGAGAAGTTTGAGGTAATGTATTTGAGGGGGCAAACAAGGTGATATACGATAAGATACTAAGAGATAGAATATCTTGTCATGAGGAAGAAAGAAGCTTACCTAAGGTTCAGAAAGCGAGGATCAGACAGGGCTCTGGAGAGTTACAAGGTAGCCAGGAGGGAGCTTAAGAATGGACTTAGGAGAGATAGAAGGGAGCATGAGAAGGCCTTGACGAATAGGATTAAGGAAAACCCCAAGGCATTCTACACGTATGTGAAGAATAGGAGGATGAATAGAGTGAGGGTAGGTCCGATCAGGGATAAAAGAGGAAACATGTGCCTGGAGTTAGAGGTCCTAATGAATACTTTTGCTTCAGTATTCACCAGTGAGAGAGACCTTAACATTGTGCGAATGGCACACAACAGGCCGATACGCTAGGGCATGTTGACATGAGGATAGAGGATGTGCTGGAACTTTTGTAAAACATTAAGATAGATAAGTCACCAGGGCCAGATGGGATATATCCAAGGTTTATCGTGAAGTGAGGTAAGAGATTGCTGCACCTTTGGCAATGATCTTTGTATCCTTACTGGCCACAGGAGTAGTGCCAGATGATTGGATGGTGGCAAATGCTGTTCCTTTGTTCAAGAAAGGAAGTAGGGATAACCCTGGGAATTACAAACCAATGAGTCTTAGTTCAGTGGTGGGCAAATTACTGGAGAAGATTCTTAGAGACAGGATTTATGGGCATTTGGAGAAGTATAGGCTAATTAGGGACAGTCAGCATGGCTTTGTGAGGGGTAGGTTGTGCCTCATGAGTCTGATTGAATTCTTTGAGGATGTGACAAAGCACATTGATGAATGTAAAGCAGTGAGTGTGATGTACATGGATTTTAGTAAGGTGTTTGATAACATTCCTCATGGAAGGCTTATTCAGAAAGTCAGGGGGCATGGGATCCAGGGAAACTTGGCTATATGGATTCAGAATTAGCTCGCCCATAAGATACAGAGGGTGGTTGTAGATGGAGAATATTTTACCTGGAGGTCAGTAACTAGTGGTGTTCCACAGGGATCTGTTCGGTCCCCCTGTTTGTGATTTTTATAAATGACTTGAATAAGGATGTGGAAGGGTGGGTTAGTAAGTTTGTTGATGACACAAAGGTTGGTGGTGTTGTGGATAGTGTAGAAGATGTTGAGGGTTACAACAGGACATTGATAGGATGCAAAGCTGGGCTGACAAATGGCAGATGGAGTTCAACCTGGATAAGTGTGAAGTGATACACTTTGGAAGATTGAATTTGATGCAGGATACAAGGTTAATGGCAGGACTCTTAGCAGTGTGGAGGAACAGAGGGATGTTGGGGTCCACATCCATAGATCCCTCAAGTTTACCAGGCAGGTTGATAGGGTTGTTAAGAAGGCGTATGGTGGGTTGGCCTTCATTAGTCGGGGTATTGAGTTCAAGAGCCACAAGGTAATGTTGCAGCTCTATAGAACTCTGGTTAGACCACACTTGGAGTATTCTGTTCAGTTCTGGTCGCTTCATTATAGGAAGGATGTGGAGGCTTTAGAGAAGGTGCAGAGGAGATTTACCAGAATGCTGCCTGGATTGGAGAGCATGCCTTATGAGGAAAGATTGAGTGAGCTAGGGCTTTTCTGTTTGGAGCAAAGGAGGATGGGAGGTGACTTGACAGAAGTGTACAAGATGATAAGAGGCATAGATCGAGTAGATAATCAGAGACTTTTTCCCAGGGCAAAAATAGCTAACACAAGGGGGCATAATTTTGTGATTGGATGAAGGTATAGGGGGGAAGTTAGAGATAAGTTTTTTACATAGAGAGTGGTGGTTGTGTGGAACGCACTGCTGGCAGAGGTGGTGGAGGCAGATACATTAGGGACATTTAAGAGACTCTTGGATAGACACATGAATGACAGAAAAATTGAGGGCTATGTGGGAGGGAAGGGTTAGATAGATCTTAGAGCAGGATAAAATGTCGGCACAACATTGTGAGCCAAAGGGCCTGTACTGTGCTGTAATGTTCTATGTAAGTGTGAGGTTCAGAAGGATTTTTGAGTGTGTACCCACAAATCCCTGAAGGTATCCAGGTAGGTAGATAAGAGGATTAAGATACTACAGAGAATACTTGTCTTTATTGGCCGTGACATTGAATACAAAGAATTGTTTGAAGTACTAGTTAGGTGACAACTGGAATGCTGTGTATAATTATGGCCACCACAGGAGGGATATGTTAAGACTACGGAGGGTGCAGAAGTGAGTTACAAGGATATTGCAAGGCTGTGGAAATTAGGTTATGAGGTAAGACTGGATAAGTTGGAGTTGTTTTCCTTGGAATGAGACTGGGAAGAAATTAATTACCGTGTGTAAAAATTACAAGATCAAGACTGCGTAAATAGAAAGGACCTATTTCTCTTAACAGAGAAGTCAGCAGAGGGGCTCAGATTTAAGTTAATTGAAAGATAGGTTAAAGCAGAGTTAAGAAAAAATTACTTCCTTCGGGAACACATGCGGGTCTCTAATGCATTGCTTGAAAGGATGGTGGATTTAGAAACACTCAGCACACTTGAAGGGCTCATCCAGGTACCTCTGCATCCAGAGGATGAAAAATGTGGAGGGCCATGGACCAATGGCAAGGTAAGAGATAAGAGAAGATAAGGCAAGATAAGACAAGACAAGACAAGATTTCGTTATTAGTCACATGTACATTGAAACACACAGTGAAATACATCTTTTGCGTAGAGTGTTCTGGGGGCAGCCCGCAAGTGTCGCCACACTTCTGGCGCCAACATAGCACGCCCCAAACTTCATAACCTGTACATCTTTGGAATGTGGGAGGAAACCGGAGCACCCGGAGGAAACCCATGCAGACATGGGGAGAACATACAAACTTCTTACAGACAGTGGCCGGAATTGAACCCGGGTCACTAGTGCTGTAATAGCGTTATGCTAACCACTATGCTACCGTGTTTGTTTTAGGATTAACTTAAAGTCCGCTTTAGACTGACATTGACAGATGGGGTGAAGAGCCTTCTTCTGTATGGTGAAGTTCTATGATTCCACTCTGACAGCCGCCAACACAGCTGAACCTGTGATCACAGTAGAGGACGTAAGATCAGTCTTCCGAAGAGTGAACACGAGGAAAGCACTTGGCCCAGATGGTGTCCCGGGCCGCGTGCTCAGATCTTGTGCTGATCAGCTGGCAGAAGTATTTGCGGATGTATTCTAACCTCTCCCTGCTTCAATCTCAGGTTTCCCTCCTGTTTTAAGAAGACCACTATCATCCCCGGTACTAAAGAAAAGCAAGGTAACATGCCTCAATGACTAACCGACCAGTGGGCTCTGACATCCACTATCCATGAAGTGCTTTGAGAGGACGGTCATGGCACGCATCAACTCCAGCCTATCAGACAATCTTGACCCACTGCAATTTGCCTATCGGTGAAACAGATCTACAGCGGATGCCATCTCCCTGGCCCTACACTCAGCTCTGGAGCATCTGGACAGTAAAGACACATACGTTAGACTATTGTTTATTGACTACAGCTCTGCCTTCAATACATAATTCCAAGCAAGCTTGTCACACAAACTCCGAGACCTGAGACTCAACACCTCCCCCTGTAACTGGATCCTTGACTTTCTAACAAACAGACCACAATCAGTGAGGATAGGCAGCAATACCTCCGGCAAGATTATTCTCAACACTGGTACCCCACAAGGCTGCGTCCTCAGTCCTCTACTCTACTCCCTATACACTCATGACTCTGTGGCCAGATTCTGCTCTAATTCCATCTACAAGTCTGCAGATGATACCACCGTTGTAGGCCATATCTCAAACAGCGATGAGTCAGAGTACAGGAAGGAGATAGAGAGCTTAGTGGAATGGTGTCATGACAACAACCTTTCCCTCAATGTCAACAAAACAAAAGAGCTGGTCATTGACTTCAGGAAAGGGGGTGGTGTACATGCACCTGTCTACATCAATGGTGCTGAGGTCCAGAGAGTTGAGAGCTTCAAGTTCCTGGGAGTGAACATCACCAACAGCCTGTCCTGGTCAAATAACATAGATGTCACAGCCAAGAAAGCTCACCAGCGCCTCTACTTCCTCAGGAGGCTAAAGAAATTTGGTTTGTCCCCTTTGACTCTCATCAACTTTTACGGATGCACCATAGAAAGCATCCTATCTGGATGTGTCACGGCTTGGTACGGCAACTATTCGGCCCAGGACCACAAGAAACTGCAGAGAGTTGTGGACACAGCCCAGCACATTACAGACACCAGCCTCCCCTCCTTGGACTCTGTCTTTACCTCTCATTGTCTTGGTGTAGCAGCCAGCATAATCAAAGATCCCACCCACCCGGGACATTCTCTCTCCTCTCCCCTTCCATCGGGTAGAAGATTCAGGAGCCTGAAGGCATGTACCATCAGACTTAAGGACAGTTTCTACCCCACTGTGATAAGACTATTGAACAGTTCCCTTATACAATGAGATGGACTATGACCTTATGATCTACCTTGTTGTGGCCTCGCACCTTATTGCACTGCACTTTTTCTGTAACTGTGGCACTTTACTCTGTACTGTTACTGTTTTTACCTGTACTACATCAATGCACTTTGTACTAACTCAATGTAACTGCACTGTGTAATGAATTGACCTGCACAATTGGTTTGTAAGACAAGCTTTTCACTGTACCTCAGTACAAGTGACAATAATAAACCAATACTAATACCAATACCAATGTAGTGTAGCGGTTGACATAATGCTTTACAGTGCCAGCGACCCGGGTTCAATTCCGGCCACTGTCTGTAAGGAGTTTGTACGTTCTTCCCGTGTCTGCGTGGGTTTCCTCCGGGTGCTCTGGTTTCCTCCCACATTCCAAAGACGTACAGGTTAGGAAGTTGTGGGCATGCTATGTTGGCACTGGAAGCGTGGCGACACTTGCAGGCTGCCCCCAGAACACTACACTAAAAGATGTATTTCACTGTGTGTTTTGATGTGCATGTGACTAATAAAGATATCTTATTTTATGGCCTGCTTTCACCATTTGGCCTTTATCTCTTCTGCACATAGATAAACTACATGCCTCCTCCTGATCATGTACCTCAGTATATTATTTTGCATGCTAAAGGTCTTGTCTCCTGTGAAAAAAATAAACATTTTAAATCTGGACATGCGTTAGCATGCTTTGTACGTAGAGGGAGAAATTCAATTACTTCACAAGTAAGTTAATTTTACCAACCACAAGTGATGTTCCTAGATGTTCCAACAATCAAACTGAGAGAATTTAGCAAAAGCAAAGAAATTAAGGGCTACACCTGTCCCTACACCTCCTCCCTCACCACCATTCAGGGCCCTAGACAGTCCTTCCAGGTGAGGCAATGTTTCACCTGTAAATCTGATGGTGTCATTTATTGCATCCGGTGCTCCCAGTGTGGTCTCCTGTACATCAGTGAGACCCAACGCAGATTGGGTGACCGCTTTGTTGAGCACCTTCGCTCTGTCCGCCACAAAAGCCAGGATCTCCCAGTGGCCACCCACTTCAATTCTATGTCCCACTCCCACACTGACATGTCTATCCATGGCGTCCTCTACTGCCAGGTTGAGGCCAGATGCAGGTTGGAGGTACAGCACCTCATATTCCACCTTGGTCGTCCCCAACCTGATGGCCTCAAGATCGATTTCTCTAGCTTCCAGTAACCCCTCACCTCTTCTCCCCCCTTTTTTCTCCTTCCTTACCCTCCTCCTTTGTCTTCCCTTTCAGAGAAGGGAAAGAGAAGGGGTTCTCTTTATTCCATGGTCCACTGTCCTCTCCTACCAGATTCCTTCTTTTTCTGCCCTTTGCCTCTTCTACTTATCACCTTTCAGATTCTTACATCTCCCCCCTCCTCACCCATCTACCTTCCCCCTCTCACCCGGACCCACCTATCACCTGGACTCACCTCTCACTTGCCAGCCTGTGCTCCTCCCCCCCCCCCCGCCCCCCCCACCTTTTTATTTCGGCCTCTGCCCTCTTCCTTTCCAGTCCTGATGAAGGGTCTCAGCCCGAAACATCGACTGTTTATTTCCCTCTATAAACGCTGCTGACCTGCTGATTTCCTCCAGCATTTTTTGTGTGTGTTGCAAATAAATTGAGTAAATAAAATACTCACAGATCGCAGATTTGTATTTTAAAGCAATTCTGATGAATGATCTTGGATCTGAAATGTTAACTCTCTTTCCCTTTCCACTAATGCTGCCTGACTCTTGGGTGTTTCCAGCATTTTCTGCTTTCAATCTTGCTGCATTTTCTGTAGGTTACTTAGAATTTTGGCCCAAGTGCTTTACCCTTGTGCTTATGCTCCTCGCAAGCTTCCTCCTCCAATCTTAATGTACAGGCATTCAATTTTATCCCTTTTATGGTTAAACTGAGTTATCTGGAGACCCTGCAGTAATTCTGATGAAATGTCATTGCTGAAATGTTAACTCTGTTACACTCTCCACAGATGCTGCCTGACCTAATGAACATTACCAGCATTTTCTGATTTCATTTCAGATTTCCAGCATCTGCATTCTTTTGCATTTAGTGCAGCAGTTACTTTGACAGGTATCATGATATGTTGACCATGGGTATAATGGGCAAAATGGTCTCTTTCACTGCTATAATTTTCTTGGATTTAATGTGCTGCCCTGCACTCCAGTCAACAGAGGCTTTCACATGAAGCAGCAGCTGGGACCATCTTAATATTATATTTCTATATCCCACATTGTGTCACCTTATGGACCACTTTGTGTCAACTCATGGGCTGTTTTGCATCAAGGATTTGCTTCAAATAACTAGGTTGAAACTGGCCAACTCATTCAATTAGGCTGATTATATGCTTCAGATTTCATTCCACATGGCTGAGTTTTACTCGGACTCAGATTTCAAATGTTAACTTTTCAAATATTCATTATTATAATCTTCCTTTCTGCAGGCATTATAAGATTAAGAGCATAAATCTGTTGCAAGATTTCCGTGGTATGATGTAGGTTTGAGTTATGAATCCCCAAATGGTAAACCTTAGCAGCTCTCTCAAGGGGGATGTTTCCTTCAGGCAGGTAATATTAAAGGATGAATCAGTTTGACACCTTTCATGCACCTTCAAATGCTTGGCTGCAGATTGATTTTGGCAGAGATCCATGAGCAGAATGCCTTTTTTCTCTCTTAATAGGGGAATGATACTGATAAGTGCTGATCCAGTATCCCCTTAATGTAGGGAAAACAGTACTCTTCAATAATATGTATAAATTAGATGTTATATGTTTATTTATTAGTCACAAGTACTTCAAAACACACAGTGAAATGCGTCTTTTGCGTTACTGAGAATGTGCTGGGGGCAGCCCGCAAGTGTTGCCACACTTCTGGCGCCAACATAGCATGCCCACAACTTCCTAACCTGTACATCTTTGGAATGTGGGAGGAAACCGGAGCACCTGGAGGAAACCCATGCAGACACGGGGAGAACGTACAAACTCCTTACAAACAACGGCGGGAATTGAACCTGGGTCGCTGGCACTGTAATAGCGTTACGCTAACCACTACACTAACTTGCTGCCCCTATAAATCTAAATTCTTAGATTTTTCAAACTATATAAGAAGCCAAATTGAAAGATTGACCCAATTCACATACCTTGATACTAAAATAATTTGTCTTTGTTCATTTTTAGAGTTTATAGTAATTTAGTATGAATCATCTGCATAACTATTGTAATACTAACAAGCAAGCGATCATTATTGTAAAATATGGTGTATATTTTACTCTAAGTCTTACCATGGAGTGAATACTTAAAATAGAAAACTGAAAATAAACCCCTAAGGTGTTTTATATTCCAGTAAAAATGCAAACACATTTCAATCTGTAATCCACTATAAAAGTTTACTCTGAATCTTTCTGGTGCATTGTAATTTTAATTCCAAACTGAATTTGCTAAGTCATGAATTAATGCAGTAGAGAGAAAAAACATAAGGGTGGAAATTATTATTGATTTTATTTTAAGAACTTGTAATACATCCACTCAATTTTTTTTCTCCACTGCATGAATAGGATCATACAAATTTATGGCATGGGATATGGACATTCAACCCACTGTTCCTGCCAGCAGAAAATGAGTTTCTCTGGATATTTATATTGCTTGCCAAAGTCTGGTTAAGTCATATTGACAAATCCTTCCTCATAGTTCTGTGGTCTTAGAGAGCTACTGATACTCATGGGATTTCACAACAGTGAAAGTGGCAGCTGGGTCTTGCTTAATACTCTCAGCAACAACTTTTGATGTATTGAGGCAGCAAATGCCACCTGGAGCTGAGTTGCCAGGAATTGAGGCTGGGTTTCAGAGGGCTCATTGGTCTTAATGGAACATAAATGCAGGTTTAAGGAATTTTGGAACTGTAGTTTGGCCAGCAACATACATATCCGAAGAAAGGATTCACTTGCCATTGACAGAATGCAATGAAGATTCACTGGGCTGGCTCCTGCATTGGTGGGACTGTCATAACAGGAGAGATTAGGTTGATTAGGCTTGTATTCAATGGGGTGGGAAGAATGAGAGAAGATTACATTGAAACATACAGAATTCTGACAGGCCAGATGAAGGGAGGAAGAATTCCCTGGCTGGGAGTCCAGGAGTCACAGTCTCAAGATACAGAGTAAGAAATTTAGGACTGAGATGAAGAGAAATTTCTTCACTCAGAGGAGACTCAATTAGCAGAAAATTCAGATGGTTGAAAAATAGATGACAACAGCAAGAGAAGGACAGAGGGCATAGCCCTGAATAGTGCCAATATTTCATGCTAAATTATGATTTTGCAAAAGCAAACCACAAACACTACCTGAAGATAAATCAGTGTAGTGGAGGAGAAAGAGTGGATTCAAACCAAATGTACTCACCAGTTAAGAAACTGCATCCTCTCAGGAATCATTTTGGGAAGTATAATGCAATTGAGGGAAATAAATATCAGCAAGCAAAATCAAGGCAAATCCTCTATCAAGATCCGCCAGTAGATATACCCCCAACTGGGAAATAGTCAAAAGGAGGTTATAGCACAGTATTCCACTGAGCAAAGCTTTGACTGTGCAACTTCCATGCTGCCCAGTTGAATTCCCATGGAATCCAATGGGACAGCACAAACCTGCACAAATTTCCCAGCTCTCATTGTCTGCTGATCCAGACTAATTTGATTCATGCGCAAGGGGCCCATTGAAATCTATGGGAATAATTAGCTCCCACAAGACAGGTGAGTATTAATTTTATTTGATTAAGTTAGTCTGAATTTTTCAAGTAAGTGTATGTGTGTGGGTGTGTGCATGTGTAGTTACTCTTATTTTTCTTTGATAATTTGAACCTTCAAACATGATTGTTAATACTTAATGGGTTTCAGTGATTTTGAATATTTTAGAATGTCAAAGACATCCATAAACATTCAACGTAAACATCAGTTTGACAGCTGGTGAGCCAAGGGTGGGCCCCACTATTATCACTGTGGTTCTTGTTAATGCATAGATATAACAGAAACAGAGGAATGTAAGAGTGTATGTCATTGGGACAGGTAAAGAAAGTAGTTGAGAAGACAGTTGGGAAATTTCTCTTTTGGCTGTGGCATGCAATGTATGAGGAAGAAAATCATGCCAGGACCAGAGATAAACACTTCTGGATAAACGGCTAGAATTCTAGTCACCATGTTGCAGGAAAGAAGTCATAATTCCAAACAGAGATGTTGCCAAGACTTGCTTTGAGGAAAAATTGCAATGTTGTAGAATAGACTGAGTGATTATTAGACCAGGCAATCTGAAATCAGTGATGGCCATAAAAGTGAATCTGATGAAGATTTAATTGAGGTGCATAAAATTTTGAGAAACTAAGTTATGATGAATAGAAAGAATGCATTTCCCTGAGAGGAGATGAATAATGAGGGGCATAGATCAAAAGTATTCGAAAGGAGGATAAAAGGGGAGTTGATTAAAGATTTTTATGACACTATGCCTGTCATGGTTCTGAGTGCTGGCCCTCGATTTGGCTCCATTGATGGTGCCTTGTTGTGCAGCACATGGATTCTATGCACTACTAATCGCATAACAACACACACCTGAGCCCCATCAGGAGACGAGCATAACAGCCCTGGTTTCACTAGCACTAGTTGCCAGAGTATTGGTCAACCTTTGGGTATTCTTTGTCTCCTGGCTGCTTAGAACTGGCAACTCTAGAGCAGTCCTGGTTTCACTGTTCCTCTTAGGATATCCAGTTTTTGTGTTGGGACCCCACCTCAGAGCACTGAGGCAAGATTCCTTCTGGTTGCTGCCTGTGTTTGGTTCTGAGGAAGCAGCCTGACTCCAGTCTTGTACCAGTGTGCCACAGTTGGGTTCTCTGTGAGCTTGCTCTTTGCTTGACATTGTGACAATGCCTCTGTGAAAGATATTTCCACTCAAAGAGCAGCAGGAGTCTGGAACTTGTTACCTGAAGAGTGGGCAGGGGTGATAGGGTGGCCAGAACCACCTTCACATTGAAAATGTATTTGGAAGAAAACTTGATATTCAGTAGTATACAAGGTTACAGACCAAGATGGGAAATGTAGTATCAATACAGATGATCACCTATAGAACATCACAGCACAGAACAGGCCCTTTGGCCCACATTGTTGTGCCGATGTAGCTAATCCCTTCTACCTGCAGAATCCCATATCCCTCCATTTTCCTCTCATTCATGTGCCCATCCAAGCCCCTCTTAAAAGCCCCCCCAATGAATTTGCCTCCACCATCCTATCAGGCAACGCATTCCAGGCATCCACCACTCTGTGGAAAAAACGTGCCTCTGACGTCTGTTCTGATCCTACCCCCTCTCACCTTAAATGCATGCCTATGATTGTGGAAGCAGACTCAAAGGCCTTATACTTACCCCTATTTTTTTCTGTTTCTAACCTTTATATTTGGTATTGGATCCATTGCCAGAATATTTCTGAGTAAATGAATTCTAGTCATTCCTGCTCTGAAGTCAGCTCCTGGTTTAAGCACATCTGAGATCCACTGTTTATTCTTATTAGGGTTGAGACATTAGTGTCTTCAGGCACCGTACTGGTGCAAAGTTTGTTTGAAATTAACCACTGGGGTTCAACAACAGTCCAAATTCAGGATAGCCCAACATGCGTGCCAGCAAACAACTCCAGCTATAAGTTTCACCCTCAAGCAATTAAAAAGAAAGTTTGGATGACAAACATCATTTAACAGAAGTCCCTTCTACTCATAAGCCAGATGGAAAGTTGGGTCTATTTACAAGGTAAATGAAAATATTGTTCAGGCTCCATTGTTTACCCCGAGATTGTTCATTGAGGTGAAATCAGCATTGATTAAATTTCAATTGTCAATTCTCAATTGAATTAAAAAAGAACATCACTTTATTAATCTGTATACGGTTTTAACTTTTAATGCAGGTAGGCCAAGACATTTTCTTCTATCTGGGCAGTTGGAAGAAAGACTCAGGATCAATTTATTGTTAGCACTCTGTACAGCAGAACCATTTCTTTGAATTATAATTTTACCGAAAACAGCACAACAGAAAAATCAAAGATCAGTTCCTTGAACGCCACAGTCATTCCTTGCTTCAACATGTGGAAGTATGATATGAAGCAGCAATGAATGATTTGAGTAAACCTTATCCTGATTTGCCAGGAGAGACTTTATAGGTGCTTTAATTTTGCTGTGCCCTTAGTTGATCAGTGGATATAAGAGCTCAGAATGTTCAGTAAAAATCTGTACTGGGTACAAATGTACAGGATTGGCAGGTCAAGTTTTTTTAAGCAATCACTCTAATAGATTGTGGCTGATGTGTACTATGGCTCCATTGCATGTTTTTATTCAATATCTGAATTTCTGAACACATTTGAAAGCTCGCCACAGCCAGTCTGATTCACCCCATTACAATTACTACTTCAGTGTTTTCTGCAAAAGTGCACAGATTCCTCTAGCAAATAAATAGAATGAAAATAAAAACTCTGATACATATCCCTAAGAACTGTACCAGTCTGCCAGTCAGAAACTATTCCCTTTATCCCTCTTCTCCTTTTCTTGCCTTCCAACCAAGCCCCAGAAACAATATTACTTACAATTTCACACAGATTCACTTTTGCTTATAATACTACCTGCTTATGCCTTGTTTGCACACCGAGATAAAAAAACATTAAAATGTTACTTCCTTCCACAAATCTCTATCCCAAGCTACCACATTATACTGTTTCTGACCTGAGCTGACCTGCAGCTGATTTCTAGTTTGTTTAGCTTTAGTTCAATGTTCTTGCAGTTTCCTGGTATCTTGGTGCAATCTCCATTTGGAGAACCAGAAAGGAGCCATCCCAAATATGGTCTTCAGTGCAACAGATTGAGGAAGATGACCAACACAGTTAATGGATATTTTAATTAGACAATGCTATGGACATTTGTCTGCATTGAACAATGAATCCTATCTTCATGGCAGAATGAAAAAGATCTTGTCTATGCCAGTCTAAGATGAGATAACTGCATAGTTCAGTCATTTGCCAGGTCTGCTCTTAATCAGATTTGAATCTTGAGATCACTTTTGATTAGATAAGCCAGTCTTCCTGGGAACTTAGTCCCAGTCAGCATCACAAATGCACTATATAATAGTGCATTATGATGCGGAAAGCTGATTGAACTGAAATCAACAGAATGAATTTCAGAGTTACAGTAAAATCTGCTGTTATGACTAGATACCATGCTTTGCAAACTAAGTGGAGAATAATTTCTAGGTAAGTAACTTCTGTAGCAAAGTTTCAGGTAAACTATGGTGTTCATCTGAAATAAGAACAAAAAAAATAACTGGAAATACTCGAGCAGCTGCAGTTTTTTTTTCGCTTTCTGATATGGTGTTTGGGTCTTCTATTCTTGGCACTATTAAAGCAAACCTATCCAGCTATATTTTCTGTCCTGAGCCCATTTAGTGCTATCAGATTACCATCAGTACAATAAAAGCAACATATAAGAAGACTGATTTGATGTACTGTTTCTGACAATAATTTCAGAGGTGGAACTGAAATATCGAATCTAGTGATTGCAATTGTGGGATCAATCTTACAGTTGTGAATGGCTCTTTATATGGTCTTAACAGAATGACCAAAAGTTGTGCATCATGAATACAACTCTCTCTGCTGATTACGAATCAGGTGAAGTATTCCCTCAAGTACTTATGCAACAGCTCCCAGCTTATTTTACAAAGTAATTTATTTTTGATAACTAATACATTTTTCATATAAAATGGATTTAAAATTGATACAGAATAGTAACATAAAAATCAATCCTTACATCTCTAAATATCAAGCAATTTCAGGTCACGAGAGGAGGGGATGAGACTTTCTCCAAAATGAGGTATGGTCATGGATTAAATCCTGATGGGTCTGTTGCAAATTCTTTCACTAGGCCAACTGATGCCACCTAATTATACACTGACAACATCAACTTGCATCAATGTGCCACCTTTAATATATCAAAATGTCCTGAGGTACTTATCAGAAACATTATCAACACAAACTCAAGTAAAACCAGTCAGATTTCACTGGGCAAGCCCTTTGCATTTACAGACATCGCTAGAAAGTGCACGTTTTGAACTGTAAGAATCTTTGTTCGGGTGATCCAGAAGGATAAAGGCTGATATAATCTAAACCAATCTTATATGTCTAATACTAGAGTGCACACTTTTAAGGTGAGAGGAGGTAAATTTAAAGGAGATGTGCAGGGCAAGTTTTTTACATAGAGAGTGGTGGGTGCCTGGAATGGTAGTGGAGGCAGATAGCATAAAGGTGTTTAAGAGGTTCTTGGATAGGCACATGTATGTGCAGAGAATGGAGGCATATGGACCTTGTGTGGGCAGAAGGGATTAGTTTAGTTAGGCATTTAGTTACTAGTTTAATTAGTTCGGCATAACATTGTGGGCCAAAGGGCCTGTTCCTGTGCTGTACTGTTCTATGTTCTATAATAGTTCCACTGCCGATGCTGGCAATTCTCAAGCAGTTCTAATGTAAAAATCCAAGCAAGAATCCAGAAGGATTACTGAAACCTTGACACCATCTCATACTGGCCAAGGAGAATACACCTGCCTGTCATTTCTCTTGCATCATAAGAAAACAAAATGGCACCGCAGAATACTGTAGGAATTGCTACAGGATAGTAATATCCAGCTGATCAACTGGCAACAACCTCAGAGCAGCACATTCTATGGCATGATTGTGATTTTGTTTACAATTTCTCATTGTTGTCATTCTTGTTGTCCAAGCCTTCAGGTTAAGGTGAAATAACATTGAATTATAAAAATCTTTGTTCCAGTGATCCTATTTCTCTTCAAGGAAAAAAAGGCTGAAAAAGTCCAGACCCATTATATACAAGTCCATTGCCAATGCTGGCAATTTTCAAACAATTCTAATGTAGAAATCCAAGCAAGAATCCAGAGGGACTACTGAAACATTGGCACCACCTCTTAGCTCCTTCTGAGGCAGAGCTTTGGCATACGCCATTGAGCACTGGCAACAGCAAGGAATGCCGTGCCATCAATAGAGAAAGGAAGTTGTAATCCCTTCGGTCTGAACCAGATTCAGATGTTGGATCGCAGATATTAAGGCAAGTATGTTAGTCCATAAAAGTTTCAACAAACTTTATTCCAATGATAAAGCCTAATTGCTGAAGGATGTATACTCTTTCCAAATGGGCACAGTTTTGGCCTCACCATACTGACATCAGCATAATATTTTGTCCAACACTGACTTTAATGATAAGGGTGATTATAAAGAACATCGTCATGGGTGGATCATCACTGCAGCTCTACTGGTCCACCTTGCTCTTTCATTTAATTTAAAAGTAGAAAATCATGGAAAAACTCAGCAGGTCAGGCAGCATTTGTAAAAAGAGATACAGAGTTAAAGTTTCAGGTCAAAGATCCTTCATCAGAACTTCCTTCTCTTAGCCAGTTCTGAAGAAGTGTTTTCAAACCGAAACATTAACTCTGTTTCTCTTTCCACAGACGCTGCCTGACCTGCTGAATGTTTCTGGAATTTTTGGTTTTTGTTTCAGACTTACAGCACCTGCATTGTTTTTTGATTTTCATTTGATTGTTTTTATTTGCCAGGGTGCTGATAATCCATGATCAGGAAATATTTGAAGGACAATGAGCAATGCACAACAGAGTGAGATAAATGAACAGCTCTTTCAAATAGCTAGCATGGGCATGATGGGCCAAGTGACTTCATTTCTTGTGCAGTATCATTCTAGGATTTTTGTTTGTATAGTTATTATCAGATTATGATACATTATCCTGTGGTGCAAAGACCTGAGTATTTTTTTGCATATGATACACTTTTTGTAACATTGATCTTGCATTTTATTTTTAAAACATTTTAATTTTGCTATGGCTAGAGAGTGAACTAAGAGTTCATTATATGCATTATCTCTCCAGAAAAAACAATGTCCATTGATCTTCCAAGGAAATGTGCTGCAAAATATGTAATAATAAACCCGGCAAGCAATCCTGGGAAATAATAATGTGACACATTAAGTAAATAGTGAAAGCTGGCACATGTGAGATAACTTTCCAGTTCTGGATACAAGAAACTGCAAAGCAGTGCAGATTAAATCATACATTGCTTTAGGAACAGAAAATCATTGGAAGAAAACAGAATGAAGTCAGCAGAGCATAGATGTAATTATGTTTCAACACCTCTGCCAATGTTTTGTAGACCCAAGTTCTTACACAAATGCCAAAGGCAATTATAAACAGTCATAAATAATGTGTTTCAATGCAGATGTTCTTGAAACGTTTCTGCATTAAAAACAGAAGGCAAATTCACACCTATTTTAACACTACCTCTGAGGCCACTCTCATATCCTGCCATTTTAATCCTTTCAGGGCCAAACAATTTTGAAGGTTAACAAGTACACATATTTGTTTTGTCAGGCAAAATGCAGATAGAATTAACAACATCACACTATGTTGTTCACTGGGATGGGAAACCACAGAATCAATACAGATTTCAGCAAATTGTGCCTTCCTATCATGGCACTCTTCAATGAAGGGCAAAGATATTCTCTTGGAGTCCTGGTCAATATTTGTTTTTCACCAATATTACTAAAAACTTATTACCCAGGTCAGAAGTTACAGAGCCATAGAAAGATACAGCACAGAAATAGGCTCAACAGCACACTGACATCAACCATCCATTTACATTAATCCTACATTAATCCCATTTTTTATTTTCCCCACATTCTTGTCCATTTAAGAGAGAATTGTTTATGTTATGCACTCATCTTCCATTTCCTAATCTAATTATAAACACTAAAAAAAATCCATATTTAGAATTTGCATCCCTTTACCACACCACTCTAGGAGGGCCCACCCCGGAGTTTGCAACCCCAGAACCTGGTGAATCAGTGGTAGAGAGACCAGACGTTTAAGCAGCTTGGATTATCCTGAATTATGTTGCACTTCATGAGAGTTATTGGAGCTGCATTCATCCAGGAATGTGAAGAGTATTCTATCACACTCCTGATTTACGCCATGTAGATGAGATGTTAGAAAACATCTGGGAAATCAAGAAATCAGTCATGAATTGAGCTCATGTCTCCAGGCCCTCACGTTAGCCCATTGGCTTCCAAATCTAGTTGTGTAACAACCATGCTGTTGTTCTTGTTTTGCTGTAATCACTGGAATACAACAATCTAGCAATGAGTTGAGAGATATCTTTCTCCAAAGGGCATTCTTAAAAAAAAATGTCTTTAGGTAACCTGAAAGGGAGATCCTGGATGATGGATTCAAATCTTTCTATAAACTCTAGACTGATACCTTGCCGATGAAATGTGTCACTCATGTGGTGATGGGCTTTGGGGATCAGAGAGTTTGATTATTGGCATTACCTCTGTTGGCTCTGAGTTCTGTGACCTTAGCCAGAATATTGGTGGTTGAAGGCTGCGACTACAAATAACAAAATATCTCTTTGACCAAGAAAGTGAGATAAAACAAAATTAGTTGGAATTCCAACTTCTGTAAGCCATCTAGAGACTTCCATGTGCACATGCAGCAATGGATATGATGTTATTCTACCCCTATCCTATTTTCTTCATAGGCAATCTCTCAGGACCGATGATGACTTGCTTCCATTCATTGAGGTGAGTGAAGAGTCCAATGTGGAAAGGCAGACTCTGGCATAGGTGAGCAGCTGGTGCTTCGCAGGGTAACTAGGTATGGAGTTAGGGGTGTTGTGCACTCCTTCACTGTTAATGGACATCCTCTGCATCCTTCTTAGAAAGTGCTCAAAGTACTTGGTGCCTTCCTGGATGCTCCTTCTCCATGTTGAGTGGTCCTAGGCCAGGGATTCCCATAAATGAGTGAGCATGCTTTTTTTTTCCAAGGAGGCGATGAGAATATCCCTTAAGTGGTTTCTCTGTCCTGTTGGAAATCAATTCCTGTGACAGAGGTTAGGTGTACCAATAAGTTTGGCACTCATTGGCCGAGCTTATAAATACTGGTATAATGGAGTAGACATTGAGCATGAAAACAAAACCAAGAACCCAAGAAAACAGGAGTAAGAGTAGGCCACTCAGCTCCTCAAGCCTGCCCTGCCACTCAATATGATCATGACTGATCTATGCTGGCCTCAACTCCTCTTCTGTGCTAATTCCCACAACCCTCAACTCCTTGATCTTTCAAATATTTATCTATCTCTACCTTAAATATATATGAGCCAATATCTGACCATGAGGAAGTTCCCAGATGAGGAACAATATGCTCATACAGGTTGTGAAAGACTAATTCCATAAGTAGAATTGCTCCCTGAAGGACTTTCTTACCAGTGAGCGAGCACTAGTAATACAGAGTCAAAATGCTCGGTATTCAAGGCTGACAACAGGTTTCTAATTGGTCTGGGATAGAGGAGATCACAACGGCACCTAAGTCACATTTCATACACTGAGATAAAGTTTGCATTTTCAATAGTGCAAACAAAGTGAAAAAGCACCAGAGAACCTGTAAAATGGCAATGTTTGATAGCATAGTGCAGACTCGAGAAGAGCTAACTTGTTATCAACCTGTCAGATCAAACTCACTCTCACCTCGATTTGAAAATGTTCCAGTGCATTATTAATGTTGTGTCATCCCTGATAAAATCATATATCTGTTCAGCGTTAATCTTGTCAAGGCATTGCAGTATGGGGAATACATTTGTTTACAAACTGTGCAATTGGATTAAGCACCAATAAATCATTCCAGCAAGGGATCAGGCCTGATAATCTGAGGGTAACGGGTTTTCATAGTCTCTTAATTTTGCTTTATTCTTTTCTCACCAATGTTAGTGTTCTTATTGTGGACCCTTCTCTCTTGTGGACCTTGGCCTTTTGCTGAGATGGAATTCTATTGGTATTGATCATCCTGCAATACTTTGACTGAGTGGCTTTTTCTGCAAGCATATCTTAATAGATTTGTTGGTGAATTGCCATTTGTTTTGCTGCAGGATAGCTATATGCACTGCCTCTAGAAACGTCACTCTTATCCAGGATTGCCACATATAAACAAAGTGAGGTGACTAACCTCTCCAAGTTATCTTCTTCGATTCTTGTGCCAAACACAATTATCAGCAGGCAATGGAGCTAAGTTTTGGGCAACCCCTTCCCTGTTGTATTACTCCATGAACATAAATAAAGTCCAAATCCTAGGTGTTGAACCTTAGACTTCATCATAAATATGATGCTTATGAGAGCCTGGAGGGTGGGTACCCTACAAAAAGTAAGTCACCTCCTGGCACCCCAAAGCCTGTCGACCATCTACAAGGTGGAGTCAGGAATGCAACAGCACTGTCTCCAGTTGACTGATTGAGTACAGTTCCAACAATACTCACTAGGCTCCATACCAACCAGGTATGCCTGCTTGATTGGCATCCCATCCACAACCCTAAAGCATCACTGTCTGTCATTAGCTCACCATGGCCGTTTGTGTTGGTTCTACAAGGTACACTGCAAGAATTTCCCAAAGATTTTTCAATGGCATATCATAAATTCATAAACTCTTCTACCTAGAAGAATAAAAGCAGACATATAGAAAATGCAAATAGGTTCCACACCAACTTCCATACAATCCTGACATGGAAATAAATCATTATTGTTTCACCATTGCCAGATGAAAACCCTAGAACTGCCTCCCTAACTGTACAGTGGAGTATGTTCACCTCATAGACCGCAGCTTCCCAAGGATATGTAGGACAAGACAGTACTGCCCGAGACATGCACATCCTGTCAAAGTAATTTTAAAAAGAAAGAAAGTAACAGCACCAGAGAAAAGGTAAAAAAACAGTAAATTATGCAGGTTTAAGCTGTTGCTAGTGCACCAATATAGAGCCAGGTAGACTGGAGCCCAGGACTTGCTGAGCCAGAAATCAGGAAACCTGTAGATAGGAAATGAGAGTTCTCAACGTCTGGAGTAGCGGTGAACTGGATGTAGAACGTGCAAAGAACTCAACTCATAAATAACAGGAGTTATTTATAAATATGATGCTCAGACTTAGCTCTCCCTACAGCAGCCACTCTGCTACTCACACAGGTGATGGTTGCCTCAGGACAAACCAATGTGGCAGCAGGAATCTGAAGGGCAAGGTGGCCCCCTTATTTGCACATCTGAGAACTGGAAGGGGCTTAAGGAAGCAAGCTCCCTGCAACTTTCTGAACAGGCTACAAAATCATCCAGCTCCCTTAGTTCTTGTCACAAGCCCTGTGCTGCTACTAGCAGGAGCCGTTACTGACAGAATATTCGCATGCAGGTCCTGGAACCCTTATGCAGAAGCAGCTTTCAAACATCTATTGAAGTAGAGGCTCCTAGCAGTCCATGGGTGGACCTCAGACATGCTGAGCAGAGGGCCTGAATGCACTTCACACCTCAGCCTTTCTCAGCCACTTAAATGGGGTTGTCGTCATTAATTGAATAGGTAAATGCAGCTGAATGCCTTGATCTTTCTTTTCATTTCACTGAGATTTTTTTAATGAATTTATTTCACTTAATTGTGTGTTTTAAGTAAAATTATTTTCATGATTTTTCAAAAGTATTTACTTCCTTTTAAATTGTTCTTAAATATCTCTGATCAGCAAGCTGTCAAAAGGCAGTAACAGGGCAATCAGGAGGAGGCCCATAATGTCCATTACCTGAGGCCTAGTCACCAGTCTGAATCATGGCAGCAAGTCCTGAAGAAATGTTTGAACCTGCAGGATCACAAGTAATGAGTGTGGCCTTGGGAACAGCTTAGGCAGCAGGCAGCAAGTTTGAGGAGTAGGCTGGATCCAGCAGGATCTGGCCTAACAGGTGCAAGCTCTTTACAGTGCCCAGGGAGAGTAACATTGCTCTGTGATTATTAGCTGATCAATGTTCATCTATCAAACATCAGACCACACTGGACCACAAGGGGAGTTGTGGCATTCAAGAATAGATGTGCTATTACAGGATGAATGGCAAAACAGAAAAGCACTGTAGCATTCCAAATCGAAAGAGCCTCGTTGTTTTAACAATGAGTGATCACAATACTTGGATTCAATAATGCATTTGTGAGGAATTGATCTTTCACATTATCTGCTGATTTAACCTAAACCAACTGAGCTTTTTTTCTCTAGTGACACAGCTCACCGTTATATGTAGTGTCATACCCTACATACAAGAAGTTGGAAAGTAATCATTTCCTTTTCCCAAGCCAGAAAGTAACCAAAGATCCTTATGCTTCAGGCTTTGGCTTATCAACTTCATTCTTCAGTTGCCTTGACGCCATAATTGTTCTAGCTCACGGTTTTGAATCACTGTTAACCATCTCCATGGTAGCAGCGTCAAAAGCTATTCGTTGACCTTAAACACCCAAATGCTCAAGACAGCTTCAAACATTTTGAGTGTGAAAGAAGCAATGTTATTAGTAACAACCTGACCACATTCATTAGCAAGTATCCCTGACCAGTTAGAATCCTCCAAATGAGATGCTGATGAAGTGATATTGACCATTCAAAGTTAGACTGATGAAATTGATACCAAAGATGCAGGTTATTACCATTTACCAGTCTAAACTCTTTGCCACTGGACAGACATTTATTCAAAATATTTGTGCTATAATGTAATTAAATAAGCCCTACACACTGGCTCCATCTCTTGCAGGAACAAACATTAGTCTGGATTTTATTCATACCATTAACTCTCTCACACACAAGCAGAGTAAGCAAAGCAGAGCCCAAACTGGTAATCAATTTCCTACAACTTTGTGTCAATGTTACAGAATAAATCAATTAACAGGAAATGCATGCACTCCCACGTGGCTATGAGTGAACTAGAAACACCATTAACTATTTTCTGCATTAGGATGCCTTCTGCAGGAGCCTGGAGACACCTATGCATCTCACTATGTTCTGTCTTTTGTGACAGAACTCAGATAAAATATTCAACCTTAGAAACCTGAGCAGTGAACCTCTGTGCTTCACCTCAGACTTCTGGGGACATCTATCAGTTCTCAAATTCCACAGTGTCACACTATCGATGGAAGGAAAACAGAACAGAATTTCTATCAACTATAAAACTCCCAGTACTCATCTTCCCAAAACCCTGAGCATCATTTAAAAAATCAAGCTGCGCATCCTCTTGTAATGACTCAATTGGCATGAATTCCTTGCGGAAGGAACAGTTACATGGAATAACAATAAACCATTCTAACAAGTTGTTTGTGCATTTCCAATCCCTATTCTGTCATTACAAGCAGGATGACCAAGATTATTACTTAATTGGCCATAGAGGTTTTGAACAGCTTAATGCTGGGCACTTTGCAACTAGCAGAAATTCCACTCTATAATCTAGAAGGACAAAAGTAACAGGTGAGTGAAAGAACAGCACCACATTCAAGTCACGTATCATCCTAATTTAGTCATATATATGCCTTCCTTCCACTTATTTACCACTTATTATTTAACAGCACTGTGGAAATACCTTCAATTGCAGCAATTTATGAAGGTTGGTCTCTGTTATCTTCTGAAGCACTGGGCATCAAAATCTAGCTTTACCAATGATCCCCACTTTCCAAGTATATTGAAAGAATTGGAAAAGGTGTTGCTTAAGCTATGGAGGCAATAACCACAAGGAAAAGTGAAATCCTTGAAAATCTGGCCTCTGCATCAATGGCATTTTATCTTTCAGAGATGAAATTAAGGCCAACACCAAGACAGAATGGAAGCTTCTACACCAGAATCAAACCACCGATCACAAAACGTAGACTCTGCTGATCAGGTCTAGCCTCTTCAGGTAGACTTACTGGAGAAGTGGACAGATATCACCAGAGGTAAGCTCAGTGCAGCCACAGCACAAGGACAGGAGTCAAGCACTGGGACCATCACCTCTGCATGGGGTTCCTCTGTGTGTTCCAGTTTCTTCCCAAAGCTTCCAAAGACGTATGGGTTAGGAAGTTGTGGGCATGCTATGTTGGCACCGGAAGCATGGCAACACTTATGGGCTGCCCCCGGAACACTTTACGCATAAAGATACATTTCACTGTGTGTTTCGATGTACATGTGATGAATAAAGCTATCTTATCTCAGTGAGCAACAAAGTGTGCAATGAGGGGAATATTTCCACCTTGTTGCATAGACAAGACATTCTGCATAACACAAACAGCTGGGCTTTGAAATTTGGCTCAATTAATGTAAATGAAACAGAATTTTGCAAGTGGAGCACAATGGTCAGCCACTATTATATGGTATATTAAGAACATGCAAGCAAGAATGAAATTTCATTTGTAGGGTGCAGATATCCCCATCCAAAATTATCCTCAAATTGTGCAAAATTATATGTGCAATTTAAACATTGTTTTAAAATAATTACCCACGATGTTCCAAACAGGAACGCTTTCCACTTTATGCATTTATATATATATATATATATATATATATATATATATATATATATATATGTTTTTTAACATTTTTATATATGTTGTTTTATAGAGAAGGTTTTGAAGATTGGAACAAAAAATATACAGTATTGGAGAAAATAATTTCAAGAACAAAAATGTGAAATGTTATGCCTGAAGTAATCATTGCTCCTCCACTGCTCCTCAGCCCAGGTGGAACTATTTCAGTAAAATGCACTGGGGTGCCTGAATGTGAGCGCATTTGTACCAATTGTCTGCTTGATTTAACGGCAACAACTAGCATGTGCTGTGTTCATGTAAAAGACAAGAAAGTGTCCAGATGACTGATGGAGTACAACTCTGCCAATCAGAGAGGGAACGGAAAAGTGGGACATGCAGTGAGAGGAATCAATCTGGGAAAGAAAATTGGTGCAAACTCCATTGCTGTTCAGTCAATAGATTTCTCATCTTATCATAGGACTGGATCTGCATCATATAGTTCAAGCAGAAGGAGGTTTGGATATTTCACAGGATCTAAGGTCTCAAGATGCATGAGAGAGATACCTGAGATTTGTTGGCTTATAGATTTTTCAATCTGCAAGAAAATAGTAAGGAGAGGGGTCATGTGAACTCAGTGGAAATAACAACAGTGAGATATGCCTGATGGAATGCCAGTTCTCCATCACACAGTTTACCCATCATTTGAAGTAACAATTACTCCCAGGGCATTGAGAACCAACAAAACAAATTGTAAGATTAAACAAAAATTTAAAAAAACTGCAGATGCTGTATTCTGTGTATAGATCCAGGTAAGAAAAGAAAAGTGAAAGTGCAGGGGAGTTGGGTAAGATTCATGGAATATTCATTGTAAATGGACACACATAGCACCAGGCAATCTGAATGAGCACATTGCATATTAAGTAACAGCAATATATAATCTGGACAAATTGCATCTGGAGTCAGGGCTTGGTCTTTAATTTCTGCATAGATATTCCAATCCCATGCCAGGAGAGAAGCAGGAGAGAAGCAGAAACCCAGGACAAATTATGTGAATATGTATTTTCATTCACACTGTTATGAACCAGCAAACAAAGAAATACACCGAGTCATGTATCAGTGTTAAAAAACTACTTTATTAATAACTACTTATGATAATAAGAAAAATAAAAGAAAAATGTTAGAGAGTTAGAAGTAAAAATGTTAAATCTTAAGCATTAACCCCAAAACTAAACTCATAGTGTGTGTGTGTGGCAAATTCCCAAACTCCAAGTCCAGGAATAATTCTCTTCAAAGTTCAGTTCAGCAAGCCGTAAGGTGAAACATGAGCAAAGGCTTCTTCAACAACTAACATTGACTGAAGATAAGACATAGATGTAGAGAGAGAAAACAGAGATTAGGAAATCCAAATGTTCCACGATGGAACCCATACAACACCTCAGTGTTTACTCAGCAGTGACTACTCCACCGCATCTGCCTCACCCTAAAAGGCACTCGAATCGTGGCCGTCCACACAAATACCTGTTTCCTTCTACAGGTCAACAACAAAGTGAACTCCACTGCTTTGTTCCGAAGTATCTGCCACCCCGAAAGGCATCCGAGATGTGGCCGTCCACACAAATACCTGTTTCCCTCTACAGGTTAACAACAAAGTGGACTCCACCGGATTACTCCAATAATCCATACGTGGATTTTAGTGACAGACACAGTTACTTTTTTTCATCCATCGACAGAGACTAGCAGGCTGATGTCTCCCTCTCTCTCTTCTCTGACTGACTCCGACTGACTGCTTCAAAAACGTCATTACGTCCTTTATCTTCTGTTGCCGTCAGCACACCACACACACACACACACACACACACACACTATGCTCTATCTTAAAGAGACATTCACCAATAGTAACCTAGTTCATAACAACACTAATTCTCTAAAAATTCCAACAACCTCAGACTCAGAGAGCCCCAGAACATTCCCACAATAAAATTAAAGATAACGCTTATTACTTTGAGATGTACTGATTGATATTTTAAGCCAGTTGCTTTTCCTATAACCATAAAATATCAGCATGGCTAAGGCTTATGTTGTGGAGCATGTATTTTGAAGAACCAAATACTAATAGCTAACACAGGACAACAAAACATTTCCCAATGTCAGAGCCTCTCAATAACTACCAAAGTGTACAGCCAGAATTAAGTGATTCAGAATAATGATACCTGTTAAATATGCCAACACAAACAAGCCTCTTCACACAATTTTACTTTTCAAAATTATGCAATAATCTTGTATGGGAACTTCCTTTGTTTCATTTCCAAATAAAAACAGATATATTTGTTTCATTGACAGAAACCTTTAAATACTACAGCAATAATTTTGCAGTGCACACTTTTATCCAATATATTTCTAAGGAATAGCCAACACCTTACAGTTACAATGAGCTTGTAATAATACTTAGTTCAAGTGGTGAACAAGCACATAGTAAATGTACAAGTCATAGAGCTTCATAATAGGGTATTCAAAGGTTTTGAGAAATGCATTCAATTCAAAAGTGGCTCCTGAACACTGAATCTACCTTAAATAGACTCTTGCAATTTTAAACAAAATAGACTACTTCATTTTTAATATGACCCATTATCATAACATCAGTGGCCATAAGAAAAGCAGACTGAACTAAAGAAAAAAATGGGTAATGCAACTAACAGATCCATGTCTAATCACAAACATGGCTTTGGATAGATTAGTTTTAGCAACCTAAATCAGGTCAACCAGGGATATTTTTGTATCTATTCTCAACTGGGAAATATGGAAATGAATAAATTTCAGACATGTTTTCGGCACTTACCTCACGGCCAAGGTCAACATTTCTATGCCGCCTTCCTCTTTTTCAAAGAGTTGCATTTTGTTAGACTGCATCAGATGAAGCCACTACATGAATAACTTGCCTGCCAGCAGGACAGCCCCTTTCTACCCCTGCAAGCAGCACTATATCAGGAATCTCAATGTGCTCTGTGCATGATTTTCCAATCAGTTATGGATTCCCACTGGCAAGAGTCAGAAGATTATGCCTCATATGAATAATGTACCAATGAGCAATATTTCCCAGTGCTGGAAGGATATGGATTGCTGGCAGGACCACAAATAACTACAACCCAATATGCAATGGTGCCATGTAGTTTGCATAAGCTAAGATTCTGGGGGAAAACATTAAGCTCTCTTTACGAAGGGAGCTCTATACAGAAACATGCCTGAATCTGCAATATCCGCTGAGATACAGGCAACCTAAAACGACGGCAGTGGTGACCTTCACTGCCACTGATGCAACAGGCCAGCTAATTAATTATCTTTCTAATTGTTATGTAGAGCATAATATGCCGTTCTCTTATCCTGCTCTACTCCTCTGCCATGACTAGGTATCTAGCTTAACTCTGGGAGATCTGCAGATTATGCACCTCCAATGTTCCTTAATCACTGGAGACATATTGCAATGAAAATACAAATCTGCTGGACTTCATTAAAGCTTGACTATTCACTAGAGCTCATCTGCATTACTACATTATCATTGAAAAGAAGAAAATATGGGTCAAAGTTTTAAAAGTATAAATTTACAATTTTATGGCATTACTTTTTTAACAATATCATGGCTCTAAGTTCATCCATAGTTGACAGGATTAAACATGCCAAATAGTGATGCCAATACATTTTAATCTGCCTCTGAAATTCATTCTATTTTGTACTTCAAATGACTTCAGTGAAATGAATTTTAAAAGTGGAACACAACATACTGACATTACTACATAATGTATCAGCCACAAACCAGGGGTGAATGTCCAGGCAACAGTCTTCAAAATGGGGGAAGTGCATGATATTATTTTAGAAATGTAAAATCAAAGAGCTTAGAAAGATTTAGTTATGTAACATTCAACTGAGCAACAGGGGCCCATTATCATTGAAATCCTGACATCTCTGCCTCTTCTTTTGTTCCTACATGGAACACATTTTCAAATGCAAGCTGCTCATCATTCAACTCTCATTTGCTGACTTACCTTATCTGCTGTTTTGCTTTTACCCAGTTTTTTTGCACCCTGATCTTGAAACTGTTGCTTTGTTTTCTCAAAAGTAAATGGTTTATGGTAACTACATCTTGAAATATTTCATCTTGTATTTTAGGCAAGAAACCACAGTCAGAACAATGTTCTCAGTAACTAATCTTATTATCTAAATGTTTCATGTTTTGCCTTCAAAGCCTTTTAATTTCAGTTGAAAAATAGTACACATTCTCTGTTCTATATCGCAGCTTCCCACATTAGTGTAGCACTACTTGTCACAAATGAAAGGTGAGGAACATATAATAATTTACCAAGATCGTTGTAACAACTAATGATCGGTTGGATAATGAATCAGTGATGTTGGCTGTCTTTCCTTTGCGATTCTCAGTCATGTTCAATCCACTATTGGTTTCCCAGGTCCCAACCTGTAGTAAAGAGTAACAGATGCAATTGTAAAAATGGCCACCTGTTTTAGAGAATCCTTAATAGCTTGCTATTATGAAGTAGTCTCCTCTAAGAATTATGACTGAATGTAACAAAGTTACCAATAATTAATAAACAGCAGTTCTGGAGATGAGTTTTCTCTTTATTTTGTTTTCTCTTTTCCTTCCTACCCCCATGGAGCTACAGATTCAATAAACTATTATCCAGATACTCCTATTGGCTACTACTGTGAGATGCAACAGCTCAAACCTCTGGCCTTCATGTGTGATCAACAGATCCATCAATACTATGTGGCCATAAAAACCTGACACAATTTTTTCAAAAAAGGGAAGGGAAATCACTAAACAGTAAAGTTTCACTTTTTCCACACTGAAGCATCAAGAATAAACTTGAAAACTGAATTTCACTTCTTGACCATGTAATGCTCCATGGGACTTTGTTCCTCTGATCCTGCTGTACTCCCACCAGATACAAATGTATTTATTTAGGCGCAGATGAGAAGTAATAGGGTTCTTCCTTAAACATACTGATCATAGACTCTAATGATGTCTTAGGGATTAAGTTACAACATGAACCCCAGGCCTATCTGAGAAAGCCTTCCTGGCTTCCCTGCCAGGATAAATAACACAACAATAAAAGCAGAAAACATGGAAACACCACGGTTGAGATTAAATGAAGCTAAGAAGGTCAAATCTGTTTTGATTCTTTTTTATGTTTCCAGAGAAACATCTTGAGCCTACCCCATTTCATGCATCTCTGTCCCTCTATACATCTGATTATCTCTCCCAGATATATACCATAGTGTTGAAGACCCTTCAGTTCAGTTCCCAGAGGCAGCAACACCAACTATCTGAAATCCATCTGGTGATAACGGCGCCCTTCCCACCTGGCGGGAGACTCACTCTGATCATGTTGATAATGTCTTGGAGATAAAATCTTTCAAGCCTCACCCTCCAGCTGGTTGGATGCTCTCTCATCCTACTAATTCTCCAGTTGCACATAGTTAACCCAATGTTTCAATAATATAAAATCTGTTTGTCAAAAAAGGAAAACTTTTGGTCCCATCTCCAATTTTCCTTTAATCTAATTTTAACTATGGCTAAGCTAGTCAAAGGTAATTTCTGGTTCTATCACAAAATACATGAGGCATCTAAAGAAAATGCATGCATGAGGCAGATCCCTTGTGCACCTATGTTCTTGAATCTGCAGTCATCACTGCATCTCCAATCAATATCTCAGCTATGAACGTGGTTTTCATATTCTTAAATGTCATTCATTTGAGACATAAAGAATTGTGAACAATAATGGATCCAGAAATGCTATTGACTCACATTACCTGATGGGGAATTTTTTTTAACACTTTACAATCATCTCTTATTTTTTTCCTTTTTGTTCAGTTTATTAAGCTTAAAGTAGAACTCAAATACCTTTTCAAGTCCTTCCTCCTTCAAGCTGATCACATCCAGATCAAAATCTGTTCTCAAGCCATTGGAACTATTGAATATAATCCTTCCTGTTAGACCTTCCCAGTGAGCCTAGATAAGGAAACAAAGTAAGGAAAGCATGGCTTCACTACAAGATCAGCTGAGCATGTTAATTTGGAATTATATACATTTGCCACCATTTATAACATGGTGTTAATACAATTTACCAGCTACAAGTGCTGGGCAGTAAAAACAATTTTCCAGGCTCTCCTGGTTATTAACATATTGATTGGTGTCAGATGAATCTTCTACTCAGTTTCTGGAGAAGTGCCAACAGAAAAAAATACAAGTCTCCCAGCAATGAGAGAATCATTAGGGAGGCAGACAGCAATATTGAAGCTTTCTGGAGTTCTCATCGGAATTAAGAAGTGAACATCACACATCAGTAAAAAACAGACAAAAGTAAACATGGTGCACTTTATCCACTCGGAGCAGTGCTATGGTAACAGAGCCTAATGGTACCAGCTGAAAGGCAGATGCCTGTGATAAGCACAGATAACTTAAGTGGTGGGGATTGTAATTGACAACCCTGGACAAAATTCAGCCATTGATAATAATCATCCTTGAATTTATTAGACAAAAGAAACATTTTCTTCCTTGAAAGGACTTTATATTATCTTTCATATACATAGGAAAATAATATGGTTCAAGTCATACATAGCTAGCAGGGAAAGACACTATCTGATAATGCTCCTACCAGAGGTTATATATACCTATGCCTTGTGCCCTGAAGTGTACAAGTAGAGTATTGATGTTTGCAAGACTTCTAGTAAACTATTGCTGTAGATGGGCAGGATGGGCCCGTTAATCAGATAGAACCCACAGCATGCATTTCTGCAGTGCCTTGTCTGAGGCCTAACTTCCATCTGTCCTTAGCATTGCAACGCATCTCAGTAACTCAGGTGGCAGTGGCCAGGAAACTCCTCGGCTAGGAACCTCTTTACCTCTAGTTTGGGGTTTGCCTGCAGCTGTTTTGGGGTGAGTGACCTTGCAAAAGTGGAATCTAGCCCTGGAAATGTCAGGTAACAATAAGGAACTGCTGCAGACTCAGCCCCTTTCGCAATAAGAAAAGGTAAAACCCCAACTCAAAGGCTGCCCTACCCTGGCAGCAGCTGAGAAGTTGTTTTACATGGTAACCAGTCCAGACTTAATATACTCCAGGGGATCAGTTATGAAGGCTCCCAGAGGTACTTACATTGGTATTCCATGACAATATATCTTCAGTCTTTTTTATTCCATAATTCTTTCCATCATATTGTTCTTCATGTTTAACTATTTTATACAACAGGTCATTACTTTTCTGTTTCCTGACAGTGACAAAAGGGGAGGAGGGGGAGGGGGTGAGCATCTGGGTGATTGCAAAACCACAGGGGTTGAAGGAGCATTCCTGATTTGCTTTGAAAAGTTTATTAACAAATGCAGTCCAACATGTGTTCAATGATAAGGTCATGCATGGCCAGAACTCTTACTGAGTTGGACCTCCAGCGTATTTAGGAGATCAACCATGATCATATTGAATGGAAGAGCAGGGGCAAGAAGCTAAATAGCCAACTCCTTCTTCTATTTCATATGTTCATGGATATTTTTCAGGCACCTTATAAGAAGAGAACATTGGTCCCTGAATTTGGCCCACACAGTTATAAGACACATAGAGTCTTAGAGACATAGAGTAATACTGCATGGAAGCAGGCTCTTCGGCCCAAATGTTCCATGCTGACGACAATATCCTCCCTGCTGGTCCCAGTTGCCCACATTCAGCCCATAACCCTCCAAGCCCTTACCCTCCATATACCTATCCAAATACCTCTTAAATGTTGTAATTGTACCCCCCTCGATCACTTCCTCTGGCAGCTCATTCCAGGTACTCACTACCCTCTGTGTAAAGGAGTTATCTCTCAGGTTTCTTTGAAATCTCTCCCCTCTTACCTTGCACCTGTGCCCTCTAGTTATGGACTCCCCAAACTTGGGGAAAAGACTATGACCTTCCACCTTATCCATACCCCTCGTGATTTTATAAACTTCTATGAGGTCACCCTTCATTCTCCTACGCTTCAAGGAATAAATACCCAGCCTGGCCAACCTCTCCCTATAACTCAGGCCCTCCAGTCCAGGCAGCATCCTCGTAAATCTCTTCTGCACCCTCTCTAGCTTGACAATATCTTTCCTATAACAGGGTAACCAAAACTGTACACAATACTCCAAGTGTGGCCTCACCAACGACTAATATAACTGCAGCATAATGTCCCTACTCGTCAACTTGATGCCCTGACTGATGAAGGCCAGCATGCTAAACGCCTTCTTCACCACCCTGTCTACTTGTGTGGCTGCTTTCAGTGAACTGTGCCCTTGTGCTCCCAAGTCTCTTTGTTCCACAATACTCGTCTTGTGGCCAAGATTTCAAAATATTATCACTGCGGTCACTCATCAAGATTCTTTTCCCCCAGGACCTGGTTGAAGCACCAAGTGCCAGGAGTCACATAGTGAAGCAGGAGAAAGTCAAAACAAGGACACACAAGCAGAGAGGAAATAAATGCTCATGACTAATAATGCTTATCAACCAAGCAGCTGCTTTACTTCATTGGAATCACCTATTTGGAGAAGTTCCAGTATTAAAACCCAAGAAACCTTTGACTGAGACTGGGAAATAAGAACAGATTGAACAAGACTTCAATGAAAATCTATGATCTGCACTGCAGCACCAGCAGTAGGCAGTGAAGACCATTACTGCTGCATTATTACATAGAACATAGAACAGTACAGCGCAGAAACAGACCCTTCAGCCCACAAGTCTGCACTGACCATGATGCCAATCTAAACTAATCTCATCTGCCTGCACATTGCCTGTATCTCTTCTTAAACATTACTATTGTATCTGCTTCTACCACTTCTGGCAGTGCGTTCCAGGCAGCAGCGATGCTCTGTGGAAAAAACTTGCCTAACACATCTCCTTTAAATTTTCCCTCTCTCATCTTAAATCTATGCCCTTTAGTATTTGGCATTTCCATCCAGGAAAAAGACATGACTTTGTACCATATCCATGGCTCTCATGATTTTATAAACTTCTATCAATTCGCCTCACATGCTCCAGCAAAAACAATCCAAGTCTGTCCAATCTCTCCTTATGGATAATACTCTCCAATCCAGGCAACATCCTAGTGAACCTCTTCTGCACCCTTCCCAAAGCCATCATATCCTTCCTATAATATGGTGATCAGAACCGCACACAATACTCCACATGTGGCCCAACCAATGTTTTACATAGCTGCAACACGACTTCCCAACATTGAAACTCAATGACCGATGAAGGCCAGCATGCCGTATGCCTTCTTTACCACTCTATCTATTTGTGTTGCCACTTACAGGGAGCTATGAACTTGCACCCTGAGATCCCTCTGTACATCAATGCTCCAAAGGGTCCTGCCATTTACTGTATATTTTACTGTACGGTAAATGTTACTGTATAGTAAAATATACATTACTTAAAATATAAAATACACATTACCTCTCAAAATGCAACACCTTAACTAGCCATTCCGCCAACAATTTCTTTTCCCCTCACAGATGCTGCTCAACCTGTTGCCTTCCTCCAGCAGATTGCTTATTGCTTCAGATTCCAGCATCTGCTGTCTCTTGTGTCTCTACCTCACATTCATCCAGATTAAACTCCATCTGCCATTTTTCCACCCCAATATCCAACCGATCTATATCCTGCTATATTCTTTGACAACCTTCCTCACTCTCTGCAATTCCACCAATCTTTGCGTCATCCACATACTTGTTAATCAGACCACCTACATTTTTGTCCAAATCACTTATATATATAACAAACAACAGAGGTCCCAGCACCGATCCTTGAGGAACACCACCGGTCACAGACCTCCAGTCAGAATAACAGCCCTCCACATCACTGCTTCATTAGGGAGATAATCATGCATTATCATACAATAAAGGTTCACCAAATTGATGTCTGTGATGGAAATTTTGTCCTACGAGGAGATATTAAGCCTACACTCTCTTAAGTTTAGAAGAATGAGAGATGATCTGGTGGGACACATGTATCTTTTGGGAGTTGACAGGGTAGATGCAAGGATGTTGTGTCCGGAACCAAGGGTCACAGACACAAAATAAGAGGTTCAGTTATTGATAATAATCATCCTTGAATTTGTGAGATAAAGGAAGCAGGATTTCTTACTTGAAAAGACTTTGTAGGTGACATACGGAAATAAAGTTCCAAATATTTTGCTGTCGTACCTCTTTAATGAACTTCATGAAGCGCCCTCCAAAACGCCAGGGTTTGTGTCTATTGCACTGTAATGAACTGACTGTCATCTGTGGGGACTGCTGGACAGCCACGGATACAACGTGGACTGCATCATACACCAAGGCAGCATTTGTCTGAAATTAGAAAGAGAAGAATAAGAATTAGGTGGCACCATGGCATAACTAGTAGAGCTGCTGCCTCACAGCACCAGCGACCCAGGTTCAATCCCAACTTCCGGTGGTGTCTGTGTGGAGTTTGCCCTTTCTTCCTGTGACGATAGGTGTTTCCTCCCACATTCCAAAGTCATGCAGATTGGGAGGTAAATTGACCACTGTAAGTCATCCCCAATGGTAGAATCTGGGGGTGTTGATGGGAATGTGGAAATAATAAAACGGGATTAGTGTAGGGTTTGTATAAATGGGTGTTTGATGATCAGTGCTGAATTGGTGGGCTGACGGCCTGTTTCCATACAGTTTGATTCTATCACTCTAATAAAACAAAACAAAAAGAAACAAGTTCGATCAATTAAATCATAGGTCCTAAAGTAGGAAGACAATACAGAAGAGACATCACACAAAAATGCTGTTCTACTTTTCCAACACCTTTTATTTCAATTTCCAGCGTTCATGGATCTATTTCAATCTTTACTACTTATAAAAGTACTGAACTACTGGAATCTTTTCCTTAAAAGTGAAATACAGTTTACCACCTGAGGGCAACCATAAATGTGTCAGCATTTTCATTTTTATAAAGTAGCCTTTTGTTAAGGCATGAATGAAAGCCATGTAAAACTGAAAATCATAAAGAACCTTCCTTGGCAGGTCTGATAGTCATTTTTTTATTCAGAGCCACCATACTTCAGGGTCTGTCTCCGGCTGTCAAAAGCCACTTGTTGGAAGAAGCTGTTACAAACTCGCACACATTGAGGCTAAAGAGGCAGTTTTGATCAGTTTTCCACTTTGTCTCTGCCCTTCAACAGACTTGCTGTCACTTATGCTTCTGGGCCTTTATATACGGTGTTTACATGTGTGGGATAATGGTGAAGTTGAAATTCTACATACTGTTCTTTATTGTACCTGTAGTCTCAGTAAAATATCACCCCTACTTGTGCCCCGCTTGACATTTTTATCTTGTATTTCTTAATCCATTGCTTGAAATGACAGCATTAATCCACGTGTCTTAAACAGGTTAATGCTTCCATTAAAGTAATAGATTGTGAAATTGGATATCAATGTTATTTTTTCAATTCATGGGAACCAATGAAGGCCAATCAGCTTTACAAACCATTCCACTATTCAGGTGGATGATGGTTGTTGCGTACTTTAATTTCATCAGTTCCCAAAGGTCTACGATGTTGTTACAGATGTATTTGAAGAGAACAGATTAGCAGAATCAAAGAAAGGAATCCTGGTATTGATCAAAACTAAAATCATAGTTACATGTGTACAGCATGGTAGATTTTTAAATGGAAACAGTATTTTTCAGACAAATACCTGCTGTAAAATAACAGAAGGCTACGTGAAAAGATGAATGTTCAAAAGGGTGGCATGGATGTTGAACGTTTGAGAAGCTTTCTGAGGGAGTGAACCAGGATACCCTCACAAGAGCACCTTTCACCTCATCATAAATATTAACCCATTTTTTACTGACAAATCTCAAGAACACACAAGAAGCTGCTCACAAAAGTTTATTTTCTTTCTTCCCCACCATGTTCAATAAAACCATTAGTCAGGTGATGGGCCTAGGAATCTGTTTCTCCTAATGCCAAACTTCAAAATAGTTGGAAATTCACCACAGAAGAAACCAGTTTTAAAGTCAGAAAAATTAAAACTGGAGGTTCACACACTTAAATTAATCAGTGATTTTGTGCATCATTGTGAAACGTGAGGTAGCGAGTTAGCTGCCCACTTCATGCCTCTCGCAGAGTTCCATGATTGTTCTGTTCCTAGCAGAAAAGAACAGCTTGCCCTGCATCACAGAGCCATCATGTATACTGTAACATTCAAGACGTACTGTACTGTAGATTTAGTTCACTTTGGTATGATGGATTGAGTACTGTTGTGAAGTAACATGGAGGTAGATGTTGCTGCCCTGATCAAAGTGTTCTTGCTGCACTGTACATTAATAAACCACCTATCTTTATGCTGGTACTGCTGTCTTTATGTCACCTGCACTAGACCTCCACATTCCTACTCTACAGCCACGTTACTCATGATACATTCAGGAAATGCTGAATGGCTCAAACCTGGGCCTCTGCATCTTCCTGATTCAATAATATACACATTGTAAGATTGCAATTTCATAACTAAAATTCATAAAAATTAAACCTAGAGGTTCAAACACTTAATTAAACAGATTCCGATTTTGCTCATTAGTGTGAAACATGTGATGGTGAGTCAGCCATCCATTTCATGCCTCTGGCAAACTTCCATGGTTTATTTGTTCCCAATAACCAGTGGAATGGATGACTAGATCCTCAGAGAGCTCAACTGAAGCAGTCCGTGATTCGTGTCAGAATTGACGTTGGCCTATTTGCTCCTGTTGGATTACTTCCTGAAGACTCCCTATATCTATGAGGATATAGAGATGAAATCAATCCCCAATTTGGCACAAACCTCTTGCTGGTTGGCCCAGCACCCACAGCAAACCTTTCTTCTGTGAGCCAACTTTCCCTAAAAATTCCCTAAAAATGTCATAAAAACTGAAAACTAAAATGCACTTCCAACATTAATCAGCTTGGTTCTAGAACACAGAAAAAATGTTTGGTTTCTAGTGCTTTTCTCAGAGTCATCAGAGGCAATTCAATGAAGCAGTTTTGGACTTAGCCTCTGTAACACAGGTAAAGGCAGCAACCAACATATGTACCACAAGGTCCCACAACCAGCAACTTGAAGAATGTCAGATACTCTGGTTTAGAAATACTGGTTGAGGGATAGGTTTTGACCAAAACATCCACAGAATTCAGCAGCTTCTCCAAAGATCATGGTCATTTAAAAATGACCAAAACTTGGCTGAAAAGAATAAGAAGAATTTGCATTCAAATAATAAAAACAAATCAACTTTATTAACGAACTTTATATTTGTTTAACTGAATCTCCAGCCTCACTTTACCACCACCAGATCCCAACACTATCGCCCACCCCAACACTACCACCACCCCTCACCACGCCCCACACCTCAACCACTGCTTCTCCCCAATTTCAACATCAGGAAATCTCTGATCTTTGCTCAGTCATATGAATGGTCACTGTCTTGGAAATATTCTCTCCAATATCAGTTAATTAAGTCTATTATGTCTGTGATTATCAGTGTTAACTCACACATGTCACATATCATATTTTCTCCCAGTGAAATTTAATAAAACTTATGTTGTTGGATTAAATTTTACTGTTTTATGAACTGTTATGTCACATTGTATTCTCACTAAAACAAGCATCATTCTATTTCTCCACATGTCCCTAATTCTAGCCTCAGGCACTTCTTGATTCAAGTAAGTGATAGATTCTTTCTCCCACTTATCTCTGGTAGGATTTGTCAAACATTAATGCAGTACTTAAAAGGCTTGAATTATTACATCATAACAAAGAAGCTTCAGGTAATACTTTCAATTGGAACAGATGTATTTTAATATCACTACAATAACTTTTGATAAGGTGATTAAACCCGATTTAAGCAGGTGTTCCAGAGATTACATTGCAATAAATGGCGTTAGTTATCAGGCAATACTGCTTTGAATTTGTAATTCACCCTTGCTTTTGGTTTCAACCATTTTTGCACAAATCAATCTCCATCAAAATCTTTAGTGAGTAACTTTGCATGAACACTCAATATATATTGTCTGTCTCAATGACTCATTTAATTATTCTTGCACTCAACACCCGTTGGCAATCTATTTTATGAGTTGGTCTGCTCAAATCACTATTTTACGCTGTGTTTCTCTGACCAATTTCAGTAAATAGATTCTATATGGTAAATTATTATATCCAGCTGATCATGTCGTAATCACTATATCTAAAACCACTGATGTGGTATCCAATTTCCTGCTCACAATGTCAAGCCGGACTGGAAAACAATAACCCTGTTCCAAACAAAAAATGCTCTCATCAAGAAATTCGTGTGAGTTTGCTGGTACAATTACATTGGAGTGTAATATCTGTCCACCCACAAACATCAAAGCATACCTAATCACATTGGATGTGATTGTGGCCATTCTAACACTGAGGAAGGATAGGCCATTCCTGACAGGCGCATCAGCATCAGGGGTGTCCACTCCAAGAGTTCCAATCCCAAGAGTTTTTACTTTTTTGAGCAGCCTGTCTTATGGGGCCTTATCCAAAGCCTTGTTAAAATTCATGTAGACCATATCAAATGCACTTCTCTCATTCCTTCGATCACTACCCAGTCTACTCCTCTCTTGATGAGCCTTGTAATGAAGAGTGATCAACTGAAATAAAAGTAATACTTTCACGCACAGCCTCAAACTGCCACATTTTCCACTTTGAAAATGGGTAACTCCTTAGAAGTGAAGTTTTCAGCAGAAGGCCAATACCGAAAGGGTCTTTGGTACTCCACACTACTTCTGGCACACCCTTCTGAGTTCACCAGAATTCCTAGGCAGACATACATTGGGCTCGAGCTTACTGCCAGCAGCAAGCCTGCCACTCTTACCACTGACCTTGTTATAATTTCAGACTTAACTTTTCCAGGTACATCAGTGCCAAACTGCTGTCCAAAGCCGTCATAAACCTAAAGGCTAATGCCCTGCACAGGGGCAATAGAGTCCACATTGCTGGTGAAACAGCTGAACAAAAAACTTTTAACAGCTGGTAAGTCATGGTCTCAGGTTTACTGACCTATCAAACCTGTGGAGAATTTTGAATGCTTCTGAATATCCCATACTGACCCATTAATGCACTATCAAAAACCAATGAAATTACTAAAAAAATTAAAAATTAGAAAATGCTTACAAACAATTGAAAACATTAAAACAAAATTATTTCAAAGAAATGTAAATTATCTGAAAATTCTGTCTCTTACAGCTGGTCCTCTCAATCCTAATGAATGGACTCACTATTCTTGTGCCTGTTCTAATCGAAAGCAGATTCAGTGAGCAGTTTCTGCAGAGCCACAATCCACTGTTACAGTATATTGGACCAAGGCTGATCTGTGCCTGAACTCCATTCGCAGGCCTCAGCATATTCTTTGATATACCACTCCCCCCCCTCCCCAACCAACATCACAAACACCACAAACACACACACACATACACACACACGTGCACACACACATGCACACACACACACACGTGCACACACACACACTCACACACACACACACACACACACACACACACACACACATACAGGCACACGTACACACACGCATGCATTTGGCAAAAACTTTTGATCTCTAATAGTCCTGATATTCACATATTTTATGAGAGAGAATTTCTTAAAAATGGTGATAGATGAAGGAAACTAGTTCAAGGGTGACAGTATATCTCTCATACCACCTTGGATTACTTTATTGCACTCTGGTAAGAGTGCTGTATTTTCATCACTTTAATCTTCCTAATGAAGTCATCTAATGTGTCATTAAGATCAATGGAAAGAGTGGCACAGAAAAGTCTTGCGCTTTCATTGACTATAGCACATTAAAACAATGCAGAAAAATAACTGATTCCTACTCATTCTCACCATTTAACCGTATGTCAAAACATTATTACTCCTCATGTGAATTTCTGTATGATAGCTAAATTGAATATCTTTGTACATAATTTTACAGCATGGAAATACATGTAATTATTACATTAGCAATTGCTGAGGTAAATAGACCAAACTAACAAAAGGGATCAAATTATGAACTGTGGGAAATATTGAAAACATATGGAAAATTTAACAAGAAACATAGCATTTCACAGGCAATTTGAATGTTATGGATGCCAGCTTAGATAGTGAAAGCAATTGGGAGAAGAATATTTTTCGAGCTGCATGCTTAGTAAGTCAGAAAGAAGAATTGTATAATGTAATCCTTAAACAAATTCCTCAATTATACCCCTGTGAATATTAATACACAGAACCGCAGAGAACTGTTTAAAATTCAAACAAGTTATCAGCCTTTGAGAAATATTTTCACAAATAAAATGGCACTGCTTGATTTGGGCCATAAAATGCATGTAAAGGCATTGCTTTTGCTATGGAGGAAATGCCTCGAAGAGGAAAGTCAATGAACTATTAAATGAGAAATCATCTTGTTCCAGATTTACTATTACATTTCTCCAGTGAGCCATTATCTGATGCAGGGCTAAATCTTCTCATTTTCTGGTGTAATATTCCTATGCATTTCAATAAAGCAGGCAATGATGAATGGGAAGGTATGTGCTTATCATGGATTTTACCACACTGGCGCCTCTTTTGGCAGGAGATGCAACATGATAAACGGACATGCTCTCGACCATCACTGCAAGATAATAGAATCTGTTGCTTTTTAAGCTGTATTTATTTGGGAAAAAAGTGGAAAGATTGGAGAATGAAGAGAATGGTGCCTTTATTTTATTTCCTGATTTATTTGCAAACCCAGTGGCAAATTATTATGTGTGCTCTCTTCAAAGAATCCAATGGGTTTTTACCTCTTGGTGAAGCATAACCCAAGTGAACTGTATTTCACAGCATGATACATCAATAGAGGCTAGTGAACAGTGTCTTAATGTTCTTCCTTCCACTTTTTTGTCCCTATTATTTGAACTTGAGGCATTGACTACCAATGGGACGTAATTAGTTCCATTTTCTTTCAGCAAAGACTATTTTCCTAGCAATATGGCCTGTGCTTCAAGCAAAAACTAATATTACTGATTGCAAAGAACCTGAAGCTGATTGCTTATTACACAAAAGGAAAATGCAGGAAATACTCCACAGGTTGGGTGACATCTATGGAGAGAGAAGCACAGTTAACACTTTAGTTCAATTACCCTTCATCAAAGACAAAATTGTTTGTGTTTCAGATTGCCAGCATTTGTAGTAGTGTGATTTTGTTTTATTTTAATACATGTGGAAATAGCTTTGGATTTTACTAATAATGTTACCCAATGAAGAGGATCAGAATTAAACTGCATTGTTGTGCCCTTATTTCCCAGGGCCTAAAACTGCTAAAATGAATTGCTTCTATCAATTTTCCTTCCTCTTTATAAAACATAGGCCTTTTAAACTGTAGCAGGGCCTATCCACCCCAATCACTTTTCCAGCTCTCATTCCAGCTCGAAACAAAATCAGTTGAGTTTGTAAAATTCAGTTTGGCTGTCTGTGCATATGCACATGTGTGTATCCAGAGCCAAGGGCCAGGTAATGTGGCCAGTACTGGGAGCTGGAAACTGGATCACAGCCAGGAGCATGGGCAAGAAGTAAGGAGGGATGCCATGATCAAGGACTGTGCCTGAACCCATAGCTGAGTAAGTGTGTGTATGCACACACTCGAGTGTGCATGTGTATATGCATACATGTGTGCGTGTGTATATACACGTGTACATATCTGTTTACTAGTACATATACTTGTGCCCACCCATGTTTGCAGAGCCTTGTCTCCAGTTTGTCTTGGTCCCCTTTGCCATCGGACTAAGACCTTGCTCTGTGAAGTCCATTATGGTGTGCAATAGCCACGCCACACTGAAAGAAACTTCCACTCCTCAATCTGACCTTTACAGACAGTCCTAACAGAAACAGACCTGAACATCACTCTGCCATCATAGATCAGACAGAGACTATGATACTTTGCCATTGATATCAGTAACCTGCATAAGACATAATGGGCAGAAGGTGGTCGATTTAAAGACAAGCCTGTGGGCACACGTTCTTCTGGAAGTACAAACTGGAAGACGAATGTTACCTTCATGGAGTGAGCTTCACCATCAAGAATGAACTAGTTCAGTGTCTCAGCAACTCTCCCTGTGGAATCAGCAAATGCTGATGCTTTGTCTCTCTTTGACAAGGAAATTACATACAGTACTTAGGTCATCAGTTGATATACCCCAACCTTCGGACTTGGAAGCTTTGGATGAGGCCAAAGAGGACTCCTACTCTGACCTTGTTAAAATCCTAGTCCTCACTCTACTGGAAAACAAGCTGATCCTCCTGACTGAATAATGCTTGGGTGAGAAGGGACTCATTCCTCTGGCGAGGTGGGATCGACATGTTTAGAAAGGAAGGAATAGGGAAGGCTAACTCCAAAAGGGTCTTCATCCTCCTCCTCTCAATTGGAGCACAGTCGTCAGAAACAATGCTCAGAAGAACAAGCACAAACCTCAAGGCAACACCCCTGGTCTAAGCTCTAAGACCCTAACAGATTATAGCATCGCTCAAGTGAAAGACCGCAAGGATGTTCACATCACTCATGCAATGGAAGTACCTAGGACTGTTGGACTGACCAGCGCCTCATCCATTCTATTATCTCCCATCACCCATCCTAATGAAGGGTCTTTGACCTGAAACTCCACGCAGACAACACCCAAGCTCAGGACTGAACCCAGATCACTGGAACTATGAGTCAGCAACATTAACCACAGCACCACCACAGGACTGAACACATGTCTGCCTTGTAATGAAGCTGTGATGCAGCTGCAGTACCTACTTTAGGATAAGTCTTGAGAAGTGCACCAACTCACGATGGTTGCTCAGCAAACTTCCTGACCCTGAGGGATTAATTCCATGCATATCAACAGTAATTTATTCCGAAATGTTTCAAACTGTAATGATTTTAAAACTAAAAACACATATTATTTTTATACTACAAAAAGTGCTGGAGAAACTCAGCAGGTCAGGCAGCATCTGTGGAGGGAAATGGACTGTCAACGTTTCAGGTCGAGACCCTTCAACTGGACTGAAAGATAGAGGGGAGATAGCCAATATAAAGAGGTAAGGGGAAGGGGAGGAGCAAGAGCTGGCAAACGATAGGTAAATCCAGGTGAGGAGGGGTTGAAAGGCAGATGGAAGGGGGAAAGAGTTGCAGTCTCTTGTGTTTCTGTTATTTTAATAGGCTGATTTATGATATTGCACATTCTACCATAATTTTATGCAAATGTTCCACATTTTATTTAATGGACTGTAAAATATTTAAAATATTGACCGAAAATTGTGCCTCCCGCATTGTGGTTTGATGTCTTTGAAAATTCTTCAATGTGATTGGTTACTCAACCAGTTTGATGACATCACAAGAGAGACTTCTTTGACCAGCCAGTTTTGAAGAGGAGATCCATGTCACACGAATCACAACGTCAACCACCACTGCTTTACCTGCACTTCTGGTCACCTCCTGGCAACGTTTAACACCAAACCAACATTGCATTTTCACTTTAACAAATACATTTGTTAAGCCTGTAAGGAGGATGTAGAAGATACAGAAGACTGAAAGGGTAACATTTGCCACATTTGGGAACTTTTCCACCAGACTCATCCTGGGATTATTCAGGACCCAGGTGTCTGCAGCCACTGGCATTTGGTACGTATGCCCAATTGTGGCCTGTCCCTGTCTCCTGATGAGCCTTGAGATTGGATGTACAGGCACAGATTTGAGGCTGTTCTAGAACATCCAGTAATTTTCACAAATCACTACAGACTCCAGGCCAGCTCTAGAGAGTCCCTTGGTATGAAGACTATATTTCAGACTTTAAACTAATTTCCAATGGATACATTTTTACCAACATATTTCTATTAGTCACCAATATTTTTCATAAAAATGGAGGCAGGAATGATCAGCTCCAGAACACAGCAGTGTGTGAGCTCCCTCTGAGGAGGTCACATCACTAGGACTTGACTAATTATGTGGCATATCTCCTAGAAAAGTATTCTTGGCCATTGTACACAGAGCTCATTTAAACTCTTGGAAAAGTGAATGCTCTAAAACCAATAACATTACTCCTGTAAGGTGTTAGGCTCTCTCAGGTTCACACAACATTGCTGTTGCCAGATTCACACCATGATCTAAGCAGCAATGAAATTCAATATTGTTAACTTATGCATTGAAGATCCTGCCCCTTTCATCCAGAGCCATTCAGTTTTATTGGATGAGATAGCATGTTGCATTTAAGATTACCTTAGTGATATTAATCTCAGTATCTAGTTTCAGTCTTAATTGGCACAGATGCTCAGTAATAATATGGCACAAGTTAACAAGCTCACACAAAGAGACTGATTACATGAGAAGAGGAGAATTTTGCTGCCATTTTAGAGGATTCTCTTCTGTGATTAAATCCCATTTTAAGAGAGAGTTCCTAATCAACAATGGATGTCAGCAAACTTCCAACACTGTATAAAACAAATTTACACTTAAACGTAAAAAGGAATCAAATGTTAACTTACTGCTTATTCATCTGCCAACACTAACAGAGGCAAATTTCACTCTCAACTCCCTTCCACTACTCAAGCCATCTGCTCCCATCATGCCCCACATTATCCAAGTGCTACCAAGAAAACAAACAACTGAAAAATTAAATTGGATAATGTAAAAGTAAAAATAAGTAAATGTATTTCTGGTGAAATTGAATGGTTATGCCAACAGAGTCATCCAGAAACTGGACTACTAATCCAGACAACATGGATTCAGAATGTGAGTTTGAGAATTACAATTCCATTTTAAAAATATGCACCATGTCAGCTTGTATATTGGGTGGTTTGTACAAATTCCATGGACGTAGTTCTGCATCCTGGATTAAGCATCATAATTACTTGAATCAGACTTGGAAATTTCAATTCCACATATGATTTCTCCTTCAATTGTGACAATGTTCCAGATTATTCATCCTCTAAATTAACAATCTATTTTTTAAGAAACCTACAGCATGCAAAATTCATTCAGATAAAAATAGACAGTTCTTTCCTTTGTGACTATACTGGAAACAGTAAACTGCATTTCCTTCAGGCATTATGAATTAGAAATTAATATATTTGTTTAGTGTTTAGTATCAAAAATATGTGGATGTCCTGAGATGTTATTTATCAGGTAACTTCCAATTTGAAAAGCTGTTCATGAAGGGAATATTTTTAATATTTTATTATTCCAACCATAGCTGAGCTCACTTTGAGGTAATTAAATACAAGTAACCAAACCTTAAAGTGTGAGTTACTCACTGAACACCTGTTTCCCAAAATAACGTACTAAATAATTGTAAGGTAATAATCAGCGAAACAGGTCTACAGCGGATGTCATCTCCCTGGCCCTACACTCAGCTCTGGAGCATCTGGACAGTAAAGACACATACGTTAGACTATTGTTTATTGACTACAGCTCTGCCTTCAATACAATAATTCCAAGCAAGCTTGTCACCAAACTCCGAGACATAGGACTGAACACCTCCCTCTGTAACTGGATCCTTGACTTTCTAACAAACAGACCACGATCAGTGAGGATAGGCAGCAATACCTCTGGCACGATTATTCTCAACACTGGTGCCCCACAAGGTTGCGTCCTCAGTCCTCTACTCTACTCCCTATACACTCATGACTCTGTGGCCAGATTCTGCTCTAATTCCATCTACAAGTTTGCAGATGATACCACCGTTGTAGGCCATATCTCAAACAGCAATGAGTCGGAGTACAGGAAGGAGATAGAGAGCTTAGTGGAATGGTGTCATGACAACAACCTTTCCCTCAATGTCAACAAAGCAAAAGAGCTGGTCATTGACTTCAGGAAAGGGGGTGGTGTACATGCACCTGTCTACATCAATGGTGCTGAGGTCGAGAGGGTTGAGAGCTTCAAGTTCCTGGGAGCGAACATCACCAACAGCCTGTCCCGGTCAATTCACATAGAAGCCACAGCCAAGAAAGCTCACTAGCGCCTCTACTTCCTCAGGAGGCTAAAGAAATTTGGTTTGTTCCCTTTGACTCTCACCAACTTTTACGGATGCACCATAGAAAGCATCCTATCTGGATGTATCACGGCTTGATACGGCAACTGCTTTGCCCAGGACCACAAGAAACTGAAGAGAGTTGTGGACACAGCCCAGCACATCATGGACACCAGCCTCCCCTCCTTGGACTCTGTCTTTACCTCTCACTGTCTTGGTGAAGCAGCCAGCATAATCAAAGACCCCACCCACCCGGGACATTCTCTCTTCTCTCCTCTTCCATTCGGTAGAAGATACACGAGCCTGAGAGCACGTACCACCAGACTTAAGGACAGCTTCTACCCAACTGTGATAAGACTATTGAACAGTTCCCTTATACAATGAGATGGACTATGACCTCATGATCTACCTTGTTGTGACCTTGCACCTTATTGCACTGCACTTTCTCTGTAGCTGTGACACTTTGTTCTGTTACTGTTTTTACCTGTACTAAATCAATGCACTTTGTACTAACTCAATATAACTGCACTGTGTAATGAATCAACCTGTACGATCGGTTTGTAAGACAAGCTTTTCACTGTACCTCGGTACAAGTGACAATAATAAACCAATACCAATGCCAATAAAGTAGATTGTGGGGATTTGGTACCAAATGAAAATGGCAAATGATGTATGCTGTTATTTAATCATTGTTGAGGGTTGGGTGTGGGAGAGGTATGAAGTGTTACAGTAAGTGTAGAGGGTTTAATCAATTAATAGCCAATGAATTACTGTAAAAACCTAACTGGTATCAATATTGTTCTTAAAAACATGGGAACAAGAAGAAAATTTCAGCTTGGGAAGTTGTCCTTCATTGAATTAGATCAGGGTTGGTCTTCATGTCATCTCCATTTGCCTGCCTCTGTCCTGCATCCCTTGACACTCAGTCTCATCTTAACAAAATATTATTCATCTCAGTACTGAGAGTTCAATTGATCCCAAATCCATCTTCCTTTAGGAAAGGAGATCCAGCTCTCTGGAACACTATCTTCTTGTACCAAATTCCCTGACCAGAGGATATTCTCTCCTCCACCCTACTGAATCTTTTTATCATCGTACACTCCTCACATTGATCACCTCCCAACTTTCTAAACTCAAATATGGGTTGTATTTATGTACCATCCTTATGATATAACCCTTCCAGCCCTGGATACAAAAGCTTGAAAGCACATACCACCAGACTCAAGGACAGCTTTTATCTGACTGGATGGTACGCAAACAAAAGCTTTTCATTGTATCTCGGTAGATGTGACAATAATAAACCAATACAATCAAGTTAATTGTTCTTGCAGCCTCTTTATGACTAATATATCTCTCCTAAAACTTGATACCCAGGACTGTGCACAGTATAACAAATGAGATCATAGAACCATAGAGTCAGAGAGTCAGAGCATGGAAGCAGACTCTTCAGCTCCCCACGCCTGTGCCAACCATCAAGTACCTCTATACTAATCTTATTTTCCCACACTAGGCCCGTAGTCGTGTGTGCCATGGCATTCCAAGTACTCATCCGAATACTTCTTAAATGTTGTGACAGTCTCTGCCTTCACCACTCCCTCAGTGAATTCCAGGTTTCAACCAACATCTGGGTGATTTTTTTTCTTTCAAACCCCTTTTAAATCTTCTACCCCTCAGCTTAAATCTATGCCCTCTGATTAAAGATATCTTTGCTAATGGGGGAAAATTCTCATTATCGACCCTACCTATGCCTTTCATAATTCTGTGTACCTCAATCATATCCCGACTTAGCCTTCAATACTCCAAGTAAAACAAACCCCATCCTATCCAGTCTCTCCTCATAATTGAAACACTCCATCCCAGGCAACGTACTGGTGAATCTGCTCTGCACCCTCTCCAGTGCAATCAAGTCCTTCCTATATTGTGGTTTCCAGCTGCACACAGTACTCCAGCTATGGCCTCATTTAGGTTTCATGTAGTTGTGCCATAACCTTCCTGCTCTTATATTCTGTGTCCCAGCTAATGAAGACAAGCAAACGTCTTAAACACCTTATTGACCCATGCTGCTTCCTTTAGGAATCCTTGGATATGTACATCAAGGTCTCTCTGTCTTTCAGTAATTCCTAGGATCCTACCATTCATTGTGTACATCCTAACCTCGCTAATCTGCCCAAAATGCTCCCATACTTTCAGGATTAAATTTCATCTACCGTTGCTCTGCTCTTCTTACCAACTCATCCATATTGTTCTGTAGTCAAAGATTACTGTTCTCATTATCAACAACACCACCAATTTTCCAGTCATCTGCAAACTTGCTAGCCATATCTCCTACATTCACATCCATGTTATTTATGTATGTAACAAACAACACTGATCCCTGTGGTATATAATGGTCACAGGCTTCCAATTGCAAAAATAACCCTGTGCCTCCTATCACCAAGCTAACCTCAGATCTAATTTGCCAAATTGCTCTGGATATCATAGGCTTTTACCTTCTGGATGAGTCTCCATGTAGGACCTTGTCAAAGGCCTTACTAAAGTCAAGGTAGTCTATATCAAATGCACTACCCTCATCAACAAAGTTAACTCTTTGAAAAATTAAATCAAATTAGTAACACAGGATCTTCCCTTAACAATGTAGTGCTGATGATCCCTATCAATCCCCGCCACTCCAAATGCAAATTAGTCTTGTTCCTCAAGAATGTTTTCAGTAATTTCCCTACCACTGATGTTGGACCCGCTTGTACATAATTATCTAGCTTATCCCTGCTGGCCTTCTTGAATAAAGGTACTAAAATTGCTGTCATCTTGTCATCTCGCACCTCTTCTCTCGCCAGAGAAGAGGTCTGGTTAAGGCTCTGATAACCAAAACATTGTTTCATCATACATGAATTTCAACCTCTTGAAAAGTCTACCTTCTATTAACCTGTTTGATAATGTAGCATAAGAAATAAAAGCAGGAGTGTCTGCTCCACCATTCACCAAGGTCATGGATGATCTTTTACTTCAGTTCCACTTCCCTGCACAAACTCCATATTCCCTGAGAAATTGATAGAATTTTAAATAGGAAAATCTTGAATATAGTGACTGAGCCTCCACAGTCCATTTGGGCAGTGAATTCCAAAGAAATTTCACATCTCTGCCCTAAACAACAAATCCTTTATTTTGAGACTGTGACCCCCTGACTGCATATAGGGGAATTATCATTCCTGCATCTATTTTGTCAAGCCCTGTAAGAATTTTGCATGTTTCAATGAGATTACTTCTCTTTCTTCTAAACTCAAGAACAATTGGTTGTTTTTTAGCAACAGTAGTAATGAAAGGCATTAAATTACTATGAGTTTGGAATTACAAAATAAATAAATAGTGCAAAAAAAAAAGAAATAATGAGGTAATGTTCATGGGTTCATGGACCGTTCAGAAATCTGATGGTGAAGCTGTTCCTAAATCTTCGGGCTCCTGTACCTCCTCCCCAATGGTAGTAACGAGAAGAGGGCATGTCTCAGATGGTTAGCGTCCTTAGTGATGGATGCCACCCTCCTGAGGCACCATCTCTTGAAGATGTCCTCGATAGGGGGGAGAGTTATGCCCGTGATGGAGCTGGCTGAGCCTACAACCGTCTACAGCCTCTTGCAATCCTGTCTACTCTGGTACTTCAATCCTCCTGTAATAAGAGCCAATAAGCTGCAACTGCAGATTAACTTTGAGTGATTACTTTAGAAAGATACTTGTCTAATGGTCTTAAAATTTTTTACACTTAGTTTCCAAAAGCTCTTTGCTCCTTCACAAATCCTACTCACAACATCACGTTCCACTTTTTTTCTCATATTCAAAATTGATGATCTTACACCTTTAAATATATCACTTTATTCACTAGAGTTTTGCTTAAACCCTCCGTTAAATTCCTTTCTAGCTGCTCCGCATAACTTTGCATCTTCTACAAAATTAGATTGATAACTATATCACTGTATAGAGTGATATACTCTGGGTAATATCACTGATCACATTCGATCATCAAAATAATATCTTTCATCCTCACTCTCTTGATTCTTGCATTTCAACCTATGATCAACCTGTAATTACAAGGGCACATTCAATTGTTTGAGCTTTCATTCTGGCAAATAATTAATTATGTAGAACTATGCAAGTCCATGTACACCAGATTCATATACACTTCCCTGTCTAAGGAAAGGGGAACTGCCATTCCTTATATTTCGTCTATGTGTGACTCCAATCCTAAATTAATGTGATTGACTCTTAACTATTGTCTAGGCCACCCAACCTCATCATTCCATAGGGTCAGTGGTGGTTCAGGAAATAGATCCAGGGAAACTAGAATTAAAGAATAAAGGGAAACACAGTAATCTGCCACATTTACTCTTTTAATGCTCAAAGGAGACTTTATTTCCTTCCTTCCTTATCGCCTGAGAATATGGCTCTTTTCATGGTCAGATGTTGGGTATGGTTTCCAAACCTTCCCAAATGAAGATTAATGCCTGTAAATCAGTTCCACTCTGACCAGATAAGTAACACCCATTAATGTTGCCAGGGTGCATCGTGCACTTCACCTGTGGAAAGTGAGAAGACACATAATAAAATTCCCTCCATAAGGAATTACTCATCAGCGACCTTAATGGCAATTCAGGTGGTCAACAGTTGATCCAGCTGTGAAAATCTACCCACCATATACACACAGAACTTGATAATAACCAAAATCCAGCATAATTTCGCCTAAACTGCATCAAGGATACAGCATAGAATTTACCCTGAGCAAAAAGAATAAACTGCTGGAAGAACTCAGCAAGTCAAGCAGCATTTGTGCGGGCCAAGGGATTGTCAATGTTTTGGGTTGAGACCTTAGATCAGGACCAGAAATGTCAACCATTCTTTTGCTTACACGGCTACTGCTCAACCCACTAAATTATTCCAGCAGTTTATTTATTTTTTGCTTCAGATTCCAGCATCTGCATTTGCTTGTGTCTCCATAGAACTTACCCACATTGATTCAGTTCATCCAACAGTACCATCACCAGAGATCAAATGGCAACATCTATTTCTTCTGAAAGTCTTCAAACCATATCTGACAGTGGATTATCCACTGAATTTTATTCATGACTTTTATCACTAAAAAGCAAAATATTCAATTGGCTCCAGATAATCAAGAAATTTGCTGCATTTATTTGTTTTCTTAGCTGTAGGATAGAAGGATAGCCTGTTGAGCAAAAGCTATTTTCCTGTTGCTGTGCTAGGTTACTGTATAGTTGCAAATAAGGAAAAAAAATGAACATACTGGCTTTCATGTGTTGTAAAATACATATATATTTTAAAATAATAGCCAGATGAAACTTGTGCAACTTTCAGGTGATGAAAACCAATTTATGTTGAGGGCATTTATTAATATTATTTGCTATTCTCTTTGCAGTGAAATCAAAGCATGCAGCCAAGACCTCAAGCATAAAATGTCATCAAGGAAGACTTTGTATATCAGTGGAGGTTAGGGTATTGAGGAACATATAAGGAAAGAAGATAAGCAGTTTTATAATTTTGAGTTATCCTTGATGTCCTATTCAATTTTCATTCCAAAATCAACACCACGATCTAGTCATGACTACAATCAGGTTCTTTGGAGCTCACTATGGGTTTAATTCCTACATTACTTTAGCGACTACACTGTAAAAGTATTTCATTTGATGTAAAGAACACTGAGGAATCCCAAGGATGTGAAGGGTACTTATAGAAAGGTAGGTCTCTGTTTCAGTTTTTTTATCAAGGAAAGAGTGGTTTAGAGGAATAGGCAAGCATTCCTCCATGAAGGGATCAAAATGATTTTGACAACAAAGTGAATTAATTTGGTTAAGCTCACAAAAATTAGTCATCACAAGGCATAACAAGGAGCTTGTGTCTGTTCAATGTCATCAATCGTTACTGGTATTCTGTCTCGGCAAAGGGTCTCTGGTGTCATTCACATTGGCTTCTTGGTTGTCAATGAATTATAAAGTAGAAATGGACCTCAAGGACTGCAACAACAATTAGCGAGCTTCAAAAGCAATTGCATTCAGCTCCATTTTATGCAATCAATCAAATAGAACACTGAAGTCTCTGGGGATGATTTCTGTTGTTGTACATCTTAATGGATGGAAAGCACTAGTCATGCTAAAAGCATGGTCTTGGGGGGTGGGGTTACTTACTCCAAAAGCACCTTGTAAAGCACATCCACTCAATCAATTTCCCTCAACATCACACCAACAAATACAATGTAGCATGGGATATTAACCATGAGATAGCTGGAGAGGACCAAAACATCTTCATGCTTAGCTTAACCATTGTAAGTCAACAATAATAGCTAATCAATCTTCCTTAGGGAATTCTAACAGCATGTTGATAGTGGTTTCAATCCACCAGGAGCAAAAGGGGCTTTATAGAAGATTACAAAAGCCAACCTGAAGATATTGAGAAGATTTAGACTTAATTCAGATGAATAGCCCAACAACTGTTGATTTCATAGAGTCATGGAGTCAGGAGTAATACCGCATGGAAACAGGTCCTCTGGCGTATTGAATCCATGCCAACAGTCAACCACCATTTTAGTTGATGTTTAAAGATAAAACAGGATAATAAGATTTAAGAGGGTCCTTTGACCTGTGACATTAAAACTTTGATTAAAAACAATTATTTCATTTTGGAGGCATTGTTAAGCCAATTACATGCAGCATATGATCAAATGCTGAACTCTTAATTGAAGAAAGCACTTCAATGTAAGAAGATAGAATGATAATTATTAGATCTAGAGTAGATATAAAAGAAGTGGGCTTCCATTCTACAAACATAGTCCATTGGATTTTTTAAACCCAGTATAGAGTCACTTGGCTCCATTTTGGGGAACGTAATGCTCCAAACAACAGACATTTATACTTTTCCCTTGACATCCTAGGGATCTGAGAAAGGCTTTTGTCACCAGAGGGTGGCTTCAATCCGTAACACAGTCTCTGAGAAGGTGGTGGAGGCAGATACTCTCACAACACTTAAGAAGCATCTGGACAAGCACTTGAATTGCCAAGGCATAGTAGGCTATGGACCAAGTGCTGATAAATAGGATTAGTGTAGATAAGTACTTGATAGTTGGCATGGACATGGGCCATGGGGCTTGTTTCTGTGCTGTATGAGTCTAAATCTTTAACCCCTCCATTCTTACAATTTACCATCCTAATCCAACTACATTTATCACTTCAAAATTAGGCCATTCTGCCCTTTGAGTCTGCCATCTCTCCAATATGTGACTCTCTTTCCAAGAGCTCAGTGTTTGAATCCCTCCAAACAGATTCTGCCCTTTGTGGCACAGAAATCTTTATCAAATGTACAAATGACATACTATGCAACCCTGGCCATCCTAAACTATCATTGTTTATCTGTCCCAGGTGCCTTTCAATTTTTCTTCTGTATGCACCCACGTCATCAGTGATATCATCCAGGAATGCATAAAAACATTATAATAGGAGCAGGAGGAGCCATATTGTGCCTTGGGTCTGCACCACTGTCCAACAGCTTGGGAGACACTTCTCAGGGAAGGCAGATATTGATGATAAAATTATCCATTGTGCTCAGTGCACCAGCACACACACTGGCCTACTGAGGAAAATTGTATCTCCACTAAATCCTCCAAATCTATTGAAAAGATAAACAAACCATTATCACCATCCTATTCCAGTTTAACATTCTGAGCACTGAGGTCTTAATTGCAATCAGTTGGCTCTGCTGTGTAGAACACATTGTTCACATGCCTAAAATGAGACTGCTGAAACAAACACTTTATTCCAAGCTTTACCACAGCAAGGGATTAACAGTTGTTCAACGGAACAGATTCAAGGATGTTCTAAAACCTTCCTTGAATAAATACAACATCCTCACTGACTCCTGGAAACTTCTGGCCTTTAACCACTCAAAGTGGAGAAGGTGCATTTGGGATGGTATTGAGAACCTCAAGTCCATCGATCAGATGTCGGATAGCACAGAAATTCAGAATAAATGGAATGAAAATCAAAAAGTTGCAGATGCTGGAAAATTGAATAAAAACAGAAAATGATGAAAACGTTCAGAAGATCAAGGAGCATCTGTGCGTAGGGAAACAGAATTAACATTTCAGGTTGAATGCTCTTCATCAGGTGGTCTGATTTTTCTATCAGCGGAATTGTCCCTGTTTCTCATATTCTCTGATTTTATTTTAGATTTCCAGCAATCACAGCTTTTTTCTTTTGCTTTTCTCTCTCTTTTCCTTTTGAAGAAATCTTCTCTCTTTTCCTTTTGAAGAAAGGATTTATGGCAGCATTGGTTGACAGAGGTATGTTGGCCAGAACAATGGGAGAAACACCATTCTTGAAATATCCCATGAAAACAGTGCACTAATTATGTCAGCTTAAGTTTGGTGTTCATATCCTGAAGTAAAGCTGGAACACCAACCTTCTAACTCAGCTGCTGCTTGGCTGCCACCAAACGTTTGAACTAGGAGGAGGAGTAGGCCACTCGGCCCCTCAAGCTTGCTCCTCCATTTAATATGTTCATGGCTGATCTTACTGTTACCTGCAAACCTGTCTATCCATAGTAACCTTTCATCACTTGCTTATCAACAGTCTATATTACTCAGTCTTAAAAAAATATTGAAACACATTGCTTCTACCCTCCTTTGAGGAAGAGAATTCCAAAGACACATCAATCTTAGAGCAAGGAAAATGGTGTCTCACTTCTGCCTTGAATGGGTGATCCTTTACTCTTAAACAGCAGCCCTTGGTTCCAACTGCTCCCACAAGAGGAAATATCCTCTTCATATCTATCCCATCAGAATGTCTGAACTCCCTGTGCACTGATTGGACAGGTCATTCTCTTCACTGCTGAGACAGCAAAAGCCCCTGGTCTTTGTGATCCAGGCACCAGCAAGAATTTTTGCTGCATGGTAGAAGACTTCTGGTTGGGTTTAGGAAGGAATGGAGTCAGTGGTTCAGTTTGAGACTTGCAAACAGCATGCAACTGCTTTGGGGCAGTGGAGGGAGGAGGATTCCTGCAGAGCTTCTTTCTTGGAAGATTTAGTACTGTGCATTTGGAACTGCATATACCACAATAGAGACATTTGCAGAGTAGGTAATAGAAAGGTACAATTTGGCCTTTAATTCCTTGTCCACTGTCTTCTACAATGTTACAAATAGGTTACAAATGTTATAAATTGGAAAACTATTTTTAACTCTCACAGGTAGGGGAAGGAGGGAAGAGGTACAGGAGCCTAAAGATCCACACTCAACATTTCAGGAACAGCTTCTTCCCCTCTGCCATCAGATTTCCGAGCGGCCCATGAGCCCATGAACACTACCTCATTATTTCACTTTTGCACGCTTTATTTACTTTTGTAATGTTTATGTCTTCATGTCTTGCACTGTACTGCTGCCACAAAACAACAAATTTCACAACATATGTCAGTGAGAATAAACCTGATTCTGATTCTGAACTAACATATTTTTTTGCTCTGCTTTCCATTGTAGGAGACTATCTGAATTTCAATATCCAATTGGAAGTCAGTCAACCAAAAGCTCTGTAAGTGTACTCTTGTTGTTTCAAGGAACATTCAAATAGACTAATAACTCAAACCAATATTAAGCATATTTTAGTATTAGAGGATGGGAGAGATGCCGTGCATGGTTAATTGCATTGCAACAAAAATATCAACAATAATTTTGGGAACTGACTCCTGAAACATTAATATTGATTGGAACAGCTAGTCAATGCAGTTAAAAAGCATTAGCAGATGCATGGACTGTGTACCTTAGAACCATTCAATGTGGTATCAGAGTGATAATCTATTCCCCTTACTCTCATCAGTGTGCTAACAATATAGAATGAATGCCTGTTTCAATAATCAGAAATATAAATGCTTTGAGATATTGTCTGAAAGCTGCGCTGAAAATGTGCAGGAGCCTTGTACCTAAACTAACTGTTGAAATCTTAGTTTTACATGTTTTTATGCACCCTTAATTTATATTATCAAACATACAGTCCTATGTTAAATAAACTAAAAGGATAATTAATTTTTATACACTATTGCACGCATTTATGTGCACCATAAGGACATTTTGTGTCATCTATATTAAGCTTCCCTCATTATCATAATAAATTATTTGGGATGAAATCTAAACTCCAAATAAGATAGTAATCAAGCATGAATTCAATGTCATGCTAAACACTTAAAAGTAAATTGTGGATGTAATCCAAAGCTGGTATAAGCTACTCCACCCCAACAATCCCAATGTTTTAGTACAGTATATCTACAGAAAAGCAATATTGTGCTATGGGTTTATGCATGTAGGAAGAGAGTTGAAATTATAGACACGTTTTAAGTCAGCTTGAAACAGTTTCATATCTTTCTACCAAAACACAACGGTAGTGTAGCGGTTAGCGCGACGCTATTACAGCACCAGTGATCGGGGTTCAATTCCTGTCGCTGTCTGTAAGGAGTTTGTACGTTCTCCCGTGTCTGCGTGGGTTTCCTCCGGGTGCTGCAGTTTCCTCCCACATTCCAAAGACGTACGGGTAGGTTAATATGGATTTAAAATGGGCGGCGCGGACTCGTTGGGCCAGAAGGGCCTGTTACCACGCTGTAAGTAAAACTTAAGATTTAAAAATTTAAATATCCTCTAAATCACTACATCTGGAACCCAAGTATTCCAAATGGCAGCAACTTAAAATACCAGCAGATGTGCATTTTGCCATTTTAAAGGAGTCCATAACTTCAACTTTGTCTTTTATCCCTGGATATTGACATCTAAATGTATGCAGAGCAGTGAACTTTCTATCTGATGTAAGATCATCTTGCTGAAGATTAACACCGTTTCTCCTTTCACAGATGCTGCCAGACTTGCTGACAATTTCTTGCATTTTTTTGGATTTTTTACTACAAGGATGCTTTGTGGATATTCGCTCAGATTATCAAAGAAATAATTATTTCTTTTTCTCATTTGATTTTAGAACAAACTGCTGGCATACCTATGAAAGACTTTGAGTTAAAGATTCACATTTAAACTATTACAAATCTTTTTTTTTCTAATTCTAAGACACAGGGCAAAAAAGTAGGGGGTAGAAAAAATGTATTGTTCCACTGGAAAAAAACAAATTGTGACTTTTCTTGTAAAGCAGTTGATTATTTCTAAACAAGTTGGAAGATGAATTAATGAAGTAGTTCAACCGTAAGTTTCAACTATTTCACATCCAAAAATACATCAAGAATTGTGCTGATAGTATGTTAGAGCATCATTCCCTTTACATGGAGCATGGAATGGTGAGGCAGCTACCTCACAACTCTATAAAGACAGAAGTTCAACCCTGACCTTGAATGTTCTGTGTGGAGTTTGCATGTTCTCCCCTTGACCACTTGGGTTTTCCCCAAGTGCTCTGGTCTCCTCCCACATCCCAAAGATGTACTGGTACAATAATTGCAGGCTATAAATTAGAGTTAAGGTAGGCATGTGGCCAAAGAACCATAGGGGACTTAATGGGCATGTAAATGTGAATAAGCTGCAGAATTACAGGGCAAAAGGAGAAGAGGAATGCTCCTGGTGGGATTGCTTTGCTGGTAGATGGCATGACCTGAGAGGTCTATTGGCTGCCTTCTGTGCCACAATTAGTAAGTAAAACACACATTTTACCAACTGATGTGTCTCTCTCCCAGTATAGCCACTGAAAAACACTCCATCATGGGTTTGCAACGGACAATAAGAGATGAGGAATGACTTGTACTGCAGCTGTAAGTACATATAAAATAGCTACCTAGCAGCCATCTGGACAATCCAGCCCACTATGTTTATTTCCCTGTTAACAATAGCACAATTCTGGATCATAACAATAAAGCTCAATTTTAACTGAGAAACACAGCATTATCATTTTGGCACAATGACCTTTTGTCTTTGTTCTGATGGAACTGTAGCTGTTTTTTGTATTATAATTTATATTGAACCTAACCCTAGCTAAAGATAATAGCAGCTAATTGATGTTCAAACTGTTCAAATTGCCAAAGCCTTTGACAAGCAGCAGGCTGCAAAATTGTAATTGATATTAGTGTAAATGGTTAGTGCAATTTTGCCAGCAGAATACTGTATGCACTATGTTTATCCTCCCTCTATCACAGTAGGTTTTATCAAGGAGACAAGAAAAATGCTGACCCTTTAAGGATAACTCTTAACAATTAACAACCTGAGTGATTTCAGATATCACAGCTTAAAGCAAAATCTGTCAGAGTCAAACATTCTTGTGAAATAAGTGCAAACTGCTGGCCCATTTGGAGTTGAGAGGCAGCATTAAAACTACCCATTAATCTCTTTTATTCATGCATCACCTGGTAGATCTGCACATGATGTATCCATTGTATGACTGTGTCAGTCCTGTACCCTCAACATCAAGGCAGCATTTGACCATGTGGCATCAAAGCTGAAGTCAATGGACATCAATAATTGGGCTCATACCTTGCACAAAAGATATAGTTGACCTGAAGTCAATCCTCCCAATTCCAGAATATTACTGCAGAATTTCCTCAGGGCAGTATCCTGTGCCCAACCACTTTCAGTAGCTTCGTCAAAGACTTTACTTCCATCACAAGGTCAAAAGCAGGAAGTTCATTGAACATAGAACATAGAACACTACAGAACAGTACAGGCCCCTCAGCCCACAATGTTGTGCCAACATTTTATCCTGCTCCAAGATCTATCTAACCCTTCCCTCCCATATAGCCCCCCCATTTCTCTATCATTCATTGATGACGACATGAAGTTCAATTCCATTCACAATTCCTCAACAAATGAAACAGTCCATGCTTGCATTCAGCAAGACCCAGACAACATTCAGGCATGGGCTGACAGGTGGCAAGTAGCATTTGTGCCTGAAAACTGCCAAACAATGATCATCTCTAACAAGAGAGAGTCTAACCATCTATCCTTGACATCCAATGGTATTACCATCTCTAAGTGGCTCACCATTAAAGTCTAGGAGAGGGAGGAGGGGTCACAATTGACCAGAAACTCAACTGCATTAACTACGTATGTACTATTATTAAGAAAACAAGTCAGAAACTAGGTATCCTATGGCAAATATCTCCTGACAAAATATTTCATCCATTGGCAAGGTACAAGTCAGGAGTATAATGGAATACACTCCACTTGCCTAGATGAGAAAAGTAGCTCAACACCATCTGGGACAACACAGCAACATGATAGGCACCCCATTAGCCACCTTAAAATTCAGTCCTTCTATTACCGGTGTACAGTTACTGTAGTGTACACCCTATTTCAAAATGTACTCCAGTTCCTTACTTTGGCTACTCTAACAGCCCTTCCCAAACCTGCAACCTCTACCACCATGGAGGACAAGGACACACAACCACCTATAGTCTTCCTTCCAAGTTGCACCATATCTTGATTTGGAAACATTCGTCACCTTCACTCAATCTAAACCCAACAGCACTGTGGAAGCACCTTCACCAGAAGGATTACAGTGGTTCAAAAGGCAGCTCACCACCATCTCCTCAGGGACAATTGGGGATAGGCAATAATTAATGCCCAAATCACAAAAAAAATTTAAAAAACTCTGACCTGCCTGTTCATATCCGTATAAATTCAGTTCAATCTCCACAAAAATATCAAATAGCAAGAGCAAATAAACTCCAAGCCTGATTACCCCTGTATTATGGAAATATTTCAGCGGCACAATTCATGTTTAGGCAGTTATCAACCTGAGGAAATGCAGTGAAAAACATTAATGATCATGGTGGCTGTAAAAATCACTCAATCAGCTCAGCCTTACAGCAGTTAATTCAAGTCCATATGCCAGTTCCTGCATTTCTGTGCACTTCAGGTTTTTTTTCCTCAAGTGCTTCAGCCTGTGATGGTTTCTATTTCAATTGCAAGCAAATAGACCCTTTGTAATATATTCAAAAGGCACAGCAAATGGGAGTAGCACATGGACCTCTCTGCTAAAAGAATCAGTACCATAATTATAATAAATACATTTTAATAAGATTTGAACAGTAGAATGGAGAAGATGAGATCAATTGGAAGTAGTGATTAATCTCCAACATGTTTGCAAGAAGAAGAAAAATGTGGAAGCATGTAATAAGTAGCTCATTTTGAGGCCTTGAATGGATTTAGCTGAAGTAGGGGTGGTGATTCACAGATAATAAATAGCAAAGTGTATGAACAGCTTGTGAGTACCAACTTGGCCATCTCTCAGGACTACAGATGATGGCCACCAAGTCACAAGCCAATTTAAGATTGGTGTGAGAACAATTTGAAAAATTACTGGCCATACCATCTATCATTATGATCAAGGTCACAGAGCAGATGCAACTGAGAAATGTGGAAGAGATCTGCAGAATTAGTTGATTCACCAAGGTAATGAAGGACGGACCAAACAGAACATCTAAAGAGATTGATGTGAAGGGCTCCATTAATTTGCTCTACAGAGTCCAAAGCAATGTGGTGAAATGGCAGCAGCTCAGCACAACTAAAGAATGTGGCAACAGCTATCATCTACCAACAGAAGCAAGAGGATGAAACCAAAGCAACCATTATGGAATTCCTACCATTCACCAGGAAATATTGATGAGGGAAAATCAAAATAATGCAGATGCCTGAAATCTGAAATATAATCAGAAAATGCTGGAAATACTCAGCTGGTAAGGCAGCATCTGCGAAGACAGAAGTCAAATCAAGTCAAGTTTATTGTCAATATGCACAAGTAGAGTGAGGTACAGATACAATGAAAAACTTCCTTGCAGAAGCATCACAGACATGTGGATTCAGACAACAACACACAGAACATAAGGCAGTGAAGAAAAAATGGACTGTGCAAAACAAGACATTAGTGCAAAAAATACAATCAGAGACAAGTCCATGGTAGTACAAGAGGTGGTCTGTAGTGTTCTGTTACAGAGGTAGGATTAGGGTTGTGCAGGTCGGTTCAAGAACCTGATGCTTATAGGAAAGTAGCTGGTCCTGAACCTGGTGGTGTGGGACTTCAGGTTTTTGTACCTCCTGTCTGACAATGGCAGTGAGAAGAGAGCATGGTAGTAGATAGTGGGGACCCTTGATAGGATGCTTTATAGATGCATGTAGATGCTTTCAGTGGTGGGAAGGGCTGTGCCATGATGGACCATGCTGTGTCCACCACTCTCTGCAGCCTCCTGCATTCCTATGCATTGGAATTGCCATACTAGGCCATGATGCAATGATTCAGGATACTTCAATAGTGCATCTGTAGAAGTTCATTAAAGTATTTGGTGACATGCTAAATCTCCTTAAGCTTCTAACAAAGTAGAGGCACTGGCATGCCTTCTTTGTGATTGCATCTATGTGCAAGGCCCAGGATAGGTCATCCAAGATACGCAGGAATTTGAAACTGCTAACTCTCTTCACCTCTGACCCACCGATGAGCACTGGTATGTAATCTCTCGAGGTCCCCTTTCTGAAATCAACAATTAGTTCTTTGCTTTTGTTGATGTTCAGCATGAGGTTATTATTGTGGCATCTCTCAACCAGGTGTTCTAACTCATTCCTGTTCATTGACTCATCAACACCCATGATTCGGCCAACAACAGTAGTGTCATCTGTGAATTTGTAAATGGTATTGGAACTGTGCTTAGCCACACAGTCATGCGTGTAAAAAGATGAGAGCAGGCGGCTAAGCACACAGCCTTTAGGTGCACCTGTGTTGATCATCAGTGAGGAGGAGGCGTTGTTACTGATCTGTACTGACTGAGGTCTGCCAATGAGGAAGTCAAGGATCCAGTTGCAAAGGGGGGATAGAGGCCCAGGTCTTGGAGTTTGGTGATAAGTTTGGAGGGGATGATTATATGAAATGCTGAGCTGTAATCAATGAACAGTAGCCTGACGTATGAACTGCTGATATCCATTTAGTCCAGAACAGAGTGGAGAGCATCGAAACAGCATCTACCATTGACCTGTTGTGGTGATTTAATGCTTCAGTTTGATAACCTATTATTAGAAATATTTACAGGAGTCCTTTTCATTGCTTAGAAAATATCATTGATGCATCCCCAGGCAAAATATCACTTCAAAAGAAAACAAAGGACTCCCCCCAACAAGGTCTTTATTATTTATATTTGCAACTTAATTCTTTTAAACAATGTGAAATTGCTCAAACATTTTCAGATTTGAAAGCCAAAAGAGACTCGTCCATCTTGTGCATCAGCTCCTTAATAGATTGCTAAATAGAATGAATGAAGATAGAATGCCATTTAGGCTTCTTGCTATATCACTAATGGAGTCAAACAATACTGAGTGCTTGCAGCTAAATGCTTCTGATGAAAATTCATTGTCTTGCAGAGCACTTCTAGCACATTTGGTTTCTAAACTCTTTGGTCTATGCTTCATGACTACATTAATGACACAAATATAAACCTCATGATGGGGTTTTGCATATACTTCAAAGAACCACCAAAGAATGGAAAAGCACAGAAGTGCACCTGGAATCCAGCAGAGGTGAGAACTGATAGATTTAGACTTATGAACCTCTCAGTGACTCTCAGTTTTATGATGAAACTTCGGACAATATGGGTTTGTATCCACTGGAGTTCAGAAGAGTGGGAGGAAATGTTTGAAACATATAAGATTTTGAGGTGTCTTGACAGGGTGGGTGGGGAGAGGATGTTTCCTCTTGTGGGAGAGTCTAGAAGTAGGGGTCAATGTTTAAAAGCAAAGCTTCATCTGGTTAAGACAAAGATGAGGCAATTTATTTTTCTCTCAGGATTGTGACTCCTTGGAACTCTCTTTCTCAAAAGTTGGTGAAAACAGTCTTCAGATACTTCTAAGGCAGAAGTAGATAGTTTCCACCTGTGTTCCTAGAGGTAGAAAGCAGGTAATCACATTTGACAAGAAATCCTAGATTTCTTCGAGAATGTAACAAGCAGAGTCGATAGAGAGGAACTTGTAGGTATATTTTGATTTCTGAATGGCATTTAACAAGGTAACACATAAACGCCCATGCATTAGACAAGAGCTCACTGTTCTCATGGTGTTCATGATAAGTTATTTGAAAATGGGACTGTCACCTGGCACATTTTCATCTCCATTTGGAAGCACATCATACTTTGGAAAGTTTTCCTTTAGCAATACAGAAGTACCCACAGAACTATCAGTTTTCTTTCTAAGATTTACATGAAGTGAGTAATTGGCATTTTAGAACGTTTTTTTCTAATTTTAAGCTGTTTTGAATCCATCCCTTTGCGAAAGGGTAAAGCACCCTAAATGTGTGGTTGCAATTTCCAGGGAAGTGATAAATGTTTTACATCCTTTAGCATCACCTCTTTAGAAAATTTAAATCTACTTGAACTAAAATCTTCAAAAAATTGCTATCAATCACTTTATCTGTAATGTAAACGAAGAGGGAATACTGATCAGATCCCAATGTCTCCTATGACGACTTCATTCCAAGGGTGAATATTTTCTTATAGTCTTTTTCTCTCCTGGCTTCATTGTTGCTGAGAGCAATACCCATCACTTGCCATTATTTTATACTTATAACAACATAAGAGGCCATTTGGATCTATGTCTGCTCCCAGGGGACCAATCCTATCAACTCCATTCCCCCTCTCCTTATTTCCCTGCAACTTATTCACCCTTACTCATGCCCATCAACATTCCTTTGATTCTTTTTGATATTAATCTCCATCGGGGTGTTGGGAGGGAGTAGCCAATTAACCTGCCAGCACATCTTTGGGATGTAGGAGGAAATCAAAGCAAAGCACCTGAAAGAAACTCACATGATCAAGGAGAGAACATGCAACATTGCTGCTCCACCATACTGCTCATTATGTACCGATGCTTCCTTCATTGCTCACCTGTAAATATGTTAACACAAACACATCTCTCTGCATTCTTTCCTTTGTATTATTTCATTCTTACATCTCTTTTATTTCACCCTGACTTCTTTATCCTTCCATTCATCTTCTCCAGTTTCCTCTTTGACGTTTGCCATCACTTTCAACAGTCAGTAAAAACTCACAAACTGCCAATGAGTAAGAACAGATTGAGCTCATATCTGAGGACAGCTTGTCTATGGCTCTGTGGACACATGCATTATTACTGGAAATCTCCAGATTCTGTACATGAATAAGGAAACAAAGTTCAATAGGTCTGAGGACAAAAAGAGAACATTACGATGTGCTCAAACATGAATGGAATTATAATATTACATTTGCACAACATCTTCAATGCAACCTGGAGAACATGAATGGAAGGATAAGAAAGTCAGGGTAAAACAAAAGGGTAGAAGGGATGTAAGAATGAATAGTACAATGTAAAGAATGCAGAGAGATTTGGTTATATAGTTGAAGGAAACACTGGTATATAATAGGATGTATGGTAGAGCAGCAATAGAGATTCACAGATAAGAGCAAGAAAGAAGCCAAGGAATTAGTGGTCTCTATACTAATTCTATAGATTCAATCAGAAATAGGTGTGGTTCAGTTTTAACTCAGAACCATGTGCACAATATATGGCTATCATTTGCCTTAAATTTCCCCTGAGAAAGATGCATGTGGGGTAATAGATTAATGGAAAACATCTGATCCAGAAGCAAATATTCTTCTGTAGTTGGAATTAGTAGAGTTTCTTGAGGCAGACTAAAGGCAGCTTTGTGCTACATCTAGGCATGCAGCGTGGATTAGAGAGCATGTCTTATGAGGATAGGTTTGGTGAGCAAGGGCTTTTCGCTTTGGAGAAAAGGAGGCTGAGAGGTGACTGGATAGAGGTGTACAAGACGATAAGAGGCATAGATCAAGTGGACAGTCAGAGACTTTTTCCCAGGGCGAAAATGGCTAACATGCGGGGACATAATTTTAAGATGATTGGAGGAAGATATAAGGGGGATGTCAGGGGTAAGTTTTTTTACACAGAGAGTGATGAGTGCATGGAACAGACTGCCGACAGAGGTTGTGGGGGCAGATACATTAGGGGCATTTAAGAGACTCTTAGATAGCCACAAGAATGATAGAGAAATGGAGGGCTAAGTGGGAGGGAAGGGTTAGATAGATCTTAGAGCAGGATAAAATGTTGGCACAACATCGTGGGCCAAAGGGCCTGTACTGTGCTGTAATGTTCTATGTTTTATGTTATTCTCAGTCAGTGAGAATTTAACATTGGCAGTGGATAATGAAAGACAAATATGTGATTCATTCCTCAGTTCTCTTATCTCTTCCATTAATAATTCTTTGCCTTGATAATGTCAGCAAGGAATAACTTTGTTTAAAGAAAGGCTAAATATCAAATGAAGAAAGGTTTTGCCTTCCATCAATTCCTCCTGAGGCATAATACTTTAAATGTATATCATAATTTGCTTGGAAGAGATTGTGAGGTGCAACTCAATTTATTGTTTGCATAAAACAATGTATAGAGATAAACTATTGCAACATTATTCATTTGGTCACAAAGTTGAACCTAATAATGGGTTCCTTTCATACCTTTTAAATTTGACCAGCTCTGTAATGTTGTCTTTGTAAACTATTCAGAAAGTGACTTGCTTTATATGGGCAATGACAGAACATGGATATGATTTATATTCCACATTTTGGCTGAGTGGTAACAAAGTGAGAGGTAAGGCCATAAACTGGAAGGTCCCTGGGAATCAGGGAGAGATGAAATTCACCATCTAAAAACAAGTTGCATGATGTCAGTTTCTGTAGCAATTAGCTTTAATAGACTGCCCTAGAACTGACATGGATTATCATTGAATTTTGAACAGTTTTATATTGCTCACTTCATTCCATTTTGTCTGAGTTGAATTTGATTTTGCAAAGGTCCACATCACAACACAGATCCACATTCTGCTATTTATCAACATAACCGGTGAACAAGAAGAAAGGGTACTTTAAAATAAAGTAACTACTATAAGTAATAGTTATTGGATTATTCAATTTTTAGCATTTTCAGTAGATCTAGAAAGCAAAAGCAGCTTCTTCAGTACAGAATAACACTCTGCATCCTAAAAAGCTGCCAAATTGTTACTTGAATTTAGCTATGAAATATTACTGGGCCCATTGAAAGTAACTAGCTTTTCCTAAAAGAGCACAAGCAGCTACAAGTACCCTCCTTCTGATAGTTTATCACTGGGAACTTTGATTTAATATTGCATACACAAGTCCTTGTTTGTAACTACAGTGGGGGCCTTAGTGGATTAATATAGTCTTTTATGTTCTTTTTACAATGAAACATGAAAACACCTTTCATTCCTTTGAAATAGATTGAAATATAAATAATGTAGTGTGACACATTGTAATTTTTGATCAAGCTCATTAACTAAATGTAAAGAATGTTAGTAAGTTGAAAACAAAATCTTGCTAACTGATGAGGACATTAATAAGGAATCACTAACAAATTGATTTGGCTTCCCATGATATTGATCACCACAACATCTGACACAAATTCAGTGCACAATTACCAGCTTCTTTGACTAAGCTTTTGATCACTATTCCTACATCTCCTATACAACTCTATTAATTTGATATTACTCAGTCAACTGCGTTGCACATTTTACTTATTTAAAGAAGCTGCATAAATACAAGTTTGTGATGTATACACAGCCATTTTTGCTTGCAACTCAATAAACTTCACAGTGACACAACAGTTAGTGTGGCTGTCTCTATGCTCGAACAATCCGGGTTTGATTCTGACTTGGGTGTTGTCTGTAGCGAGTTTGAATGTTCGCCCTGTGGCCATGAGGGTTTCCTCGGGTGCTCTGGTTTCCTTCCAGTTGAAGGGGACAGGTTAATCATTTACTGTAAATTGGCCCTAGTGTAGGTAGGTAGCAGAAGATTTAGGAGGAGGAGGAGGAACTGAGGAAATGTTAGAGAAAAAATGGGATGGGTGTAGATGAGTACTTGGATGGTCAAGATGGATGTGGTGGGCCAAAGGGCCTGTTTTTGCACTGTATGATTCTATGAAAACAGTGCCAGAACTACACAGGCTACAATTTTTTTTATCAGCAGAGCAATTGTAAAATAGAACAAAGGAGCTGATTTCACACTCCCATTGAGAAACGTTGTTTGCAGAAAATGTAGTGTGGAAGATTGTGGGTCCATGACCATGACTTGTGCCCTGCATGCCTGCAATTTATCGCAGTGTATTTGCTGCAAGCTTTGCTTCCCATTGGGAGCATGACAGTGGCTCTTGACACTGGAGCAGATTATCAGGGTTCTTTGCCAAAAATGCACTCAGTGTTGAAAATGATAATTTAACAAATTCAAGAATGATCCATCTTTTGTATCTAGCTTTCAGTTAGGAGTTGCCCCAAATGCGGCTTGGGCATCAGTTTAATTGCTGGTATTCAATGGTGTTTAAGAATGACTTGTAAATTCCAACAGGTGCGACCTATTTGATGCAGGATTTTTTTTTAGTTGCCCCAACCTGTCACAGTTGCTAAGAGTTGTTAGCTGCTGCGATCCTCATTTATGAATCCAGATATAGTCTCACTCTCTCTTTGCTTTTAAACATCTACAGGGGTCTAGCCTTCCAAGATCCCTGCAAGTGTCTGATTCTAGATTTGCATGTTTCCTTGATTTTATTTGTTCTACCACCGGTGGGTGTGCTTTTTAGTTGTCTTTGGCCCCAAGCCATGGAATCCCCTCACCAAACCTCTCCTCTTCCCTTCCTCGATTTCTCTCCTCCTTAAGAACCAGCTCTTTGAACAAGATGTTTGGTTCCCGCTCTTCTAATAGCTCCTGGTGTGGTTTGATGTCAAATTTTGTTTGATGACTTTCTAGTTGATGCTGCTGACTGAAAGATTACTTTCCTCAGGTTATGAATAAAATAATACAGCCTCTAAGCTAATGAGCACAGTTCAGGAATGAAAATCTGTGCTGTCACAATGCAACACAGCAAAGATTAAAATACACAAGCTGAAACAGATGATAGTTGAGATAATTAGCAGGGAAGAGTTATGCTAATGACGTTGGAAGGCTTGTTAGGTCATCTTAATTATGCATGCAAAACTCCAACTTCAGGCACATTAAGTAGTACACAGGGAACAGGTTCAAATTTGGACTACTTTGTTTGCATTACTGTGACTAACTTTAAAGATTAACTATTCTCACTGAAGCTTCAACATGATCACAACCGAATAAAGTTTCTGTAGCTAGGATGGAACATCGCTGGAAACACTTAGCAGGTCGGTCCCCATCTGTAGCAAGAACAAATGAATGAATGGTTGTGGCTGGAGTAACCTCTATTACAATTAATCAGCAATTTTAAAAGAAGCTTCATGAAGGGAAAGAGAACACAAGGAAAAGAAAGAGAATGGCCAAAGAATGTGCTTAAATGTACGACAGGAGGCAGCTAAGTGGCTGAAATGATATTAACAGGAGATAATAGGAGGCCTTATGAGATAAATTAAAGATTTCCATAGCATATAAAATATGTGAATAGATGAGGTGGAAGAAGACAGATGGGGGAATGCAGGGCCTGGGGGTGTGGAAGAGAAGCTGATAGAAGTGGAAACAATTTTGCTGCATCTCAGTATTTACCAAGGGAGTAGAAATTCATTGTTGGTCACTCGTGCTAAATGTCCAATAGTGCATCTTGCACTTCACTTCCAAAATTAGATTCTATTAGTCAATGACCTGAATTTTGGAAGCAGAGCACAACATGTGTGAGGACAAAGCTCTTCCTCCTCATCTCTTCCCTCTGTAAATGCTAACTGAGCTGCCCAGTAACTCCAGTTTTTTTCTGCATTTTGTTAATGATTTTCAGCAGTCGCAGCCTTGAGCTTCTCATTGCTATAGTTTCCACAATATTGGAAACCTTTAACTTTATCAACTAAAGTCCCAACCTTTGTACTTTTGGGGTTAAATGTGTCCAACTTCTCTTGCCAGCACATCAGTATTAAAAGAAGGCATACAACTTTCCATGTTTAGGTGTTCAAAGGCAAATTTAAAAAATACAAATTTATCAACTGGATACGTACCCAAAAATTGTATAATAGGATTTGCAAATCTGCATTCCCTTCATGGAATTTTCTCTCTAAGTTGTCCAATCATTAAAATGTATATGATTGGGTAGTCTAGAATCCTCTCCTGACTCCACACATCAATTCTCAGTGCACAAAGCTTCTTATGTTTTTACATCCAACCTGATGGCCTCAACATCGATTTCTCTAACTTCAGGTAACTCCTCCCCTCTTCTCCCCTCCTTTTTTTCTCCTTTGTCTTCCCTCATTCCTGTGGCCCCCTTCCCACTTCTCTTTTCTCCTTCCCCCACCCTCATGACCTGCCCATCGTCGACCTTATGACCCGCCCATCTACTCCCCACCGCCTTCCCTTTATTCCATGGTCCATTGTCCTCTCCTACCAGATTCCTTCTTCTTCAGCCCTCTGCCTCTTCTACCCATCACCTTTCAGCTTCTTACTTCTCTCCCACCCCCAACCTCCTACCTCCCCCCCTCACCTGGACTCGCCTATCACCTGAACTCACCTGTCACCTGCCTGCGTATGCTCCTCCCCCTCCCTCGACCTTCTTATTACGGCTTCTGCCCTCTTCCTTTCCAGTCCTGATGAAGGGTCTCAACCCGAAACGTCAACTGTTTATTTCCCTCCATAGATGCTGCCTGACTTGCTGAGTTCCTCCAGCATTTTGTGTGTGTTGCTTATGATTGCAATACAAATTCTCAAGATGTCCACATGTAATAAGAAGGCTTCAAAGTACACTGGTCATCCTACACAGCAAACAGCATGTTTGATTTTGTTCACCTCACCAAATAGATGTTAAATATTGCAGTGAGAGGGGCACAAACAAGAAAAAATAAACATGTCTGGCATAACGAGAATGAATTTTGTGCAATGAAGCCTAACTGTGGCAGTGTCGAAGAGGTGCATAAGATGGTGCATGCCACTGATGTATTTGGCCCGAATTTTGTAGTCGGTGGCAAAGTGATGATGTCCCTAATGGAACAAAAAACAAACTGCTGGAGGAATTGAATGTGGGTCAAGCAGCATCTGTGGAAGCAAAGGAATGTTCAGCATTTCAGGTTGGGACCCTGCATCAGCAGTGGGAATATAGCCTGTGTAAAGAGGTGAGGGGAAAACCAGACTCTAACTAAAACAAGCCTGCTTAAGTGCTCCTTCAAGGGCAGTCCTTACCGCAGCATTGTGCAGAGACCATTAGAGAAAATGATACAGCTCCAATGGAACAACTAAGTAGGTTTTTCAGCAATTCACAAGTCATTCCTTCTGCAAATTTCTTGTGAGGGAAGAGTGTTCTAACTGCACCAAATCTATCCCTGGGTGTCCTCTTCTTCCAATATGATCTCTAACCCACCATCACAGAAGCAAGGTGCTCAGTCACGTGTCCATGTCCAGTTTCATGCTGCTTAAACAGTGTGTGCACACACACTCCCCTGTAGACTCAGCCTGAAACTCGCTCCAGTCTTCCATGCAATGCCACTGTTTGGTACATTGCTCAACATGGGACAATTTCTTACCATGTATCCTGCAATATCCAAGTCAGTTTACATAAAGTGTTGGGCCAAAGCACAAGAATGTAAAGCAGTGGACCTCATTTAAACTCAATATCAAAGAGTAGTTGAAGTTCCATGCGTTTGTAGTCTACCAAGGATGGAGGTGAAACTACTCTGAATATTCAAAGTTAAAAATGATGGCATTACCACACAGCTAAAGCATTAGGGAGAAGTCTTTTCCACATCTTTAACTCGTGCCATATTGGTTCCTTTGGCAGTGGAAAGATGCGAGTTCAACTCCTGCTCCGGAGATCTGAGCACCAAAATCTTAGCTAACACTGTGGTGCAGTACTGAGGGAGCTGTTTGTTGAAGGATTGTTGAAGCTGTTGCTTTTGGAAAAGTCATTAAACTGAAGTCCTCTCCAGTCCCTAGATGTGAAAGAATTCACAACACTATTTTTGAAGAATAGCCAGGGAGTTCTGGTAACTAAATGTCCTGCAATCAGAATTGTGGAACTGAATGGCCCAGAGCATCCACCCACCTGAATCGCCATCCACAATTCCCCCACCAAAGTACTTACTCAGTCCAGATACAGACAACCAGATATGGTAGCCCAAGATACCCTAAGCCCTTGCTGAGGGTTCTCAGCGGTGGCAGGATCTCCAGTGACACAGTCAGGAGGACACACCCTCAAAATATCCCTGAAGGCTTTTCTCAGCCGGAAAAGCCAAACTCCCAGCCTTACCAGCTGTAAAAGTTATGAAGGATTTTAAAAGTTTTTAAACTGTGCATTACATTCAGATACATTTAAAAACTATTGAAATTTAAGTAAATAATTTTAAATTAAAAATGTTTAAAAATGTTTCAAAGATGAAAAAGGTAACTAAAATCTTAGAAGTAATTTAAAATATTAAACTAAAACAATTAGTTTAATAAAAATCTTCCCTATTTCCTCCTAATCCGATAAACTACAAACCCCATTGAAATCCTGGGAGTCTACTGGATCCAGTGGCAGAGCAAACTCACAGATTCAGCCTTTTTTGGTCTGTCTAGGACCAATGTTTGATAGGACAGGTTAATAAGTCTGGAAAATACTGCCGTTTAAATGGCTAAACCCCCAGCCCTATATCTGGTCTTTAGTGCACTGCTCTTTGTGAGAGCTTTCTGTGAGCAAATTGCTGGTTGTGTTTCCTACTTTATAATAATGACTGAACTTCAAGACTGCTTCATTGACTGCTTAGTGGTTTTGGATTACATGAAAGGAGCTAAAGAGAAATTATAAGTGATAAAACCAACAAATTACTTGTAAAAAAAGAGTAACACATTGCCCATCAAACTGCTATAATTTAGGGCTTTAATTGAACCTTTTTAAGCAAACTAATAATTCAATGAACACACAATGCATCAATGCATGAAGAAATATAATGGACCAGATCACGACTAATCCTATCTGCTCCCTACATTCAACTTTCCCCACTATTCCTGTGGCTGAACTTGTATCTAGAAGCCATATGTGCCCAACAAAGTTTTAGGCCTTTTTGCCGTCAACATTCTGTGAAGCAGAGTGATCCACGAGAGGCACTCAGGCATCAGGCCCTGCCGCCATACCACTCTGATGGTCTTATACCCCTCGCTGTTAAATAGAATCAAGAAAAGAAACATTTAGCTGCACTTATCTCTTCAACAAATATCGGTGATCCTATTCAAAGGAGTGGGCTTGTACTGCATGCACCATTCGTGACAGATCCAAAGCTGAGGGGCCATATGCGGAGTTTATCCAACTCCTCACCAGTGCATCTGAACTCTGCCCTGAAGTCTGATGCATGCAGCAACGGTGCAGGAGATCAGGTGCACCAGCTTGCAACCTCCAGTACCATCCACAAGGTATGAGCTGACCCTCAAAGAGCACCCCTCTTCAGTTCTCAACAGAAGCACTGGCAAAAGCTACATACTTTGGGCCAATGTTCCCATTTTATACTTTGAGGTTTCTGACAGGACATTGGATATCATTTCGCACTGCGGTCACGTTGTTGTTTCTTGACTTGAATAAAACTGACATTTTTGCAACATGATAGCATGCAGCACTTTTTATAACCTTTTCTCATACCGTCATAAATCCATCCAGTAAACCGGAGCCCGGTTTCGGGGGGGCTTGTAATCTTTCCATTGACCACTTTTCAATTATGGAGGCGACTTGGCTGTTCTCAGTGTTGAGAATCTGGAACCCCGTCATGTTCACTCCACTGTAACGGTAAGGCTCCAAGTCCAGGGCAAAAATGTCCTGAAACAGAAGATCCAGCATCAAGACAAGTTGTTGTTTGTTCTGGACTGAATATTCTGACTGTTATTGTATCCCTCTGTGCTTGTGCCATTATATCTACAACTAATATCTACATTATATCCACAACAGCGGCTCAGAAGGGAAGGGAGGAGAAGAGGAGGGCAATAGTGATAGGGACTTGATAGTCAGGGAAACAGAAAGGAGGTTCTGTGGCAGTGAGCATGAATCCCGGATGGTATGTTGCCTCCCAGGTGCCAGGGTCCAGGATGTCTCTGATCGGGTTCACAGCATTCTTGAGCGGGAGGGAGAACAGCCAGAAGTCATGCTACATGTTGGTACCAACGACACAGGTAGGAAGAGGGATGAGGTCCTGAAAAGTGAGTTTAGGGAGCTAGGCAGAAGGCTGAAGGACAGGACCTCAAGGGTAGCAATCTCAGGATTGCTGCCAGTGCCATGTGATAGTGACGGTAAGAATAGGAGGAGATGGCAGATGAATGCGTGGCTGAGGAGTTCATGCAGGAGGGAAGGTTTTAGATTTTTGGATCATTGGGATCTCTTCTGGGGAAGGCGGGACCTGTACAGAGAGGACGTGTTACACCTGAACCTGAGGGGGACCAATATCCTTGCAGGCAGGTTTGCTAGGGTGGTTCAGGAGGGTTTAAACTAGTTTGCGAGGGGGATGGGAACCAGAGGGGTAGGTCAGAGGAAGAAGTGGATGGGGAAAAGTCAGATCTAACATGTAGAGAGGCTTTGAGGAAGGAGAAGCAGAGTATAGGGTATAAAAGTAGAAAGGTGGATAAGCTAAAGTGCATTTACTTAAATGCAAGAAGTATCAGGAATAAGGGTGATGAATTGAGAGCTTGGATAAGTACATGGGACTATGATATTGTGGCTCTTGCAGATACTTGGCCGTCACCAGGGCAGGAATGGATATTGAATATTCCTGGATTTCAGTGTTTTAAAAGGGATAGGGAGGGGGGGGTGGGAGAAGAGGAGGAGGGGTGGCGATACTGGTCAGGGACACTATTATAGCTGCAGAAAGGGTGGATAATGTAGAAGGATCCTCTCTAGAGTCAGATGGGTGGAAGTTAGGAACAAGAAAGGAGCAGTTACTCTACTGGGAGTATTCTATAGGCCCCCAGGTAGCAGCAGGGATACTGAGGGGCAGATTGGGAGGCAGATTTTGGAAAGGTACAAGAATAATAGGGTTGTTATCATGGGAGACTTCAACTTCCCAAACATTGATTGGCACGGTTAGTACCAAAGGCTTAGATGGGGCAGAGTTTATTAAGTGTGTCCAGGACGGATTCCTGTCACACTATGTTGACAGGCTGACGAGAGGGAATGCCATGTTAGATCTAGCATTAGGTAATGAACCGGGTCAGGTGACAGATCTCTCAGTGGGTAAGCATTTGGGGGACAGTGACCGCCACTCCCTAACCTTTGGCATTGTCATTGACAAGGATAGGAGCAGAGAGGACAGGAAGATATTTAACTGGGGAGGGGCAAATTATGAAGCTATAAGGCTAGAACTTGCGAGAGTAAATTGGGATGACATTTTTGAAGGGAAATGTACTATGGGGATGTGGTTGTTGTTCAGGGATCTCTTGCAGGATGTTAGGGATAAATTTGTCCCAGTGAGGCAAAGAAAGAATGGCAGGGTGAAGGAATGGTGACAAGAGAAGTGGAACAACTAGTTAGGAGGAAGAAGGCAGCATACATAAGGTGTAGGCAGCAAGGATCAGATAGGGCTCATGAGAAATATAGGGTAACAAGGAAGGAACTTAAGAAGGGGCTGAGGAGCAAGAAGGGGACATGAAAAGGCCTTGGCGAGTAGGGTTAAGGAAAATCCCAAGGCTTTTTTTCACTTATGTGAAGAGCAGAAGGATGACGAGGGTAAAGGTAGGACCGATGAGAGACAAAGGTGGGAGGATGTGCCTGGAAGCTGTGGAAGTGGGTGAGGTTCTCAATGAATACTTCTCTTCAGTATTCACCAAGGAGAGGGGCCTTGATGACGCTGAGGACAGTGTTGGTAAGGTTAATGTTCTAGAGCATGTAAATATTAAGATAGAGGATGTGTTGGAGCTGTTAGAAAATACTAGGACAGGTAAGTCCTCGGGGCCTGACGGAATATTCCTCAGACTGCTCCGCAAGGTGAGGGAGGAGATTGCTGAACCATTGGCTAGGATCTTTGAGTCCTCGTTGTCCATGGGAATGGTACCGGAGGATTGGAGGGTGGCAAATGTTGTCCCCTTATTCAAAAAGGTAGTATGGATAGTTCAGAGAATTACAGACCAGTGAGCCTTACGTCTGTGGTGGGCAAGCTGTTGGAAAGGATTCTTAGAGCACTTAGAGAATCGTGGACCAATTAGGGACAGCCAGCATGGCTTTGTGAAGGGAAGATCATGTCTCACAAGCCTGATAGGATTTTTTGAGGAGGTGACCAGGCAGATTTACGAGGTTAGTGCAGTAGATGTGGTCTATATGGATTTTAAGAAGGCGTTTTGACAAGGTTCCACATGGTAGGCTTCTACAGAAGGTCAGAGGGCATGGGATCCAGGGAGGCTTGGCTGTGTGGATTGAGAATTGGCTTGCCTGAAGAAAGCAGAGGGTTGTGGTGGAGGGAGTGCATTCAGATTGGAAAGCTGTGACTAGCGGTGTCCCACAAGGATTGGTTCTGGGAGCACCTACTTTTTGTGATACTTATTAATGACTTAGATGAGGGGGTGGAAGGCTGGGTTAGCAAGTTTGCAGACAACACAAAGATCGGTGGTGTTGTGGATAGTGTGGAGGACTGTCGAAGATTGCAGAGAGATATTGATAGGATGCAAAGCTGGGCTGAGAAGTGGCAGATGGAGTTTAATCTGGAGAAGTGTGAGGTGGTCGACTTTGGAAGGACAAACTCCAAGGCGGAGTACAAGGTTAATGGCAGGATTCTGGACAGTGTGGAGGAGCAGAGGGATCTGGGGGTTCATATCCACAGATCACTGAAAGTTGCCTCACAGGTGGATAGGGTAGTTAAGAAAGCTTATGGGATGTTAGCTTTCATGTCGTGGGATCAAGTTTAAGAGCCGCGAGGTAATGATGCAGCTCTACAAAACTCTGGTTAGACCACACTTGGAGTACTGTGTCTAGTTCTGGTCGCCTCATTATAGGAAGGATGTGGAAGTGTTGGAAAGGGTGCAGAGGAGATTTACCAGGATGCTGCCTGGTTTGGAGAGTATGGATTATGAAGAGAGACTAAGGGAGCTAGGGGTTTACTCATTGGAGAGAAGGAGGATGAGGGGAGACATGATAGAGGTGTACAAAATATTAAGAGGAATAGATAGAGTAGACGGCCAGCGCCTCTTTCCCAGGGCACCAATGCTCAATACAAGAGGGCATGGCTTTAAAGTAATGGGTGGGAAGTTCAAGGGAGATATCAGAGGGAGGTTTTTTACCCAGAGAGTGGTTGGTGCATGGAATGCGCTGCCTGGGGTAGTGGTGGAAGCAGGTACGTTGGTCAAGTTCAAGAGATTGTTAGATAAGCATATGGAGGAATTTAAAATAGGGGGATACATGGGAGGAAGGGGGTTAGGTAGTCTTAGATGTGGTTTAAAGGTCAGGACAACATGGTGGGCCGAAGGGCCTGTATTGTGCTGTATTGTTCTATGGTTCTAATCCTAATGAAAGATTTGATTTTGTTTTCCATTCATTCAATGTTTGTGGCTATCTCTGTCAAGGACAGCAATTATACTCTTTGTTGGCTGCACTGAAGGTCTGGTGGTGAGCCACCTCCTCCAAGAATACAACCACGTGAGTAAGGCATGCCCCAAGTTCTTTTGGGAAGGTGTTCCCAGGATTTTGAACCAGCAACTGTGAAGGATCAGCGATTTTGAAGGAAGTTTGTCAGTGATAGTGTTGAACATAGAAACATAGAAAAACCTACAGCACAATTCAGGCCCTTCGGCCCACAATGCTGTGCCGAACATGTCCCTACCCTAGAAATTTCTAGGCTTACCCATAGCCCTCTATTTTTCTCATCTCCATGTACCTATCCAACAGTCTCTTAAAAGACCCTATCGTATCCACCTCCACCACCGTTGCCGGCAGACCATTTGCCATGAGCTCTTTTCCTGTCTTTCCAGGTGGTAACCACTGTAGATCTGAGAGGAGATATTTTGTGCATGTGAATAAAATCTTGTGTAGTGTTACAGGTTATAGGGGAGAGGTTGGGCAGGCTAGGACTTTATTCCTTGGAATGTAAGAGACTGAGAGCTGACCTTGTAGAGGTGTATAAAATCATGAGGGGCATAGATAGGGTGAATGCACACATGCTTTTTCCCAGGGAAAGGGAACCGAAAACTAGAGGGCATAGGTTTAAGGTCAGAAGGGAAAGATTTAAAAGGGACCTGAGGGGCAACTTCTTCACACAGAGGGTGGTGTGTGTGTGTGTGTGTGTGTGTGTGTGTGTGTGTGTGTGTGTGTGTGTGTAGAACAAGCTGCCAGGCGAAGTTGTTGAGGCAGGTACAATAATAACATTTAAAAGACATTTGGATAAGTATACAGATAGGCAAGGTTTAGAAGGATACAGGCCAAACATGGGCAAATGGGACTAGCTTGGATGGGCACATTGGTCAGCATGGACTAGTTGGGCCAAAGGGCCTGTTTCTGTACTGTATTGCTCTATGATTCTATCAGTAATCCAGTTTGTACCATTTTTACAATGTTGGATTAATTATTTTGAAAATAATTATGGTTATAAACTATGGATGAAGCCACACCATTTCTATACTGAGAAACCTCATTGAGGGGGAAGTACCTAATGCTGGATGTCACCAGCAGAAAGGGAGCAGGTGAGCAATTGTTGGATAGCACCAAATTTGGGCTTCAAAATCCTGTAGACACTGGGGGCAAAGGTAAATCTGAGACAAGTAAAGATGTTCAGAGTCCTAAGATACTGAGAATGCATGTGTTCTAAGCAAACAATGCAAATATTGTTGTACACCCACAGAGTGAAAGGATAAAAGAGAGCTATTCAAGGTTTATTATTGACTGTCACTTTTCCAATGCATTACATTGGTGAAATGAAGGAGAATAAGGTGAAAACAAGTCAACCATTCATCAATGAGCATCATCCTTACATATCATGTAATGACAATAAATTGTTCAATTGCTTACCAAGGTAGTGAAAATGTAATGATAATATTCAGTCATCATTCCCATTGACAAAGCCTGAGAAAGAAATGAATAGGCAAGTCAAGCTCCAACAGCTGTCCTACACCTACATAATTATGAGAAATATTCAATGCAAATCAACGGAAACAACATGACTTCCATAGTATAATTAGAACAAACCAATTGAAGACACCCACAAGTTTGTCAATCTGACATTTAAAACAGTGGAAGAGTGAATCAGCCACTCAGCCATTCCACATTATTAAAGGGGCTCACTATTAGGGGCCTTAGTACAGTTGCAAATAGGCTTAGTAGCATATAGGATCTGTTTGGTATGTGATTGAGAAATTGTGTTCCAAATGCACTAGGTACTATGCTCATTAGTACCAGGCAGTACATAGGCAAGTTTCAGATAGAACACAAGCAGTAAATCTTCCATGAACCAACATAATTGGAATGACGTAATAGAAAATAATTGTTTCTTTTGCAATTGTTTCTTTTTGTTCATTTCTAGTAAAATTTTGCTCATAATACTAAGAGTATTAATGTGGTACAGTTTTATTACCCAGCCAAAATGGGTTGAAGAAAAATAAGCATTTTTAAATTCAGATGTTCCATTCTCCCTTACTGGTCAGAAGTGCTTCCAAATTCTTGTTGTTTTGTACTGAAGTGACATGATTGTTGAAGCAATGACTGTACCTTTGTTGTTACCAATTCACTTCCCTGCACCAGTTATCATGTATCTTTGCTGTGTACGTCAGGAAATGAATGCTTTGTATTCTCTATATAGTGCTGCAGAATGAGATGGCCTTGCATGGATTGTCACGAGTGTGGAGTTGGTTTGCTCCTCCCAACAGAAAGAATGAAGCTGAACTGACAAAGCAGGAGTACTAGAAAACTGAAATACAAAGGAAAACTGCACTCAGAAGGGAAAGAACGGTGAACATTTAGAATGCCTGTCCACTTAGTGGAATAGTTAAATCTCAGAATTGCAAATGTCTCCCTTTTTTAAATGCTGACAAATCTTCTGCGCTTTTCCAGCATTCATATGGGAAAAAGGAAGCTTTAAAGGAAAACATGGATTTTGTTTTGATTAAGAGACATATCTAGCCAAACTCCACCAGTGGGGCAAGTCTTCAGAATACAGACCACCACATTTTATCAATGATGGTCAAGATTTAACTTATTGTGTTTAAGTTAAGCTAATTTGGTTTATGCAGTAACATGGCTTATATTTAAACAAAATAAAATTAGACAGGACTAAAAGTGAAAGTTGACTACATAATTTCCTAACTGCTGATTAAGAAACATGAATATTCAAACTTTAATTTGCCATATGCAGTATGTTTCAAGTTTAGGCATTGTGCTTGGAACTCATTTGGTTTTTAAGTAGAAAATAATGCATGGAACAGTAATTAAATGATAAAATTAATGAATCACAGAATGAAGCAGCGTATTAGTCCATTCATCCATCACGCTTGTGCCAACTTTGCAGTCCCATTCCAATGCATTTTCCCCATATCCCTGCAAACATTTCCCTTCAAATATCCAATTTTCCTAATAAAGCTGTTGAATTTGCTTCCCCAATCCACTGAGGCAGACTATTTCTGGATTAAAAACCAAAAAATCGCCTCATCTGCCTCCAGTCTTCTTGCCTGTTACAGTATTTTAAATATATACTCTCTTGATTACCAGCCCTTCCACCATTGGAAACACTCTTTATTTACACTGTCAAATATTTTCATCATTTTGAATGTCTTTATTTAATCTGACCCAGTTCAGCTCTGATAACAACTACTCCAGCTTCACCACCTAAATAAGCTGTCACTTAACATCAAATTAACAATTCTTTGTAGGACCTAGCTACAAAGTGTTGGACCCAAAGCAAGTCATATAATTGAATCGAATTCAGGTTCTCCTGTTCCCTTTTTGTAAAAGTTTACATTTTTGTTTCAGAATGAGTTTCTAGGTGAAGAACTAACTCACAGGAAGATTGATTAGTGGTGGAGGAAGGCCAGTGGGTGATGGTTATGTAAAAATGACAACTTCATTTTACCAGGCAGTTATTGCCTAGCTAATAATAATGTTAACTTTAAACTTCATCACTGACATATCATTAAACCCACAGTAAGCGTTCCCAATGGCAAAACAAATTTGAAAATGCAATAGTTATGCTAATATCTTGTAAGTTTATAGCAAAATTAAATATTTATCGTAAGCTAAAGGGGTTCAACACAGCAGTAGTTTAGATGTAACTTAATCTGTGATTTGCTACACTGAGCAGAGCCTAGGAATTCCCTCAGAGCTGCTCCTGTTTTGCAAGAGTTATGTTCCTAAAAGTGAATATGAGAATGGGTTTAGATTTTGCTGGGCTTCCCAAGGAGTAACTCTGGAAAAGCAATTCTGACAAAGGAGCTTAGACCTGAAACCTGAACCCTGCTTCTCTTTCCACAGATGATGCCTGGCTTGATGAGTATTTCCAGCATTTTATGTTGTTTTATTATTTCTGGGTGAGTGAGAATAGCCCAAAAGAATTTCCCTTCCTTCACCTGAAAGAGTCTGAAATTTGCAGGTTTTTTTTGAGGTGCTAGAAGATTGGTTTATTTACTGTGCAGCTTCAGAAACAAGGTGAAGAAACACATCATGGTAACACAAACAAAAGAATGGCACCCAATGAACCTGCCTCTGAGCCACTGTTATTGTAATGGTGGTGTCATCATGAAAGGTGAGAGAGCAGGAGGAACTTGTGGATTGGATGGTGCGAGAGTAGGTAAGGACTGACAAATGCCACACAGATTTGTATTTGATTTTTGTAAATCCATTCCTAGTTTTTTTCCATAGAGAAGGTCCAAATCAGGAAGATAGGAGAATAAACTTGCTACTAAAGATTTATCCGTGTGCCACCATCATCAAAATTGATGGCTCCTCCAAGTCTGTAAAATTCATAGCACATGAAATCCGTCAAGGAGGTAGGATTTGCTTATTTCTTATTGGTAAAATTATAGCTAAGCCTGTCTGAAATCCATGGTGAAGATTGAAACTCCACCATGCAATATATCATTTGTCATACACAGCATGTTTCTGAAAGTTTGCAAGTGGCAAAAATAATAACTGTATGCATATTTTTGTAAATAATCTGTGAGCTCATCTCACATTTTCATTGATTTATGATAGCATATTTGTTTTTAAACGATATTATTCTTAATCCAATTTATAATACTTCAGAAAATTTTTGCCGAACCACAAATCCTGAGCAATTAATATAAGGCAGAGAAAAGAACACATAAAATAACGCTACATAAATATTTACATTGAATTTTAAGTAAGATATAAGGAATGCAAATAATGACTGCTAGCTTCACTTCATTTACAGCTGAATTTTAAATAGATATAATATGCAAATAACAACTGCTAATTTCATTAGGTTTTAACCAAATGCAGTTTTGGTTTGGTCCTGGAATTGGTTACCTGCTTCAGGATGCCAGCTGCCATCTCGTGACTACAGTCAAATATTACGTGGAATTCCTTGTTCCTTTTCATTTCCTTCAGCAAGGGCTTGGAATCCTTTGTATCTGCAGGAAGCTGCCGAATTTTCAAGCGGATGCTATACCGAGATGGAGCTTTAATGAGCTCTTGTAACCGAATCAGACCTTGAGGAGATGAAAAAAATAATGCAAATACAACATATGGCATCTGATCTTGTGGGGAGGGAAATTTTATGTTGTCACAGAGTAAGAAAAATAATTGGCATCTATTCACTTTGCTGCATGCTACACAAAAATATAATGACGGTGTGTGTGTTGGAGGCAAATGAATCTTCTTTTAATGATAACTGATCTATTGCTCTCTACCCATGTGTGACAACTGTGCCAATGTTGCATCTAAACCTCCTGAATTCCAGGCACACATTTTTATCAGGGAAAAGTCAAAGGTCACTTGCTGAGTGGCATTACTTTCCACTGACTGGCATGTCTACCGAAATACTTTATTTCAATGACTGTTACTGTGGTAATGAATGATGAATATAAGATGTAAGATATCAAGTACTTTGCTATTAATTTGCACCATCATTTCGAAGAGTGCACATGACTAATTTACAATTCAGCAATAACTCTCATGTGTTCTTTAATTTTGCATCTTTTGTTAATTTTCTTGTTATTCAAGATGTGGAATATCAGTATTATATTCCACACTTGATGTCAGAACTAAGAACTTCAATACCAGATATATTGCACTCAGTACATTGAAGCTCACAGTAAGTACCTTAACCTCATCCTCAGGGAGCCAGCTCTCCGCTCCATCGTCATGATTTTTTTTCTGTCATACATCATCTCCCCTTACAACCGGACTGAGTGAAATCGAGTACTTTGCTATTAATTTGCACCAAACCATGAGCAGTCTTATGTTATGAGTTCACACGCACTAGAAGCCAGATTGCAAGTGTTGAGCTAAGAGACTAGGATTGATTCAAGCCCAGGTCCCAGAGGTGGAAGCATAGAATTCTGACCCAAAGCACCACTCAATCCTCCTCAATCTTTCTACTTAATGTTTGTGCACCCTGCCTTCAGCACAGTGTATTAGTTATTGATCCACAGCCACACAATGTCCTCCACCTTCCATCCTCAATAAAAATATTTAAAAACTGTGGTGAAGCACATCAATGCTGCTCTTGAAATAGAACAGAAATGGATTGAGATAAATCCTAGAATCATTTAGTGAAAGGGTAAGGTAAAAATAGAAATAACAATCCACTTTAGTTTTCAAATGTCTGCATGCAGTTATCAGGTATACTGCACTGTTAGTTTGGTTCTGTGGGCTGGTAGCCTTAGGCTGTAATTATAAAAGCAAAAACTTTCATTGAAGCACTTAATCAACTGCAATCATTAGGTGAAATGTGCACATGTATCTCTGTTAGTTTACAGAGCAAATGTCATTGTCATCTCAGTTTTTTTCCAATGAAAACTGATCATTGATTGCCTGAGGGAATTCCTGTAAGAAGGAATAAAATATTTCATTTGACAACTGTCTCAGGGTATATCAGTCAACTCAGTTAGACTACCTTTCATTGTATCACTAGATGCAGTGGGTAAGAAAATATATTTTGAGCTGGGGTAAGTGTGAGAATAGGGAGTTTGGAAAAACATCCATTCATGCAGAAAATTGTTTTAGCAAAGTGCCACTACATACATCATGTAGCTAATGGTTTTGACTAGCCAACTCTCAGCCAACATATTCAGTGGGTTGCTGAATTATGCAAAGTCCCAGATTTGATTTCCAATTTGAGCTCAATTGGCTCCTATTAGCAAAACATTGTGATATGCCTCAGCAGCATAGGTTAGAAGCAGAAAAATATCATCCAGAGTTCAACATGCTTTGTTCCAGTATCCAGTAGCTAGAAATGTACATATTAAGGAAGAGACCTGAGCTGGGATGTGGCACCCTTTCCTGTCAAATCATTTGTTACACCTTGCTTTTTTTTATAGCACCATTAATTTTGTGGAATATCCCAAGGATTATCAAACAAAATTTGGCACCAGGCTGTGAAAGGAGATACTGCAACAAGTGATCTTAAGGAGGAGAGATGTTTTAAGAAGAGAGTAGAGGTGCTGAAGTTCAAAGAATTAAAGTGTCACTTTAACTGAAATGAATTGAAATGTCACTCTAATTCTCCATCTCACTCCCATATTGACTTCTGTCTTTGACTTCCCAAACTTTCAACAAAGCCCAACATACAGTTAAGCCACTGCACATCATCATCTGACAGGCATGTCTTCAGGTGCGAACATTGCATTTAACAATTTCAGATAGGAAAGATTTAGAGGGTTATGGGCCAAACACAGGCAAATGCCACTAGTTTAGATGGGCATCTTGGTCTGCATGGACGAGTTGGGCTGAAGGGCCTGTTTCTGTGCTGTATAACTCTATAATCAGCCATTCCAGCCTTTTATGCTACATTTTTCTCTTGCCTCTTCTGGTAATTTCAGATTCCAATCATCTCTGCCTATTTACCTCTCTCTCAGACATACCTTTTCTTATTCACCAGCCTCTACAACTCTTCTTCAGCTGGCACTGCCACCACTGTGTTACTCAATCCCCTGGTCACCAACCTATCATAAACCTTCAAATTTACCCTCGCCATCTTTTCCCTCAAGCTCCACAACTTAAAACTTCTTTTCCCGGTTCTGATAAGAGGTCATCAATCTGAAACATTAACTCTGTGTGTCTCCCTTCACAGACACTGCCTGACCTGCTGAGTATTTCCAACGATTTTTGTTTTTATTTCAGCTTTCCAGTGACTGTAGTATTTTGCTCTTGAATATTTAGATTTCAACCTGCAGCAAATTTAGCCAGCCTGAGGAAGGTCGATATTCTGAACAAGTGAGGTTCATGTCAGCAGCCAGATCATGTGGAAGAATATTATATTAGAATTCTGAAAAACAATTGTGCTATTATACACCTAAGCCAAGCACTGCTGAAGAACCCATGTTAAGGCTTGCAATATTTGGTTGCTACATACTGTACAAGTGTATGATTCAAAGAGGAATAAAGATACGTCAAGGTAATGTGAAGAACAGGTCTATATAACAAAGGTCAAGAAAACAAGATGGTGGATCATGGTATTTAAGTGAAAAATAATCAGAAGTGCTGTCAGTAGGGTTTTTGTCCTGCTAGTAAGCAACATTTATTCCTATCTTTCATTCAACCTATGAAACCTATGGGGCAGGCACGATAGTGTAGTGGTTAGCACAACACTTTATAGCACCAGCGACCCGGGTTCAAATCCGGCCACTGTCTGTAAGGAGTTTGTACGTTCTCCCCCTGTCTGCGTGGGTTTCCTCTGGATGCTCCGGTTTCCTTCCACATTCCAAAGACGTACAGGTTAGGAAGTTGTGGGCATGCTATGTTGGTGCCGGAAGCGTGGTGACACTTGCAGGCTGCCCTCCAGAACACTATGCAAAAAGATGTATTTCACTGTGTGTTTCGATATACATGTGACTAATAAAGATATCTTAATCTTATAACCCCTCACAGTGAAAGCCGTACAAAAGAGTATGTAATCTATTGAAGCACAAGATAAGATAAGATAAAACAAACTCAGAAGCTTATTATTTCTTATTTCCTGTTCAAATACAGCTATACATTGTATTTCTACTAAAATGCACTTAAATATAGTATAGCTGCTGCCCCACAATGCCAGAGACCCGGATTCAATGCTGACCTCAGGACTTGTCTGTGTGGAGTTTGCACAATCTCCCTGTGACCACATGGGTTTCCTCTGGGTGCTCAGGTTTCCTCCCACAGCCTAAAGATGTGCATGTCAGTCGGTTAGTTGGCCACTGTAAATTGCCCCAGTGTAGGTAAGTGGTGGAATCTGGGGGGAGTTATTGAGAATGTAGAGAAAACAAAAGAAATGGGATTAGTGTAAATGGTGGTTGATAGTCAATGTGGACTCGGTGGGTTGATCTTCATCTCTCTATGACTCTTTATCCCAAGATGTTTCACAGCAGTATTACTAAATTTTACATTGAGGCACTTGTTGGGGAAGGTAATTAAAATCTTGTTCAGAGATGCTGGTTTCAATGAGAGTTTGAAAGGTAATAGGCAGGAATTCAGGGAACACATTCCAGAGTTTAGGTCCTTGGTACGTGAAATTATGGATCTCAATGGTACACAGAGAGAGAGAGAGAGAGCAAGGGAGAAAAGAAAAGAGAAAGGGAGAGAGAGAGAGAGAGAGAGACTCTGGGATTGCCAACTGAGAGCCAATGTAGGTCATAAGAGCATAGGAAAAATGGATGAATATAAATAGTGATATTTCAGATAGCAGCAGCAGGGTTTTGGATGACCTGCTGTTTAAGTGGTTCAGAAGATGAGAGGATGTCCAACCAAGAATAAGATTACTCAAGTCTACAAGTAGCAAAAGCATAGGTGAGAGGTGCAGTAGTAGGTGAATTGGATCGGGCAGAATCGAGAGATCTCTTGGCCTTGGTAATGGAGTGAGATATAATTTACGACTTACCTCACTATCAAAAAGCCAAGGTACACCTGCTCCAGTCAACAGCTTTCAGGCATCCAACACAAGCTGGTAACAGGAAGGCAGTAGGATGCAGAGGAGAATCGAAACTGCCAGTGTGACTTTAGGGGGAAAGGAGGTGTAACTTAAATGAAGTTGGGGAGAGGGAGATGACTGGGAGGAAGGACTAAGGAACAGGCAGGGATCTCCATGCACTGATGGTGAAAAGCACCAAATCATCTGTGGCCACTTCTAAACAATTTAACATTTTAATTCAAAAACAGCCATGAACCTGCTGCATCTTACCCATGGGGAAGCAAGGACATTCCATAATCTTCTATAAGGTTAAAGATGTGCCAGTTATGCTTGCAATTTAAAATCATGCCTCACTGAAGGCTGAAGATAATGAAAGGAAATTGGTTTTCCTACATATTATTCCCCCATGCAAAAAAGATTCAGTTTAAAGTCTCAAAAGCAGAAATGGGAAAGAACTTTATTCCGTTTTATTATTCAAAAATTAAGTTTCTTACCATTGCCCAATAACCATTTCCAGACCACAAAATATATTCCTTTAGGGGATTGACTGAATGCAAAGTCCCCTCACAAAAGGGGACAGTAAAGCGCCAATTGCTGTAGGCAGGGTCCACAAGTCCTTATTTTGTTGTCTGTTCTCCATCAGATGGATAAACAACCATAAGCTTTTTTAAAATTCTTTCACCAGCACACAAGGCCTCATAATTCTCAATTTAAAATGCTGTCAGTGATTTAAAGTGGAGAAGTGGGGAAGTATCTTGTCACTTTGTCATTTGAGCCCAACTAAATAATCCTGTCTGCTTCCAAATTCACTACTCTTCTTTAATTTGCATGCTTAAGAATTTATTTGGAATCACAAATTCCTCAAGTGTTCTCAGTCCTCTCTATTCCTCTGAGTGACTCCAGCTATCAGCACAAGCCACATTGCAAAACAGATAAAATACATTTTAATTAAATGGGGATATGTAAGTAATATTTCACCACTTGATCTGCAAAGGGAAGCTAAACTGTACACTTCACTTCTTACTAAAGGACCATGGAAGTAAACTTTAAATTAGGATCCTTGTCAGTTGCAGTTCCAAAGTCAATTTTTTTTCAGCAATTGTTACATTTATTCCTATAGCAATTTGCCACAAGAATACAATGTTCATATGAAAAGAACTAAACTGATTCATAAGTTAGGGTTTAAACTTCTCCAACATAGGGTAAACGACAAGACAATTTGTTGTCCTTGTACAGGCTCAGTTCCAATTCAATGAACTGAAAGTTCCAATTCAATGAAAACATTTTCCAATGAAGAGAAGAATATTTGTATTGTTAACACAAGTCAAACACTGAACATTTTTCATTTGTTCTGCAAGATCATGGAATTCTTTCATCTCCCATTGACAGTGGTTCTGTTCCTACACCTAGCCTTTGACTCTGCTCTCACTAATTGTTTACAGCCTACAAATTCATTAGCCATAATCAGATGTGCATCAGTGCTGCTGTGGAGATGTTGCACCAGTTTGTTCTGATGACATTAATGGGCATCTTTTGAGTGCACAGCTTATGTAAACACTTGTGTGCTTTGGAGGCACCAATCACAACCTTTATTCCCAAAACTACGTTGAAATCGGGATAACTGTAATTGCAGGATCCTGCCATGCATTAGTTGAAAGTAACCAGCACCAGATGATGGTCTGGATTTCTTAAAGAGAAGTTGATCACAGATCCAAGCACTCATGGAAGTAATTTTGCTGATTGGGGAGCATTGTTTGCAACCATGGATCTACAGGATAGACTTGCAAATGGACACTGGTTCATAGAATCCCCAACCTGGAAAAGACATGGACACCTTCAGGGCAACCAGTAGGTCAACATGAGCAGAATTGAAGCCCAAATTGGTGGAGATGATCAGAAAAATTAATGTCTGCCAAGATAACCCAAGGGTCAAAGTCAGAGAAAATACCAACAAACTATGCACTCACACACTTGCCAGTTCTCCAAAACTCATGCAAACACCTTATCTCCCACACAAACTTGCACCAGTCATCCACACCAGCAGGAGAAGGTCTGACCATGTCCACTGGTTCAGTTAATTGGTGGGGGTATACCTAAGGGCTTGGCTTTGTACAGCTAGTTGCCAGTGTGAATCAGAGATCATTTAAAATGTCGGCATGGTCATTTCCAATACATCTCACTTTCCCCTTACCCCAGCATTTCTTTTTCCTTAGTGCACCGAGATGGTCCACTGAGGCCCTTCCATTCCATTGTGCCTTCCTCATTTCAAATGCAGAACTGATGGCACCTGGCCAGGCCCTTGGCAGAAGAACTGACACAGTCATGGCATCACTGCTTCCATCACTTACATCCCTCAGCTCATGCCCTGAGGTTAGCTTAGAGACAGGATCAACCGGTGGTGAATCACCAGGGAGATGCAGACTGCAGCCAGGCCAGGACAGAACATAGCTGTGGTTCCACTTCTCTAACAGGAGAAGCTGGTCACCAAGTCTGCCTGACGATGCAGTTAAGGACAGAGATTGTGCAGCACACAGACAAAAGCTCAGTAAGTGCTCATGGAGATGGACAGGACATTGACCAGTCCACCTGAGAGCTTAAGTAGGATAAAAATGCTGAAAACATTCAGCGGGTCAGGCAGCATTTGTGGAGAGAGAAATATAGTCAATGTTTCAGGTCAATGGTCCTTTATCAGTTGGTACCAGAGGAGCTCAAGGAGTATGGACAGAAGGGCTCTGGCTCAGAGATTTCTAGCATATGCAGGGTTTTACTATCAATTACAACTAAGTGGGATATTTAAGAGCATGGAAGAGGCCAACTCTAACCCACAACGTGGCAATGCAGGAGCCATGGGGGCCACGTCAATGATCACAGACACAACCATGATACATAGTCAAATGGCAGAGGTCACTGGCTCCATTTGGAGCTCAGGTGGAAGATTCTCAACATCTGAGCACCAACTAAGCTCCAAATGTTAGATTCTACAACTGATGAGAGCTTCAATGTTATAATGGCACTTTAGCAATCTGTCTTCCAGCCAATTGTTGGGCCAGCTGATGCCCTGCGCAGGAAGTGCTAGTGGCTCGACAGATGATAGCATTCATGCTCCTGCAACTTCCACCTAACACTAAATTCACAGTCAGCCAACTAGAGTGGATTAATATTTCTAATATGACATGATGCAGTCAGAAAATGGGCCATCAGACATTTGGGTTTCTTTTTATTCATTATCAGCCATCCCTGTCAGGCACCATTTGCAAGAGACCATTTGTTGTTCAACCTGGAAATGTAATTGGTTTATTGTTGTCACTTGTACCGAGGTACAGTGAAGAACTTGTTTTGCATACTGTTCATACAGATTAATTCATAACACAGTGCATTGAGGTAAAATAATACAGACTGCAGAGTAAAGTGCCATAGCTGCAGAGGAAGTGCAGTGTAGGTAGAACTGTTTTGCCATTGAGGATAATGAGGGAAAACCAAATAAAACTGCAGGGCTAGAAATCTAAAATAAAAACAGAAAACGCTGGAAATACATAGAAGGTCAAACTGCATCTGTGGGAAGAAAAACAGAGTTGAAATGTCACCTTCCTGACAATGAATGTTATATTCCTGTTACTGCTTCCCGATATTACACCTTCCTGAAGCTGCTGAATGTTAAGGGGAAAGATGAAGCTTCCACTTCAGGCAGATGGGCACTTCTGGGCATTGGTGTCCATGATGCCCATTTGCCAGTTTTCATCCCAAATCCAACTGACAGCAAGATCAGCATTTGGAGACTGACAGCATCTTGTGCCTTGAACCAGTGGAGTGGAATCCTCAGTTTGTACGCATGTAGGAATGTAGGAAAAATTATTTTCTACTGGAAGATGGAGGTGTTGCTCCCCAAAAACTCCTGGGGATAAGCCGCCTATCCAGAACACTTCTGCCCTGCTCCTTCAGCTTCCTCTGGCTTTGGCCTTGACTAGGCCTCCTTTCCCCCAGTGTTTCTGGAGCCCAAAGGAGCCACTATTAAAGCAGACATTATGATCTCTGATCTCAATGACTTACAACAAGTCTTCAACTTGCACTCTTCAGCTCTGTTGATCTCAATGAGTTCACCTCCAACTCAGTGTCCAACAAATCCACAAATAATGACTGATCCTTTCAAATAATCCCTGTACTGGTCCCAGCACTCCCAGTAATCCTGCTTTACTATATTTGATCTATGCAGACTGCTAATTGCATAATCAAGAATCAAATTCACAAGGGAGCAGCCAACTCTGTATGGCATATGGTTTGACATCATCCATGGAAATCCAGCAGCACAGCCAAAAAGTTGCCAGTGGAGCTCAGCCAGTAAGTTTGGAACATCCACATTTGCTCAAACATCCATACTTGCTGGAACTTGCCACTTGCTGCAAAATCACCGGGACTTCCCAACAAGTTCCAGCTCATAAAATTATGATATTGTGTCACCAGTTAACGGATCTCATCCAATGAAAGTTCACAGCCAAGAAATTAAGGAAACATTTCTCTTGCCACTGTTGATTGTTCTCTTTGTTTTTCTGGCACTTCCTCTTTTTATGATAATATTAATTGTACAAATGAAATTTCAACCTGTTTCTTACCAAGTGTTTTCCAAAATGGATTGCTGTTTTTAAAAAAGCAATGGCATTGAAAGCCTTGCATTTTTCATTAACATGGTATGTAAATAATTCAAAGTTGTGGCTCAGTTCAACATCAAACACATTGTTCTTCTCATCTGTTCAGATGAGTGCTTGGCCTTCCTTATCTTCATGGTGGAAATGTAATGATTAAATTTCCACCATGAAGATAAGGAAGGCCAAACAAGCATCAGGGCCCTGCTCCGTGGAAGTGAAGGTGTTTCTCTGGAGCACAGATCCGCTTGTCCTCTCTCCGGATAGCAGCATTTGTCCTCTCACCCCTACCACTCTGCCAATGCCCTTGCTGCTGCTGTCAGCCTGCCAGATTGGACTGTTGCCACCCATGACAAGATGGTGCAGTCAGCAGCTGGGTCTCTCGGTCCTTCACTGCATGAGGTCAACATGCATGGCCATCTGCAGTGTCCTCCACTGAAAGTCAGCAGTTTTTCCAAAGCCATGTTTCGGGTACGTGTAGAACTGCTTAGCAGGACCAGATCAAACAAATACATGCTGAAGATATGCAATGATGAGCAATTTAGTACTGCAGCTAGTACAGCTGCTGCCTCACTGCACCAAACACCCAGATTCAATCCGGACCTTCGGTGCTGTCGTGTGGAGTGCGTACATTCTCCCTGTGATCTCGTGGGTTTTCTCCAGGTGTTCTGATTTCCTCCAATATTTTATGTTGATAAGTTATTTTTGCTGCTGTAAATTGCCCCTGGTTTGCATATGAGTGGTTGAATCTCATAGGGTTTGCTGGAAATATGGGGCTGATACACAAGCTTTCTTCCACAGTACCTTTCCCGAACCCACCAAGCTCACCCCCAACACACTCTGATAGAACCATAGAACCACACAGCACAATACAGGCCCTTCGGCCCACAATGTTGTGCCGACCTTTAAACCCTAAGACTATCTAACCCCTTCCTCCCACATATCCCCCTATTTTAAATTCCTCCATATGCTTATCTAACAATCTCTTGAACTTGACCAACGTACCTGCCTCCACCACCACCCCAGGCAGCACATTCCATGCACCTACCACTCTCTGGGTAAAAAACCTCCCTCTGATATCTCCATTGAACTTCCCACCCATTACTTCAAAACCATGCCCTCTTATATTGAGCATCGGTGCCCCAGGCCCTGGGAAAGAGGCGCTGGCCGTCTACTCTATCTATTCCTGTCAATATCTTGTATACTTCTATCATGTCTCCCCTCATCCTCCTTCTCTCCAAAGAGTAAAGCCCCAGCTACCTTAGTCTCTCCTCATAATCCATACAGTCTAAACCAGGCAGCATCCCGGTAATTCTCCTCTGGACCCTTTCCAACGCTTCCACATCCTTCCTATAATGAGGCGACCAGAACTGGACACAGTACACTAAGTGTGGTCTAACTGGAGTCTTATAGAGCTGCCTCAATACCTCATGGCTCTTAAACTCGATCCCACAACTTGTGAAAGCTAACATCCCATAAGCTTTCTTAACTATCCTATCCACCTTTGAGGCAACTTCCAGTGATATGTGGATATGAACTCCCAGATCCCTCTGCTCCTCCACACTACCCAGAGTCCTGCCATTAACCTTGTACTCCGCCTTGGAGTTTGTCCTTCCACAGTGTACCACCTCACACTTCTCCGGATTGAACTCCATCTGCCACTTCTCAGCCCAGCTTTGCATCCTATCAATATCCCTCTGCAATCTTTGACAGTCCCCCACACTATCCACAACACCACCGACCTTTGTGTCATCTGCAAACTTGCTAACCCACCCTTTCACCCCCTCATCTAAGTCATTAATAAATATCATGAAAAATAGAGGTCCCAGAACCGATCCTTGTGGGACACTGCTAGTCACAGCCCTCCAATCTGAATACACTCCCTCCACCACAACCCTCTGCGTTCTACAGGCAAGCCAATTCTCAACCCACACGGCCAAGCCTCCCTGGATCCCATGCCCTCTAACCTTCTGAAGAAGCCTACCATGTGGAGCCTTGTCAAATGCCTTACTAAAATCCATATAGACCACATCTACTGCACTACCCTCGTAAATCTGCCTGGTCACCTCCTCAAAGAATCCTATCAGGCTTGTGAGACATGATCTTCCCTTCACAAAGCCATGCTGGCTGTCCCTAATCAGTCCATGATTCTCTAAGTGCTCATAGATCCTACCTTTAAGAATCCTTTCCAACAGCTTGCCCACCACAGATGTAAGGCTCACTGGTCTGTAATTCTCTGAACTATCCCTACTACCCTTTTTGAATAAGCGGACAACATTTGCCACCCTCCAATCCTCCGGTACCATTCCCATGGACAACGAGGACTCAAAGATCCTAGCCAACAGTTAAGCAATCTCCTCCCTTGCCTCGTGGAGCAGCCTGGGGAATATTCCATCAGGGCCAGGGATTTATCTGTCCTAATATTTTCTAACAGCTCCAACACATCCTCTTTCTTGATATCTACATGGTCCAGAATATTAACCTTACCAACACTGTCCTCAGCTTCATCTAGGCCCCTCTCCTTGGTGAATACTGAAGAGAAGTATTCATTGAGAACCTCACCACTTCCACAGCTTCCAGGCACATCTTCCCACCTTCATCTCTAATCGGTCCTACCTTTACTCTCGTCATCCTTCTGCTCTTCACATAAGTGAAAAAAGCCTTGGGATTTTCCTTAACCCTACTCGCCAAAGCCTTTTCATGTCCTCTTCTTGCTCCTCAGCCCCTTCTTAAGTTCCTTCCTTGTTACCCTATATTCCTCATGAGCCCTATCTGATCCTTGCTGCCTATACCTTATGTAAGCTGCCTTCTTCCTCCTAACTAGTTGTTCCACCTCCCTTGTCACCCATGGTTCCTTCACCCTGCCATTCCTTCTTTGCCTCACTGGGACAAATTTATCCCTAACATCCTGCAAGAGATCCCTGAACAACAACCACATCCCCATAGTACATTTCCCTTCAAAAATGTCATCCCAATTTACTCTCGCAAGCTCTAGCCTTATAGCTTCATGATTTGCCCTTTCCCAATTAAATATCTTCCCGTCCTCTCTGCTCCTATCCTTTTCCATGACAATGCTAAAGGTTAGGGAGCGGTGGTCACTGTCCCCCAAATGCTCACCCACTGAGAGATCTGTTACCTGACCCAGTTCGTTACCTAATACTAGATCTAATATGGCATTCCCTCTAGTCGGCCTGTCAACCTACTGTGACAGGAATCTGTCCTGTCAAGCCGGACATCCTCCTGATACTCGATGGTCAATCTCCTGATCCCAAACTCCCTCTTTGATTGCCACTGTCACCTGCTTCCCCCCCCCCACCCCACCAGCATCTCCCCCACCTCAAACACCGAAACTTGCTCAAAGTCAAATTCTTGTGTTCCCTGGTTGCTGAAGCCCAACCACCTCTAACAAAGCCCCAATCTCCACAACACACCATTCCCAGGCTCCTATCGTCAACGGTCCCCAACCTCCACCTGCCTGTTTCACCGCTCAGTTCCATTATCCAAGCCCATTCCACTTGGTGTCTGATCTCCACTTCATCCCGACCCCACAAGGTGCAGATCACCAGCCAGCCACACCGCACACACCCTGGCCCTGACTGAGGGTCTGATCCCCAACCCCTCTCCCCACCCTTCACCCTTTAAGCCAGCCTTCTCTGCCATATCCCTATCCCCTTCCCCCCTCCTAACTTTCTAAATCTGGCCTCAGTCTCAGGTACTTTGCTTTCCTTTGCATGAAAGAAAAGATGTAAGGGCTGCTCACAATGACCCAAGTTTTGGTACAAAGACAGCAAATGCATGAAACAGTCAGCAGGTCTCAACTGAGTATCCTCAGCACATTCTGTTCTTATTTCAGATTTCAAGCATCTGCAGGTTTTTTTTAACTTTCATTGCCCAAGCTATGGTGCAGTACACATACAGCCAAAACAACAGTGACCAAACACCATGCTGTATGATACAGCTCACAACAACTTTTAGGCCATTGCTTCATTGGAACCAGATCATGAAAGGAAATAACAGTATATGAGAAACATCAACAGGACAAATCTATTTGAAACCAGGCACCCCACTTAAAGATGAACATTGTAGGAAACACGCTTACATAAACCTACTAAAAACCAAGCTCATTTCTTCCACATTATAAATAGAGCAACAGAGCCCATCTCAAAGCATGATGATAATAATTACAATAATACTTATTTTGGAGGAAACTGGTATTCAAATACTTTGATTGAGCAGAAGTTGCAACTTTGTGACAGTGCAAAGTCATAATTAAAGTGGCCAAAAGCTGACAATTACAGTGATCACTGAGCCAGCTTCCAGCCTGGTATTAACATTCAGACAGGTGACACAGATCTCAATGGAAGCTCAGTAGAAGATATAGATGTGTTATCTGAGGGAGGTATTAATTTCACTGTTAAGAATAGGAATATTGATGATCCTGATTATTAGGGAAATACAAGGATTTACCAGCAACTAAAACCTCATTGATGTTCTTTCTTTATTTGTTCACTTACAGGACAGGGACATGATTGGCAAGGCCAACATTTAGTGACGATCCCTATTTGCCCCCTGAATTGATTGGCTTGTTGGGTCATTTCAGAGGACAGTTAAAAGTTCGTGGGTCTGGAGTCATGTGTTGTTCAATTGGGTAAGGAGGGTGGGTTTCTTTTGCTGAATGAACCAGCAGGGTTTTGAGATAATCTAGTTTAATGATCACCATTAATAACATTTGTTTTTCATTACAACTTCATTCAGTTACTCAAATTTGAGTTTGCCAGCTGGCATGATGGGATTTGAACTCGTGAGTCCAGGTCAATAGTTCAGGCCTTTGGATACTAGTCCACTAACGAATCCACAATGTTACTGTTATCCATGCAAGACTCATACAAGGATTCCGTATGTTGATAGGAGTGGAATGAAGTTAAAGTTATTTTCGAGGCAGTGAAGAGACATTAAATATAAGCACATTAGGGTCTGGCACCAGAAAGCAGGGGTGGACACAAAGTTCAAGTCTCAGACTGCTTCTAAGACAAGGCAGGCAGCGCTTGACTGGAGAGCAATGAGAAGTGAAATGAAGAGTCATGCCTGAGCAGCTCCTGACACCATCTAATGGCTATATTACAAGATGCATTCAATTCAGCCTCAGCACAGCTGGGGAACAGGAACAGGTCCCACCACTGGGATGGGATCAATGGTTGTACACTAGGGTCTGTGGTCTCTGAATGCACCATATTCTCAAACATGAGGTGATGAGACAGGCTGATGGAAAAAATAAAAACGATGGGGCAAGGATTTATTTCATGAGAATAAGAATCAAAAGAAATCCTTTCGGTCTTCAGTTTAATAAAGCTTGACATTTGTTCCTTTGTCAGAAAATAATAAAGATTGTTATTGTGTGAGAGACAAAATGTTATCTTCTTTCTTATGTACTTTAGTTTATTCGAGGGTAACATTTATTCCAGCCATCACTGAAATTATACAAAGCAGGAAGGGTTTCAACTCAGGAGACACAAGGGACTGCAGATGCTGGAATCTGGAGCAACAAACAATCTGTTGGAAGAACTCAGCAGGTCGAGCAGCATCTGTGGGAGGAAAGTCCGGATGTAGGGTTTCAACCTGGAACATCGACAGTCCTGATGCAGGGTTTTGACCCGAAATATTGACAATTCCTTCCCTCCCACAGATGCTGCTCGACCTGCTGAGTTCTTCCAGCAGATTGTTTGTTGCTCCAGTCTCAACTCGGAATTTTTCCCAGGGCTGGGGAACCATGAACTAGACGGCATAGGTTTAAGGTGAGAGGGGAGGGATTTAATAGAAACATGAGGGACAACTTTTTTTTACACAGAGGATGGTATGTATGTGGAATGAGCTGCCAGAAGAAGTAGTTGAGGCAGGTAAAAGAACAACTTTGAAAAGACAGTTGGATAAGTACATGGATTGGAAAGGTTTAGAAGGTTATGGGCCAAACACTGCCAAATGGTACTAGCTTGGATGGGGCGTCTTGGTTGGCATGGACCAGTTGGGCCGAAGGGCCTGTTTCTGTGCTGTATAACTCTATGAGGTTCAATAATCCAAAATAGTAAGAATAAAAAGGACATCATAGAAATTCATCAGCACCTTGGCCTAGCATGGCACACCAATGATCATTTTGGTTTTGGCCTGCCACTTAAAATTCTAGTGCAAGACAGAGCCTGAAGAATGAGGTATGACTGAAAGATCTGCAGGAACTTTGCACTCGGTATCTCCATGGAGTATTCAAAAAAACATTGCAGGAGAGTAGTCAGAGTTGGGGGAGGGTCGACAACAGGGTGAAAAGAGACCTGACAGCTGGACCAGGAGCTGAGGAGGAGGTGATTGAGATTGTGGGGCTGACACAGGTTGCAATTCATATCAAGGGGACTCACCAGTTCAGGGCCTGGGGTTCAACAGGAATCATGTATTGGCACACAAGTTGGAGATAGGTTATCAGATCAGGGCTTGGGGGTCATGGTTTGGTCCATGAGTCATCAGATTAAGGGTTGCACATCAGGGTCTGTGGTCTCTGAATTGGGGACTGAGGGTCGAGAGGGTGGGGGTGGGAGTCAGAGGTTGTGAATTGGCAGTGGGGTGGGTGGCAAGTTACTATGATAAAGAAGATCTCCCTAAGAGACACTACTAGCATTTGGCTGAGACCTGCCTGGGGAGGCCCCCATAAATCAAACTGCTGTAGTGAAAACAATGCTATCAAAACCTGATGGCATGAACACTGAATTCTCCATTTTCAGGTAACCTGCTCCCCCCTCTGTTCCATTTCTCTCTCCTCCTGATCTACCCAGTTCCTTCTACACTCATATACCCCCAATCCTCCATTACCCCTTCTTTCCCCTCCTCCAACCACTCCATCTGCCCACCGTCCACACACCCCTCCCACTGGGACCCCTCCCCCAACTGTTCCTATCTGTCCACCCACCTCACTTATTTGATTCCATACTCCACCTTCATCTCCTATCAGATTCTGTCATCTTAAGCGCTTTGTTGCCTCCACCTATCACCTTCCAGCCTCTGTTGCTGTATCCAGTCTTCCCTATTCCATCTGCTTATCAGGCCCCTCACCTGAATCCACCTATCACCTGTCAGGTCTTGCTCCACCCCTTCCCCCTCACCACTTTATACTGGCTATCTCGCCTCTATCTTTCAGTCCAAATGAAGGGTCTCAACCCTATACGTTGACAGTCCATTTCCCTCCACAGATGCTGCCTGATCCATTGAGTTCCTCCAGCAGTTTGTTTTTTGCTCTAGGTTCCAAGATCTGCAATCTCTTGTGTCTCCATCAAAACCTTGTTGCTCTGACAATACTCAACAACAGATATGCCTCAGAACTGGCAGAACTAATTGGCTGGAGAGTGATGTTATTAGGTGCACATCTGACAAGCAAACTTTTCACTGGAACAAGTGTGATTTATCATTCTAAGTGTCCAGTCAAATTTCTGAAGAGGTACAAATCCACTCAAAAATGTTCATTATCACATTCCAATCCGGGAAAAGAAAGGATTTTCAATTGCATTGAGGTGAAAAAAAGCTGAATTTCCATAGCAAAGTATTCCAGACCAGAAGAAGCAGTTAGAAGAAATCTTGCTATTATATGAACTATGTGCAGCTTCTATAGAGTAAGGTAAAGCTGACTAGGCAAATTTTTGGGTTTGTCACCGTTAACCTAAACACATCAGTTGCAGGTATATTTACAATTTGTCGGGCAAATCCTTGATGGAACTATCAGGGGATGGAACATAATGAGGCCATAAAATGAATGTTGACCTCAAAGAAAACTGCTCAGAAATCTCTTGTGTGATTAAAAAATGATATCCCACTCCAGCCAAACACTTTCCTGGAGTAAATTCCAAGAATAAATTATAATTTAATTATCTATAGCATGTCTTCTAACAATTTTAAAATGAACTAAAACATAATAATATGTTGAATAAATGTTAAGCATCAGCTGTTATGCATTATGATTCTTTTCCACTTTGAATGATATTCCAGTGAACAATAACATCAGTAAAACCACATTGAAATGTTTACAGTGGAATACATCCATTTAAATTCATCCAAACAGACTGGCAAGTCAAACCAGCTGGACCTCTGCACACATTTATTTGATTGTGCTGTATTATAATTTCCCTGCTGAATTGGTATTGTTTAACAAGTGCCGTTGTGGATTTAATACACAAGCAGTTATCAGCATTGGTTAAGTAATATCTCATTGCACATGTATATATTTAGAATTAAGACTTTGTCATGCAGTGGCACCTAGTTAGTGGTGCAGAATGAAACCTGATTCATATCCACTGACACTGCCATGTCCACCAAGCTTATTTAGGTTCTAGCATAGGACAGCTATGTGCTTGCTTGAATCTGAAGGGGATGCAGATATCCTAACCGATGCTTAACAAAAAAATAAAAGAGTCTTTACATTTCTCAAGGAAAGGACTATGCCACTGGACTAGCAACTCAGAGGCCTGTGTTAATGACGTGGAGACATGGCACTTGAAAATTCAGTGTATTAAGTGCATTAAAGTGAGAGGGGAAAGATTTAATAGGAACCTGAGGGGCAACATTTATTTTTACACAGAGGGTGGTTTGTATATAGAATGATAAGATAAGATTTCTTTATTAGTCACATGTACATCGAAACACACAGTGAAATGCATCTTTTGCATAGAGTATCCTGGAGGCAGCCCGCAAGTGTCGCCACGCTTCCAGCGCCAACATAGCATGCCCACAACTTCCTAACCCGTATGTCTTTGGAATGTGGGAGGAAACCGGAGCACCCAGAGGAAACCCACGCACACACAGGGAGAACATACAAACTCCTCATAGACAGTGGCCAGAATTGAACCTGGGTCACTGGCGCTGTAACAGCATTACGCTAACCACTACACTACACTGCCAGAGGAAGTGGTTAAGGCAGGTACAATAACCACTTTTAAAAGACAGTTGGACAGGTACATGGATAGGACAGGTTTAGAAGGATAAGGGCCAACATGGGCAAATGGGACTAGCTTGGATGGCTTCTTGGTTGATTATGGACCAGTTGGCCCAAAGGTCATGTTTCTGTGCATTATGACTAAGTAATCTGGAATTTAAAAGCTGGTATTAGGAACAATGACCCTGAAACTATTGGATTGTTGCAAAATGTTCTTCAGGAAGTAAAAGCCTATTGTCCCCTTCAGATTCAAGCAGTCTGATCTGTATATGACTCTAGACCAACAGCAAAGTAGCCGACTCCTAACTGCCCTCTGAAATGAGTGAGCAAGCCACAAAGGTAATAAGGCATGGGCAATAAATGCAGGCCTTGTTAACAACGCTCCCTGAATGAATATTAAAAACAAGCAGCCTCAGCTACTTAAGACTTTCTGGTCGGCTGTAGGTAAAGGCAGCTGATACAGAAGGAGTCTAAGGTTAGCCATCTCCCCCACTGTACCAGTTGGCATAGGCAGTCTGCCAGCCCCAAGGTAGCGAAGCAGGTTTGCAAGTCAGGACAGTGGGACAGCAGGCTGCCCATCTGCACCTTGGGAGAGAAAATCCATAACGTCTATCCTCATTCATTCCCCATTATTTACACTCCATACAGATCATTTATAATTATCAAGCCTTCACCACCCTCTCTCTGTTGGCATCACCACCTAGTCTATCATCCAGTCTCTCTCACTCTCCACCCTATCACAGACATTTCCTTTGTTCCTGGTTCCAATGAAAAGTCATCAACTTGCAGCATTAACTCTGTTCCTCCTTCTACAGATGCTGCTTGACTGGCTGACTATTTCCAGCATTTTCTGTTTTTATTGCAGATTTCTGGCATCTGCAGTTTTTGCTTTCTTAGTCATCCAAACTCTGTTGCTAGGTCTTAACTCACGATGGATTCCATTCATCCATCTCTGGGCTTGTTCATTGATTTATGAATGGAAACACCAATGCACTTGTACTGATGTAGCATCTTTAACACAGCAAAATGTCCAAGGACTGCACAGGAGTTGTATCAATCATAATTTGACATTACAGTCAAAAAGGAAGCTTTTAAGAAGCGTCCTAAATGAGGACAGACAGATAGAATGACGGAGAAGTTTAGGGAGGAAATTCCAGAACATGGGGCCTTTGGAGCTCAAGGCAAGTTTGATCCTAATTAGCATCTTGTTGTTTCCATTCAGGAATCAGTTAACAAGCCCCGAGATTGGTTAGTTAAGACATGGCAATAGAATTTGATGATTGAAAAAACAAAAACCCTCTTCGGACCTTATATGATTAAATAAAGTCACCTCTCATTCTTCTAAACTCCAAGGAATACAAACTCAAACTGTCTGCCCTCTCTTGACAGAACAACTTTCGCATCCCAGAAACTAACCCGGTGAATCTCCTTTGGACTGCTTCCAATGCTACTACATCCTTTATAGGTAAGGTGACTAAAACTGTACACAGTATTCTCAACAGATAAGGCAGCATCTGTGGAGAGAGGAATCGTTAACATTACAGACAGATGGTTTCACATCAGAAATGGCCAATTTCCCAAGTTGTCCCTAACCCCATACCATCATCAGTAAGCATGATCCTGAATTCATGACTTTAATTCTCCATCACACCTCTGATCTCTCTGTCTTAGGTCCCTTACACTGTTCCAACATAAGCCAACATAACCTTTCCTCTAACCAGGCACATTACTGAATTCAACAACTTCAGATGACCAGCCTTCCTAGTTCTTTCGGTACCTGCCTGTCTGATGAAAGATAATTAAATTGTAGACAGGTTTGTAAAAAAGGCTTTTGGAATCCTAGCGTTTATAAATCAAAGTATTGAGTATAGGAGTTGGAATGTTTTGGTGAGGTTGTATAAGTCATTGGTGAGACCAAATTTAGAATATTGTGTGCAGTTCTGGTCGCCAAACTTCAGGAAGGATGTCAGTAAGATTGAAAGAGTACAGAGGAGATTTACAAGAATGTTGCTGGGTCTTCAGGATTTGAGTTATAAGGAAAGATTGAGCATGTTAGGACTTTATTCCTTGGAGCGGAGAAGAATGAGGGGAGATATGATAGAGGTTTATAAAATGATGAGGGGCATAGACAGGGTTAATGCAAGTAGGCTCTTTCCACCTAGATTAGGAGAGATAAGTACGAGAGGACATGGCTTTAGGGTGAAAGGGGAAAGGTTTAGGGGGAACATTAGAGGGAACTTCTTCACTCAAAGAGTGGTGGGAGTATGGAATGGGCTGCCATCTGATGTGGTAAATGTGGGCTCGCTCTTAACTTTTAAGAGTAAATTGGATAGATACATGGACGAGAGAGGTCTGGAGGGGTATGGGCTGGGGGCAGGTAAATGGGACTAGCCGAATAATGTTTCGGCACAGACTAGTAGGGCCGAATGGCCTGTTTTCTGTGCTGTAGTTTTTCTATGGTTCTATGGTTCTATTGTTAATATGGATTTTCTCTATCCCTGGGTGGTTGTCTGGCTTCCTGAGTATTTACAGCATTCTTGTTTGTTTCAGATTTCCAGAACTCCAGCGTTTGGTACTTCATGGTTCCCACATAATTTTTGCCCTCTTCCATTTTCATTTATCTCCCTCTATCTCTTTCGCCAGACAGATCATGAGCAATTAACAATCCTTCACCACCCTCTCTCAGCCAGCACTTTGTGTCATTCAGTATCTCTTGGTCTCATATGAACATATAAATTAGGAGAAGAAATAGTCTACATGGTTTCTAGAGCCTGTGTCCACATTCAATAAGATCAAGACTTTTCTAAACCAGATCATCCATTCACAGACATTCTTTTTGTACTTTCCACTCCTCCAACTCTCTAATTTTTCCCAGTTCTGATGAATGGTCAATTACCTAAAATGTTAACTCTGTTTCTCTCTCCACAGATGCTGTTTGACTTGCTGAGCATTTCCAGCGGTTCCTGATTTCATTTCAGAATCTGTAAGATTATTGTTTGTAGTTGTCCAGGGCAACAAGTAAAGCTCAACGTCAACAAAATTTTGTAAATAGATTGCATAATTCTTTTTCAAAATTTTATCTGCTGCATGGCACAAATCATAAAAGTTTTTGCAAGAGTTGTCTTTAAAATGAGCATAAACCTAATCTCAGCACTATTTCAACATACAATATCTTCTTCACAATGTGTGGGAGAATGAGGGCATTCATTTTCATAATATTATTATAATGTGATTTTCAAAAGTATGGCTGACATAAGTGAGTAAACTGCACTGAAGTATGTTACTGCAAGACTAACTTTGACTCTGAATTGTTTGGCTATCTGACAAGCATCTCTACATGTCAACCCCAGAATAAAATTAATAACAATCTACAGGAAAACCACCCTCTGTTCACTATCAGCCAAAATCAATTGTTATCACCACACACAAATAAAGATTTCAAACAATGAATCATCATAATTTGTTCATTTCCTGAAAATAGAATTAATTCCATAACATTGAAACTTTCAAACCTTCTACATATTTCAGCAAAAGTCCAATTTGATGTATTCAGTGTAAATAGTGCAAGCCTTCATATATTTCACTGAAGATTAATTAAGAAGAATAAGCATGTCTGCCCATAAAAATCGATATCTTAAATGCATACTATTAAGTGCTTATATGCTTTCGGTAGGCACACATACCTGTGCTGTCATCGTAGACCACAGTGACGGTTTTCCATTTGAAGAAATGTACTAGATCTAGGATGGCTTGACTGAGAGACGAGAAATCTGGGTAGAGGTTGACGTAGAAAGAATCCCTGTTGTCTGAGACTTGATGCTTCCACCGGGTCTGTATGTGGGGGACTCCAAGTGCATTGCAAATGGACTGCACTGCATTAGCTGAAGAACTATGAGAAGGACCAAAGATGGCTGCCACCCCCAGAGAGAGTTGATCACATGCTACAGAAGAAACACATAATTCTGTCAGTAACAGTATGCTTGAACAGTACAACACAGGAACAGACCCATTGGCCTATTACGCCCATGTGGCATGAATTAATTAGGAATGGGTAGGTGGAAGAAACCTATTTCATTATGTAATATAACAGACCAGTTAACTTTACTTTGTCCCTTCAGAATCACAGTTTGCACTTAGATAGCTCAAGAGTTTACTTTTATAACATTTACTGATTAAAATTTCTGGAATTCTGGCGAGATCTAGTAAATAAATTTGGATCTTATAGTTTGGAGACAGTATGGAGAACTTTACCTTTTCTGGATGCTTCAAAACTGTCGTAAATATTTATCCTTTGGATGTCGTACGTTAATGTTGTGTTTGGCAACAGCGTTCTGTTTCGGTTGATTGTATTTAAAGCAAATTTAAAGGCGAGTTCCTCTGCCCCAGATGGGCTTTTTTCCACTGACTCAAAAATACCTCCTGAAACAGAGAAGAAATAATTGTGCTTTAGACATCACAAATGCTATGGAAACTTTCCAGTAAGACCAAACTTAAGGCGGGGTAAGGTAGCAGTGAAGGGAAGTGGTGTGACAAAGATTGTAGAAAAAAACATAAACAGAAGACAGTTACAGCTTACTGTGAAGGAAGGTATTTTGGAGATAGATACAGAAAAATCATCAGATTGAATATGAAAAATGGTCAGAGGGACTTTAAAATGTAGATACATAGTAATGATAGCAGTATAGGTCACCAAGACTTAAAACATACAAGTGCGGTTTTGAATCCAATGGCAGAGAATACAATAAAGAGTACAAAAGATAACCAAAGCTAGAATTTTTGTAAACAGTTTTTAAAATCCCACTCTAGGCAGAATATATGAGCAATGGAAAAGATACTGTATAGAACTGCCAGACCATCCATGACTGCAATACAGCTGTTTGCAAAACAGATCAATGTGGCCCAGCATTTACACAATGTTATTTCCAGAAACCAGAAGACAAATGTGGAATGCAAAAGACAAGCTGAATTAAGAGGGCCTAATGTTAATAGGTAGCCAAAAACTAATCCATATGAAAGATGTGCCCTTTAAATAGATGTCCTGCAGAAGGTTCTCTGTTTGTTGATAAGGCAAATTTCTCAGTGAATTAATCATATGGCATCAGGTGCCAGGGAAGACCAAATTCACAAATAATACAGGAGCCTTATTTGAATATCATAATATTGTAGGCCTCCATTCTGTAGTCCACGTCAATATGATTGAGATGCATTTCTGGAATAGATTGGACAATACATGATATTGGATCCTTAGGCACCTGTATTATGCCTATAAAATAACACTTAAAAGAAATTTGTACAGGCACTTGGATAGGAAAGGCATAGAGGGTTACAGGCCTAATGCAGGCAAATGGGATTAGTACAGATAGGCATCAGAGTTGGCATGGAAAAACCTTAGAAAATGTGAAGAACATGGTTTCTGATACAATAAAATTTCAGTCCCATAAATGCACTTTAATAGGCAGAGAGTCAGTGTAATGGACTAATTTCAAGGTTGGGAATCATGGTTGGGAATTTAGCAAATAAACATGCAGGAGCCCAGAAGTAAAAAAAATCTGTCCCTCTACAGCACAAACACATCCATTCTCTCATACCATTCTCTCACTTTCTCTGAAACTGTGATGCTTTATTCCGCATTCTATAATTGTTTTACCTTGTACTACCTCAGTGCACTGTGTAATGAAATGATCTGTATGAACAGTATGCAAGACAAGATTTTCACTGTACTTCGGTACATGTGACAATAATAAACCAGTTTACCAATGATGGAACTGCCTTAGAAAAAGTCTAAAGCACCAATATTGTAAGTTGAGGCTCCTTATCCACGCAAGCAGAGGGCACAGATGGATCAAATTGGTGACCCTGTGACCTATGCCCTCTGTGAAGCTTAATCTGATCTTAAATGCCCCTTAACTGCTACATTAAATCATGCAGTCTCTCCTATCAGAGATATACCCTTTGTTCCACCTTTGCCCCACTCCCACCTTCTTTGTTACATAAAACTAACTTGTATTCTCTCTTTCCCAATTCTGATGAAGGGTCCCAGACCTGAAACATTAACTGTTTCTTTTTCCACAGATATAGCTATTAGATATTTATTTATTAGTCACATGTACATCGAAACACACAGTGAAATGCATCTTATTGCATCACTGACAATGTGCTGGGGCAGCCTGCAAGTGTCGCCATTCTTCCGGCGCCAACATAGCATGCCCACGGCTCCTAACCTGTACGTCTTTAGAACGTGGGAGGAAAATGGAGCACCCAGAGGAAACCCACACAGACACGGGGAGAACATACAAACTCCTTACAGACAGCAGCGGGAATTGAACCCAGGTCATTGGCGCTGTAATAGTGTTACGCTAACTGCTACACTACCGTACCGCCCCTGAGATGCTGCCTGACCTGCTGAGTATTTCCAACATTTTCTGTTTTTATTTCTGTGACCTGTACTCCTGTTTCTTGAGATTGGCTGTAAGATAGAAAGCAGATATGATGGGCTTGGTAGCTAATGAGACAAGAGAAAGGAATGAAGCAGCATCCACAAGGATCAGCATTAGAACGACTATTAATTATAAATTACATTAATGATCTGAATTTAGTAATAGGTATCAAAATTTGTCAATGATACCAGACTGAGGAAGAACGGAACGTAAGTTTTAAACAGGCACATGTGAGGTGTTGCACATTGATAAGTAAGTAGAAATATCACCTACACCTTCTGAAATGGGAAATTTGAAGAACAAAAGGATGGAGGGATACAAGTAAAGAAATCAGTAAAAACAGCATCAAAAGCCAGCACAGCAAGTAAAATGCGAACCATACATTTGAACTTATTTCTAAGGGCATAGAATTCGTTTCTGAAGTTAAGCTAAACCCTGTGTAACATCTGGTCAGAATGCATTTAGGGTAAAGTTCCTGTGTGAAAAAAACAAGGAAACACTGTAAGGGGTTAAAGAAGATTAAGAAGGATGGTAACGGATCTGAGACAATGTACCAATCAGGGAAGGTTCAACAAGCTGGGGCCTTTTTAAGAAAAGGAAAGATCTAGCGGCATGGTAGCGTAGTGGTTAGCGCGACGCTATTACAGTGCCAGCGATCGGGGTTCGATTCCCGACGCTGTCTGTAAGGAGTTTGTACCTTCTCCCCGTGTCTGCATGGGTTTCCTCCGGATGCTCCGGTTTCCTCCCACATTCCAAAGATGTACGGGTAGGTAAATTTGGGTTTAAAATGGGCAGTGCGGACTCATTGGGCCAGAAGGGCCTGTTACCACACTGTAAATAAAAATTTTTTTAAAAATTTGAAAAAAAAGAGGACATTAAACAGAGGTCTTTAAAATTATGGATGGTTCCCTCAAAAGAAGCAGGAGGAGCATATGTGAGAAGAGAACAGAGAGGTAAGCAGGAAGACTGAGGTGAAATGGGTGGAATGGGAGGAGGATAGTACACAAAGTATAAACACCGACATAGTTTGGGCTGAATGACCCAATGCTGTACCATAAATTGAAACCAATTTCATGTTGACTAGAGACCAGGCTGGACTAACACATCCACATAAGCGGACACATGCACAAACACCTGTCTACACACGTACACTGGGGAGGCCTAGTGGCTCAGCTAGTAGAGCTGGTGCCTGACAGCTCCTATGAATGCTGTTTTAGGACCAGGCTGATAGACATAACACAGTTGATTAGGTAGTGGTCAGTCTGGCAGTGACTGGTATCTGTCATGGCCTGGGTAATGTGGAGATCCTTGCAATCTTTTGCTTAGCCAGTAATATAATCTAACATGTGCCAATATCTGGATCAAGGATATTGCCATATAATCTTGTATTTGTATCACTGGCAAAACAGGATTCTGGTTATGATAAGGTTGTGTCCCAAAAATTTTCTCAGAAGGAGGACTTCTTTGGATTTAATTTTCCACTCTTTATCCATTCCATCTCCAGCATCACTGCCACCCTAGGCCAACAAATACTACAAAGTGCCAGAGAGAATAGCATCTTCTCTGAAGTTCTGAAATGTGGCAGAGGAACACAAATTCGCACCTTCATTTCCCACATCTGGGAAATGAAGGAAGTGTTGCAAACCTCAGTGATGCCATAATACTCGTCATCTTTCAGAAAGAAGACAACACTGAATGGAATAAGTACAAAGGGAACTTCCTTCAGTCTGCCACAGGACAAGTCAGTGCATGGGCCCACTTCAAGGGTCTTAAACTGGCTGAAGATCTGTTTTCCAAATTACAGTGCTAATTCCATAATGCCCAGGACTTTCAACATATAGCAACCCCAAGATAATGCAGGTAGCAGTATCAAACATTATACATGTCCTTTTATGACCTTACAAAAGGCTTTGAAGTCTGGCAATTAAAAAAGGTTGTGAAGGTCCAAGTTGAGACCTGGGAAACATGGACCAGATCCCTCATCCCTCAGCAAAGGCAATTCTTGACAATGAAATTCATTATCACCTTCAATCCACTAGCAAAGCTTTCACACTTCTTAGAAAATGAATGTTCAAAGATCAAGACCTAAAGCACAACAGACAGCACATGATCTCTGTACAGCAGTGATCCGTGCCCTGCTTTATACTTCAGAGACACAGACTACCTACAGCAGGACAGGTACCACCAACCTCACCTCCGCAAATCCTCCAAATTTACTGATAGATAATGCAAACCAATCTCAGCATCCTCTCTGGGGCCAATATTCCCAGCATCAAGGCTTCAATTACACCTGACCAGTTCTAATGGGTAGAACACATTGTTCACATACCCGACATGAGATTCTCAAACAGGCAGTCTGCTCTGAGGTCCAACAACAGCAAGAAGGAGCAGGACAGGAGAAGGAAATCAAAGATGTTTTCAAAGCCCTGCTGAAAAAAATGTGATATCCTCATTGACTCATGGGGGTAGCTGGCCCAGCACCACTCAACACGGAGAAGGAACATCCAGGGGCACATTGAGAAACTTGAGTGTCTTCATCAGGAGTAGGTAGAAGCCTCGTGAAAATGGTGAAAGGACCATAACAACCCACAAACCACCCACATACCCATTCTGTCAAACACCTCCTGCCCCATCCATGACAGAGTTCTGTAGGTCCCACATTGGCCACATCTGGCAACTCAGAACGCACAGAACTGAACTGGGAACAAGTCATCCTGGATCTGTGGAACTGCCTAATAAGAAAATTTTGTGTCATTTTCAACCAAGACATACAAATCTCATGTAACCTAACTCTCTAAATAGTTTATGGCTAACCAATTCCATCTCTTCAATCTTACTAGATAACAAAGAATTGACTTAATGCATAATAATAGAGTCAAAACATTTAATGCAAGTGGACAACTACAATCCTCATATTGAATGATCAACAGTGAACATATCAATGTAAGAACATGATTTTAACTTGACAAGAGATCCCAGGAATTTAGGTGCACTATCCGTTTTGTTCAACTTCTTTTGCCAATAACCATCAACAAAGTCAATTGTTAAAAAAAGCAGTGATCTCTGAAGGCATTTCATGTGTCATAAATTTTTAGTAATGAGCCATCATCTGTCATTTGGCTTAGCTATCTGCTTTCAATACAAAAGCTCACACTGGCACCTTAACTCTTTAGCAAAACAATTAAGGATGCCCATGGGTTAGTATAAAACCAAATTACATTATCTGGTAACAAATGATTAATATGGTGTTTGACTTCCTCCTTCTGTTACACAGGAATACAAATGTATCATTCTTTAAAGATCAACTGTAGAAAAAAAAGTAATTCAAGATTTCAACCTGGCTGTTTTCAGGAAGTACAAACATTATTTGACACACCATAATGTAGGTGAATTAGCAATATTTTTTAACAAATCAAAGTTTAATGATGTTTCTATCTCAATAAGGGTCTTTCTTCAATCAATATTTCTGTGAGACAATAAATAGACTAGCACCAGTATTATTCCCAATAGCATAACAAAAAGTCACAATTTAATGCTTAATCCTCCATAGGTTGTTTCCACCAGTAGCTATTATTAAGCCCATTTTCTTTCAAATCATTATTCACAATCATAATCTATAACAACACACATCATTTTCCTCTGGGTTCAGTTTTCTACACTAAACAACAGAAAGCTCAAGTATCCACAGTAGAACATCTGCTGTTTGCCTCTGGCATCTTGATCAACTTTTCTCATGTTTAGTTTAACCAGATATCGCTGACTGCTTAACTTTGAATATCATCTCATCACCTCAGCGATACATGTAATCAAACATTCTCTCTCTCTCCCTCTCTCTCTCTCTCTCCAACACCACTACCAGCCACAACTACCCCTTCCCCTCAATCCCTCACTCCCACCACCACCCATCCACCACAGCTTCTACTTCACCGGCGGCTTTTAGCTCTGGTTTCAAATCTCCAGCAAACATAGTATTTTGCTTCTCTTTCACTTATACAAGCTGTTGCAGCTGAAGTAATTTCCTTATCACTAATCACATCTTCCACAAATGAATACAATTGGTTTGATGTTTTTTTTGCTACTCAACTGTGATAGATCTTTGTTGTCACAGATATAAAGCTGTTACAATCTTTCATGGAATTTGTATACTGACACAAGCAGATATTTAAGGGAACACGAATTGTAAGTTTTACCAGGAAGGAAAGAGCTTCACTGACATCTCTTGCCAGCCAGGAGCAAGAGCACATGACCCTACTTTATATTTACCATGATCAAACAGAGTCTCTTACCCTCTTCCCACCCTGGCTCTCACCAGGTTGACCCACTCCTCATTATCCATCCTTTTCAACCTTGGTGCTGGCTTTCTATTGCACCCTTTCCTAGGGAACAACTCAATCTGGCCAGCTGCTGGCCAGGAAGAATCAAAAATATTAAATACTGTGGCAATGTTGCATTTCTGGTTCACCCATGCTCTTAAAGTCAGCCCAGGCTTTCCCTGCCTCATTGCCCTTTCAGGACCCCTTGGCCTCAACACAGAAATAACAAGTTTGAAATTGCTTTTGCAATCCTTTTCATAAAACTTCTGTGAAAATGACACACACATTCAAATGCATATATCATTTGTATGCAAATATCTCAGAAGATATATATCAAAAGTGACCCTTGCACATCAGTCAGCACACCTGTCAAATTATTCAGATCATTTTCTCTTAATTAGCAATTGAGAGGCTCAACAGAAAATCTTCATGATATGTTAACAGTCTGTTCAGAAGGAGGCGATAATAAGCTGTTGTATTTACTCCAGCACATTTGTTTGCGGCTACCCAATTTGACTAATGTGTTCTGAATGTGTCAAGTACTTAATAAGGTTTGTTAAATTGAAAATTTCGCTTTTCATACACCGTATTGAGGAGCATGTAATGAGAAGCATGTAATGAAATGCATACATGCTGTGTCTGAGGTTTTGATTTCATTTATAACGTTGAAATTGTATTGTTTGTTACAGAAATTATGAGAAGGTCTTGAGATGGAAAAACCCGCTAGACAAATTTAAGATTTTCAGATGCATATACATCTGAGTTCATCCATCCTGTTGTAGATTTGATAATCAAACTGACATTTTACGGCTAATGTCTTTTGCAGCCAACTGTTGAAATTCAGAGAAAGATAACTGTGCCTACTTGAACAACATTTAGTCATGTGTTAATTTGATTATGCAGTGTCATAGAATTAGAAGTCTTGGGTAATTTTGCACAGGAAACAATAAGATTTTATTTTAGTACCTTTTAACACAAGTGTATTCTCACAAGATTTCATTTTTAAAAAGTGCAACGAAGTGGATGGAGGTTCCCTCAACAAAGGGGTAAAAATAAGCTGGAGACACAAGAAGCTGTGGATGCTGGAATCTGAAGCAAAAGGTAAACTGCTGGATGAACTCAGTGAGTCAGGCAACATCTGTGGAGGCAAAGGGATGGTCGGCATGTTGGTTCAAGACCTTGTAGTGTAGTGGTTAGCGTAACGCTATTACAGTGACCCGGGTTCATTTCCGCCGCTGAATGTAAGGAGTTTGTATGTTCTCCCCGTGACTGCATGGTTTTCCTCTGGGTGCTCCGGTTTCCTCCCATATTCTAAAGACGTATGAGTTAGGAAGTTGTGGGCGTGCTATTTTGGCACCGGAAGTGTGGCGACAGTTGCGGGCTGCCCCCAGAACCCTCTATACAAAAGATGCATTTCACTGTTTGTTTCAATGTACATGTGACGAATAAATAAATCTTGGGTTACCTTGGGTTGCATTAGAACTGAGAGTGCAGAGGGAAGGCAGCCTGTATATACAAGTGAGAGGAAGGGATGAGACAGAGGCTGGTAGGTGACAGGTGGAACCGGATGAGGGGGGAATGATAGGCAGATGGAGCTAAATGGGAGGGAGGAGGAGGGGAGAGTGCTGAGACAAAGACTGGCAGGTGATAGGTGGAAATGTAAGAACAATAATATTTTATGCAGATGGAACCAGGTGGTGAAGGGTGAAGAGTCTAGGTAATGAGCGTGAGGGGGGGAACGGAAAGAGTGAACAGAGGGAGAGAGACCCTGGATACTCTGGTTGGAGTGGGAAAAGAACACAGGGGAAGTAGGTTACCTGAAGCTGGAAAATTCAATGTTCATGCTATAGGTTACTCAAGTGGAATACAGTATAAGGTGGTATTCTTCTAGTTTGCATTTGGCCTCACTGTGGCAGTGGAGAAGGCCAAGGACAGACAGGTCAGTGTGACAATGGGAAAAGGAAGTGAAATGAAATGCTCAAGGTGGCCATTGCAGACAGAACACAGGTGCTCTGCAAAATGGTCATCCAGTCTATGCTTGGTCTCGCCAATGCAGAGGAAGTCACAGCATGAGCACCGAATGCATAGACTTGGTTGGAGGCATTACATGCGATTCTCTGCTTCACTTGGAAGAGCTGTTTAGATCTCTGGATGGTGATGACGGAGGAGTGTTGCACCTCCTACGGTTGCAGGGGAAAGTGCCGATGTGGATGGTCAAGGACGAGTGAACCAGGGAGTCATGGAGAGAGCAGTTCCTGGGGGAAGCAGAAAGGGAGGGGTGGGAAAGATGTGGCTGGTAGTGGGATCCCGTTGGAGCTGGCAGAAGTGGTGAAGCATGGTACGTCATCCTGGATGTGGAGGCTAGTGGGGTGAAGGGTGAGGACCTGGGGAACTCTTTATCTCTTCTGTCTAGGGAGAAAGGCCAGGACCTGGGGAATTCTATATCTGTTCTGTCTGGGGAGAAGAGCGGTGAGAGCAAACGTGCAGGAAATGGAGGAAATGTGTGCGAGGGCTCCATCAACTACATCAGGGAGCAAGCCATATCTCCTGAGGGTTTGAACAAGTTCTGCCAGGTGGATAAGAGTGTTGTTGAAAGGGAACTGGTTGGGCCTTTGTTCCAGAAAGAAACAGGGGGCCCTAAGACATTTCCTGTGAGGTACTTGTTGGATTTTTTTGAACAATCAAAAGCCCCTCAGGTTCAGTGAGGTTAATTCTCACTTAGCCTGGCAGAGATGTGAAGGCACCAAATAATTTATCAATTTAATACCTTGCCAACTTTTGTACCTACCGCATTCTTTCAATTTATATGTTAAAAACTATAGGTGTGAAAGAGAAGCTTACAGAAACTCAGTGCCCAGATATCACGAGCCTTGATTACACATCAAGACATAAGGCTTGTTCTGCTTGATTTACACTGTTCCCACCTGCCCATTAACAGGTGACTTGTTGCCATTGTATGATTAACTCATATTAATTACATGAGCGGACCTGCTGCGCAAAGGACATCTGCTGCTGACATGCAACACAGGCCTGGTACCAGAGCCAGACGCTGTGCCATCAACTGCAACAACCTTGCCCTTCCATCCCTCCAGGAATATACTGTGCCAATTTTTGGGAATGACACCATGGCGGAACAAAAGGCAAAATCCACTTCACCACCAGCTCATCCACAACCATGTCCTCCGTCACAATACAGGAGAAGGGTGGGGAACTGCTCCATCATTTTCATGTAAATTCAAACCAACTCCCTGAGCTTTTCTTTCCTGTTTTGCCTGTTAATTCTTTCCATTAATCTTAATTTCTCTGCTATTTTCACTTTATTGAGGTCATTCAATTTGTTAAAATCAATATCAAAATATCATTGTCCTTTTACCTCTTCCCTACCCGCCATGGGTGGCCCGGTGGTGTAGTTAGCAGAGCCACTGCCTCACAGCGCCAGCTGCCAGCCTTTAATCCTGACTCTGGGTTCTGCCTGTATAGTCAGTGTGGCAGTGGTCAGTTTCCAATTCCCACATCCCAACGACATGCAGGTTGGTGGATTAATTGGCCACTGTAAATTGCCTCTGAGTGTGTAGGTGAGTGACAGAATCTGGGGGGGAGTTGATGAGAATGTGGGGAGAATAACAAATAGGATGAATGCAGTATTAGTGTAAAGGAAGTTTGATGGTCAGCACAGACTCAGTGGGCCAAAGGGCCTGTTTCAGTGCTGTGCCTCTCCATGACCCCAATATCAAAATATCTTTGTCCATTTATCTCTTCTCTTCCCACTTTTCATGGATACAAATAATTCTCCCAGATGAACATACTAATCTAGTCTACTGCATTCAGTGTTCACATTATGGTCTCCACTATATTCAAAAAACCAAATGCACTTTGGGTGAAATGCAGTTTGTAGCACTGGTGTTCCGTCCATAGGAGCGACCCTCAGCGTTCAGTTGCCATCACTTCAATTCTCCCTTCCATTCCCATTTATCTCTGAGACCTCCTGATTTATTATAACAGGTCTAACGTCTGCCTGAAAAACAGCACCTCATCTTCAGTCTAGCCACAGTACACCTTCTCGGACTCACTTTAGAAATCAACACCATCAGGCAACTTGCTCTCTCTGCATCAGGACAGGCCAGTTCTGCTGTAATCCTCAACCAGCTGTAATGCTGGCTCAGTTTTTCTCTCTCCATTAGCATGGCCTGATCTGCTGGGCATTTCCTACAGCTCTGCAGATCACAGATTGTATATGTCCCTTTGTTTGTGTTCTCACACCCTAATTGCCTTCATTAATCTATGAACCAGATGGCTTCATCAGCAGGTTGTGCATCTTCTACTGTTCCTTTGCCCACCATCAGGGTTCATTGTTCTTCAACAGTAATGCAGCAATGTCAATACCATGGTGAGGTCCAGTAGAAACCTGGCATTGTTACCCAGGAAGATAAATGTTGGTGACATTCTTGGATCTTCAAGCCCTGACAACCCTTAGACTTCTCCTTGACTGTAGACCATTTGCAACAACCCTCAGATTCAAATAAACTACTTCTTTCTATGAAAAGATGCATTTAATTTTCTGGAGATTAATATCACTCTCTAATATATCCCTCTAAAGGTTTAGAGTGATATGGGCCAAACACAGGCAGTGGGACTAGCTCAGTTTGGCAACTCATTCAGCATGGACAAGTTGGGCCGAAGGTCCTGTTTTTCATGCTGTATAGCTCTTTAACTCTAATACTAAACTCATGAAGTCTCTTGAACTCTTCTTCAAAAACTCAAGGGTCTTTCTTTTCTGCCGCAGTTGTGAATAAAAACATCATCTTGATTGCTTAGACAGGTTTGGACTCCATCTTCTCCATGGTGCTCTCAAGCCTTAAGGCAGTTTGGTCTAGGAGCAGTGTACATTAATTGTTAAATACTGTTGGCTTTCTTTAACTGCATTTAATTGTGCATATCTGTGGGACAATCAAAGACCCCACCCACCCTGGAGATTTTCCCTTCTCCCCCCTCTCATCAGGCAGAAGATACAAAAGCCTGAAAGCACGTACCACCAGGCTCAAGGACAGCTTCTATCCCATTGTTATAAGGCTTTTGAACAGTCCCTTAGTACGATAAAATGGACTCGACTTCACAATCTACCTTGTTATGGCCTTGCACCGTATTGTCTGCCTGCAGTGCACTTTCTCTGTAACTGGAACACTTAATTCAGCATTTTGTTATTGTTTTCCATTGTTCTACCTCAATGCAATGTTGTAATGAAATGATCTGTATGGATAGCATGGAAAACAATAATAAACCAATTTACAGGTGCAACTCAGTAAAGATGTTGGTCCAGGCAATTCAGTACTGAGATCCTACAACATGGCTCAGTCGAAGATTGCTTTATATTGCCTAAAAAGCCAGACAGCTCTGTATGCATTAGGCAGCACCACAACAATGGCATCGGTACAGTGAACAATAATAAACCAATACCAATACCAATCAGCCAACAACTCTGTGTAGTTTTGATCAACACACTGTGCTATCTGAGTTTGTACAACTCTGCTTCTACTTGAGCTTTTAATTTTGCAGTACTTGTCGAGGTCTGCAGTAAATTCCATTGGCATTTGGTGCAATGCATGTGAGGTATTGTGCTCCTCAATATGAACCTTTAAATGTATCTGCATATTTCCCAAACTGTTCATCCAAATGTAGTTGCAAAATGCTCACAACGTATGGATTCTTACAATTCTCTTTCAAATTTTTGAGCCAGTATTTTTCTGACAGAATTAGTCTGTTTGCATAGTCAGCTGCAGTGCTTGGTGGCTTTACTTTCTGACCATCATGTGAAACCTGACATCTAATCTGACTTAGACTTTCCAATGTCTCAACAGAACGCAATCTTCAAATTCAGCATGCTTTTTGTTTACTGCACTTTGCTGAACTTCGTGACATACATAATGTCATAGAGTCATAGAGTAATATAGCATGGAAATAGGTCATTCGGCCCACCTCATCCATGCTGACCGTGGTGACCACCAAGTTAGTCCCACTTGCCAGCATTTAGCCCATATCCCTCTAAACCCCTCCTATCCATATACCTATCCAAGTGTCTTTTAAATGTTGTTATTGTACCTGCCTCAATCACTTCCCCTGGCAGCTCATTCCATGTATCACAACCCTCTTCATGAAGAAGTTGCCCCTCAGATCCCTTTTAAACCTCACCTTAAACCTCTGCCCTCTCATTTTTAGTTCCCCTTCCCTGGGAAAAAAAGATTATGTGTGTTCACTCTATCTAAACCCCTCATGATTTTATACATCTCTATAAGGTCACCCCCAATACCTTCCATTCCAAGGAATAAAGCCCTAGTCTGCCCAACCTCTCCCTATAACTCAGGCCCTCGAGTCCTGGCAGCATCCTCGTAAACCTCCTATGCACTCTTTCCAGTTTAATTACGTCTTTCTTATAACGGGGTGACCAAAACTGGACACAATATTCCAAGTGTGGTCTTCCCAATGTCTTGTATAATTGAAACATAACATCCCAACTCCTATATTCGATGCCCTGAATGATGAAGGCCAGCATGTAAAACATCTTCTTCATCACTCTGTCTACCTGTGATGTCACTTTCAGTGAACTGTCCTTGTACTCCTAGGTCCCTCTGTTCCACAACACTCCCAGGGTCCGACCATTCACTCTATAAGTCCTACCCTGGTTCGACTTCACAAAATGCAACACTTTGCACTTATCCAAGTTGAAAGTCATTTCCCAATCCTTGTCCCACTTACTTAGCTGATCAAAATCCTCCTGTAATTTCCCGATCTACCTTGTTGTGACCTTGCACCTTACTGTACTGCACTTTCTCTGTAGCTGTGACACTTTACTCTGTACTGTTATTGTTTTTACCTGTACTACCTCAATGCAATCTGTACTAACTCAATGTAACTGCACTGTGTAATGAATCGACCTGTATGATCAGTGTGCAAGACAAGTTTTTCACTGTACCTCACTAATAAACCAATACCAATACTAATACCAATATCTCTGCCCATAATCAAGCAGTTGTATAAGTGATGTAAGGATCATTATCTTTTAGTTTAATTTTATAATCACTGCACGTTCTATTCTTGCTTTTCATGCTGTTTTCCAGCTTCAATGTTGTACAATGAAAATAAAAAAACAAACTGCAGGTGCCAGAAATCTGAAATGTAAACAGAATATGCTAGAGATACTCAGCAGGTCAGGCAGCCCCTGGGGAAAGAAAAATAGAATTATTGTATCTGGCCAAAGGCCATTCATTAGTTCAGAACAACGAGAAAATAATCCAGCTTTAAGTCACAGAGAGGATGAGGATGGGATCAATAGGACAAAGGGAATATTTCAGATAGGGTGAAACCTTGGCGATCCCAGCATGGCTGAAGTTATTCTAGCTTGCCATCCCAAATCTAAAATAGTTCTTTCAGCCTAGGCAAAACACAAAGTAATTTAATTGTAATAGATTTAAGTATATTATTTATCTATTAGTTGATATGACTGCATAAATAGAGGTGCAAAAAGGCACCTCAGAACAGAGAAATGCACATGCTGTGGAAATTCAAGGATGGTTTCTAATTGCTGGACATCTACAGGTGCAGGAAGCACCAGGGGTAGGAATTTCAGAAGAGATAAAAAAGCAAAGCCCCAAAGATAGTAACCACTAGATTACCCCCCATGCTACTCATCATTGAGGAGAGAAACAGAAGGTTGGCGCTAACAAATGCATGGCTGGAGACATGGCACAGGAGGGAGGGCCCTTAGATTACTAGATTCTGGGTTTTAGAGAATGAGTAGAGCAGTTAAAGTCACTGCCGTCCATCTGGGAGCTGGATTGTTCTGTGGATAGCATACTACAGGCAAAAGTCAAGGAAATGGAATGAGTGACCACCAGAGAACAGCAGGCAAGTAATTCAGAAAATGCTTAAAGGTATCTTGTCCTCTAAACAGTACTGAGTCTCCCCACAGAGTGCAACCAAGACTACAGCACCCCAAATGACTCAACAGTACAAGGAGAAAGATCAGGTGGTCAATAGTTATAGGGGATTCAGTAGTTAGGGAGGCAGTCAGATGTTTCTGTGGCTACAGATTGATTCCAGGATGGTATATTGCCTCCCTGATGCTAGGAATGATATCACAGGGGTATAACGATGAATGAGGATTAAAGAATTAGGAAAGATGTGAAGAATCAAGGTGCAAAATATAGTAATCTCCAGATTACTCCCTGTCCCATGCACCAACAGGGTGATAGCACAAATAAATGCATGACTGAGAGATGATAAAAGAGCATTTGGACCAATTCTAGGGGAGGCAGGACACCGGATTGCACCTGCAAAGAACTGTGTGGGAAGGTTTGCTTACTGCTTTGGGAAGAGGTTTAAAAGTCTGACAGCAGGATAGACACAAGAAATCAGTGTTCAAAAAGAAGAAAAAAGGCAGAAAAGGATTGGGAGAGTTAGCACCTGAATGAGAAATATAAAACTTTAGGCCAGTCTAAGACAGTCCAAGATATTCCAAGAGAGGCTTGCAGCGTATGCATGTAAATGCAAGAAGAATATTAAACAGGGTTGGTGAGCTGCAGGCATAATCAGCCATTTGGGGTTATGATGTCATGGCAATAACGGAGAGCTGGCTAAAAAAAGGGCAGAAATGGGTTTGAAATATTCATGGGTACAAGGTGTTCGGGAAAGATGGGGAAGGAAAGAAAGGAAGGGGAGTGGCAACAGAATAATGCAGTGGTGGAGAGAGGGAATGTCCTGGAACAAGCAGGAATAGTGTCCACGCTCAGAGTAGAGAAGCACAGTGATGTGTTGACAATACAGCACAGGGATAAGAATAATAAAGCTGCTCGTTTGTAGGGAAATCACAGACATGTGAAAAAGCCATGAAGTAGTTTCAACAAGGGACTTCAACTGCCCAAAAACGATAGCAATAACATAAAAAGCAAAGAGGGGAGAAGTTTCTAAAGTGTGTTTATGAAAACCTTCTTGATCAGTACATTTCTAGCCCAATGAAGGAAGTAGCATAACTGGTTTGTGGAAACTAGCCAGGCCAAGTGAAGCAGGAGTCAGGAGGGGAGCATCAAGTAAACAATGTAACAATAGAAAAGAATCTCGACCACTTTGCGGTAAGAACATTCAACTGAAAAGGGACTGAGAAACAGCACTGAGAAAACTTCCCATAAGGACAAGAACAGATCTAACCTGAGGAAATTGGAGTCAAAGCTTGGCAGGCAAAATTACTTAAGAATGTGCAGCCCTCAGGTTATAGATGTTTCGACTACAGTTTAGGTGCATTCACATGAGGAAGATGGTTGGGGAAATTGCATGACAGAGAGGAAAAGAGTAAAACATAAACCACTGGACAAACTCAGTAGGTCAAGCAGTATCTGTTGAGGCAAAGGGAAATAGTGAACTTTTCAGGTTAAGACCCTGTATCAGGACTGTGATTGTAGGAAGACTGGGCTGAACATTGAGTTTTTGAATTCCACATAACCCATTCCGTGTTCCCTTCTCATTGCTACCAGTCCACCCAGGGTCTCTCTCCCTTTGTTCACCTTTTCTATCACTCTTCCCCCTGTTGCCAAAACCCATCATCACCCCCCATCTGGTTCCATTGGCACATCACTCAATACCTATCAACCTGGGTTTCTTTTCCCTTGGTGCACCTTTCCCATCCCCTCCCCCACCTGGTTTTACCTGCCCATCATCCTTCCCTTATCTGCTTCCACAAAGCACCTACCAGCCTGTGTCTCAGGACCCCCCCTCCTCAACCTGACACCATTTTCCATGATCACCCCCTTCTTTGGTTCCACCTTTCACCTACCAGCCTCTGCCTCATCCCTCCCTCTCACTTCTATACACTGGCTATCTTCCCTCTACACTCTCAGTCCTGATGCAGGGTTTTGACCCCAAATGTCAACCATCCCTTTGCCTCCACAGATGCTGCTTGACCCATTGAGTTCTTCCAGCAGTTTATTTTTTGCTGTCTCTCATGTCTCCAGAGGGAAAGAGCATAGGGCTGATGCCAGACTGTTAACACAAATGAGAACCAGGCTCATTATAGAAGGTTCAATGGGGAGGCAAAAAGAGAAATGAGGGATGCAAGGACAGAACAGGAGAAAAGACTGGCAGGAAACATGAAGGAGTTATAAGAGGGCAAAAGTGTGAATTCAAAATAGCAAGATATTTCATTTATTGAAAGCAAGGACACATGGTCCGAGTATTGAAGGTTAATAGAGGACAGAAACGCAAAGTAAGGGCAGTTAATCAGCGTCTCAATGGAAGGGAAATACTTACATAGAGGAGGTTGAGGAAAGTGAAGAGTTAATTTTAAGTAGCATATACTCCACTAGTAGTGATAAACATCATTAATTTTAAAATTAAAGATTAATAATTAAGACATCACTATGATTATTGACATTGATGGTGACTGATCCATCATGGGGAGGGATATATATGACCAGAAGTTTAGCGACAAGCATTTTCAATTTGAGAACATATTCTGGCAAGACCCTGAGAAAATCAAAGTAAATGAAATGTGTTGTCCTCTGAAATGAGAAAATGTCAAGGCTACCAGTTAAATTTGCTGATCATGTAAACAAACAACTCTACCAGGGAGAGATTGGATGGAAGTGTTTCATTGTAAACTTGGGCCTATACTTTATCCACTGAAAGCTCTGAGACAAGAGTTGAGCAATTGGAAGATCAAAGGGTATGGTAGATGTGTAATAGAGAGATTGTGTGACACCCATCATAGTGATATCAAAGGTAGTTAACAGCACCAGACTCTGCAATTATAAAGTCACCCTTAATGGAGCAGTAGATGATGAACATTTTGAGATAACTGGCAATTGTAAAGGATTGTATCTCAGTCAATATGCAGCTTTTATTCTCACTGATGAATTTTATGTACTCTTTGAGATCCCTCTCACCTATCAGCTCACATTCATCACAAAACAAAACAAGTGAAGGTGATGCAGACATTTACAATGATCCAGAAAATATATCAATGAGTATCAGATTGTGAGACACAATGATCTGGCAGACAAAACATGAAAACAAACATGGCATGAGAAAGAGAGTCAAATACACTAATAAGTGCACTGCTGCACACTCATTGACTGCATTTGAGATGAAGAAACTCCAAGTTTGTTATCTGTTGCACTCTCAGTGGTTTTGAATTCTATGTGATTGGGGTAATAAGCAAGAAGGGCATAAAGAACTGATGTTCATTTCTTTAAATGGAGTAGCTGATTTTTTAGAAAAGTCTGCACTTCAATCAAGATTCACTCAGCCAGCTCCATCACAGGCACAACCCTCCCCGCCATTGAGGGCATCTTCAAGAGGAAGTGTCTCAGGAAGGCGGCATCCATCATTAAGACACCTCACACCCGGAACATGCTCTCTTCACATTACTACCATCAGGGAGGAGGTACAGGAGCCTGAAGACCCACACTCTACATTTCAGGACAGCTTCTTCCCCTCCGCCATCAGATTTCTGAATGGTCCATGAACCTATGAATGCTACCTCATTATTCCTCTTTTGCACTCTTTATTTATTTTTGTAACTTATAGTAATAGTCTTTATGTCTTTATGTCATAATAGTCTTTATGTCTTTCACTGTACAGCTGCCGCAAAACAACAAATTTCATGACATATGGCAGTGATAATAAACCTGATTCTGATTCTAAAGATGAGTAATTCTCGCCACTTTGACCCAAAGTGGGTGGTACCTGAAATTCATTGTGCACCTCATAATAATTGTAAAGTCCAACCATTAGTGCCTATTTACAAGGTGTCATTTCAGGAGCCACTTGTATCTGTTGAAGCTAACTGTCACTGATTGAAGTTTCTATATTACTTAAAAGGAAAGTGTTCACTTCACAACTTCAGGAACAGTAGACCAAGCCATGGGGGAGCAGTGACAGAAAATGAGAACACCAATTTTTCAAAGCTGGTCTAGACATCTCAGTCCAAAAGGAGGGCGAGGGGGAGAATGGTGCTCTTTGTCCAGGTCCCTAAGGAAGCCTGCAGATCCATTATGCAAGAGGTGGCAACCCAGGTCAATTCCAGGATGAAAACTCCCTTGATCAGGACACGGTGATATAAATAGTTTAATTACATCACATCAAGATCAGCAAACACATCATTTCTAAGAGGCACAATTCTGAAAGAGGCACAGAAGCAGTGAGAGCTGCAGCTATATGCGCATAACTGTTGAAACAGTGACAGCAGGTTGAGAAAGTGATTTAAAAAGTTTACAGGATCCTGGATTTTATAAAGAGTGGCAAAGAGTTGCAAAAGACTGCAAGTCATGATGAATCATTATAAAAGACTGGTTCAGCCACCACTGCAGCACTAAATTCAGTACTGGATGCCACACTTTAGGAAAGATACAAGGGTTTTATTATGACATAGAAGGGCCCATTCAACCCACTGAGTCTATGCTAGCTCTCAAAACATTTCTACCAGTCCTATTCCCCCATTTATTTCTCTGTAACCTATTCTCACATGTACATTGACTTCCCTCTGATTCTAGTCACCCACCTACACCAGGAGCAATTCATAGTAGCCAATTAATCTACCAACCAGCATATCTTTGGAATGTGGGAGGAAACCTGAGCACCTGGCGGAAACCCACGTGGTCACGGGGAAGATGTGGAAATTCCATGCAGACAGTAGCTGAAGTCAGGAGCCATGAGGCAGCAACACCACCTGCTGCATCATGGTGCCGTCCTTTATGTGAATAAATTGGAGAAGCAGGGGTTGTTCTCTTTGGAGCAGAAGAGATATGATAAAGGTATTTAAATTCATGAAGTAGGTAAAGAGAAACTGCTCCCATTGGTAGATAGATCAATAACTACTGAACATAGAAAGAAAGTGAATGGCAGAACCAAAGATGACATGAAGAAAAATATTTTTACACAGCAAATGATTTGGGTCTGGAACACACATCCAGGTAGTAGTGGAAACAGATTAAATTGTGGCAGTCAAAAAATTTTTGAAAGGAAAAAAATTGCAATATTACAGGAAGAGGGCAAGTAAATTGGAAGAGCTGGATTGCTTTTGCATGGAGCCAGTAGGGATGCAACAAGGCGAAAGGTTTCCTTCTGAGCTGTAACTGTCATTCTTCATGAAGTTTCATCCCTAAACAAATTGACTTCTGGACTCACACCCTGCTCTATGCCTCCGTCCCTCATGAACAACAAACTTCTTTGTAATATTCACATTATCATTCAGCGGACTATACTACAATGTTCACACCCACATCATGGCTGAATCATGAGATATTGAAAAATGCGTCACAGCATATAAAATGACCATAGGCATTATCTCAGATACTTCACACAATCTAGGGAATTGGAGCTGGTTTATTATGGTCATATGTACCAAGGAACAGTGAAAAACTTTGTTTTGCACTCCATTCATACAGATAATTTCATTACAACATGCATTGAGGTAGTACAAGCGAAAACAATAACAGAATGTAGAATAAAGTGTTCTAGTTACAGACAAAGTGCAGAGAATATGGTGCAAGGCCATAACGAGGTAGATTGTGAGGTCAAGAGTCTATTTTATCATACAAGAGGTCCATTCAAGAGTCGTATAACAGATTACAGTTATAATAGTTTAAAGGCAAGATCTGCAAGTTACTAGTCAGTGGCCATGAGTGGTTTACAGCCAGGCTGGAGGAGAATATTAGCTCAAGTGTCTTTGTTCAAGAGTGAGAAGTTGCATTGAGGTTCTGTTCCAAATGAAAACTTTGATGGAGAAGCCTACAGGAGAAAGGTAATGGGCATGATGCTTGGAGCAAAGTCCAACTTATCTGAAAGACTGCATAAAATGTCAAGGCACATGGGGAGTCAACATCAACCTTGCATCTGACTTTATAGCAAGCCAGAAGTCTATTTTTCCAGCAAAGAAAGGGTGGTCCAATATTGGCGAACACAACACACATGCAACTTAAATTCCAACCAAATGAGCGCTCCGTCTATTGTGTAGAAATGTTCACACAGTGCCCATAAAAAGACACTGCGTGATCTAATTTCTCGGATGGCTTCTTACAAATTTATCTCATCAGCAGCTATTTCCTGGAAAATTGTATTTGTCTCCAGTGAACCCCATCAGTAGTTCTCTGGTTACTGTCTATTTGATTCAAGCAAATAGTTAATACTGATTGTGTACAACAAGGATATAGCTTAGTCATCTGTGGAGCCTGGTTACTCCAATGCCACAAAAAAAGCAGTGGGGTAAAAGTTTATCTTTGATCACCAACTCATGTTTGGCCAGCATGGATACAGAGGACATTCCATAAACGTAATAATCCTATGGTTTTGGACATGCTGGCCGGATATCAAAGTTTACAGCAGAAGAGAAATTCTCCTTTGTTCTCTTGTGCCAGGAGCAGCCTATGCTGTGGTGCCTGTTGGTACTGGAGAACAAAGGCGAATTTCTTCTGCTGTAAACTTTATGCGCAATTTACAATCTGATAATTAAATAACCCAATCCACAGAACCTTTACTAACTCCCACATCAATCAAAGTGCCAATAAGAATTTAGTTATTTATGAGATCCAATACTCATTTAGAATGAGAAAGACACTTTTACATAAGAGCTTGGCTTCTCAAGGTCAACTCTTCAAGTATGAACAAAAGCACAATCTATTAAAACAAGCTGAAGCTGCACTACACTGGCAGGAGTCAAATCCGTGGCAGATATCAGGAATAATGTAATTTTGGATGGATCGCTTTTGTATTGTCATGCTAGCAAAGGAGAATACAGGCCATTGATTATAAATGTAGTAAGCAAAAGGAACCTATCATTTTTTTTCTGAACTTATAACTAGAAATAATAGCAAATGACTAGTTTGATTAATTTGGTGATGTGGTTATTCATGTCCCTGATGGAGTTACTCATGTAACAAGAAATTTGAAGAAAAGCTTTGATAGATTATCACACGGTTGAAGACAGAGGGCTTTGATCTCTATCCAACCCAGGTATTTAATTAGATTCATCAAGTCAATACAATTTTTGAACTGGAAGATGCCTAATTAAAGGTGCCACCCTGGATGTCCCATGCAGCATAATATGGGTTTATATAACTGAATCACAATTAATTATCTTTTATCATCATACATACCATATGTTAATAGTCCAGCAAAATAATCTATTCCAATTACAGCTTTATGTTTATGTTACTAATCTTAAATTTCCGCCTCTTTGTTGATTGATTTATCAACTATTGGAAATCATTCTTTACATCTACTCTCAGAACCTTTTGAACATTCTTATTAAATTGCTCCCTGAGTTATTCCGCACCTCAGAACCTGACTGCAATTTTTCTTGTCTCATATAATTACATTCTTCTTTTCACATTATCACCCCTGCAAACCTATTAGTCAGCAGAGAATTAAGGCAGACAGACGATCCAAATCTGCCGGCTTCTCCCCAGCAGGTTAAGTCAATATTGCCACCTAGACTTCACCTTCCGCATGTTTCCAGTATCCTTCATAAAATGGGATACTTAACCTGCAGATAATGCCTCTGGCTGAATGGTTCCAACCTGGGTGCACAACACCTTCAGTTGGGGAGAGGAGGTGGCAAAGATTACAGGGGATTCATGGGGCTTCAATAATACTGAGGTAATTTAATTGCAAATTTAGTAACAGTAAAACTAAAAATTAATAAAAATATATTCTGCACACTTACTATCTGTAGGACAGCTAGCAGTCTCCAGGAATCCCTAGGATGATCCCAACTCTTTAACAAGAGCAGCCAGTGATGTTGTTCGGCATTAAATTGGTGAGGGAAGTGCACACTGTGAGGCATTGATAGGAATATTGGGAAATCACTGACCTGATAGTCCTGTGCATACAGATCACAGCCTTGTCTCAGATGTATATAGTGTCCAACTGTGAAACCCGTGGTCAGACTTTTACTGACTGTAATCCTGGTATGACACATCCATGTATACCACTGATGGAAGGTACCAGTTCCCCATGTCACTGAGTTACCAATTATCAAAATGGGGCAGATCTTTCATTGCCGCATTATTAATGATTGACTGTCCTTGTGTCATGCTGGCTCCCGTCACCTCAATGTGGACAAATGCAGCACAGCAGATGCCATGTGAGACCGTGCCCCCAGGATTAGGAGCTGTTGAAATGTGTATGTGATTGAAACCACTGAATATTTGGCATTCAACAAAATTCCACAATACTCCAGACACTTAAAGGAAGCAAAAATATTGTTAAGAAAAATTTGCACTTCCATGCACTGAATTGAATTTAATTTGTTAAATCTGAACTTAAATTTATAATATAAATAAAACTATTTACCTTTCTGCTGGAAACTATTTTGCACTTTTGTTTGAATGGGAAATGGTGCACCTACAGCATGTTCAACGCAGCACAGACTCGGACAGATTTTCCAGCCTGAGAGCTGGGAGACCTGTGGAAGACGGTGCTGCCTTGCAGAAGTTCATGCGGAGTTGACTGGAGCAACATAGGGTTGACATACAGTCTTTCCTCCCAGGGTTGGAGAGTCTAAATCTAGAGGACATTAAGGTGAGAGGGGAAAGATTTACAAGGGACCTAAGGGGCAAGCTCATCATGTGGAGGATGATGTGTATATGGAACGAACTGTTAGAGGAAGTAGTTGAGGCAGGAACAATAACAATACTTAAAAGACATTTGGACATTTGGATATGAAAGGTTGAGAGGGACATGGACCAAGCACAGGCAACTGGGACTAGCTTAGATGTGCATCTTGGTCAGTATGGACAAGACGGGCCAAAAGGCCTGTTTCTGCGCTGTGGCAGCAGAATGATAGTCAGGGCACAAGATGCCACTGCTGCTTAATGCCAGCACCAAAGCTAGAAACTAGGAGTTCCAATGGAATTCTCAGGTAAGTCTCACCATTGGCTTGGTCTCTTTGCCCTATTTCCAGTCAAGGAAATGTACTAGAGAAACAAGTCGGCTGGTTTGATAACAACGTCAGGGTTGGTGCGGAGGGAGTGCAGAGCAGAGCGTTCAGAAGGGGCAAGGTTGGAGTGGGTGAGGAGGGATCATTCTCCATGGATGCTTCCTGGTCTGCTGAGTTCCCCCAGCATCATCTTTCCATAAAATGTACTCTTGCCCCAAGAGTCACATCCTGCTGCACTTGCCATACATCTCTTCACTTCTCATACCATCCACCACCATTGTTCTACTTGTTCCATTCGTATCATCAGCATAGTTTGGCTCTCTGCCTCTAACGTGTATGGTTACACGTATAAAGAAAAGGGAGTCTGCCTTGCCAACCCAAAAATCACCCACAAATTTCTATTTCCATCTTTCTGGTAACGTTCCACCTTGCCACAGTCACATTTAATTCTGTGGTCCAGCATGGTTGATTTTCACCCACCCGTGCTGGAATTGCCAAAGGAATGATGAAAAAAAAACAAAAATAGATACAGATGCTGAAAATCTGAAACAAAACCAGAAAATGCAGGAAAAACCCAGCTATTCGGGCAGCATCAATGGAAAGAGAAACATGCTTCAGGTCAAAGGCATAGGTTTCAGCCTGAAATATTAACACTGTTTTTCTTTCCACGGATACTGACTGACCTGCTGAGCATTTCCTGCATGTTCTGTTTTTGTTTCAGCATCTGGAACTATCTTTTTATGATTTTCAAGGAGATCGTGACATTTGGCATCAATTATCAACTATCAAATTTTCTTTTCAAAATGGTGGTAAACACAGAACACAATACTTTGATTTACCATTTTGAATTTCAAATACAGAGTACTTCCACACTAAATACAGAACAGTTGCCAGAACATCAAAGATTAAGTGCAGAAGATAATACTACAGGAAAGTGTGCATTTTAATGTTATATAAGAAATAGAACATCATAGAACAGTGCAGCACAGGAACAGGCCCTTTGGCTCACTATGTCTGTACCAACCATGATACCAATTTAAACTGCACCTCTGGCTGCATATGGTCTAAATAATTAATGCATCAATCCAGTGAGTGGGAATACTGGATGCTTTAAACTTCTGCACATGAATGCTAAGAGTTTAAAACATAAAATCAATGATCTGGAGATCCTTGCCAGGGGCAGCACATTGGCACTGCAGCTGCATTGTGGCTCCCGTGACTTGGGTTTGGTTCCGTCCTCCAGTGTTGTCCACGTGGAATTTGTATGTCCTTGCTGGGACTGGCAAGGCTTCCCCAGGTCCTCCGCCATCCCAAAGACTGCTAGATGTTGGGTTAATTGGCTACTGTGAATTACTGTGAGTGTAGTTGGGTAGTAGGAGTAGCAGGAGAATCAGGGTGCAACGTTAATAGGCATGGTTGAGAGAATAGGTCACAGGGAAACAAGGTGGGAAGAGGGGTGGGACAATGTGAATGATGAGCTTTGAGAGCCAGCACAAACTCAATGGTCCAGATGGTTTGAACATTATCACAGGTTGGGAAGGGATACTTTGCAAACAGTAAAAGGACAGAAACGGTCGAAGGTTCAGCCTTTGATGTAAAATAGAAAAACAGAATTTGATTTAAATGCTGATGAACTGAATTGGTACAGATGCAAATAAAGTGAAAAGAGATGAGAGATTAAAGGGGAACAAAAGACCAGGAGGAGATATGGACTCTGCAAATGGATAATGGAAAAGGTATGTATGAGCAGATGCAATTGCTGTAGGTGAGTTCAATTTACCAAGGATCAATTGGATAATCTATAAAATGGCACAGTCAGAAAGCATGTCCCTGGACACAATATTGGATTGCTGCATGGAACAATTATCTAAGACGGACATGTTAGTGGACATACTATTGGAGTAGACAGTAATAGCAAGCAGAGAACTATAGAACAGATCAGACCCATAAAACAACTTGACAGTAGAAACCACCACGCCTCAGGGTTAAAGGTTAAAATGGAAATATCAATGAACACCTTAGGCACATTCAAATTTAGAAAGGCAGATGTTCTGTAGGTGATGAGTGGGGTCAGGAGACTAAACTGGATGGCACTGTTGGAGAGAAAAAAACATAATTAATAAATGGATTAGCCTCAGCAAAGCTGATGCAGAAACGGTAGAAACATGTCATTATAAAGTGTGCAGAGGGTTAATACTGGCAGGGGATGCAATGGAAGTAATGCAGTAAATAACACCTCTCACACCACTCCTTGTACTGATCCTGAAATTCTGTGGTGCTTCCATGGGGAGCATGGGGAGACAATTCAGAAATCAGAGGTGCAAAGGGACTTGGGAGACCTAGTTCAGGATTCCCTTAAGGTTAACTTGCAGGTTGAGTCAGTTGTAAAGAAGGCAAATGCAATGTTGCCATTCATTTCAAGAGGACGAGTAAATAAAAGCAAGAATGTACTGTTGAGGCTTTATAAGGCACTGGTCAGACTGCATTTGGAGTATTGTGAGCAATTTTGGGCCCCATATCTAAGGAAGGATGTGCTGGCCCTGGAGAGGGTCCAGATGTGGTTCACAAGAATTATCCCAAGAATGAAAGGCTTGATGTATGAGGAGCATTTGATGTCTCTGAGCCTGTACTCAATGGAGTTCAGAAAGATGAGGAGGGATCTTATTGAAACCTACCAGATACTGAAAGACCTGGATAGAGTGAACATGGAGAGGATGTTTCCACTAGTAGGAAAGTCTAGGGTCCACGGGCAGAGCCTTAGAATAAAGGGACGTCTCTTTAAAACTGAGATGAAGAGGAATTTCTCCAGCCAGAGGGTGGTGAATCTATGGAATTCATTGCCACATATGGCTGTGGAATCTAAGTCATTGGGTGTATTTAAGGCAGAGATTGATAGATTCTTGATTGGTAAGGGAGTTAAGGGTTACAGGGAGAAGGCAGGAGAATGGAGTTGAAAATAAAATCAGCCGTGATTGAATGGTGAAGCAGACTCGATGGGCCAAATGGCCTAATTCTGCTCCTATTACTTGTGATCTTATGATCTATTTCTGTAACTCCGCAGTCAAAAGTGCTCATCGACACTCTCTCCTGTGAGTTTCACCAATACATGGAAACCAGTAGAAAACTATACAATTATAGTGACAAAGTAGAAAGCAGTATAAATTCATTAAAGTGCCATTCTGTCTGAGTCCTTTTCAGTACTTTTGTTATAAAACATCAGTATAAATAAAAGGCTGTCCCTTTAGGCTTATACCATGGAATAATTGGACTGCTTGCCCTCTTGTTCCACTTAGGAACATAAGAAATAGGAGCAGGAGTTTGTCACCTTGACACCTCAAGCCTGCTTTGCCATTCAATGAGATCAGGGTTGATCTTATACTTATATACCATTCTCCTACTCTATCCTCATATCCCTTAATATCCATTGATTTCTCATATATCCAAAGATTCATCAATCTCAGTTTCCAGGGAAATCAATGAACCTCCTCAGTCCTTCAGGGTGGAGAATTTTAAAGATGTGTGAAGAAATTTCTCTGCCAATCAGTCCTTAATAGCCTACTGAAAGCTATACGTTTTAAAATTTAAACTACAGTTAATCCTGCTGTAATGTGATATTTATATTCCCAAGAAACCTCGTGTTATAGAAAGTTGTGTTAGTTGCCTTCAAAGCACAGATTTAAACAGGTTTTCATAATCGCGATCGCACTATAAACAATGTGGCCTGCATAATACAAATAGTGTTCTCTAATCTATCAATCATATTGTAATCAATTTGCATTATGGAAACACACATTGTAGCAGAACTACCTGTACTCTACATGATTTCCCCTGATCCCCAGTCTAGACCGTTCAGCCAGGAGAAATATGTATCTACCCTGTCAATCTCTCCAAGAATGTTATATACTTCAATGAGGTTACCTCTCATTTTTCTAAGCTCTAAAGAAGAGGCCTAACCTACTCAATCTCTCCTCTTAATGACAGACCCACCATTCCAGGAATTAATCTGATGAATTTTCATTGCACTTTCTTTATACATCCTTTTCTAAGTGAGGTGATCAAAACTGTACAGAATACTCCAGGTGGAGAGACAAGAGACTGCAGATGCTGGAAATCTGGAGCAACACACAAAAAGCTGGAGGAACTCAATGGATCAGGCAGCATCTATGGAGGGAAATAGACAGTCGATGTTTCAGGAAGTCCTGAAGAAGGGTCGCGACCCGAAACATTGACTGTCCATTTCCCTCCATAGTTGCTACCTGACCCGCTGAGTTCCTCCAGCTTTTTGTGTGTTCCTTCAGAATACTCCAGATGTGGTTTGATCAAGGTCCTGTATAAATGTAATTAGACTCCTTTAGTCTTGCACTCAAATCCTCGAAAATAAAGACCAGCATACAATTACCCTTCCGAGAAGATATGCTACATCATGATAGCTTTCAGTGATATGTGTTCAAGGACATCCAAGCCCATTTAACTATCAACACTTCCCAATCTCTGACCATTTAAAAAATACTTTTCATATCCAAATTGCCTCATATCAGAGTTGTTTTTACCCTGTACCACCTCAATGCATTGTGTAATGCATTGATCTTTATGAACTGTATGCAAGACAAGTTTTTCTCTGCACCTCAGTACAAGTGACAATAATAAACCAATGCCAATATCTACCAAAATGAATATTCAGCATTTTCTGTTCTCTTTACTGAAGTTTACAGCACATATTTATACCAGGTAAGGGTATTCCTGCAAAATGAGGCAGACTTCCAGCACAAATTATCTATTTGTAGTTTGTGACTAAAAGGATGGGAAACATTGTGCTGTTAAGTATTTAGAGGAAGCTTAAAAGAGTGTTATGTTTGGAAACAGGTCTTCAAGGATGTTAGGAAAGTATAGCATTCTAAGTCTCTACCAACCTCACAAGGATGGCTGTGAGGAATAGTAGAGCCTTCCTCAGAGAAGCTGCCAAACAAAAAGGCACAATGAATAACCCTCAGAAGCAGCTTCTGGCAGCTGGTTGACATGGCGACTCTACATAGTATTTTTATAAACTTCCTTCACACATACCATGCCATACATTGAGCAACAGTATTGAGAAGAGTTCATTGATGTTACCAGTCATCCATGGTAATAGAACAAACTGCTTTTCCATTAATTCATTACAAGCACAGTAGTGTAGCGGTTACCGTAACACTATTACAGTGCCAGTGACCGGGTTCAATTCTGGCCGCTGTCTGTAAGGACTTTGTACACAACAATTGTCCCCATGTCTGGATGGGTTTCCTCCAGGTGCTCTGGTTTCCTCGCACATTCCAAAGACGTAAGGGTTAGGAAGTTGTGGGCATGCTATGTTGGCGCCGGAATCGTGGCGACATTTGTGGGCTGCCCCCAGAACACTCAATGCAAGGATGCGTTTCACTGTGTGTTCTTATGTACATGTGACTAGAAAAGAAATCTTATCTATTATGATTCTTACAACTTTCCTTCCCTCAATCTGTCTGGAATTACTCAATAGTATTACTATGATTGTCCATTAATATAGAATGCATTTGGACAATCCTCCTTCTTCCTGAAATATCCTGTCAACTGTATTTTTGAATGTACTCATCTCACCTTTCCCACAGAAATGCATGCTCCATATTCCCCCAAAAACTGGATGCAACAAATTGGAAAATCTAAGCTTCCATGACCCACTCAAAAAAGACAGATTTCAACCTAAGGTTTTTTTTAAGAGGTTAACCTCACCCATTCATCACATTATTTCTGATAACGTCAGTGCTGTTCATATTGCACTCTTTACAAGTACAGCCAGTGCAGTATGCCTTTGAATTAAAATTAGTTACTGTATAGGCCTAGCACACTTAAGTTACTTCACCTTCTCAGCGATGACCTTTCCAGAACAGGTCCAGTGTGTTTCTAAAGATCACTTAAGATTTATTAATGTTCATTACAATAACAGCAACAATGATTTTGTTGATGAATAAATCACTTGCTTCAAATGAAATTCATGAATTGTAGTTGAAAGAAATTGTATTACTTAACAGAGGCTTTTTATGCAATCCTTTCAATAAAGGGTGAATGAAATAAATAAGACTTTACAAATTGATACAGTGCAAGGTGGTCCTTTGGGTCCATCATGGCTATTCCAGCTCTTTAAAAGAAATCCAGTTAGTCCCACTCACTGATCTTTCCCTAAAATACTGCAGAACATTACCACTCTGAGTGTTATTCAATTCTCTTTTGAATGTACTTAAGCAAAATACCCCCATGATGGACATCTAAATCAAAAAGGGAATATGTTGAAAATTCTTGACCTAACCAGCTAAGTCTTCCCTCTTTTCCCTATTGAAACTGCTTCCACTGACATTCCATGGAATCCATTCCAGGACACAAAAGTTCTCTGAGCAAAAAAAAATTCCCTACAAATTTCCATAAATGGTTCAAGGAATTATTTAATTTTGTTGAATAGTGGAAAACACACAGATAAAATAATGAACTCAGGCCTTTCTTAAAACACATAACGACTGTCTTATGGATATCATTTTCCTTCCTCATATTCTTGATGGAGCCAACGTGCTGGTGAATAACTGATTGACACACTGGCAGAGCCAGAGATGGAACAGGCCTTCTAGTTCCTCTGATGATTGCAATATCTGCTCTTAAATCATCCATAACGGCCTGACATTAATCAATTTAACTGGCCTTAAGACAGAATAGCCATATGTTAATTGTGAACATAGTCAATAGACCAGGGCTTATCAGTAGTCAAAAACGATGAAAGCAACATAGATTCTACTAATGCTTTGGAGTTCCTGAACTTTTCAATGACCATGAAATAGAAATTTGTCTTGTTGGTTTCAATAAGTTACCCACTTCCCATTTCATCCATCTACATCTAAATCCATAGCCCAATATTCAAACTGAATATTACACACTAATAGCAATCAGTCCAATATTACCCATTTCCCAGCACCATTTGAAATAATTTTCTATTCCAGATGTTTCTGCAGAACTTTAAAGTATATGTTATAAACCTTCACAGATTGGGCAGGCACGGTAGTGTACTGGTTAGCATAACGCTTTACAGTACCAGCGACCCAGGTTCAAACCCGGCCACTGTCTGTAAGGAGTTTGTACGTTCTCCCCGTGTCTGCGTGGGTTTCCTCCGTGTGCTCCAGTTTCCTCCCATGCTCCAAAGACGTACAGTTTAGGAAGCCATGAGCATGCTATGTTGGTGCCGGTAGCGTGGCGACACTTGCGGGCTGCCCCCAGAACACTCTACGCAAAAGATGCATTTCACTGTGCATTTTGAAGTACATGTGACTAATAAAGGTATCTTATCTTATCTTAGATTTTCCTGGGACAAGAATGCACTTCAGGAATTTCAGTGCAGAAATAATTCAATACATTATAGACATAAAACCCTCCAGGATCTGCTGACTTCTGCATCCAAGTTCCTGGTATGGATACCTCATTGCAGGATATACAAATTTGTAACATAATCCATTTGAACACTGTTTTAAATTAGATTGAAGAAGTTTAGAACTGGAACAATCCTCAAAGAAAATCGATATGGAATTCACTTGAGAATTGGAATTTCTAAATTCTGCAAGGTCCCAAGTTGATGCAACAAATTATAGCTCAGATGGTTAGATTTCGGGTCTGAAATAATATCAAAGCAATAGATGGAGTAAACTCATCATCATTTCTCTCTTCTGCAAAACCTGTATATTGGAATTTTAGACTTGTGTCCCTGTGGATTTCTATCCATTCGTTTTAAATCACCACAGCTCTGTCTATAGGCAGGAAGGTCATCATCTTGCTCCACTTGTTCTCTCCGCCCCTCACAGGCATGCCCTGATATTTCCTTGGTGCCAGTGCAGTCATCAAAGAAAGCAAATTTCAGAAGCAGAATTCAATTCAATTTTTTTCATCAATGTATGGGATATGGGTGTGGCTAACAAGGCCAAACTTTTATTGAACAATTCTTGCAGTTCTTCTGGTGCTGTTAGGGAGTTCTAAGATTTAGAACCAATGATGATCAAGGATTGACAATATACATCCAAGCCAAGGTATTATGTGACTCAGTTGCTGCAGTTGGTTCCATTGCAATCGACATTGTGCTTATAATAATATATAAAAGAGGATGAATATCTACTCTTCTAGATCTCTAACCTTGTCAGGGAGGCTTGAGTCCTGCCCATAGGTCCCCACATTTTTTGTTTGTTGTCTTGCACTATTGGCTTACCAACTTGTTCAAGGCTAAGGCATATATTAGATGGTATTTAAAGTATTTTTAAAGGCATTCTACCTGTGAATTGAGTACATTTGTTTCAACTATCCCATCAAGGAGTTAGGTAGTACAGGAACCTTAGCCTCCGAAGCTTATGCTCCGAGTTGAGTTCAAAAGCGGACAGATGACATGATAGCCTCCTCTTTCAATTGGCTGCACAGCCCCTTTATGAAATGATACTGAATCCAGAATTTTTTTTTGGCATGAGCCTAGAATGTGAAACTGACACTAAATTGGTAAAATCAGTCACAGAAGCTATTGAAATGCTGATGAGGGAAATAGCAAATGTCCAATGGGTATAATATAGTGGCATGTTGGTAACTGAGGCAGAAGAGCGGGAGTTTGCTATAAGCCTTGCAATGTTTACCTCAACTCTAAGTGCATGGTGGCAAAACAGAGAGAGATCCATTCCCCCAATTGAAGTCTCACCTTGACAAGTACAAAAAACACATATGGACAATATACTTGTCTCCACAGAATTTGTACGTACCCTTTGATTTTCAGTGCCACAAGGCAGAAGCTCATCCTCTTCATTAAAATGGACCTGATATCCTCATTGTTCAAAACTCATCAAATCAAGTGGGAGATAATCACCAATAAATATTCATCATTGGCATAACGTGTGCGCTAAAAGAATTCAGAGGCATCTCCCTTATAAGAAATGCCACATCTAGTACAGTGTATTTTGAATATGCTTACATTCTCGTGAAGCCTCTTAGAACATTTTGAGTGTTATATAAATCCAAGACAACATTACATCAGAATTTAAATGACCACAGAAGATGTCACTTCAGTTCTGACATGGAAAATGACAACATCTTCTGATACATAAGAAAAATACTGTAGAAATCAGAAACAAAAACAGAAAATGCTGGAAACATTCAGCAGGTCAGGCAGCTTCTGTACAGAGAGAAACAGAGTTAGCATTTAGATCAAGGACTTTTTATTTGATGCGAAACTTTCCAATGTCAGTGAATGAAAATAATCTTAGTACACTAAAAATGTAGGGAAATTTTATTATTCAAATCAGTGTTTTGATGAAGATGCAAGGATATTGTTCAATGGTTGACACCTCTTAACCACTTAAGTATCTTAATTGATAGTGTGTAACTGAGTTAGTATTTTGCATTTAATGAACAGTTACTTCGCACAGCCATCTTTAGTTTTTTGAATAGCTCTGAGATCAAATATGCATATCAAGTTCAATGTATCCTTAAAGTAAGCTATCAGTAGTAGAATTTATTAAAGGGACAGAATAATAGAAAAATGAATCTGATAAAGAGATGGATGGTTAAATTGAGAAGCAGACTCTCATGACATACTGTATATATTTTCTTTAAAAGAGGGAAATAGTGAAGGGAAATGAAGCACCTGGAAACAAAAACAATCCAGTCCGGTGACTTATTATCAACATCAGACAAGACTGTAACCACGGCAACAACCCAGTCAGATGCATGTAAAATTCAACAATCTAGTTCAACAAAGATATAAATGTCAGGCGATCACAACCACAATTATCTCTCTGCTTGGTTGCACTTCTCTATTCTATTGAATAGCAGAAGAGCACAAAGGACTGTCCCCACCCCAATCAATGAAACCATAAACTCCAACTCTAAAATGAAACTGGACAGGCTTTTCTCGTGGTCACTGTGCATTTGGAATACTGATTCTCGGAAACATATTAGTAAGTAAAAGTAAAAAAAACATAAGTTTTATCTGGTACAGTGGCACATTATATTTTATTCATAGCTTACTGAATAATTAATGACATTAATCATATTCTGTGAGATGTTATCAGGCAAATTTATTTATAAGCTAAATAACTCAGTCCCAGTTACGAAGTTGATTGCATTTTATAACACAATTATTGCATGGTAATAATATATGCATCTTATGCTTCCCAAACAAAGACCCAGTAGAAACTAAATAATTTATTTATTTTCCAAATTATAAAACTATATCGCAGCAATAACATGGAAACAATGAGCCTGATATTGCACAATAAAGTATGGCTACACAATCTGTGCAAAATTGCACCATATGGGCCACAGGCTATAACTTTTGGGATCTGGATATGCTAGATTCTGTCTCTGCAACATATCAGGTTCTATCCCAAACCCCACATACAAGAACTCTTGCTAAGGTATCAATTTATACAAATAACACATTTTCTAATATAACTGTTTGTGCAACAAAGGTTCACAGCAGTATTTACACATAAACTAAGCAGTTCACTCAAGCAGTGCTGTTAGAAGCTCAGGACAATTTGAGTCAACTTTTCTTTTTTGTTGAGATTTTTCTCCTAAACTTTGTGAGCTCCTATTCAACTGCAAAATCTACCCTCCTACCACCACCTCAATATTACCTCAGTATGGGCAGGCATGGTAGTGTAGCGGTTAGCGTAACGCTTTACAGCGCCAGCGACCGGGGTTCAATTCCGGCCACTGTCTGTAAGGAGTTTGTACGTTCTCCCCCGTGTCTGCGTGGGTTTCCTCTGGGTGCTCCAGTTTCCTCCCACATTCCAAAGGCGTACAGGTTAGGAAGTTGTGGGCATGCTATGTTGGCGCCGGAAGCGTGGCGACACTTGCGGGCTGCCCCCAGAACACTATGCAAAAAAATGTATTTCACTGTGTATTTTGATGTACATGTGACTAATAAAGATAGCTTATCTTATCTTATATTGCAACAGTGCCTCAGCTCCTTTTAACTTCCGTGGCATTATGGAAGTTACAGGGCCTCAAACCAGACAGACAGATGTGCAGAATAACATTACCTTACCATTGCATGATCACCATTATAAAGCATTTGCTATGGGACACTATGTCATTATCGTCAGTAAAGTCTGGCTTGGAGGTTAAGCCTTTGGAGTAGGTTTGAACGCAAGTAATTTGATTCATATGCAAGATTGTTGCCCCTTCTCCAAAGTTGCCGCCTTTCTGGCTGGAGGAATTACAACAGTAATGACTCTCATCTTTTCTGAATACCAACATTTTTTAGAACCTCATCAACACAGCCAATATAAGTAGTCTGATTTACCCTCATATATTTTCACTGATGGAATATAAATGTCACTGGTCATCCCTAACAATTGCTTTAACCATGGCTTGCTGTAGATTTTCAGAGGGCAGTTAAAAGTTAGCCACATGGTTATAGGTCTGGAGTCACATATAGACCAGGCAGGGTGGGGCTTCAGAAATATTTCTTCCCAATCAGCACTCCAGTAATTTAGCTAATATGCTACTATAGCATGTCCTAAAACAATCACAAATCATGAAGCTCTTAATACTGAACTCAACAGAGCTGTCAGTGAAATTTAAGTGGATCTACTTTGGATGTAGTTATTGGCCAGGAGACTCTTTTGTCAGGGGAAGGGATCTCATAATGTCACCAGGTAGAATGACAGGGTGTCAGATCTTTCTCAGATATTGCCAAGGCAGATGGGATTGACATTCAGCATTTCTCCTGACACCTGGTTTAAGTCCTTAAAGGTTCCTTGGTTGCTTCACCCAAGTGTCTTTCTCAGATGACAATTTTCTTTTCAGAGCAAAATGCTGAAATCCCCGGGCTTTGCAAACAAGCATGGGCTTGTTTCAAGCGACTGACTCCCACTGTCAAATCAAATGTGCATCTGATGCCTGGGCTCCCACCTGGTTAATGAATGAAGGAGTGCCACATATATCAAGAATCTGCAATGAAATGTCAGAGAAGTTGGAGGAGTTGGCTGCTTACTATGAATGCTCCAATGAGGTTATAAATCTCTTTCTTTACTGATAAAAAGTGCTGAAATTTGGGGAAGTGGAAATCACTATCATAAAGTGAGGCATCAATGTCTGCCACCTTCTTGGTTGATCTCCTGCCCCTAAACCCAAACTAACTGTCTCTTCTGCTCCCTCACTTCATTGCAAAAACACCCAAAAGCATTTCCATAAAACATGCTGCTTGTTCTTTCTGTCTGAAATATTGTCCTACTGGTCCTTTGTCTGAGACTGTCAACTCATCAGGGCAAGTTTACTTATGCAGTTTTTTTTAATTAAAAGTTCATAATGAAAGTTTATAATTAGGAGCAAAACATATGAATTTAAAATGGGATGTGCTTAACCATTTATCAATCCTTATGAGTTTTGGCTCTTAATATTCCACACAGGAGCAATTGATTAGTGTTAATTTAAAGGACTCAGTTTGTTGATTCAAAGATATTATTTTGAATATCACAAGGTGATATCTTAATTATATCATACAACCCTAGTTTAAGGACCTCAGTTAGATGTGAACATTCACCAGGCCAACTAATCCAGGTGCCAGATGACAATGGACACAGTAACGGCATCAAGAAAACAGAAAATATTTTCAAATACTGTCAGGGCTCTGCCACCATTTTCACTAGATGGGATGCCTTAAAGTTTCACCCCTCTCCATTTACTCACCCAACCACACCACCACCATGTGCTATGCTTCAAGAAATTGAGGAGTCTGAAAATGCCTAGAAAGTGAGCAGTCATGGAAAACGAACATTAGGGTGTGTATTATCTAGCAAAGTATATTTTCATAGTATATATTTTGGCCTTAATAATCAAAACCTTTGGTCGTTTCATTTTTTATTCATTTTACAGCAGTCCTCATTTTTTTTTATGTTATTTGGTAACTAATTAAACATTTTGCTTGGAAAAAAAATACCTACTAATAGGGTGGAATTATGCTTAATTTGCCTAAATTTCCCCTCTCCCACCATTTCTCCTATCCCCAGCAGCACCCTCACCCCACCCCCTCCCCTTCCCTTCCGTACTCCCGAAGCGTGTGCTAAACTGGTGCAAATATGTGGGCCCGATCATCCTTGGCCTTTAATCTTGGAGTGGATCAGTGGGGTGTGGTGGAGTGACAACGAGGCTTCCATTAGCAGACCTACCAGGGCTTCACCTCTGGAACACTGTTGTCAAAGGCTTTTGAACAGGTTTTTAAATTTTTCATCCAAAATGTATTCAAACAGATATTAAATCTATTAAAAAATTAAAATTAGTAACAAGAATATAAATACCAACAAATAATTAAAAACTGAAATAAAGTAAAATAATTCCAGCACATATCTTTACAGAGCAACAACACGTTCAAGGATTTTTAATTTTTTTTAATTATTTAAGCCTATTTGGATAGATTTTAAATGGAAAACTGCTCAAAAGCATTTGACTGCATCAAGTGTTAATGACTATTTGGGTATTTGAGGGTTGAGGATTCTGGGCTATTCCATTGAACGTCTAATCACCTCTCAGGCCATGCAACACCTTGTTTACTGATTCCAAGATCAGAAGGCCAAGGATGATTGAACACAACGTTACAAACAATGCAGTAAACTTCAAATGGATGTACTCTAGCCCTTGCTGGTATAAGGCTGAAGAGATGGATGGAGGGTAGACTCAGAATCCTCCCCAACACGCTATTGCGGGCTGCCCCCAGCACTTGCAAGCTGCCCCCAGCACATTCTCAGTAACGTAAAAAGACACATTTCACTGTGTGTTTCAATGTACATGTGACTAATGAATAAATACTTTATCTATTGTCCTATCCCTGGCCTCAATACCGAGTTGAGTGGTACAGCAGCCAGTTGAATGCACTGCCATTGAAGACCAGCTAGTCTTGGACTTGTGCCTTTCAACCCACAGGCACAGAAGTCCAAGATGTACTGAACATCAAAGGGCTGATGGCCAGAACCTTAGTGGCCAGCAAACACAATTCAGCCTATTATATGCAAAGCAAGGATTAACATGCTTGGTGGTTATAGCTAAAGGCCGTGAACCCAGTACTAAAGTTGCTATTAGCCTCCATGTTATTAGTGAAGCTTGAGATGATCTCAAGCTTCAAGGCACAGATATTATACTCCATACTGTACACTGAAAGAGTATTGATTTATGCCCAGAAAAGAAACATGTAAATTATAATTTATATGTTCACCTGACACACTTTCATACAGACATTTTCATTTTGGAACAGGATGCAGTGAGGCAACAACTCACTGAAAATTAAGGCAGTCAACCTCTCCACCACGGAGCAACAATCAGATATCCTCAAAACAACATGAAGACCCTTTGAAAGATGAGTCACAATGAAGAAAGGTGTGCGTAAAGGATACATTTTATCACCTGTTTTTTTTATTCTTATCTTGAACCAAAGATCATGTTTCTCACTGATGATGAAATATATAATAGTGATCAAAATTAAGCACACTTTGACTCAAATAACGTGAGAAAGCATTGGCCAAATTAGTTTGATAAAAACTGCACAGGATTCTAACTAATAAGATGCAGAAGGATTTCAGTCTTCGATTCATCTGTAATTATTTTTTGTAGATCATCCAGTATGGAGTAGACATGACACACCATGTTAAAATGAAAATCAAAAGAGCTAAAAGCATTACAATGCATTTTAAATACAAAATATGAACACATTATGATAGCTTTCAGAAACAATTCTGAAGGTAACAAATTATTATGTGGGAAAGTAGCCAAGTTCTCCCAATGTAAAAAGATTCAGTTTTTTACTGCACTAACTCATGTCATCTCATTGCAGCATCAGTCAGTTTATCAAGTACAAGCATGCATTCATACTACTGAAGATATCTTTATTAGTCACATGTACATCGAAACACACAGTGAAATATACCTTTTGCGTAGTGATCTGGGGGCAGCCCGCAAGTGTCGCTACATTTCCGGCACCAACATAGCATGCCCACAACTTCCTAACCTGTACGTCTTTGGAATGTGGGAGGAAACCGGAGCACCCAGAGGAAACCCACACAGACACGGGGAGAATGTACAAACTCCTTACAGACAGTGGCCGGATTTGAACCCGGGTCGCTGGCGCTGTAAAGTGTTACACTAACTGCTACACTACCAAAAGAGGCATTAATAGTCACAATTGCACAATTTGCTGCACTGTTTATCCATCCACTGTCATTTTACAGGAGTCCAGGCTGAGTGACCAAGCATGTTTCTCAGGCAATGGGCAACCTTCCAAATGTAAATTCAGATCTTTGCACATATATGCGAACATACAAATTAGGAACAGTAGTAGACCAATAGGCTCCATGGGCCTGCTCTGCCTTTAATAAGATTATGGATGATCCAATGTTCCTCAGCTCAACACAACAGTTCATTCACCCCTTACTTCTCAAGAACCTACCTGTCTCTGCTTTAAAAATATTGAGACTCCATCCTTTGGGGAAGAAAATTCCAAAACAGCATGAGAAAAATATTTGCACCATCTACACCCTTAAATAGATGACTCTTGTTTTTAAACATTGAACCCTAGTTCTAGATTCTCCCACAGGAGGAAACATCCTCTCCTACAACAAGAACGCTCAGAATGTTACATTTCAATCAAGCCCCCCCTCCTTATTGTTCAGACACAGTCCTAGTCAGTCCAATCTTTCCTCATACAACCATTGGCCCAATCGGTATTGATCCAGAACATAAGGAAATAGGAGCAGGGCTAGGCCACTCATCCCCTCAAATCTGTCCTACCGTTCACTATAATCATTGTTCTGATCTGCCCCAGGCCTCAACTCCTCTTCTGTGCCAGTACCCCATCGCACTTAATTCCCTGAACTTTCAAAAGTATATCTACTTCCTCTTTAATCGCCCAGTGATCTTGCCTCCACAACCCTCCAGCGTAGAGAATTCCAGAGATCTACCACCCTTTGCGAGTAGAATTTCCAGCACAATTCAGCGTTGTCACCTAATCTTATAACTATGTGGACACAAGAAACTGCTGCTGCTGGAATCCACAGCAACAAACAATCCGCTGGAGGAACTCAGTGGGTTGAGCAGTATCTGTTGGGGGGGGGGGGGGTGGGTGGGGTAAGGAATTGTCGACATTTCAGGTCAAAACCCTGCATCAGGACCCTGAGCTGGAAAAAGACTAAGGATTCACTGTTCAAAGCAGGTGTTTGTATTCTGTGCTTTCACCTGAAATTGACTTGTTAACCCTGAGTCCTGATTCAGGGTTTCGACCCAAAATGCGGACAATTCCTTCTCCACACACACATGCTGCTCAACCCACTGAGTTCTTTCACCAGGTTGTTTGTTGCTTATAACTATGTCTCCCTCCTTGTTTGAGATTTTCCCTTTAGAACATCTCAACACCTACCCTGCCGTGCCCCCTTAGGATCTTGCATGTTTCCACAAGATCACACCACATTCTTCTAAACTCCAAAGAATACAGACCCACTTATATCTGTTGCAGAGTCCAAACATCATTACAACATGCTCTCCCACCTATTTTTGAAATTATCTGCAAACTTGGATGCCTTACACTCTGCCCACTCCTCTAGGTCTGTAAATAAATTGTAAATAACTAGGTAAGTCTCTGAACTGCTTCCAATGTACTAACATCCTTTGTTAAATAAGGTGACCAATATGATACACAAATCCAGATGTGATCACACCAGTGCTCACCATATCTGAAGCAAAACCTCCTTTCTTCTACATTCAATCCTCTTGCAATAAATGATAACATCCTCTTAGCTTTCCTCATTACTTGCCTGACCTGCATACTAGTCTTTTGAGAATCATGTTCTGGGGCACCTAGATTCCATCTGTATTCCAGCACTCTACAATCACTCACCTTTTAGATAATGTGCTTCTTCTTTGTCATTTTTCCTGCCAAATGGACAAAATCAAATTTTCCCACTTAACACTCCATTTGCCACTCACTTAAACTATCTGTATTCCTTCATCATCTCCTTATGTCCTCCTCACAACCTATTTTCCTACCTAGCTTTCTGTCATCTGCAAATTTAGCAACTGTATCGTCGGTTCCTACATTGCAAGGATATAATTTGCAAAAGTTGAAGCCCCAGTATTGATCATTATGGTACGCCTTTTCTTTCCAACCAGAAAAAGACCCTTTTATGTCCATCATACACTTAATGTAAGTAGCCAATCATCTGCATGAGCCAATATGGAAGTTCCTGCACAATGAATTTTTATTTTCTGCAATAATCCTTTGATATAGTACCATATAAATTCCTACGGGAAATCTTGGTCCATCCAGCAGTTTACCTGATGCTATTTTATGAGCAAACTGGCCAGATCCTACATTGTGCATTCTCTAATCACTTCAATGCCAGTAATGCATTCACAGGGACCCAGAAAGGAAAGGCTGTAATTGCTTTTGTGGGATCAAGATGTGCAAGTGTGATCTTCCATGTGCTCCAAAAATAACATAGGCTGCTGCTGGACCAGCCACTCTGAGCCCTCAATCACTATCTCACCACCCCTCTGCTCCCCTTTTCCATCCGCCACCCGAGGCATACTTTGTCTGACTCCAGTCCAACGTGAACTGCCTTAAGTTCACTCGTTATGGGGAAAGACCCTAATTGGTCATGTGTGGATGAAGTCAGGAACTGAAAGTGAGAGTGGTCTCGTCTCTGCTGGAAATGGTAACCAGCAAATTTTTGCAGCTGGCACAGCCTGACATTATAGCAGTTTTGGTCTGAGTCAGTATTGCTGTTAATTGTATAAACACTGTCTGTGCCTGGAATCAGTCCATAACCTGATAAAGCAGAGTGACTTCCCAGTGGAGGAAGCCTCACTCTGCATGCATTCCTTTTTGTTACTTGGAATGTGCTTTGACAGTGAATTTCATTGCAGCAGCAGGCAGTTTATTGAGCTTTGCAAGCTTACAGTTTGATTAAATGGAGGAAAAATGAGCTTGTTTAATTACAGTTGAACAGTCAGCTTACCCTGGAAATCCTGGGTTCTCAACATTGAGCTGGAAAAAGATTAAGGATTCACTGTCCAAAACAGGTGTCGTATTCTGTGCTTTGACCTGAAATTGACTGGTTGCTTTGTCATAAATGATCATGATTCCAAGTCTGTTTCATGAAGCTAAACTAAAATTAATGATTTTTTTAAAAAGTGTAATTAAAAGATTCATCCAGCAGTTAACAGACACAACCCTTTGTGTCTGGAGGCATTTGTTTTTAATTGAATTCCATTGCAGATTTCATGCTCCTTCTGTGCTGGATAATGAAAAGTAAATATTCAAGTTTTCAGCTGCTAATAGATAATAAAAATTGTTCCAGATATATGATCAGTGAGTTCAAATCTGCAAGGTGCTTTCACTACATTAGATTAATTATCATGATTTACCATATAATCACTTGAAGGAATACACCAAAATATAGGTTGACCAAGCCCTCAAGAATTCTAACTAAAAGTATATTATGTTCCTCTGATAAAAACTAAGTAATTGAAAACTGTATTTAAAAATGGCATTTTCTGAGATTTATTGCTAATATGTGATATGCTGATCGCAACCTTCCAATAGGCTGTCCGATCTCTCTGGTACCTTATTCAATGCTGCAACACTCAGTCAATAAAAGAAGCTCATTAGTGGCACAGCTTTTAAAGATCTTATCGACTGAAAAAAGAACATGCTTCTTTATGCTTAAAACCATGATCTATAAAAATTTCTGAAAAGAAAATGGATTTTATGGGAGATGCAGGATTCTTGTTTTCATTCCTAATGTTTGTTTATACTTTTACATGTATTGCCACTAAATTCTGATCCATCAGTTCACCAGCAACAAAGGAACTAAATAGTTTGTGTTATGAAAAATCAGAATAATATTTACATCAATTCTATATTGTGAAATTAATAATTAGAACTAGTCCTATCATGGACTTTCTAAAGGTTTCATTCTGTTGAAGAGGATTGCCATAATAATTCACAAATAATGCAAGAGAAAGGTACATTCTGGTTTCATCTATAATCTGTAAGTACCTCTTAGTGAATCCTTGAATTTTGCTAAAGAGCTAACATCTGCCACTAAGTTGTACGGTGCTTTGTTTTACAAAGACTGGGTTGCTGTTTTGTATGATGGAAAAGGTATTACCGCACTGCCAAAGACGGCATTGCTTCAGATAGCTAGGCCATTAAGGCCACACGGCCCAAGTATTGCAAATAACTATGATAACAGCAATAAAAACTGGTACTTACATATCTCCTTTAATATAGCCAAAACAACCCAAAAGCAAAACCGGAGGCCATTCAGCCCAAATTGCCTGCTTCAGCTCTTTGAAAGAGCTGTCCCCTAGGTCCCATATTTCTTCCTTTTTATCAGCAGACATGCTTAGAATTGCTCTAGGAAAACTGATATACAATGAATTATTTCCCAATATGATATTTACATTATTCTGGTCGATAGAGGAATCACAATCATTTTTTCTTTCTTTCCATTGAAATCTATGTATATATTCACTCTCCTAAAAGAAAATTATCTTTGTTCTGGACTACAACTCCGGATTCAGATCTTGCCAGTGTTTCCAGTCCATCTGAGAGACAGAAGAGACTGCAGATGCTGGAATCTGGAGCAACAAACAATCTGCTGGAGGAACTCAGCAGGTCGAGCAGCATCTGTGGGAGGAAAGGAATTGTCAATGTTTCAGGTCGAAACCCTGCATCAGGACCGAGAGTGGAGAGGTGAGATGGCCGGTGTAGAGAGGAGAAGGGGAGTGGCAAGAAAGGATTCCCAGGCAATTGGTGGATTGAGGAGGGGTGTGAGATGACAGGCAGGTAATGCCAGGTAGGGGAGTAGGGGAGGTGAGCAAGGGTGGAGTTGGAAGACAATGGCAGGTAAATGTTAGATTGAGGCAGACGAAGAGAGAGTGTGGAAAAGAAAAAAACAACAGGCATCAGTCCTGATGCAGGGTTTCAATGCAAAGCATCGACAGTTTCTTTCCTCTTACAGATGCTGCTCAACCCACTGAGTTCCTCCAGAAGATTGTTTGTTTTTCCAGTTCATCTGTCTGCAACCTGCATTAATTTTGGCTCTTTTTCCTGTGTTAACTATTTTTTCTTGCTGGTTCTCTATGAACCTTGGCCACCAGTTTTTCTTTGTTTCTGGTCCCTGTATTTATCTCGCTTTATTATCGTTTCCAGGCCTCAGTTTTTGTGACAGGCTTAGCTACAGTCTATTAAAGTATTGATTTCTAATTCCCTGTCTTTGTGCAGTTTTCTGCCTCATGAAAGTAATTCCTTGCTTTCTTGTGATCCTTCTTCCAAAGGGCAGATTACTGTCCAGTTTGTATAGGCAAATATGGACCTTCTTTATTTTTCTTGCCAATGGGCTCACAGCCAGAGGCACAAGATAATTTTGCAAATGTATTTGTTCTGTGCTTGTATGCAAATAAACCTACATATTCCACATGTTAGCATGTGGAAAGCCCTAAAGGAATATTATTAGCATCCCTATTTTAATTTAGCAGAGAATTCTGTGGCAATGCACCTTAATGCTTGTTTAGTACAGATCAGTGACTACAGTATTATTTTGGGATCACCAGCTGCAAATTGCCTCTTTGTTCTAGCACTAGATCTGTACATGCAGAATTCTGGACCTTGACAAACATGTTTTAAATGCTGTGAGAGCACAGGCAGGAATAGACAAATTCTTAAAGCTCTGAAGTAGACCATGCAGTATAAAAGATATTCAGGATACCCCATGGTTCCATCATCACCTTTTAAACTGGACTCTTGCAGCACTTTGGTTTCTTTCCTGAGTGATGTTCATGCAAAGAGCTATGAGATCATTGGAATGGAAATATTTCAGCAAAGCACTTAATTTCAGTGCACAAAAGCTTCTGTGCAGACACTCCCTTTGTCCTTGACTATGCTTTAGCAATACAATGGAAGCAGTCAACTCCTTCAACACCTGTGAGTTTATCTAGTGAGAAGTTAAACCAGTCAGCCAGAACCACAACCTTAATCCCTGGTCCCTGTTTAGTGAATTGGAATGGGAGAATAGAAGTTATGTTACTGTATTAATAAACTGAGACGCTATATTTTCATAATAGGGGATGAATGGGAAGAAAATTTGTTTTTAAAAAGATTACAAATGGATGCAAGCTGATTAATATGTTATTCTGATCAAAATAAAGGACTTTTTACGATCAAGTAGAAACTAATAAACTCATCAAAGGTTGAGATTGAAGAATAACAACTTTATTAAAATTGTACCTCATAATTACAGATACATTTACAATGTTTAAAAGGCATTTGAACAGGTACCTAGATAGGAAAGGCATAGAGGGATACAGGCCTAATGCAGGTAAATGGGATTAGTGCAGATAGGCATCAGTATCAGCATGGACGAGGTGGGTTGAAAGGGCTGGTTTCTGTGCTGTGTGATTCTATGATTTTAAAAGTCCATGACTGTATTTACATTATTTACATTAATTATCCAAACAATCACTTTGTCCATTAGTATAACATAAATCTGCTATGCATTTGACATTTAGTGTAGCTACACTGCAGATAGATTTGTGTGAAGTTTTACACAATTCCTTGGAAACAGTGAATTGCACATTATTATCCAAGAACTATTTTCCAAAGCGGAGTTTCAGATCAATAATCATCAACCATAAAGGGAATGATGTGCTGTTATTTGCTTGTGTATTTAATGTAATCTCATACTACATTAACAAACGTTGTTAAAAATCATTGAAATGCGAAACCTGGGATTTTCCAACTAAGAGGTTATTTTCTTTTTCCCTTAATGAATTAGTGATACAAAGAACAGCAACAAAAGGGAAAGGTTGATGCCTGAGATTTCAATGCTTAACTGACAGACAGAACAGATCCAAAGCTTCCCTGCATAAGTCGGCCCAGACACCATCTCACACGGCAGTGTCAGGGTCATTGGCAATCTTGTATCAGGCAGCCCACACTTGTAGTCGCTCCCATTAGCATCTGTCATGTAAATATGTCAAGCGTGCTTTACACTTTATTTACTTTCCTCTCTTCTTACCCCTTTAGAAAAATGACCTTTTCTTCAAATACATCTTCAGTAACTATCTCTGAACAAATTGTTCTTGCAAGATTACTGACCTTCAAAGAACTCAACTCCTGGATAGAAACAGAGAGAAATATAGAAAATGTGGAATAGACCACTTAGCCCTTCAAAGATGCTACAGCGTTTAATACAACCATGGTTGATCATCTGCCTCAGTGACATATACCACTCTCTCCTCATCGCTTTACATCAGAGACAATGGGTATCATTTTCCACTCTGTTAAGAACTATTAAACAACCAAACATTTTTATTGCTAAACTTATATGGCAGTGGCAAATTGTGGTTTAAGAGGCCTTATAAACCTTATAACCACATACCTTCATAATATTAGTTAAATCGTTGTTTCAAATTTGGGCATGAAATTTTGAAGAATGAACTCTGTGCTCTTCTGTTGCTCCTTCTCTCAAAGTAAAAATATAAAGGTGAAACTAGGCAACCACTGTGGAAGATCAAACACCTACACTGATTACATGAGCTTCCCATCGCACTGGAAAAAAAAGACTTCCATGGTCCATGTTCAAAACAAACCTTTTGAACAAGAGGATGTTGGCTTTATCTGTTTGAGGTCAATTTCATATGGGGCTATTGCTGGCTCAACCATATTCAGGTAAATGCGTCTAGACATGCACAGGCTGACCCATGGTCCTTAATAAGACAGTGCAAGCCACCATCAAATAAGTGATATTTTATAAAACAGTGACTTGTCTAAAAGGCCAAGAGGGATATGGGACAACTGCAGGCAAATGGGACTAGCTCAAGTAGCTCAGTCCTAATGCAGGGTTTTGACAATTCCTTTCCTCCCACAGATGCTGCTTGACCCGCTGAGTTCCTCCAGCAGATTGTTTGTTGCTAGCTCAAACAGACATCTTAGTCAACATGGACAAGATGGGCTGAAGGGTCCGTTACTGTGCTGTATAATTCTATGAATATTGATTCATGAGATACAGAAATGTTGAGGAATGTTGCTTGCTACACTCAACCTGCTCCTTCTGCTCATTTCCTCCATCTTCCTCATCATCCTTCTCCCTGCCAAGTACCTCCTGCTCCCAGCCTCAGTATCCAGACATCAGTAGAATTCCAGAAATTTTACCAGTTTTTGCCTGTGAATTAATGGGCCCCAAATGACCACACTGGGTGGCTGCTTCAGTGATGAATGGGTGTAGCACTCCTCACATTTGAGAATGCGCTATCAAGAACAGAGGCCAGTTCTTGGAGTCCAGGGTGTAGAGCATCTGTCAGCCAGCGACTTAGATCAGACCACCAAGGAGAACTGAACAAGACAACTGCTGGGTCAATGTCTGAGCCAGTGCTTGTACCTGAGTCAGGTCCTCAAAGAGTCATTGGGGTCCAGGAGGATCAGGACCATCAGGGATCAAAGAGTAAAGGGAGGTACTGGGCTTCCTCGGACTATGAGAAACATTGAGGCTGCTGGGGTTTGTTCCATGAGGAAGCGGCAGGGAGATACAGTACCAAGGAATGACGTCTAAGGAAGGGACATACAGATATCCAAATCCAGATCTGCATTATGAAAGCACAGTTGTTCCTGAAGTGCCGATAGATGATTTCTTGGTCCAGGTTACTCCACACTGCTCCGAAAGGAATATTGCATAGAAAATGATGACGTCCCATGCAGAACTGAAGCAGAAGTCTCGTCAGTCTTTGAGGATAATTCATGCCAGGAACTGCCTGACCAAATTTCTTAATAATGCAAAATGACCGAGAAGTTCATTATGATTCAATCATATATTAATGAAAGAAATAATTGTACTTCCAGGCCACTTCTTCATGAAGATATCGCCCTTTACAACAACAACTAAATCTCCTCTCTTATTGGTAAGGCTACATTTTTTTTAAATGGTGCTGATTTTTTCACCATTTTATTATTTTAAACTCACAGGGCAACATTTCATTTGCATGAGGACTGCATTGAAACTTCACTCTTTCTGCAACTCATGTTCATTCACAATCTGAAAATTACACATAGTTTAAAACAAAAAATAAAAGCACAGAATGAAAGTGTTGCATTTCTGGCCCTGCCACTGATTGTAGCATACCAAACCTATAAAATGTACATCTGTGATGCAGCAATAGAAAGATCCTGATATGATTATTATTTGGCCTAAAGGAAAACATCACAATACAAAACTTAGTTAACCACAGGTATTTTGATCACTGACAGTGAAATGTACCACTAAATCTTCTCTAGTGTGAAGAATTAATCCACGTTACAAAGTGCTTCATCAAATTTGGAAAAAAAATGGAGATTATTTCAAGTTGATGTATTAAGATCAGTCTGCATGTGCAGATTGCGGCATTCAAAAGTAAATTTCTTGTAAGTCCTGTATTATAAGGGTTAAACCCAAAGAAGATAACAGCAGTTCACAGTTAAAAAATAAATCCGTCAACTGCAGCAAAGCATTGCTTCACAGTTCAAGGCCAGGGCCAAATAGGGATGCTATCCAAGTTAGCTGCAGTGTATCCTCTAAATTATACACACCACAACTAGTGACGAAGTTTAATTAACTTCAATGTCAGGGGTGCAAGCTCAGTGAACTACACCGCTCTGTGTGCAGATATTCTATGAAGAGACTTTGAGGAACCTAAAGGTGGATTGCTTCTTGCAGAGTACCCATTAGCTGCTCTGATCCTGTAAATAATACAATACTGACGCAAATGTCCCAGTTATTTGTCTTGTCAAGGATAATCCCCAAGAAGTGGACTGTCATCTGTTCTCTAAAACTTATTCACACTTACATAAAAGGCCACTGTCTAGATATCGATAGGCACATCTGAATTCTGGTTTGCAGCAGGCCAATTACCATTCTGTTTGAGGGATCGCTAAAGGGAAGTGTGGTGGTGCATTAGGACCAAGGTGTTTTGTGTCACTGAAGCATTACATGAGGAAAGGCCTGACCTTTGCTTGCTCCACCACTGTAGAGCACTCCAAGGAATACATGTTAGTCCAAAGCAGGTCCTGGTCTGTGTGGGTGGAAAAAAGAGGCCAAAAGGTTGGGGGCAGTCAGGGATTAGAAAGGTGAGCTGATAGTGGACAAGAGGCAAGGGTCAGTTGCTGGGGATCAGTGGGATGCTGTAGGTCATCAGTTGGGGGAGTATCAGTCTGTTGAAGGGGGAAGAGTGGAAATCAGTATTTGGATGGAGAACCACTAGCCAGCATTATGGGGTTGGAAGTTGGGGATGGGATTGTTAATTGGAGGGAGACTCTGCAGTCAGGTGGAGAGGGGGGAGAGGGTGGGCCAGTAGTTCATTAGATGCAGGGAAAGCCAAGATTGGTTGGCATTTCAATGGACGGTTTGTTGTCAGGTGAAGTCAGTGAGCGTGGTGGATGCCTGAGGGAGAGCGATTATTTAAAGGGACCTACCAGAGGTCTGTTTCCAACACCGAGCTGGCAAGCGCTGTGAAATCTTGTTCTGAACATAGGAATACCATGACCTTCAGATTCCCCTCTGAATTGCACAATATTTTGACTTGGAAATATATTGGTGTTCCTTCAATGTTATCCTATATCCTGGAACACCCTCCCCAACAGCACTGAGAGAGTACTTTCACTGGAAGGACAGTAGATGCAAGAACACTATTTAAGGGCAATAAATGCTGGACTTGCCAGCAATGCCCACATCCCAAAAAAACGAAGAAATATATTTTAAAAAATACAATCACTTTCTTCCCAACTAAATACATTTAACATGTCCAACCATCTGTAGTTCTTTCAGCTATAAGTAGTTCTTACTGAGATCAACTACAAGTTGGTTCATTTCATAGAATGATAGAATCATTTAATTATTTTTGCTATTTAATGGTTTATCTTTCTGACACTTCTAGATTACCAGCTCACTTTTGTTGTTGTTTATGCTTATATGTACTCTTGCACATCTAAGACTACCTTGCATCTGGTAAATTTACAGATACTGAGTAATATTAATCATTACAATTTAATTTGCTGAAGCTTCCCAGTAACAACATTCAAACGTTTAGGGGGAGATTTTTGTCTTGGCAGTAAATTTTGTCTTTTGTTACTGACAGTATAAATGGGTACTGTTGTACTCGCTATTTGGCTTGACTGACTTCAAGTTTATGACCGTCAACCAACTCTCACACTCGTGAAGCACAAAGAATCAAGGATAAATTCTTCCACTGGGAGTTAATACAACCCAGTTAAAATTCCTGTTTTCTTTATGAAGCTATATTTAGAATTCTGCAAGTTGGTTCATTTCATAGAATGATAGAATCATTGAAGTTTACAGCACAGAAGTTTACAGCCCATCATGTCCATAGCTGCCAAAAGTCAGACTTTACTGTAATCCTACATCCCAGTTTTTAATCCATCACTCTGCACGTTATGGCTCTTAAGAGGCTCATCTAGATATGTTTCATCTCCACTGTCCTTTCAGGTAGCAAGTTCCAGATCCTCACCACTCATTGCATGAGATAATTTTATTTCTCTCTCAATTCCTCTCTCATCTTTCTATCAGATAACTTTAATCTATGCCTGTAACTTCAAGACTGTTTAATAAAAGGAAAATTTCCAAGATAAAAATCCAATGACCAACAAAAGTCAGAGATATCCTACAGTCATATAATATTTTATCAGCATTTTCCAAGGACCAGAGTGGTATTTCCAATCTTCGTCATGGATCTCGCAAAATTAAAACACAACAGCATTTTACTGATGTTTTCCTGTTTTGGGACCCTGACTGAAATATAGGAGACTTCCTGAAGCAACATAGTGACTGGCTTCTAAGGGATTTAAAATGTTATACAACATACTGAAAAACACAAGGTCTCCAATTCCACTGGGGTTCTCTCAGACTGTTGTATAGCGTCACAGGCTTTGAGCACAAATTGACAGCTTTGTTTCCCACCTTACAACAGGTATGAATCAAGACCACTACAGCACCCCTAACCTCTGTCATCTGCGTGAAAGGAATTTTAGAGCCTAGATTGGCCTAATCAGCCATCTCCATACACATCGCAACACTATAGACTAGATGTCATTGTCTTACCAGAGGACGGATGACCAACAACAACAGTTTTGGTCTTTGTTAATGTCCTACCACCTTCAAAGATTTGTGCATATTATTCCAAGCATATATCATCTTGCTCTACATTTAATATTGTACCATTCAACATGCCTTCCCTTATTCTTGTTACCCAAAATTCATCACCTCACTCTTTTTGATGTTGAATATTATCTGCCATATCTCCCATTGCTCCAGACTGTCTGATTGTTTACGATGCTTCCACATTTCATGCCATCAGCAAATTTTAAAATTGGCTTTTGTAAATTTCATTAATGCAACAGTGATATTGTGTTTGCCAGTACAGATTCACACCTGTAACTTTGCATCTAATCCGAGGGTGGAATATCCCCTCATATGCCTGCAATCAGAAAGGGAATAATGCTGATTTCAAAAATTCAGGAATTTATTAAACAAAAACACGGAGCAGCTTTAAAATATGAATTTCTGAGTATGCAATCTTGTTGACAAATTGTTAATTAAGTAAAACAGATATTCCGTGTTTGTCACTGAAACAGGAAACCATCTTCCACAATTATAAATTAGCAAAGTATTCTGTTATTGGCGACATTTTAATTTTAAACTATCATTAAAATAAAAAAAACTTCAGATACTCGAAAGCAGTATTATGAATTAATATCACTCACTGAATATGTGTGAGAAACTAGCAGAACAGAGGAATTACATCAATTTACCTATCACTAACAGGATTTGACCACAGAGACCACATAAGAATTGGTGCAAAATCTAGCAAGTCAAACAGAATTTGGTAAAAGCTAATGTTAATGGGCTGCTAAGGCCACCATTTATATTAACAGAGTAGCCTTTATAAAAATATTTAATCATCAAAGTAAATACCAATTAAGAAGTCTCCATTTAAGAACTGACTTACTTATCATAGCCCCAAGTGACCAGAACCACGAAGTAAGCTTCCTGTTCAGAGATAAAGTAATCAATTTCTCTTACAAATACAAAGAGTAGAATCTTTTATTTTATTGGATTTCAGGTGATTGAAGTCTTTTCTATATTTAAGCATTAAAATGAAAGATAAAAAGCACCCATCAGCAACTTATAATCTTTAATTTAAAAAAAAACTGATCTATCTGCTGCATGGGATGAGAAAAGGTCCTTTTTTTGAGTGTCAACATTAAAGTAAATTAGCAGGAGTTCAACTAAAATACTGAAGAAGTCAAGGAGACCTAGAATCTTTTTCTCCTCCATTGATAGGGAAGGTAGCAACCCATCAAGAATCTGAAAAGGAAGCAGAGCATTTGATTGTGACAGGTGCTGAAAGAACCCATACTGGATACAACTGAGAGAATTAAATGGGCAGCTGGAGGTAACTGAAGCAAATGTGCTCTCAGCTGTTCAAATTCCAATTAAATAAATTGGCTAATTTATGTTTCACAACATTACTTGAATATTTGGCACCTTCACTGTCTGTGTATCAAAATGCATTTCAGCAATGGTACCATTACGCTTTGCAAGTTAATGTATCTGTATGAGCTGCTGACGTTTACACGCTACAACAAAAAAAGAAGCATACTCCTGACTACTCATGGACTGCAGAGCTCAACCAAAAAATGCCTATCGAGTAAAGAAAAGGAAATTATGATGTTATCTAATTCACAGTAAAAACTAGGTAAGAACATTTCATAGGAAGTACGCGATATGACCAGTGGTAGCTTTCCAACAAACTCCAGCTGTCCTAGTCAACATGAATAAACCATGACGCATAAGCACACTTTATTAGCAAACACTATTTTATCAGGCATTCATCTGAAACATGCTTAGGTCCTGAGGTTACTTATTCAATTCAAATAATTAAATCATATCTAAAAATCTTGCATCTAGTGCATATCTTGCACAGTTCAAAGGGTCAACATTATCAAATAAATGAGAAATACAGTCTATTAGATCCAGCTGTTCTTTTTAACAATACCTTGGCTCAAGGAAAAGCATTAAGAATTTACTCATCTACAGAAAGTTGCTATTCCATAAATAGCATTGACTTGACCATATGATGTACCTAAACCACAGTTAGTACAGGCTTTAACTTAATATCAGAGTACCTTAATAATATATCAGCTCCCAAGCCACACATGTGCTGCTGCTGGAGATCAGTCAGTATGGTTTTCATTCTTTGGAACAGTTTCGATTATAACACCCTAGGGCAGAAATTCTTCTCCAGTAGTCTATGTAAATGTATGGAAGTATATGTGCACTGTACCCTACCTTTCCACCCACAGTTGGTTCCATTGCTTACAATGGGCTGAATTTCAGAAAAGGAGTGCAACGTGCAGCTGCTGCTCTATTGTGTACTACCAAGGACAAATTTAGTCAATCAGTTTCACAACCAATCTGTTTTAAGTTCAATGTCAGAAGGTTCAGATCCTGGAAGATATTATTCATTGCTCACATGAGCTACATCGTGGCCTTTCCAAATAAGATTGACTGCAAAAGTAGGAGTAATCCTGGTTTTCCTTTCCTCACAACAGACTGGAGTAGAACTTCTGGTGTGTTGATCAGCCTGGATCTGACTGTAGTAACCTGACAAGGTTGATTTTACATTCATAATTTGCATGTATCACCCACTCATTGCCTTTTCTGAGCGAATTACACTGACTTTATTGGGAATTTTTGTAGGTTTTGACCTTAGTTCTATTTTCTTCACCTTTTAAATACAAAAGCAAATACTGATCATTGATTAAATTGATCTTGTTTGTGCATGACAGACTTGTTGAGCCCAGTCATGTGGCGTACCCAACTCCTAGGAACCTCTGAACCCATTGCAATCCCAGATAGAAAAATATTTCTACTCCAGAAGAGAGGTTGCCATTTCATCTGCCCCATTCTTTCACTAGCCTGGACAATATCAGCACGGTAGTGTAGTGGTGAGCATAACACTATTACGGCGCCAGCGACCCGGGTTCAATTCCCGCCACTGTCTGCAAGGAGTTTGTACATTCTCCCCGTGTCTGCATGGGTTTCCTCCGGGTGCTCTGGTTTCCTCCCACATGCTAAAGACCTACTGGTTAGGAGCTGTGGGCATGCTATGTTGGTGCCAGAAGAGTGGCAACACTTGCGGGCTGCCCCCCAAGCACATTCTCAGTAACGCAAAAAGATGCATTTCACTGTGTGTTTCAATGTACCTGTGACGAATAAGTAAACATCTATATCCATATATTTGTGTCCCTGGGAGGTATCGAGGAAGTAATAGGTAGTGGAGGAAATTGAAATTACTTTCACCAATGTTTCACTGCTGTACCACCCTTTTGGTGGAGAAAAATGAAAGCAATAACCAGAGACAGATCAGGTTTTCACTGCATCAGTCTGTGTTGGATATTATAACCTATATCTCACCATCCTATCATCACATTTTCATACAGAATTTATTTTAATCATTGATAATAGATAAGAGAATGCAATCAACATTAAGGTGTAAGTATTTTAATTTCCCATACATGTTAATACACTTACATAATACATGAGGTTGAAATCTGTGGGTGCCATTAAAATGCAATGCCTGACATACTGCAGCATAAGTTTGAACCACTCAAATATAAACTTCAGAGTTTATTTGCTACTCAAAAAGTTCTGTTAGTTCCCACACAATCATTTCCATATAAGTAATGTATAATTAATGTCAGCATAATGATCCCATCAGATAGTCCCTTCAGATCTTTTGATTTAGAATGCAACAGTTTCCACGATAACAATGAACCTGGCATGTTTCTCAAACATCAAATTCCAACCACCACATTAAACAAGCTTCCTAGAAACACTGAACCAAATTTGCAAAACAGAACTATGTCCAAAATGAAGTCTCTTTAGAGCAGTCAGAGAATGTACTCATTTCAAAAGAGTAGACTGGATATTGGCACGAAGCCCATATTTTACTGCAGCTAAAATGTATTAACATTTAAAATGCAAATCATATTGGATGTTGTAGAATCAGTCAGTACTTTATCTTGCAATGGTCTTTGAAAATTTCAGGTGGGAATTACCTCCAATGAGGAATGTGCTAGTTATGAGCAGCTGAACCTGGTGAATGATGTTTTTTTTCTTTAAGGCTGGTGGTGACAATCTTCATGCATATCAGAATGGAAATGGTTGGTTAACTCACCTGTCGATCAAACCTTGACTGAGGCTAATTTTACATATAGATTTGCATGTATCATCCACACACTGGCTTGTTTGGATAAATTACACTGCCTTTATCAGGAGAGGTTGTTCTAGTCTCTGACCTTAGTTCTATTCTTGCTGCTTAAAAAAACAAAAGCAAAAACAAATCTTATTTTCTGAATAAACTGAACATGTTTGTGCTGTCCGGTCGGTCATACAGTATGTCCTAGCCCAGCTCCAGCTCACTGGTTACCGGAGATTACTTTTGATGTGATTAAACAGGTGTCAATAATGTTAATTTCTTGTAGTGGCAAAATTTAAATAGCTGGAGCTAAACATCACATCTACAGGCCTACTTAAGAAAGCATATATTTTTTTGATGCATTCAAGTGAAAAATTCTTTCATTTTGGACCCTGGGGGTTCCTGCCATTTTGCTTCACATCTTGCAATTAGGTAGAATGTAGATAACATTATTGCAAAGTTTAATAAAGCACCCAACCAATCAACATATGAACACAGGTACAGAAGCTCATTACTACTGCCACTTCCTCTTAAGTCTGGCATCCCTCTTAATCTGCTGCAGTAAACAATGGATGTCATTTTTCAGGACGGAGGGAAGAAAAGTTACAAAATGGAAAATCAACAACAAAAATCTGTTTCAATTCCTAGGCAAAAACCTGTGGCAACTGCTGCACTGACATCTGATGAGGATCCAGTGCATCTACTGGTTAAGAGTCTGCTTTGTTGAACATATGACCTTCCATTATCTGTCATCTCTCAAGCACTGTAGCCACTGTTAATGGTCACTTTCAAGTCCTTATTTCCATAAAGCATTCCATATATTAAAAGGAAACTACTTTGGACATGAGGTAGACAATTTCCATCTTGCTATTGGAGGAGGAACAATATGAACATAATATTTAGTGTTCTAATTCTGAAGACACAACATCACTGGTGTTGAATGGGACATAACGCATCACTCTTGGTTAAATACAGTGAACACTCTACTTCTACAATTAAGTCTCAGCCAATTGATAACATCTGTTCATGAAGAATTTCTGAATGGTTGCAAACATCAGGAGTTAGATGTGCTGCTTGTTTGTACAGCAAAGAATCAGATTCAAACATGTCAATAGCTTATTCCAAAAGCCACAGCTTGTTGATGGGAATGAAGGTTAAATACTAATTTTCCCATCCAATAAACTAGAATCAAAACATAAAATAATACAGTAGGAGATCTTTAGCACAATGTATCTGGGTTGCCCTTTGAAAGAGTATTCAAGTAGTCCTTCCCCTCTCCTTTTTCCCTATGACCATTCTCTTTTTTTTGTTGATGTCCAATTGGTTTTTAAAAAATACTTTTGGAACTGCACTCACCATCTTATCAAAAAGTATGCCAGATCATTAAAAAAAACTATTCATTGACCCATTTTAATTTTTAACAATTATTTTAAATGCATATTCTTTGGTTACAGAACCTCTTGCAAGTGGGAAGAGTAGGATCTTGATCAAAGTTCTGTCATCTTCAAGACTTGACCAGCCTGGTCAGTCTACGTGATAGACATTGAAGACCCCCACCAGAGTACAGTTGTGCTTTTGCTGCTCCCAATGCTCTTACAAGCACTGTTCAATATGAAGGAGCACTAATTCATCAGCTGAGGGAGGAAGATAGCATGTAATCAGGAGGAGGTTCCCTTGTTTGTGTTTGGCCTAATGCTATGACACTTTATGGGTTCTGTGGAACAGACACTGAAGACTCCAAAGACCACTCCCTCTCACTTGTATTCCACTGTCCTGTCACCTCTGGTGGGTCTGTCCTCCCTGTGGGACAAGACAGACCCAGAAGTTGTAATGGAGGAGCCTAGCACACTGTTTTGTAAGACATGATTCTGTGACTACACCTATGTCAGGCTGTTCCTTGATTAGCCTGTGTACAACTCTCCCAATTTAGATACTAGTTGCCAGATGAATAGGAAAGGTTTAGAGGGACTTGAGCCAAACTTGGTTGGCACGGATGAATTGGGCCAAAAGGCCTGTTTCCATGCTGTATGATTCTTTAAATACTGAAACATACCTTATAATATTGAACTCTATGACTTTATGACTCTATGTTTGTGAGGAGGACTTTGCAAGCTTGATATAACTGGGAACGACTTTGCTGTGTCCAAAGTTGGTGCCAATAGCAGATGGACCATCCAGATTAATTCCTTCTCTGTTTGAACATAGCACTAATGGTATTACTGAGTGGTTTGCTAGCCCACTTCGGAATACATTTAAGAGTCAAACACAAGGAGAGGGTCTGGAATCTCATGTAGGTCCGACTGGGCAAAGATGGAAGGATGGGACAGGAAAAGTACAAAAGGCTGGAATCAGCAAGATACAAAATTTATTGAGGTCATTGTAGGATTGGAGAAAATTACAAGAGGGAGAGGCAAGGCCATGGAAGAATGTAAAAGAAAGGGGTGGGAATATTAGATTGGAGATCTGAAGGAGAGGAAACAAATGTAGATTAACAAAGACAAGAGTAATGGTTGCTGAAACGTGTATAATAAGATATGGGCAACAGAGTTTCAAAATGAGCCGAGGTTTGTAGATAGGGGAGTATGGGAGTGGGCTGCACCTCAATTCAAGGTCACTAAGGGCACCCTTGCCAAAAATATTTCCAAAGGAGTATCTGATCCAAGGGCTGGCAGGGATAATGGTGCAGCACATTGCATTGATGGACTCACCTCTCTAACCCATATCCATGCTTCCTAACTCAGCCTTGTGGGAATGAAAATTCAGAACAGGAAGGAAACCACGGATGTCCACTTTCTCTGACACCACTGAAGCTTAGTTGATTCGATATAGTTGCATTGGACTATTGACAATGTGCAAAACTGTCTTGAAAAGTACAGCCTCTGACTTTTGGAAGAGCAAGCTGTCAATCTGACATTGATGCTAGTGCCATTTCCAGCATAGATTTTAAAACCCAGTCAATTGAAAAGTATGAAAATATTCTTCATAATTTACAGCATTCCATGTATGTAACTTACTTTCATCAATGGTACACTTTAAACTAAATTCCTGCTGCAGCTTCAATTATTTATCTAGTGTGTATGCTTCTAAAATAGTTTGTGCATTGGGTATAAATAATCAGTGTGTTAAAATAGCTTGCCCTTTAATCTTCACTATTTTAGAATATATTATTTCTGACACATTATTTTTAATACATTTAAAAAACAATTGCTGGAGAAAGCAATTGCACATGACTAAATCTCAGAAACTGTTCTGCCTCAATGAATTAGCCTTGAGGATTGTTGCTTAGTAATAAGATAGTATAAATGTGGAAGCCCACTCAGATGCTCTTTATCTCCTCTTTGCAGAAAGAGTCTACACATCTTGCCCATCATTGTATTTAATTCATTCCTAACTTATGCCACAGTTTTTGCTCTCATCAACCTATCTATGTCAAAGTTGATGTCATCTGCTAATTCTCCTTCAGGTGATGTCCTCTCCTAATCTGATGTATCCTCTCATCCTATTATTAATTTGTCCTAATTTGTGATGTCCTCGATCTATCTTTTTCTATAACATTTAGATGCTCCTCCAGAAGGTCACTCCTCCCCAGGCTAAAGAAGCACAAATTCATCCTGATAATTCACTCTTATGAAGCCAAGGACCAACCCTCTGATCTTGTTAACAATCCCTTGGGTTGAATGCCTTGGTGAAAGGAATAGACAGACTGACAAACTGTGTTCTGGTCAGAACCACATTTACCAACTGTACTCTGCTATCTGAACTGCAAACTCAGCTTTTCTGCAGTTCTGCAGTGAGTGAACATGTTTGGTGTTGAGACTACTTAAAGCTACAGGGCCCTGGAATTCCGGTAGCTGGGGAGAGGTGTTGCACAGTTTTACTAGGAGGCTGAAGGAAATGGGGACACACGAGATTCTGCAGATGCTGGAATCTGGAGCAATACACAACAAGTGCTGGAGGAACTCAGCAGGTCAGGCAGCATCTATGGAGGGAAATAAACAGGCTCGGGGTCTCGGCCCGAAATGTTGACTATTTATTTCCCTCCATAGATGCTGCCTGACTTGCTGAGTTCCTCCAGCACTTTTTGTGTACTACTGAAGGAAATGGGACAGTCTTTGGGGGAGGTAGGGGTAATGGTGCAAGGAGTGTAGAATTTGAGACAAAATCTTCAAGGGATCTGCATTAACCATGTTCTAAATCCAGAACATTCATATATCATGTACCCACCTACAAATTGCTACGGTTGTTGTGGAGGAAAACAGGAAAACTGTTAAGATTTACATAATTTTCAAGGTCTCAAATGGAGCCTGTGAGCCTAATAATACCATAACATTTTGCTCCATCCTCTTTCCAAACTCAAATGATGTCTGGGTTTCACCAGAACCAGGTTTGCACTGTCACTCAGTTTTCTGATAACATCAGCGATGATATAAGCCATTATGATATATTCCACAAGCCTCTTAGGTGCTTACGATTTCATCTTTAGCTACTTAGGTATCAATTCTTGACATTTTTTGTAATCCATGTTTCTCTTACTTTTAGTACTTTGTCTTCATCCACATTTAAATTGTACATGCTGTGTTTTTCCTCTTAATCTACTTACATTCTTGCCACTGAGAAAGGGTACCCCAAACCTGTATTTAGAAACTGTATCTTCAGCATTAAGTAAAGATTTTTTGTGTCTCTTTGCAAATTCTGCAGGTGCTACCCTACATCCCCACCATCTCAAGTAGCACCATCCTTTGCAGAAATGTGTTAAAAAGTATTATAATGTGCACATATTTTGCTTCCTTGAATTCATGTTAGATTCATTGCACTGAATTAATGCTAATCAGATAATGCTTGATATTGGTTCTGATGATCAAATCCATTATTTTCAGCAGTATTGATTTCAATTAATGAATCTATGATTGCATAGATCTGTTTGTCAATCCAATTGAAAGTGGACATTTTGTTGGCCTGTTCACTGGGATCAGCCTCATCGCCAAATGATTTGCATACCTGATGTCCCTTTGCACTCAAGAGTTAAGTGCCATTCATGTTTGAGGCTTGAATGTTTTCCCTCCTTTTAATCTATTAAGGACTTCTATCTGACTTCTGTCAAAGTCCTTAGTTCTCCTTGCACTACTTCTATTGAGGGAGGGTACCCCATATTCTATGAATACTTGGAGGAAGTACTCATCTGGTATAGTAACTGTCTTCTCTATTTCACCTAATGAGCCTGTTAAGCATTTTAATTATTCTCATCTATGTTAATGTTATAATACTGAATCTTTTTTTATAGTTCTGCTTTGTCTCTGTAATTATGGTTACTTCCAGGTCTGTCCCACCTTCTGACAACATTTTAACTTTCTTTACATTGAACTCAGTGGACATCTTCATCTGCAGAATTTGGAAGGGTGATTTTCAATTTTGTTCATCCAATAAGGGATACCCTGGTTTATCCTGGGTTTTTTTAATTCCTAAAATATAGTTCCTGTATGCTGAACATCATTCTTTTCAGTCAACCCTGGAAACTTGTAGAGGCTTTCTCATCCTTGAGTCAGCATGGATTGGGTTCAAGTCCCACTCCATAGCAGTAAGTGTGCTGGGGTAAGTGTTGGTAATGGGATAATATATTAAAATAACATTCCATTTGCTCTCTCAGCAGGGCACAGAAGATCCCAAGGCACTCATTCAAAGACGAGCCAGGGTATCTAATCCAGCATAGGCACGGTAGTGTAGCGGTTAGTGTAACGCTTTACAGTGCCAAAGACCTGGGTTCAAGTCCGGCCACCGTCTGTAAGGAGTTTGTACATTCTCCCCGTGTCTGCGTGGGTTTCCTCCAGGTGCTCCGGTTTCCTCCCACATTCCAAAGACGTACAGGTTAGGAAGTTGCGGGCATGCTATGTTGACGCCGGAAGCATGGCGACACTTGCGGGCTGACCCAGAACACTCTACGCAAAAGATACATTTCACTGTGTGTTTCAATGTACATGTGACTAATAAAGATACCTTACCTTACTTTACCCTGTTCAACCAACTTCACTAAAAGAAAACAGATAATTGAGTCATTATCTTTTGTTTGTGGGAGATTGCTGTGCACAATTTGGTTGCCATCAGCGATTGACGGCTCTTGTGATTTAAGCGTTCGGTTGCACTATAACTTTCCCATCAACACAAATAGCCTTGAATGCATATCAGTACTGAAATGGCAGAACAGCTATTGAATAGGTATAATTAACTGCAAGTACATTAATCAAACCAGTGGAAGACTCCCATCAGCAAGCTACTTCACACTAATTTACATTCGTACCCGGTGCAGCCCATTGTAAAGTCATATTGATGATTCCCTTACAGATAGCATATGTTTCATGAAAAGTGTTAGCTCTTTTCTAACACTTATTATGCATTCTCAGGATGTGGCATCACTGACAAGGCTGGCATTTATTGCTAATCCCTAGCTGGTCAGAGTTCAATGTGACTAAGCCTCTGGCAGTTGGGAGTTAGTATGTGGTGTGGGGCCAGAATCAGAATGCTAAAGTTACGTTTTTAATGACAACTGTGGTCACATTTATTTTTTTAATGCTGAATTCAAATTCTAACATTGTCATGATGGGATTTGAACTCATGTTCTCCAGATGCAGGTTTATTAACACAGCCACTGAACCATTATATCCAATGTCCCCTGTACATCAGACTATACAGTTGCTAGGGACACCATGTAGGTGAAATGAGTCTTAAACATTGAGCAAAGTGGGCAGTGACAAACTGGCAGTAAATCACTCATTTTATGTTACTATTAAGTGATGATGGAAATAATTTACCTGCTTTGTTAATATTTTTCTCAAACTGAGTGAACTAATTCTACTGTAATGTTTTTTAACTGCAATCGTAATAGTGGGATAATTTGCAAGTCACTTAATGGGATCTATTCAATACGCAACACAAGGCAGCTTTGGTTTTGAAGTAGATGGCAGTTTGACATAAAATTGGCTCTCAGCAAAAGAAATGAGGAATTTACATACATTTGACAGGTGTCAAATTTTTAGGGGCTACAAGAGTCTGATAAAGTTCCAATATCCTAAAATACATGTATCATCAAATTGTTGTATGGACTATCTGAGCCGTCAGATTGCAGTAAACTAATTCAATGTGAAAAAAAATCCAATAAGCAGTCTGACACACATAAACCATTTTCTTATGTGATGAGAGGATTAATGCAACACTGGAGCAACTGATTAGGTAATTTGGAAAAAGTTGCATGTAAACAGGGTCTTTAATTTGTACAGAGTTAGCCTGGAGCAAACTGGTAATGCAATTCGTATGGAGCTTTATTAAAAATGTCTACAGCAGTGAGCAGCTTTTCAGCTTACTCACAACATGGTTAGAAGTTTATTCATTTAAAACTGCCCCAAGATGTATTATAAATAGAACTATCAAGGATTTTGCTCACGAGCTATTAAATATTTTAACGTGAGATATGTAGTTTTAGTGGAAACAGATCATTATTAGTAATTATACGATGTTAATTATCCTCAGTAGTAGTGCTTGCAAAGGCAACAGTGCTGTTCCTTCCAATTTCTGTGCAGTAAAATGCTGCAATTGAGTTCCCTTTATAACTGCCCTATAGCTAACAAAAAGTCAGTGTCAAAATTGTGCTATCATAATTGTCAATTATCTTCCCAACCATAAATTCTGAGACTTTATTCATTCAGATTATAAGATTCTGCAAAGCAGCTGATATTTTTGTTGCCTCCTGCCTCACCCAAATGCATCAGAATCTACCAAAGGCATTAATCAATGAAGCATATTTTTCCTCTGATGGAGTATGCACCAAAGATTGACAAGGACCATTGCTGTAGTTGAGTCTCCATTCCGAGCGGCTCACCCATTCAGGTTCTTGTCAGCAAATTCACAAACACATACCAACTTTACAATGTATCATGTTACATACAGGTAGAAATCCTTGAAGAAAGATTGCTAATAAAGAAATTCAAAATAGAAATACACATTGCTTGGTATCTACTGTATATTATTTTTGAAGTTTATATAACAAAAAAATCACATAAATAAGTGTGAAATATATAAAATTGGGTTCAATAATAGTTTTCTGTATGAGAAATGTGTAAGATTAGGAACTATCTTGCACAAAAATATTGAGTTACAATCTTTTATAAAATCATACAGCAAAAGCATTTACAGTTGCGGTAAGAATCAGTTTAGCCATTGACGAAAATGTAATTTAATGTTGGGGAAGTGATGTGCAAAAGTACTTTGAGGAAAAATGTTTTACAAATGGGGAGAAATGAAACAAATGAGGACAAAGTAATCCAATTCTCCCAAGATCAGTGGTACTGAATGAAGTTTAGCTGACCATTGTTTAGTATAAACTGAGTGAGTCTCAAAGTATGTTGAAAATTTTGTGAAGATCAGTTACTATTTCAAGAGTTTTGTGTTAGCTAGTAGCAAGGACAGAGCACCTTGAAGGAAGGAAGTCAAAGCACAAAAGTAGAAGCCAGCACGGTTATTATAAGAAGATCAATGGGAGAGAACGTCACAGACTTATACCACACAGAAACAAGCCCTTAGACTCACCAGGAACAAGCTGACCATCAAGTACCTATCTACACTAATTCCATTTACCAGCACTTGATCTGGAGCCTTCTATGCCTTGACAATTCAAGTACTTGTCCAGATAGTTCTTAAATGCTGTGAGAGTACCTGACACCAGCTGATTTCAAGTAGTGCATTCCAGATTCCAATCACCCTCTGAGTGAAAAGCTTCTTCCTCAGATCCCCTCTAAACCTCTTACCCCTTACCCTAAACCCATGTCCTCCTAGTATTGATATTATCTGCTATGGGCAAAAATAATAATTGCACAGTGAGACCTTCGGGTACAAGTACATAGTTCCCTGAAAGTGGCGACACAGGTTGACAGAGTGGTGAGAAGGTGTATGCTATGCTTGCATTCATCAGCTGAGGCAATGAGTACAAAGTTTGGGATGTCACGTTACAGTTGTACAAATTGTTGGTTAGGCCGCACTTTGAATATTGTGTGCAGTTCTGGTCGCCACACTACAGGAAGGATGCGGTAAAACTATACAGAAGGATGTATAGGAATGTTGCCAGGACTGAAGGGCTTGAGTTATAAGGAGAGATTAGATAGGCTGGGACTGTTTTATCTGGAGCTAAGGAGGTTGAGGAGTGACCTTATAAAGGTTTATAAAATTATGAGTGACATAGATAGGGTAGATAATCACAGTCCTTTTCCCAGGGTAGTGGAGTCTAAAATTAATGGGCATAGGTTTAAGGTGAGAGGGGAGGGATTTAAAGGGGACCTGAGGGGCAAGTTTTTTACACAGAGGGTGGAAACAAGCTGCCACAGGAGGTGGTCAAGGCAGGTACGATTACAATGTTTAAAAGGCATTGGGACTGGTAGTCATAGAGCATTAGAGCACTACAGCACAGAAACAGGCCCTTCGGCCCATCTAGTCCATGCCGGCCTGGTTTTCTGCCTGGTCCCATCTATCTGCACCTGGACCATAGCCCTCCATACCTCTCTCGTCCATGCAACTATCCAAACTTGTCTTAAGTGTTACAATTGAACCCGCAGTCACCACTTCTGCTGGCAGCTCCTTCCACAATCACACCACCCTCTGAGTGAAGGAGTCCCCCTCACATATTCCTTAAATATTTCACCTTTCACCCTAAACCTTTGACCTCTAGTTCTAGTCTCACCCAACATGAGGGGAAAAAGCCTACATGCATTCACCCTATCTATACCTCTCATAATTTTATATACTTCTATAAGATCTCCCCTCATTCTCCTGCACTCCAGGGAATAAAGTCCTAACCTATTCAAACTTTCCCTATAACTCAGGTCCTCAAGTCCTGGCAACATCCTTGTAAATTTTCTCTGCATTTTTTCAAGCTTATTGATATCTTTCCTGTAGGTAGGTGACCAGAACTGCACACAATACTAAGTCTGGCCTCACCAATGTCTTATACAACTTCAACATAAAATGCCAATTCCTGTACTCAGTGCCCTGATCTTTTTTTTATTTTATTTACAGCGTGGTAACAGGCCCTTCCGGCCCAATGAGTCTGTGCTGCCCATTTTAAACCCCCAAACTAACCTACCCGTACGTCTTTAGAATGTGGGAGGAAACTGGAGCACCCGGAGGAAACCCACGCAGACACGGGAGAACGCACAAACTCCTTACAGACAGCGATGGGAAGGCCAACGTGCCAAAAGCTCTCTTTACGACCCTATCTACCTGTGATTCCACTTTCAAGGAATTATGGGTACACAAATAGGAGAGGATTAGCAAAGGATATGGACCAACCACACACAAATGGGTTTAGAATAGATAGGCACTTTTGGTCAGCATGGATGAGTTGGGCCAAAAGGGTTGTTCCAAGCTGTATAACTCTGAATCCATGAATCTGTATGCCTTCTTCATAACCTTATCTATGTGTGCTGCCACCAGCAGGAATTCTGGGACCTATACAACCTAGGGCCCCACAATTCATTGTGTACGTCCTACCCTTATTGGACCATATGACCCAGGGCCCCACCATTCACTGTGTATGTCCTAACCTTATTGAAACTCCCAAAGTGCATCATTTTGCACTTATTGAGGTTAATCTCTATCTCCTATACTCTGCCCATCTTTCAAACTGACCAATATCATCCCGAGCCTACTTCTATCCTCCACATTATCAACAACACCAATAATTTTTGTGTTGAAGGAAGGAGAAATGCAAATTATACCCTTTAATTCTGAAGTCCAAAAGTCCACAGTACCTTTGGGGCAGCTCTTGTTTTTACATCTACAGGAAGATCCTTAGCCAGAAATTTATCTCCAGTCAATAGCACTGAATGGCAGCCAAGGAATTTAATTTCAACCAATGAAATATATATGGATACATTGGTATCTGTAGCCATAGAGTCACAGAGTTATAAAGCACAGAAACAGGCCCTTCAGCCCACCACATCCATGCCAAACATTTTGCCCATCTATATTCATCCCATTTACCTGTATTAGGTCCATATCCTTCTACCTTTTGCCTATTTAAGTGCCTGTTGTGATTGTATCTGACTCCACCACCTCCTCTTGCAACAAGTTCCAGATATCAACCACTCTCTGCATAAAAAAACATTTCCCTCAAATCATCTTTAAAACTCCTCCTTCTCATTTTAAACCTGTGCCATCTTATTTTTTTATACCCCTACCATGGGAAAAAGATTCTGACTTTCTAGCCTACCTGTGCCTCTTATAATTTTGTATACCTCTATCAGCTCACTGCTCAGCCTCCTTCATTCCTGGGAAAATAAAACCCAGCCTATCCAATCTCTCCCCTTAAATAAAGCCCTCCAATCCAACATCCTGGTGAATCTCCTCTGCGCCTTCTCTAGTAGAACCACATCCTACCCACAGTGTGGTGACTAGAAATGCACACAATACTCCAAGTGTTGTCTATCCAGTGTTTTGAGAAGTTACAAAATAACATCCCAACTTTTATATTGTCATATGACATTTTCACCATCCTATCTACCTGTGTTGCCACATTCAGGGAACAATGGACTTGAACCACAAGATCCCTCTATTCATGAACATTCCTCAGTGCCCTACCATTTACTGTATATGACCTACCCCTATCTGACTTCCAAAAATGCATCATCTTGCACTGGTTGGGATTAACTTCAACCTGCCAACACTCCATCCAACTTCTATCCTGCTGCAGGCTTAGACAACCTTCTTCACTATCCACAGCATCACCTATTTTAACGTCATCTGTAAAGTTATCCTATATTCACATATAAATCATTAATATACTGTATATCACAAACAACAAGAGTTCTTGCACTGATCCCTGTGGTATACCACTTGTAACAGACTTCCAATCAGAAAAGCATCCTTCTACCAGTATCTTCCACATCCTATCATCAAGACAATTTTGGGTCCAATTAGTCAGCTCACCTTGGATCCCACATGCCTTAACCTTCTGGACTAACCAACCTTGCAGGACCTTGTCAAATGCCTTACTAAAGTCCATATTCAGGAAGATGCTTGAGCACCACAATGTGTCATAGGCACAGGACAGGTCATCACACATGACTCCTGTCCTGGTAACTGGTCTCAATGTGAGAGGTCAGTGACAGGACCTACTCAGAACAGTCAGGTCCTATGTGAAAACCTGCCTGCTGAGGGGTCCATCACTGTTCCTAGGGTAGAGTTCATCCATTTAGTCGGAAGCACTCCAGGAATGGGTCAACAATCTTCACATGGTCCTCCTGTTAGGACAGGTTTTCACATTCAGTACCATGGAAATCAATGCTGTCAAGAAGGTAAATGAATCCCAACTAGTGGGCTCCCAACCCAGGCAATAACAACCCACTGGAAATGAAGTTAGTGTGTAGTGTTCATCGATTATCAAACAAGTCTTTAACTCTGCACAGTTTCCCAAAAATCCCAAAAGCAAAATGTGCAATAAAGCTGTGTGTGGTTTTCCACTTCTGAGTTATGGTTCCATTGATCAAGAATATTAACAATGTTTTACCTGGTGAAATTCAGTTGTAATACACTGCGGCATATTTTAAGAATCAACCTCACAGCTTTATGTACATCTTGCACTGCACACCTGATGTCTGCAGAATATGCAGCAGTGGCATTAATCACAATGCAACACACTTTGATAGCTGTCCCATTCAAATAGTCCAATCTATTCAAATAAAGTGCAGTTTGGGCCAATCACAGAAAAGAAGTCCATGCTATTTAAAGGACTTTTTTATTCCCAGTTGGTTTATTGGGGATTGAGTCGGACCTGAGCTCAAGAGAATTGGCTGAACTGCATTTTGAAGCGGGATCATTTTTTTTCCCCTGTGCTGCATTGAAGCTTTTTTTTAATTTCAAAAAGCACCAGTTTAAGTAGTTGAGCTGCCAGGTGGGCCTGAAGCACATCTAAGGGTTGAGAGCAAGGCCTTCGTCACAGAAAAAGGCTGCATGAGGGATAGAAAGGCTCTACCTTCCTGGCCATGGAAGCATATTCCTGAGATGCTTTCCAAGAGCAATAAGCTCAACTGCACTTGAGGCAGGCAGTTCCAAAAGGTATTCATGAGAATGTTCTGCCACTTCTGCAGACAGAGCTCCAGCATTGCACCAGTCCCTGGGGACGTGAAAGTCACTGTCAAGTGGAACTTTGTAGGCCTCTGATTATTCAGTTGACACTGGTTGATACATGCTGAATATTGCAGTTTGTTGCATATCACTCTCCACACAAGGAGGGCCAGTTGTGAATCCACCGGTATGCTGTGATCTTCAAAATTAAGCATGCAGCAGGTAATGCAACTTAAGTAGAGGGCAGCAGGCAATGTGGGCATGTGGATATATCCAGAGTGTGGGCTTTTCAAACATTTGGGGAGTAATAGACTGCAAACATGTAGCCATGGGTGATCATCTAGCACCAAACTAGCACCCAAAAGACCCAGGTACATCATGGCAGAGATGGATTGGAAATAATTCTTCTGAGGTTAAGACTTGTAGTTGAGGCAGTACAGAGGAGCCTTTATTCTATATCTGAGAGTACATGACTCTGAAGAGGTCCATTGATCATGGCAAGAGCTTACATCGATGATAAGGTAAGAGATAAAATTTCTTTATTAGTCACATGTACATTGAAACACACAGTGAAATGCATCTTTTTGCATGGAGTGTTCTGGGGGCAGCCCGCAAGTGTCACCATGCTTTTGGCACTAACATAGCATGCCCACAACTTCCTAACCCGTACGTCTTTGGAATGTGGGAGGAAACCAGAGCACTGAGAGGAAACCCATGCAGACATTCCTTACAGGCAGTGGCGGGAATTGAACCCGGGTCGCTGGCGCTGTAGTAGTGTTACGCTAACCACTACACTCTCGTGCCTGCTCTATACTGTTAAAGTTATATTGTTAAAATTTAATAAAATGAGAAGGAAAAAAAACTTCCACTGTATCCGATTGATTGCCATTTATTCATTCAAGTCAATGAAAAAGAGAAAACTAGATAACAGGAATAATGACAAGCAAGTTGGTATTTTAATGGAATTTCCAGAGGAAATGCTGACACATTAGTTTGCAATTAGCTTTGGAGTGATTTAGTGTATTTTTTCAAGCTACATCAATATATACGATAGATGAAAATATATTAGTGATGGGCCTTTCACCTTGCCAACGTTAGTCAGATAAAATTACATGGGATGAAAAATAAGTAATATCAGCTCTGCTACAACAGTCAATATGCACCCTGGTCTTTTAGTCTCACTCGTTATAACAGGCTGAGAAATGTCACAAAACAGAACAAGAGGTATTCCTGTACGAATGCGTTGAGTTAGGTTGGACTCAATGCCATGACCTGCTGACAACAGTCCCTGCCAGCTCCTACTTACTCAAACCAAAGGTGGAGAGCAAATAAAATTAACCCTCCACAGCGGGTGCAAGCCAGAGAGGTCTAGCATGGTTTCAGCAGTGAGCAGCAGGTGGGCAGCAAACCACGACCTCAGCCCCAGACCACCTTAACCGTCTTTAATTTTCAGACAAACCTGAAAACACTTAAAATTACTGCATATTTAAATACTATTTCATTTATTTGCGTAGCAGTTAGCATAACACTATTACAGCGCCAGCGACCTGGGTTCAATTCCGGCCGTTGTCTATAAGGAGTTTGCACGTTCTCCCCGTGTCTGTGTGGGTTTCCTCCAGATGCCCTGGTTTCCTCCCACATTCCAAAGACATACGGGTTAGGAAGTTGTGGGCATGCTATGTTGGGGCTGGAAGCGTGGTGATACTTGTGGGCTGCCCCCAGAACACTCTACACAACGATGCATTTCACTGTGTGTTTCAATGTACATGTGACTAACAGAGAAATCTTATTAATTAAAAGACACACTCAACAGTAATTTACAGCACTTAAATAAAATGAAATACAAATGACAATTTTCATTTTCCCTTCTAATCGACAGGACAGGAATCCCATTCAGAGGAATAGGGGTTTCAATTCTATGTCAGATCCAGGAAGTGCAGGAAGCCGGAGGCAGATCACGTTTGATTTCTAGCACTGGACTACAGGTGAAGTCTGGCAGTGCAGCAGAGTAACAAATGTTCCACTGCCAGACTCCACATGACCCAGACATATAGTGGGTCCAGGCTTTCTGTCCTTGGAGCAGCTGAATGCTGATGGATCTCTTCAGAACCAGCAGCTATAGTCAATACAATTCAACTCAACATTTTTGAGTGTTGCCATTTTAATGTTCCCACCAATTTCAATATGCTGAGGATGTAATTGTGTTGCCAACTATTATGCATACATAACCAGTAAACAATTACTACATTTTACAATAATCTTTGGAGTAGGGTCAATCATATAAAGGAGCATACTTAGCACTCTTGTGAAATTTATATCTGTATATCCATCTTTGAATTGTGAGCAGTATCACCTGTCAGCACTGAGTAATTTTAATTCATTCACATGAACCGAATACAAATTACATTTCATTATCTCTCAATAGTGTTTCATGCAATCCACACATGTAGGATTTCTGCAGGAATTAATTTCAGTTTTATTTAATTGTTCTAGTTCTAATGAGTTCCAAGGACAATTTAATTGTCCCCGGTAGGTCATGTCAGATGCCTCCCATCTCTCCCCAAAGGCCATACTCCTGAAAATTCCCACAATGGAATTCAAATATTCCACTCGTGATGTCACAGAACGCGAGTGGCATTTTGTTCACACAAATCGTTGCAAGGGTCAAGACATCCATAAGAAAATGCACAATATCTTACGAAGTTTATTGTTTCTCTCTTTAAAATGCTGCTCATCCTCTGAACATACGCAGCAGCTGCCAGTAGCATTCCTGAAAACTGGCTGCCCATACTGGGTATCAGTCACTTACTGATAGTTACCGGTAACATGTGATTGCAAAAAAAAACAGAGGAATATGCCCTCATTTTAACATTTCTTCACCTGCCAGAGCATAACAAAGGGCAGCCAGAAAAAAAATGGTCGAAGGCAGGATATGTGAATATTCTCAATAACTGGGGAGTGACTCTATTCAGTTTGTGTTCTGTTTTGCAGCAGCTACTAGATAATTTTCTGTCCAAGTTTTGCACATCACTATCTGTATTTCATTCATCGCAATTAGTTGGTCCAGAAAAAATATTTTTTTTCTTATCTTAATCTCTTTGTCCTGAAGACTAATGGATCTTCCAGAAGAGAAAGATTTACACATAATGAATTATTTTCTGAAATACCTGAAATACTGGGTTATTCCAACAGGATTTACTGCAGCAAATACTCACCTGAAAATTCCTATGATGGAAACTAAATATTCCACTTGTGATGTCGTCACTCAAGTGGGACTTTTGTTCAAACGAATTGTAACAAGGGTCAAGACATCCATTGAAATATGAACCAGACTCCCACTTTCCTAACTAGCCACAGGAACATAGAAAAGTTAACTTTCTTGGCACTTTTTACCATAAGTTTTGTGACAGCTTTATTCTGGTGTCGAGAAATTCAATACTGATTACTGAAAGGAGGTTATATTCACTTTTCAGATGTGTATCAGTTCATCTAAAAATAAAGTGGGGATGAGGCAGCTGGGGAAGTCGCATCAGAGATTATACAGAATGATCTCAGAGCTTAAAGAGTTTAATTATGAAGCCACTGTTAACAATTCATATTCCCTTTAGTTTGGATTTTTAATTGATTGGAAGCTAATTGAAGAATATGAAATGATAACAGGATTTGACACTGAAGGATCACAGAATACAGAAAATGGCTTTCAGTTTGTTATACCTGTGTCAGTTCTTTAGAGAGCTCTTCAGTTAATCTCAGTACCTGCACCTTCACTATAGCTCTGCATTTTTTTCTCTGTCTTCAAGTACTTATCTAGTAGAAAGTTACTACTTAATCTGCTTCTACCACCCTGTCAGATAATGCCATATCATAAAAACCCATACTGTCAAAATAAATGTCTTCCTGCTTCTTTTGCCAATCAGCTTAAATCTGTGGTCTCCGATCACTAACTTTCTGCCATCTGAAAATACTTTTTCTCATCAAAATCCTTCACAGTTTTGAACTCCTCTGTCAAATCTGCACTTAACCTCTCTGCACTAAGGGAACAATGCCAGCTCTCCAGCCTGTCCACATTACTGATGTCATTCATCCCTGGTACCATTCCAGTAAATCACTTGTGCACTCTTCTGAAGACCTTGACATTGATCCCTGAATGTGGTGTCCAGAAGTGAAGACAACCCTCCATCTGGGGCCATACCAACTTTTTCCAAAGATTTAGACCAACCTCCTACCTTATGTACTCTGCTCCTGTTGATAAGGCCAAGCTTTACATATGTTTTATTACTTTGAAAGAATTCGGTACATGTGGGTCTCTGTTCAAGCATCTACTTTAAAACTATAGAGTATAGTCACAGAGTACGGAAACAGGTTCCTCAGCCCAACTCGTCCATGCTGACCAAGATGTCTATCTGAGCCAGTCCCATTTGCCTGCATTTGGCCCACATCCCTCTAGGCTTTCTCTATCTATGCACCTATCCAAACGTCTTTTGAACATTGTAATTGTCCCCACCTCAACAGTTTCCTCTGGCAGCTCATTCCATATACCCACCACCCTCTGCAAGAAAAAGTTACCACTCAAGTCCCTTTTAAAATTTTCCCCTCTGACTTTAAATCTGTGCCCTTTGGTTTTAGACCCCCTGGGAAAAAGACTGTGCATACTCACCCTATCTATGCCTCTCATAGCTTTATATACCTCTATAAACTCAACCTTCTACGCTTCAGGGAAAAAGTGCCAGACTATCGAGCCTCTCCTTATGAGTCAAGCCCTCCAGTCCCAGTAACATCCTGGAGAATCTTTTCTGCACCCTGTCCAGCTTACTGATGTCCTTGGTTTTAATTGCTACTCCTGAATTCTCCTACCTCACACTTCTCTGCATTGTTTCATCAGCCTCATTCCTCATGGTACCTGTGATTATCGTCCTTATTGTTTTTTCCCTTTTCTGAACTTTGTGCCATCTTTAACCTTTGAAGTTATTTCTGTACCCTAGTCTGAGTGATTATTGGGTCAGATCATGCTCCCCTTAACCACGTATCACAAGCCCTGCCTCCCGCTAACCGCTTGAAGCCCATAGATCTAATCAAGCTCGAGGCCTCACTATCATGAAGCAGATTGGTCTCTGAGTGGCACCTGGGCCTCTGATAACAAACCTTGAGGCCCTACCCTGGGCAATCCTGATGGCCTTTTCACAGGTCATGCCACCAAAGGCCTTTTCAACTTTCTCTTATTGCCTTGGATGATTGGAAACATTTAAAAACAGCTGATATAGATTAACTAAATTAAAAAATAAAAATTATTTTAAAAACCTAAAAATGTCAAAGAATAATTTATTTAAAATCACATTTAACAGACATATATTAGTTAATAATAAACAATCTTTACCTTAATTTTTCCATACAAGTTGGCTGCTGGGTACACCAGCCATTGTTGGTGTGAATCTGAGGGGCCGGACAGGGTACAACCATCCTCTTGACTCAGCAGAGTCTGACTATAGAACAGTGAGTTAGATACGCATAAAGCACCACTTCAGAGGTTTTCTTCTGAACCACCAGAAAACGTTCTGCCCATTAAATATCAAAAAGAGCATTAGTTTAAGTGCCTTAGAGAAAAGGGTCACCAATACTCTCTGCTTCCTTTCTGTCAACCAATTTCATATCCACGCTGATCTCCTGAGGACTTTAATTTTGCTAACAGCATGAGTTGAGAGAAACTATTTCTTCTGGTGTTGCACCCAGGGCATGTTGGCAGTGTCAGTCAGAGCATAATCATAAAATTAGAGCGAGGTCATTTAGCAATGGCCATAAGCACATCTTGGCACAAAGGACAGTGAAAATCTTGAAGCTCTTACTTCAGGCTGTGCATACTGTGCCAACTGATATTTTAAGACTGGCTGAACAATAAAAGACAAGTAACAATATGCAGCAATAAATCATATCAAGATAAATCAAATACTCAGCAAAGAACACAATGTAGTTGTAAAATGATAGTTCTTCATTAGGAAATGTATCAAGGGATATTGGGCAGAAGTGGTTGAATGAAGTTGAGGTACAGATCAGACACAATATAATTGAATGGCAGCATTGGCTCCAAGGAATAGATGACCTACTAGTGTGCAGACATAATTTTTTTCCAGTCCATTGTATTCTTCCCTCAGATTATTTTGTTCTGGAGACTGCTCCCTTTTAATTACTTACTGCAAATAGCAATTAGTGCTACATCAATTGTTAACTTTAAATCTGAGATTGACAAGATGGAAGGTATTAAGGGATATGGAGAGAAGGCAGGTTTCTGGCATTAGGTCTGATCATCCATGATCCAGCTGAACAGTAGAACATGCTCAAGGGGGTTAATGCCTGCTCCTGCTCCTACATTCATTACCAAGGAATTACCATTGATGTAAAATAGCTCTTCAGGAATTTTTTGCTGTTGTCTCAACTGGTGTATGCTACATCATCTGAGTTATAAATTGACTTTTATCTGTTTGTCATTTTGGACTTTTGCATGCTAAAAGCTGACCCTGTAGAAATTGTTTCATCATGCATTCTGCGTGAAATACATTAATCTTCTTGACATGAACCAGAGTTATGCCTGCTGCACATTGCACACAGTATTTACTTGCTGACTTAATGAGATGAACCTTGTTGGCTGGACTGTCAGTTGCTGGAACGTCTCGGACCTCCATGCAGGCATCGTTCAACACAGAGGTCGGAGACATACTGAGTGGCAAATTGTGCCCCATCTGTCACTACTCTCCATCACTAGATTCCACATGGAATCCAAAGGTGCAATCCATTTTTCTGGGATTGCCTCAGAATTACTCTGGAGAGACACTACTCAAGACCAGCAAGAGATCAAATCCCATTCATTCCAGTGGGGTTTCCAAGCTTTAGGATTAGGAGATGAAGGAGAAAATGTTACAACAGTTCAATGTTTTTAATTATTTCTGAGTGCTTTTATGTGCCTTTAATTACGTTTGCAATTCTCAAGTTTTTTATCATTTATTTCAATTTCAATAGTTCTTAGGTATGATCTCGGAGGATCTGTCCTGGGCCCAACACATTGATGAATCATGAAGAAGGCACACCAGAGGCTATAATTCATCAGGAATTTGAGGAGATTTGGCATGTCATCAAAGACTCTTGCAAATTTCTACAGAAGTACGGTGGAGAGCATTCTGACTGGTTGCATCGCCACCTGGTATGGAGGCTCCAATGTGCAGAATCGAAAGAGGCTGCAGAGGGTTGGAGTCTCAGCCAGCTCCATCACGGGCACAACCCTCCCCACCATTGAGAACATCTTCAAGAGGCAGTCCCTCAAGAAGGCAGCATCCATCATTAAGGACTCTCACCATCCGGGACATGCCCTCTTCTCATTACCACCATCAGAGAGGATGTACAGGAGCTGAAGACCCACACTCAGCGATGCAGAAGCAGCTTCTTCCCCTTCACCATCAGATTTCTGAACGGTCCATGAACCCATAAACACGACCTCGTTATTCATTTCTTTTTGCATTATTTATTTATTTTGTAATTTATAGTAATTTTATGTCTTTGCACTATACTGCTGCTGCAAAACAACATATTTCACATCATAAGGCAGTGGTAATAAACCTGATTATGATTCGGACAGAGTCATAGACTCATACAGAACAGAAACAGGCCCATAGGCCCACCTTGTCCATGCTAACCATCAAATACCTAACTAACTATACTAAATATCAGTGAATCTTCTCCCTCAGCTCCTGTCAAAGCCTAACAGGGACTTTCGTAGGTTGGGGGACTCCGCACTCCACCACCTAAGGCCTAGCCTCCCAAACTCAGAGGTGTGGAGAGTCACCAAGATCAGCCCTTCACATTTTGCAAAACTGGGTGTGGACAGAGTACGGCACATCCAGCCCAAAGTTTGAGTCTCAGTGAACAGGATTGATGGAAAGAGGAAATTCACCACAGATTTACAAAAAAAATCTGAAATTAGGTAAGATACGATTTCTTTATTAATTACATGTACAGTGAAATGAATCTTTTGTATAGAGTGTTCTGGGGGCAGCCCGCAAGTGTCGCCACACTTCCAGCACCAACACAGCATGCCCACAGCTTCCTAACCCGTACGTCTTTGGAATATGGGAGGAAACTGGAGCACCCAGAGGAAACCCACGCAGTCACGGGGAGAACGTACAAACTCCTTACAGACAGTGGCTGGAATTGAACCCGGGTCGCTGGCACCGTAATAGCGTTACGCTAACCGCTACACTAAATTACAATGCTGCCAATCAGAAAATTCTGGGGGCAATTCTGTGGGCCAGCACATTGGTAACAGTTTTTAGTATTGTGTGAAATTGAAAGCTTCATTATCCATGCAGTTCAAACATACCAAGAACATCTGTAAGAAGGCTAGCTAGTGTTAAAGGTCAATTGAGTCTGGAAATGAAAGACCCATCTATCTGCATGGGAGACAAGCACTTTGCTGCAAGAATTTCAGGGCACCTATGTTCTGCTGACCCATGAAATTTGACCTAATCAGGTTCTGGTGTTTCCATATCGTTATATTACTTTTTATTTACAGCATTTGTTCAAGTCAGTAACAAGAGGATCAGCAACGATTCTCAATATCGTAAATCCAATTAAATCTGGATAAAGCAAATTACAAAATCACAGAATATTCTATTTCTTATTTAACTGCAGAAACCACACTTTCTTCCTTCTAACTGGCACGTCCAGAGATGGTGACAGCAGTTAGCCAATTTTTTTTTTAATTTAGTAATTCTTATCTACTGATTAGTGGAACGTCTACAGGACGATTTTTTGGAGCAACTTGTTGATGAGCCCACAAGGGGATCGGCTGTTTTGGATTGGGTGCTGTGTAAAGAACCGGAGGTGATTAGGGAACTAAAGGTAAAGGAACCACTGGGAACCAGTGATCACAATATGATTGAGTTCAGTTTCAAATTTGAGAAGGAGAAGCTGATAACTGGTGTATCGATATTTCAGTGGAACAAAGGAAATTACAATGGTATGAGAGAGCAGTTGGCCCAAATTGATTGGAAGAGTAAGCTAGCTGGAGGGATGGCAGAGGAGAAATGGAAGGAATTTCTACAAGAAATAAGGGAAATGCAGGATAGATATATTCCAAGAAAAAAGAAGGTTTTGAATGGAAAAAAGGCACAAATGTGGATAACAAGAGAGGTGAAGGCTAAAATAAAAGCAAAAGGGAGGGCGTACAAGGAAGCAAAAATTAGTGGGAAAACAGAAGACTGGAAAACTTTTAAAAACCTGCAGAGAAACTAAGAAGGTCATTAGGAAAGAAAAGATGAATTATGAAAGGAAGTTGGCGGATAACATTCGTAAGGATACTAAGAGTTTTTTTAAATATGTAAGGAGTAAAAGACAGACACGGGTTGATATAGGACCAATTGATAACGGTGCAGGAGAGATTATAATGGATGATAAAGAGATGGCAGAGGAACTGAATGAGTATTTTGCATCGGTCTTCACTGTGGAGAACATCAGCAATGTGCCGGTTAGTCAGGAGTCTCACGGAATGGAACTGAGTTCAGTTAAGATTACTAGAGACAAAGTGCTAGGAAAACTAAATGGGCTAAAGATTGATAAGTCTCCCAGACCAGATGAGGTGCATCCCCGGGTTCTGAAGGAGGTGGCTTTAGAGATAGCGGAGGCATTGGTGATAATTTTCCAGGAATCGATAGATTCCGGCATGGTTCCAGAGGACTGGAGGGTCGCAAATGTAGTTCCGCTGTATAAGAAAGGAGGGAGGCAGCATAAAGGAAATTACAGACCTATTAGTCTGAAGTCAGTGGTGGGAAAGTTATTGAAATCTATCCTCAAGGATGGGGTTATGGAATACCTAGAGGTGCAAGACAAGATAGGTCCTAGCCAACATGGTTTTGTGAAGGGAAGATCCTGCCTGACCAACCTATTGGAGTTTTTTGATGAAATCACAGGTAGGGTGGATAAGGGAGAGGCAGCAGATGTTGTGTATTTAGACTTTCAAAAGGCCTTCGACAAGGTGCCGCATAAGAGACTGATTAATAAGATGAGAGGTCATGGAATTACTGGTAGGATAACAGAATGGGTGGAGCATTGGCTGGTTGGCAGGAAGCAAAAGGTGGAAATAAAAGGATCTTGTTCTGGTTGACTACCGGTTACTAGTGGTGTTCCGCAGGGGTTGGTGTTGGAGCAGCTTCTTTTTACCTTGTACATTAACGATTTGGATGATGGAGTAAATGGTTTTGTGGCTAAGTTTGTGGATGACACCAAGATAGATGGAGGAGTAGGGAGTATTGAGAAGACAGGAAGGTTGCAGAGAGACCTAGATAGTTTAGGAGAATGGGCAAGGAAATGGCAGATGAGATTCAATGCTGAGAAATGTGCAGTTGTACACTTTGGAAACAGAAATAAACAGGCAGATTGTTATCTAGAAGGAGAGAAAATTCAAAGTACAGAAGTACAAGGGGACTTGGGGGTACTCGTGCAGGATACCTTAAAGGTTAACCACCAGGTCGGATCGGTGGTAAAGAAAGCGAATGTTATGTTGGCATTCATTTCGAGAGGTATAGTGTATAAAAGTAAGGAAGTGTTGATGTGGCTGTATAGGGCACTAGTGAGGCCTCATTTGGAATACTGTGCACAGTTTTGGGCCCCATATCTTCGGAAGGATGTGCTGATGTTGGAGAGGGTTCAGAGGAGATTTACGAGGATGATTCCTGGAATGAAAGGGCTTACGTATGATGAGCATTTGTCGGCTCTTGGACTGTACTCACTGGAGTACAGAAGAATGAGAGGGGACCTCATAGAGACATTTAAAATGTTGAAAGGACTGGACAGAGTAGATGTGGCTAGGCTGTTTCCCTTGGTGGGTGAGTCCAGGACCAGAGGGCACAATCTTAGAATTAGAGGGTACAGTTTCAAAACAGAGATGAGGAGAAATTTCTTTAGCCAGAAGGTGGTTAAATTGTGGAATTCCTTGCCAGGTACAGCAGTGGAGGCCAGATCATTGGAGGCGTTTAAGGAAGAGATAGATAGATTTCTAAATAGTCGGGGTATCAAGGGGTATGGGGATAAGGCCAGAAATTGGGATTAGAATAGGTTTTTTTCCCTCCCCCCCCCCCCCATTTCTCATTTCTTTTTCCTTTTTTCCCTTTTCCTTGGAGCAGACTCGATGGGCCGAATGGCCTACTTCTGCTGCCTTGTCTTGTGATCTTGTGATCTTGTGATCTTGTGATAAAGAACATAATCTTGATTTTACTCAGCATCTCTGAAACAAGCAGACTAAAATTACCATGAGATCCCCTTAAGTTTATTCAAAGAATCGTAATATTGTTATACCACTGAACAAGGCCATTTGGCCCACTGTGTATATACTGGCCCATCAAAGAACAATCCAGTCAGTCCCATTCTTCCACTCTTACCCCACAACCATGCAAATTATTCTCTCTCTCCCTCTAACCATTAAATTCCCTTTTGAAGGCACCGATTAATTCTGTTCCCATCACCCCTACAAGCAGAAAATTCCAGAACATTGAGTGAACAAAAGGTTTTCCTCATATATTTCTTGTCCAAAGTTTTAATTTTTGCTCCCTGAACTTGAACTCTGCTACTTGGAACAGCTTTCCTCTACTTACCCTGCCTAAATTAGTCATGATCATATTGCAAGAGTAACAGCAGTGATTTCAGATTGTGTGCTGTACGCTGGTGGTGCAGAACCACAGCCGTGGTCATGCTCACTGGTACTTCCATACACAGTGATCCTAGCCCTTATCATTGGTAAATAGGCCCTCATTAATTCCAGACATATAACACAATCTTCGTAGTTGGTATTTCACTCATCAGCCAGTGAATCTCTCCACATTAAAATAAAAAAGATTAAAAAAGGTCAATGATTGCCAAGCACAGAAGCGGAAAGGCCTAGCTTATAAATTTGAACTACTGGCAGCTCGAATACCTTACTATTGCCAACCTCTACATTGTTAACCATTCAGCTCATTCAACATGACTCCATAACAAATCATAACACCATGGTATATGGGTCAATCACATAGAATATACAGCACAAATGTTAGCCCAACCAGTCTAATTAGTTGTCCCGCTCGTTTCCTCTAATTCTTTCTCATCTAACTCCAGCAAAATAAACCTTTATGCCTTTCTCTCTCTTTGACGTATCTTACTTCCCCATAAATACATCCGTATCAGTTACCTCAGCTACTAGAGTCAAGTTCCCATTTTCTCACCACCCTCTGGGTAAAGTAGTTGTGAGTCAGGTTCCTTGATGACTGACATACTGATGAACCATGCTTCTCAACTCTGCCCATGTTTTTATGAACTCAAGTTATTGTCTAATTTGATTATGGCCCTGGAGCAGTTTTGTGGCCTTTGGTGATTTATATATTTGCAACCACAATTTCCTATCCTTCTCTATAGCTTATTTAAATAAGATGTGAAGCTTGATGTCTGCACTATTTTTATTACTGCAGTATTAACCATGGATCTCAACACCAAGAATATTTTAAAATTTTAATGCAATATCTCTGCTCTTCCTGCCTTCTTTAGCACATGATTCATACTGGCCCAGTTTTACCAGTTTAACTTTGCTTTATTTAATTCCTGTACCACTGTCAGTTCCCTTTTTGTAGCAACATGGCAGAGCTTCCAACCCCATTATAATGGGCAGGCACAGTGGTGTAGCGGTTAGTGTAATGCTATTACGGCGCCAGCGACCTGGGTTCAATTCCGGCCACTGTCTGTAAGGAGTTTGTACGTTCTCCCGGTGTCTGCGTGGGTTTCCTCTGGGTGCTCCGCTTTCCTCCCACATTCCAAAGATGTACGGGTTCGGAAGTTGTTGGCATGCTATGTCGGCACCGGAAGTGTGGCGACACTTACAGGCTGCCCCCAGAACACTCTACGCAAAAGATGCATTTCACTGTGTGTTTCGATGTACATGTGATTAATAAAGATATCTTATCTTTTCTTATCACCCCACAATACTATCCCAAAATGCAAAAATATAGGGCATTACTATGTTGAGGACTCAAAAGAGTGCATTATTCAAGTGACTTATTTCTCTCAGAGGATCATGAGCCTTAGGAACTCTTCTTCAAAGTGTAATTGAAGAGTTCATTGAGCATAGATGTTAGGATGTTATGTTGCAGTTATACAAGACGTCGGTGAGACCGCATTTGGAATATGGTGTTCAATTTCAGTCACCCTGCTATAGGAAAGATGTCATTAAGCTGAAAACGGTGCAGATTTACAAGGATATTGCCGGGATAGAGGGACTGAGTTCTTAAGAGAGGTTGAGCAGGCTGGGACTTCATTCATTGCAACATAGGAGAATGAGGGGTGATATTACGGAGGCATATAAAATCATGAGGGGCATAGATAGGGTGAATGCACACAGTCTTTTTCCCAGGCTTGGGGAATCAAGAACTAGGGGATATAGGGTTATGGTGAGAGGGGAGAGATTTTGTAGGAAACTGAGGGGTAACTTTTCACCCAGAGGGTGGTCCGTATATGGAACAAGCTGCCAGAGGAAGTGGCTGAGAGAGGAACATGAACAACATTTAAAAGGCACTTAGACGAGTACATGGATAGGAAAGGTTCAGAGGGATATGGGCCAAACATGGGCAAATGGGACCAGCTTAGATGGGTGAACCAGTTGGGCCAAAGGGCCTTTTACCATGCTGTATGACTCTGTGGCTCTATGACTCTATGACTCCAAGAGTGTTTAAATATTCTTTCAATAATTCCCAATGACCCAGGAGATGAAAGAGAGTAGGCAGGAATGCAGGGCCGAGTTATAATCTGATTTTATTGAATGACAGAGCAGGCTCAAGGGGCCAAGTGGCCTACCTTTGCTCCTAATTCTGTTCGGCTGTACATTCATATCCAGTGCAGAAAACAAATGTCACAGTAGCAGCCTGCCTCTCAAGTGGCAGAGCCTGCTCAGCTGAAGACTCCATGCAGGCAGATTCCAAACTACTTCAACCCTGTCACGTTCGGTTCAGAATCAAATGTGGACAAAATCCCTTTGGAGTGCAAACATCAGTACCTGCGCTGAATGATACTGTTGACATGCTGCAGTGATTCCAGTGCTTAAGTTCAATGATAAAATGCTGAAAGAATTGAACATTGCCGCACTGGTCGTCGGCTACACATACAGGAACAAACGGAGTGTATGCTGAATCCAACTTCAGCTCTTAATAGGTTCAGCATGTTCCCTGGCATGGGGAACACAGCTAAACAGATAGGCTCCAATTGCACTGGGAATTGAACAGAGGGACTTGGCAATTAATTCAGGATCTGGTTCTGACAGAATCAAATACAAATGCTGTGATGGTCACTCATCAATAGCCAAAGTCAGCTGTGCACTTGGTTTAAATTGCAAGTTATAGATTTCAGAGGTGACTTTATGGAGTCATTGTGTTTACTGTCATCACAAAGCGGGAGAAGATGATTTCCTGGCCACTTATGTCCTTACACGTCCAAATTCAGTGTCTGTGTGTAGGCTCTTCACCACTGAAGACTCAGAAAATTACTATTTTAACATAAAAATATTTCTAGCACTTTAATTTAAATTAGATGACTGCATAATAAAAGAAAATAAAAGCCCATATCATGAATTGTTCATTTTAATCTGCAACTTATTGTAGTCCTGACCCTGAGGGTAACTAATAAGACATCCTGGGATTTCACCACAAATGCTGCAGTTTTAAATGCTCTCTATTTCAGAGGCATTTTAAGAAAAAGGATCATTTCAAACTCTCCTCATTTGTTGCTGAAGCTGTATGTTTTTCTTTTCAATTTTCAAAGCAGTGTGGCAGGTGATTAATGGGGTCTCACATGCTTGTCTGCTGCGGTCACTACGGTCATTCAATTCTGGTTATAGTGCTCCACAGATCGGATCAGTTAAATGCAATTTCAGCTGGGAATGCATTCCAAAAGGTAACAAATCATCTCTGGTGTCATAATGGTAAATTATTGCAAGGTTTCCAATGGAAATCTGCTCGTGAGTGGGAGTGCAATATTGCCGAATCTGTCCACATTTCAGAAGCACACTCTGAGTCCCTTTTACGTTACACAATTCTATTCCCCAAATGGGACTACAGTTGCACTTCATTCCTTGGTTAATTATTGTGTAAAATGTTTTGAATGATTATGTGTATTTTTTCCTGAAATTGCACAATGGAATGATATTGGCTTATATCACAATAGTTAAATTGACATGAGAATCCCTGAAACCTTCCCCAGGATGAAATCAAAGGTCTGTTTTCTAATTAATTTCTTGAGATAAACTGTACCAGGGTGAATGAGAGGATTTTATAGTTTCTTCTTCATCCTTTTCTTGAGTAGCATTGGGTACCAGTACCTCATGTATGAAACAATTGCTACCATCTTAGGCAATTACCCTAAGGTCAGATTGTAGTGAGTTTACTAGACCAGTGATACAAAGATAAAGTGAATTCTAACCCACCATAGCAGTTCAGGAATTTGAATGAAGTTATTCTGGAAATTAAATCAAAAACTATTGCCAACCTCTGTAGTGACACTTGTGGGTAAATTATTGCAAAATTAGTAGATCTATCCTTGTGGAAGAAGTGTAGGTAGTTGAAAAACATAAACTAGCTTTTTAATTTGATTTATACTAGGAAACTTAACTCCTGGTACATTTGCATATTAAACTAGCAGGATTGGAAGAAACTTGTAATTTACTACAGCTTTTAGCTCCACAGTGAGAAATTGAACTGATTCTGAACAATTCTACGATAGCCATAGTTCACACACAGTTTACATAGAATATGTGTCTTTTATTCACTACAAAGCATACATATGTACAAAAAAGGACTCTTATGTAGTAGCTTGTCCATTAGGCCTCTCCTGTGCCGTATTGGAGTAACCAGCACACTGTCAACACCCACTTCCTTCCTCTTCTGCTCCTACATATAGGATTCTTGAGGGGGATTAACAGGATGGATGGGGAAAGGATATTTCCTCTTGTGGGGAAACCCAGAACTAAGGGCCATAGTTTCAGAATAAGGAATCACCCATTTAAGATGGTGCTGAGGAGGAACTTCTTTTTTAAAGTGTTTAGTCTAAGTTGTTGAATATAGTTGGGGAGCGATGTTTGGTCTATAGGACAGTCAAGGAATATGGGGATCAAGCACAAAAGTGGAGCTGATGCCAGTATCAGATCAACCACGATCTTATTGAGTGGTGGGACAGGTGCAAGGTCTTTATGATCTGCTCCTGTTCCTATTTCTTCCATTTTTAGATTTTTACTTACAAGCCATGAAAGCAACAATATAAAACAGAAAAAGCCAATTTTGCAACAACTTTGCAAAGTTCTATTTCTCTTACCCTGGAAACAGACAGGGTGATGTTCCAGTCCAACATCTGGTGACTGGATTAGTGGCAGTAGTAAATCCCTACAGAGTTACTACTGGGAAGGGATCCCCCCTTCCAATGGGCAGAAGATACAAGTACTTGAAAACATACACCACCAGGTTCAAGGGAGACACAAGAGACTACAGATGCTGGAATCTGGAGCAACATATTATTTTAGTTCAAAGGAACTAAACAGGTCGGGCAGCATCTGTGGAGGGAAATGGGCAGTCAATATTTTGGGTCAAGACCCTTCACCTGAACTACACTCAAGAAAAGCTTCTACCCCGCTGTTATAAGGCTCTTGAATGGACCTCTTGTACATTAAAATGAACTCTTGACCTCACAATCTACCTTGTCATGGCCCTTGCACCTTATTATCTACCTGCACGGCACTTTCTCTGTAACTGTAACACAATATTCTGCATTTGTTATTGCTTTTCCCAACCATTCTACAACCTCTTGGTATTTATGTTTTGCAATTATTTGTATGGATGCAATGCAAAACCATGTTTTTCACTATATCTCAGTGCATGTGACAATAATAAACCAATTCCAATTTGGTGCAACTGGTGACAAACACAATAGATCTTGAAATTTCACAATAACCTTATAGAAAAGATTGGTTAATCTCAACCTCAATTACACATTCAACAAACATCAAAAGCATTTCTTCAGGAATTAACAATGATCTTCTACATCTTTAATTATTTATCATTTTTAAAACACATCAGATTTTTATACTGTTGAAAAGATATTGGTGTAAGTCAGACTGAAAGTACAGTAATAAATCAATACAGAAAATCCTCATCCTAATCTATATTTCTAAGGGGAAAAATATTCTGAAATTGGAATGGTTTTGTTATTTAAATAGTTAATCCAGTTCTGTGTCAAACAAATCATCAACATTTAGGGTCTCAATAAAGCTTAAGCATAGAACCTTAACATGGGAGAGGTTAGGTGTAGCTCAGAGCACCAGAATTAGAATCAGCAATGGGATGGGAATGGACTTAATCTTTATAAATGATTAATTGCTACGGAGGTGCAAGACTGATCAGAGAACAGAATGAACAATAAATAGGATCCGCCGATGTTTGATAGCACATTTCTGCTTTAAACAGCCAGCAGATTTATTTGTTGCTATTGAATAGGCAGTATATAATATGAAAGAAATAGCACTGTGTAATATTCCCTTGTTAATACAGGAAACAAAGAACAGATAAATGGTATCATAATGAAATAGAAATATTTTTCTGGGGAATGTAAATATTTTACCTTTCTTAGGAATCACATATTAAATTAATTTCCATAATCACTGATACATTGTTTTTGATTCAGTATCTCTGTTAGATTACTAATGTAGAAGTGGCACAAAGTAGGGCACAAGAATTAAAAAAGAATACTTCAACTATTCTTCTTATAGCTGAAATAAGAGGCCAGTTTCTTTTAATGTACAAAGTTAATCATTTTGGCTGGAGTTCATCAGCAACAGAGGAGCAGAAGAGGTTTTCTGCTGGCTGGAATTGGTTGTAGAGCAGTGGCACATTTTTAGATTAAAAAAATTTAAAAAGCACTGATAATAGAAAAGGAATTATAGACTTTATTTAAGTATAATTAATGGATTGCCCCCATTCTCTTCTGAGAATGATAAGAATCTTCCTCTTCCCAGTCTTGCCAATTTATCCATTTGTGATCATCGGAACTATGAATAACTGCTGCCACTGTCACAGAGGAGACCCTGAGTACTATCAGTGCCAATGCTGGAGCAAGCCATCTGCTGGAATCTGAAAGGATTTCTGATGTGCATTATACAAGAGCTGCAGAAACAGCAGGTTCAACAATCATACAGGGTCCTCAGTAAACAAAGTATAACCTTAAATCTTCACTTTCTAGCTGGCATTGAGAAAAATAGTGAATACTTTTCTTTAAACCACTACTGTCACCACTAATACAGGAAGATTTAACAACAGGTTACTGTGAAGTTAATCTCAAAATGCGTAATGCTGTTTTTTTCAATGTTATTCAATTGAAGATTGATTTTTCTTCCCCCAGAATGGAACACAATGATGAACATTCCTATATCAATTTGCATCACTCAGAAAACTCAACCAGACATTGCCGGCGTCAGTCGCCCTTCAACTGTGACTAAAAGGATGATGTCACTTCACGTGCAATGCTGTTTCAAGGTCTGCAAGAAACTTGTACCAAGTTGTCCTGAGAAAGCACAAGGCTAGGTTCTTCTGGGAGAATGTGCAGTCCCAAGCTGGGAGACCTGCAGAGTAAGTTAAATAATCATCCAGCCGCCTGGGTATGCCTACCCAAAGTGGTGAAACAACATCCCCAATACCCACCAAACTCCAGGCCTCCCGCAAATCTCTCATTTGGAAACGACACCTAACTCTGCACTTACCCTGATCTGGTGATCACTCCTTCATATCATTTCAAACATTCAACCACCCTTCAACCATTTCCCCCCTTCGAAACCCCGACACACTGCTTTCCCCCACCCCTGAACCTCCTGCAATATATTGCCACCGTCCCCTCCACCAGAACCCCAACATATTGCCTCAGTCCGCCTTCCCCATGCCTTGCACTCTGCACACCTACTCGTCCCTCCCTGACATTCTCTCCACCCCTTCCTCCCTGACACTCTTGCAATGCCCTCCTCTCCAACACTATCCCCAACCTCTCCTCCACCAACACTCTCCCTGCCCCCTCTCCCCACCCTCTTCCTCTCTGAGACCATCCCCGCACTACTCCTCGACCAACATTCTTCCTGCCCCTTCCTCTCCGACACTCTCCCCACCCCCTCCTCCACCGACAGTCTCCCCTCCCCCACCTCCTGGACAATCTCCACACCCCCTCCTCCAATGACATTCACCACACCCCCTACCCCAATGCTCTTCCCACCCCCTTCTCCCTGACAGTCTTCCTGCCCTCACTGATGGACGGTTCTATTTCGTTATCAGTTCATGGGATGCAGATGTTGCTGGCATTTATTGCCCTTCAATAATTGGCCCTGAACTAAGGAGACTGTTAAGATTAGACCACATTGATGGGACTGGAGTCACACATAGGCCAGACCGGGGAAGGAAAGTAAATATCCTTCCCTAATGGACGGCAGTGAACGAGCTGGGTTTTTACAACCACCTACAAGTGGCACGGTCACCGTTACTGGAAGTTTTTTTTTATTTTAAATTCCAGATTTATTTACTTATTTGAAATTATTTTTTCTGGTGGCCTTGATAGGATGTTTCAGGATCGGTATTAGTTCCTCCCTCCATGTAAAATTCATGGAAAAATCTTAAAACTTGCCCCCCTCCCTTCCCCCAAAGCCCCTGTGACTCTGCCTCACATTCTTTCCTTACTCTAGCCGTTCTCTCTGTCTTTTTTCCATGTACTCTCAATAAGTCCACATCTTTTCCACCCAGAGGATGCTAGAATATGTAAGAGAGTAAGATACTAGTTTGAATCTTAAAATAAAATAATAAGTCAGTTCAGGACTGAGGGAGAACTGCACTTTCAAATAAGTTGTTTAACCATGATTCCTCTGCCCTCTCAGGTAGATATAAAAAAATCCAAGAGCCTGCTTGTCCTGGTCAACATTTACCCCACAAGTAACATCACTGAAAACAGATTATCTTGTTATTTATTTCATTGCTGCTTGTTAGAATTTGCTATGCTTAAAATTGACTGCTGCACTTCCTACATTAGAAACTTCATGGACTTTGATGTCAAGTGATGTAGATAATTTTATGTTCCATTTGTGGTGATACAAATTAGTTATTATTTTAATTTTACCCCATCTATCTGGAGTACCATAAACCCTCGAGCCCTTGTTTTGAATGAAATTTAAGAAATTATGGAGTATCTTAATACTAACTTTCCCTCCCTTTCGCTGCATGGGAAAACATTGATGTCAAATTTCTGAGAATCAGCTTTGCTGGATATAGAAACCTCAAGGTCAACAGTTCTAATCTCATCCTGTCACAGGGATCAGCTGAATATCATTGTTGCACTTATTAACAATGAAAAAAATCACTCATATGAAGGGAAGCGGATTTTCACAATAACAATTTACAAAAAAAACTGATTCTTTAACATTGAACTCAAGAGCCACTAAATTTTTTAAAATATAAAGTTGTTGTTTAAGTTTACAGCAAAGGTGTGTCATGAAGCATACAACAAACTATTTAATGACCAATACATTAGAAATCCCTATTGAAAGACTTGTGTTTGGCTCATTTGGTAACATTCTTAACTCCTGAGTCATAAGGTAGCGGTTCTGCTCCCACCTCAGAACCCTAAGCATGAAACCCCAATGCAGTTCTAAGGCAGTGCTGCACAGTCACACATGCCATTTTTTGAATGAGATAGTATTCTGATGCCATGTTATTCTCTCAGGTGGATATAAAATATCCTATGCAACTATTTCAAAGAAAGAAGACTTCTGCCTGGTGTTCTGTACAGTTACCAAAACAATCTGTTGTTAGCATACAACTGTCTGTGGAACCTTGCTCTGTGTGAATTGGCTGCTGAAGTTCCTACAGGACAATAATGACTACACATCAAAATCTTTCATGGTTTATAAAGTGCTTTGGATGTCCTGATTAATACAAATGCCACCATTTCTTTCCTTTATAGTGCAGTACCACATAAACAGACGGCATCATGTTTCAGCTCCAAGCAATAGTCATACTAAAGCGTATGAGAAAGGTGAAGTAACTTAGATGCTAATGTCTCTCGACTGGCCGTGTCAAAGCTAAACCTTTTGTTTACCCTTAGAGTGGCAAGGGAATTTGAGTGCAGCTCCAGAACTTATGGAAGTGCCATGTACCATTACACTTGCACCACACTGTTTACTTGCTGAAGAGAAAAATAATTAAAAATTTAAAAGGAAAGCCAGTTATTTTCCACTTATTTAACATTTTAGCATTGCATTTTTTGAACAAAGTCCTTAGGCGAACGTTTTGAACCTTGACACAACACTAAAGCTTAGACCATTTCCTTAAGCTCACCAAGAGTGAGTGATTTGTTTGCCTTCGTGCAGCACATTCCTGAGAGGCTTTCATCAATATGGTCAAATGAGTTTTGCAGTAGTAATGTCAATCATACCAGCCAAACGGTGAAACCTTTTCAAAATGATAATTTAGAAACACAATATTGGGCAGATGCTGTGTATTCTCAGTAGAGAGCTGAGAAGGCATGCTCAGATTTTATCATCATTTGTTTTAAGTGGTAGGAAAAGCATACGAGGAATGAAGCCAACCATCTGATTTCCATACAGGTTTTGAGACATCACTTCTTTTTAGTATGTGGTGAGGGATGCACTGAAGCTCGGTGCAGCCAATGCAAAGGCACTGTAGGGTAGGACAACAGTTGAGGGTCCTTCTACTACTGCACATGGAGGGGCTGAGTCAGGTGGGGAAGCCCCTCAAATATTGAAAGGGTGTATCACCCCAGGGGGCCACATGAGTGGCGATGGTGTTATGGTTTAAAAAAAAGTGTTAACACTACTGACACACAAGAGATTCTGCAGATGCTGAGATCTGGAGCAACACATACTGGAGACCCCTCATCAGGACCCAAAACGTCGACTGTTTATTTCCCTCTGATAGATGCTGCCTGACCTGCTGAATTTCTCCAGCATTTTGTGTATGTTGTTAACACTACTGGACCCGGGTTCAATTCTGGCCACTGTCTGTAAGGAGTTTGTACATTCTCCCTGTGTCTGCATGGGTTTCCTCTGGGTGCTCCGCTTTCTTTAATTTTTTTAAAATTTTATTTACAGCGTGGTAACAGGCCCTTCCGGCCCAACGAGTCCACACTGCCCATTTTAAATCCCCAAATTAACCTACCCATATGTCTTTAGAATGTGGGAGGAAACCAGAACACCCGTAGGAAACCCACGCAGACACGGGAGAACGCACAAATTCCTTACAGACAGCGACGAGAATTGAACCCCGATCGCTGGCGCTGTAATAGCATTGCGCTAACCGCTACACCACATTCCAAAGACATACGGGTTAGGAAGTTGTGGGCATGCTATGTTGCCGCCGGAAGCGTGGCGACACTTGCGGGCTGCCCCCAGAACACTCTACGCAAAAGATGCATTTCACTGTGTGTTTCAATGTACATGTGACTAACAAAGATATCTATCTATCTATTCACCTAAATGACACTAAGAATGTAAAAAGTTTTTGCACTGTTTATTCTTTTGTATATATATTTGATTATGGATGTTTACTTTTGAAATTAAAAAAGTGTGCAGCTCACGTAAGTGAGATCCAATCACTGACTTTGCCAGTGGTGTCTGTCCCCCAGCTCCAAAAGAACGGAGGTCCCTGATACATAACTGTCAAGTGCATCAAGGGTTTCATTGCTTTTTTAAAAAAAGGGACTGTACTGCAGAACATCTCACGTTTAACAAGCTCTGCTCACCTACTCAGAAGTCGGAAGGGATTGTACTTCTCCTGCCCCATGCTGTCCTTCCCACAGAGAGGCTGCTCCATGATGGGCCCGCTGCTCTTCTACAACACCAGCTGCTTCAGGCCTGCTGCTCCCCTTGATGCCGCTTTAGCCTGCTGGGCTACACTGATACTAGCTGCTTCCATCTGTTGCTCTGTTGGTTTTAACCTGTTTTGACTTGCAGGAGGTTTAAGTGCTTGGAAACCATTGCTTTCTGCACTGCTATTAGTGGATCCACAGAGAACAGCCCTTCACAAATGTCAGGGACCCCATGGAATTAATTCAAGTAGAACTACAGGATAACAAATAGATGCAAATGGAAGAAATGAAGCTCAGCAATGCAGGTTTGGTTTGCTAATTTGCAGTAACGGATGCTTGATTTTAGGACAAAATTTTCATTCACATTGACAAAAGGGTACAATGGGGGAACAGCGGTTAATTTACCAGACTAGTCTGGGACTCCAAGTCCATTCCTAGAAGTGTCTCTTAAAAAATTATGCCCTCTAAAATAACTGTCACGGCCACCTTCTCAAGAGGCAATTAGGGATGGGTAATAAATGATAGCTTTGCGAGTGATGCCCAGATTAAAAGATACCCCAACATTTTCTCCAAGTTTACTAACCAATAATTATCCCTTAGTCACCACTGACAAAAATAGTCTACCTTTGATTCATCTCATCAGTGTCTCTGGGACCTTCCTGTATGCAAACTAGCTGTAATATCACAAAGAAACATTGCATTACAATTAATTGCCAACATTTTGTATATAACAAGCTCTCAAACAATGATAGGTGGAGGCAGGCAGTTATAACATCCACCCGCCTCTGTCTCCCAACTCCACCCTTTCTCCTCCCCTACCTGGCTCCATCTGTCCATCATTGTTCACCCCTCCTCAGTCCACCAATCACCTACTGACTCCTGTCTCACCACTCCCTTCTCCTCTTTATACTGACTATCATCCCTCTCCACACTCAGTTCTGATGTAGGGTTGTGACCCAAAATGTCAGCAATCCCTCCCCCCACCCCCACAGATGTTGCTCAACCCACTGAGTTCCTCCAGCAGATTGCTTTTTGCTCCCAATGTATCTCTAGTCTGGTGTGGAGGGAGAATGGCTTTTTTTGTGCCCACAGAAAATGACCAGCTAGAGCTTTTGTGGGAGGGTACATGGGGATGTGAAGTCACCCTCCCTTCAGGCAAGAAACAAGCATTCAGCAATTGAAAGTTTTCTGTGGTGCGTTAGTGTGCTTTTTTTTATTTCACTGACATAAACCTAGGAATAAATTGCATTCACCATTTCACTAAGATACAACTTTCTCTCTCACTTTGATTCTGAATCCAGTCTTTCTTTCCCCTTCTTTGCAGCATAAAATGGGGCTGGCAGATATTGCGCGCAAGACGTCAATGTCAGAATGAGCACCCTTTAAATCCAGTCTCATTAGCAATTATACAGCCCTTTTCCTGAATGTTTGATGGCTTGCTGTGAACATACTCTGGCCTAACTGTGGCAGTGATGCAGACTAGTCATCCAAATATTTGTACAAGGTGTCTTACCATTGGCCATTTATGATTTTGTGTTTTTCTGCATGTCTATATGACTTGGGAATATATTTTTAAATATATTTACCTGGAAAGTAAACTGGATCACTTAAGTGAACGAAATCATCATTCCATGCAATACTAACACCAGTTCAGATCTCCCCAAGTCAAAACTGCTAAAGTGGATGAAAAGTTCTTTGAAAGTGCCTGATTGTATTTCCTACTTCTACAGATGCGATAAGACTTGACCCATGGGTTTCCTGTCAGGAGCTGCATGAGAAGCACACAACTGCTACATCATTGCCAAGCTGATCAATGGGAATGTTGGCAAACCTCAAAGGACCTCTTCCGCATAGTAACCACAGACCAGCTCCATAAAAGCAAAAAGCTGCAGATGCCAGAAACCTGAAACAAAAACAGAAAACCCTGGAAATACTCAGCAGTCAAACACCATTAATGGAAAGAGAAACAGAGTTAATGTTTCAGGTGGATGACCTGTTGTCAGAACTGGGTGACCTTCCATGCCAATTCCGTTTCTCTCTCTAGAGGTATTGACTGATTTGCTGAGAATTTCCAGCACTTCTTTTTTTCCACTCCAGATGCATAAATGTCTTCCATGGAAGTGAGGAAAAACACAGGGGAAAGGAAAGATTCAACTTTCTGTGCATGTTCCCAGCCCCTAACACAATAGGTCTGCCCTGAGTGGCCTCACACTGCTTAAGGTGTGAGATGAGTAGTGAGGCAGAATTAGCAGCACCTTGCTTGCAGGTGTAGAAAATAATAGGATTGTAATCATTCTTGGACCACACAATGAGTTTGCAAATGTCTTGAACTTTGCAAAATGAGGCTGGCAGATGTTGTGTGCAAAATATCAATGTAGAAATGAGGACCCTTTAAATCCAGCCTCATTAGCAAAGTTCAGTGGGTTTTGCTCCTTGTTTATTTTAACCTCACTGGGAGGTACAAATTCAGTAAGTAGGAAGTAAATGGTGCAATGCAGAACTAGTGGGATCATTGCCTGCAAGTGTAACACCATGTGAAGGTCGGATACAGCAGTGAGGATCCAAACTCTCTGCGCACAGTCCCATTTTGTGACCATCACAATTTCACTTCCAAATAATCCCTAGATCGATCTAGTCTGGGTGAAATCAATTTTTACATGCTTGGAGCCCATAAAGCAGGCACTATGATCCAATTTAAAGTTTACTATAAGCTACTTAAAGGTGACACAGACAGTGAAAATGTCAATATAATCAGGGCAAGTGATTCAGAATAGTTTGGCTTTGATTCTCTGGTGATAATTATGTCATTGAAGTCAATGGAACTGAACTTCGGAAGAGTACATTGCCCAACCACTATTGTATTGCAGACCTAAGCACAAGCAGCTAAGGATGCATATGTACCTTAATGGATTTTAATTTGTTTTTTTTAATTTAAAGTTTTGTTTTAGTGATACTCCAGCTTCTAACTTAGTTGCTTAGGTATAGATTGTATTGGATTGACAATGCATTTCAAAGATTGAAGTGTTTCCAATCTCCACAGAGCTGCGGCTGTTTGATCAAGTCACTCTTTTAGGTAAAAACAAAATCAGAAAATGCTGGAAAAACTCAGCAGATCAGGCAGCATTTGTAGAAAGACAAATGGACATTGTTTTGGGCCTACAAGAACTTCACCACACACCCCTGTTGAATATGACCTGCGAGTATTCTAGTCTGATACTACGGGAGATTTTCCCAGGTCTGCACCCAAGTGAAGTAGATCTCCCAGACTGACTGAACTTATTGTATGACCCAAAAACGGAGAGATTCAAGTTCCTGCCTATAAAAGGGATATGTTAGAAATTCTATCTCTGGAGATGAAACTGACAACTGCCACCATAATCATGAAAAAGTCAAGTGAGGCATATTCTCTGTCAGCTCATATTGCTTTACTGGTGACAATCAGCTTCACCCTTTTAATTTAAACATCAGGAAAATCAGGGTCTCCTTTACAGAAGTGTGCTTTGACCTAAACTCTACTTTGGGTATTTCTGTCCATAGACAAATCAATTCATCTCAAAATTTAGATTCAGAAAGTCAACAAGAATGTTTAATATTCCTTATACAGGTCATCCCCAGCTTACAAACACCCAACTTATGTACAATGATGGAACAGTGACACATTCTCAAGTCAGAATGATATGGGGCCTTGAGGAAGACCTGCAGTTGGTGGTGTTCCCATGTACTTCTGCTCTGTTCGGTGATAGATGCCATGGGTTTGACAGTTTCTGTCAGAGTAGCCTCAGTGAGTATGGTACATATTTATGCAGTTATGTGATCAGAAGACATATATAGGGCACTATATAGAGAGAGAACTTTACTGCTAGAGTTACAATAAACACTTTTCCTTGAATCCCTTGTGACCTACAATTTACCAAAGGTCCAGCAGTACCCAAGGTCCACTGATATCTTGTTAATAAGAGGTAGTCCAGAGATTGGAAGAATACTTAAGCCCACAGCCATCTGAGATAGCAGAGGGTTATAAATTCGGCACACGCAATCAAAATCAACTGATGATGAGGCTTGGAAAAGTAAATGAAAAATATATGGAATTATTTTTTAAAAGATTGGCACTGTAATTTAAGAGCAGGGCTTTGACTTTGTGGACTCTGAAAACTTCACAGAAAAAAGGACAAATGGCAAAAAAAATGGCAGGGGCCTGAAGGCTGAACCTCCTGACTGTAGTTCATTTTCCTTTAGTCCCACAGAACAGGTAGCTGCTCCTAACTGTGGAAAAACTGCAGAAATATGGCTAACACAAGGGGACATAATTTTAAGGTGATTGGAGGAAGGAAGGGGGATGTCAAAGGTAAGTTTTTTTTACACAGAGAGTGGTGGCTGCGTGGAACGCACTGCCGGCAGAGGTTGTGGGGGTAGATACATTAGGGACATTTACGAGGCTATTAAATAGCCACATGAATGACAGAGAAATGGAGGGCTATGTGCAAGGGAAGGGTTAGATAGAGCAGGATAAAATGTCAGCACAACATCGTGGGCTGAAGGGCCTGTACTGTGCTGTAATGTTCTATGTTCTATGTCCTATTTTTAAAGTACGATTAAAGCAAGGAAGACAGTGGAAGTCTATAAATAGTGGAAGATGCTGAGAATGGAAGTCAGAATGCACAAGAGACTTGAGTACTGCAGCACTGCTTTGCCAGAAGAAAGAAAGTGGTGGCTCAAGCGTAAGCAGGCTTCACAGGTAGCCTAGGGTGTGTAACAATGTGTGAATCATTAATATCCAACATGAAGAGGATGAAGATGATCTTCAAGGCCAGAAATATTCTTGAACTGGAAGGCAGTAATGAAAATCTGCTGGCAGTAAATACTGTGGAACAATATTGCGAAGTATTACTCACAGAAATTGGTCCTGAAGTATTTCGCTTTCTTACCAATTTATTGGCTCCATGGAAAGTTAAAGATCTCACATTTGCATCTGGGAAAGCAGGAAGCTATAAATTCAGCACACATAATCCAAAGCTGGAAGAAACTAAGAGTGATTATATTGTCATCCTCAAAGACCCAACAGAGTATCAAAACATTGGAAAGTTTTTGAATTGCACACACATAGGTCCGTATGGTCTAAGAGACAAAAAGGTCCAGACTGAGTTGCTGGGCACAAAAAGACTTACATTTGGTTAGATGTGTAGGACTGGTGCATCCTTACATTAAAGATTTTTAAAAGTACTTACAATAGAAAAGGAATTTAATTGTAATAAATAGAGTTCCACCATCCTGACCTGAGAACTATAAGGCTCTGCTGGGTTCCTGAGTTTAACACATCATTATTGGTAAGTAAAAGGCAAGCAATTTGTGGTGAGGAAAAGGTATGCTGTGACATGCAAGTCACTGCAAATTTCTGGACAATTTCTACCACTTAATATGCTCCATGGATTTCAACAAACTCTTGCATTTCTGCCAAAAATACAAATTATTCTCACCATAAAAACTTATAGTTGAGACAGAATGATAAGATTTATGCACATGTGATCCCAGTTAACATCAGATGTTTGAAACTGTGGAACCTCAGTCCTGGAGGTTGTATTTCTTCTTCTTTATTTCTTCAGAATTCTAACTTTCTCTCTCTCTTGTCTGTGATATCTGGATGAAAATGTAGGTGGTCTAATTAGTAAGTTTGCACATGACGCGAAAATTGGTGGAGCTGTGGCTCGTGAGGAAGGTTGTCAAAGATACAGCAAGATATAGATCAGTTAGAAATTTGGGTGGAGAAATGGCAGATGGAGTTTAATCTGTACAAGTGTAAGGTGTTGCATTTTGGGAGGTCAAATGCAAGAACATAAGAACATAAGAAATAGGAGCAGGAGTAGGCCATCTGGCCTGTTGAGCCTGCTCCACCATTCAATAAGATCACAACTGATCTGGTCATGGACTCAGATCTACCAGCTGTCTTTTCCCCATAACTCTTAATTCCCTTACTATGCAAAAATCTATCTAACTGTGTCTTAAATATATTTAATGAGGTAGCCTCAACTGCTTTCCTGGGCAGAGAATTCCATAGATTCACTACTCTCTGGGAAAAGCAGTTTCTCCTCATCTCCATCCTAAATCTACTCTCCCGAATCTTGAGGCCATGTCTCACCTACCAGTGGAAACAAACTTCCTGCATCTATCTTATCTATCCCTTTCATAATTTTATATGTTTCTATAAGATCACCTCTCATTCTTCTGAATTTCAGCATGTATAGTCCCAGGTGACTCAATCTCTCCTCAAAGGCCAACCCCCTCATCTCCGGAATCAACCTGGTGAACCTCCTCTGCAGCGCCTCCAAAGCCAGTATATCTTTCCTCAGGTAAGGAGACCAGAACTGCACGCAGATCTCCAGGTGCGGCCTCACCAGTCACCTGTACAGTTGCAGCATAACCTCCCTGCTCTTAAATTCAATCCCTCTCACAATGAAGGCCAACATTCCATTTGCCTTCTTGATAACCTGTTGCACCTGCGGACCAACCTTTTGCGATTCATGCACAAGCACTCCCAAGTCCCTCTGCACAACAGCATGCTGCAATCGCTCACCATTTAAATAATAATCTGATCTTCTATTTTTCCTTCCAAAGTGGATGAGCTCATGTTTACCAACATTGTACTCCACCTGCCAGACCCTTGCCCATTCACTTAACCTATGTATATTTCTCTTCAGACTCTCTGCATCCTCTGCACAATTTGCTTTTCCACTCAATTTCATGTCATCAGCAAACTTAGATATGCTACACTCTGTCCCCTCTTCCAAATCTTTAATGTATATCATGAACAGTTGTGGGCCCAGCATCAACCCCTGCGGCACCCCGCTCACCACTGATTGCCAACCAGAGAAACACCCATTTATCCGAACTCTCTGTCTTCTATTTTTAATCAATCCTCTATCCATACTAATACATTATCTCCAACTCCGTGCATCCTTATCTTATGGATAAGTCTTTTAAGCAGCCCTTTATCTAACGCCTTCTGGAATTCTAAGTATACAATATCCACCTGTTCCCTCTCTCCACTGGCTCATTATATCCTCAAAGAACTCCAATAAATTTGTCAAACAGGACCTGCCCTTCCTGAATCCATGCTGCATCTGCCTGATGGAACAATTTCTATACAGATGTTTCACTATTTCTTCCTTAATGAGAGCTTCAAGCATTTGTCCGACTACAGACTTTAAGCTAATTGGCCTATGGTCACCTGCCTCTGCCCACATCCTTTTTTTAAACAGTGGCATGACATTCGCTGTCTTCCAATCCACCGGGACCTGCCCAGAGTCCAGAGAATTTTGGTAAATTATCACAAGTGTGTCTACTATAGCTCCTGCCATTTCTTTCAGTACCCTGGGATGCATCGCAACAGGACCAGGAGACTTGTCTACCTTTAGGCCCACTAGTTTCCTCATTACTACCTCTTTAGTGACAGCAATTGTATCGAGGTCTTCACCTCCCATCGCATCCATAACATCTCTATTTGGCATGTCAGACATGTCCTCCACCGTGAAGACCGACACAAAATAGTCGTTCAAGGCTTCGGCCATTTCCACATTACCCAATATTAATTCCCCCTTCTCACCTTCCAAAGGACCTATGTTCACTTTAGCCACCATTTTCCACTTTATATAATTATAAAAACTTTAACTATCTCTTTTTATATTTTGTGTTTGTTCACTTTCATAATCTATCTTCCCTTTCCTTATTGCTTGCTTAGTGGTTCTTTGAAGCTTTTTTTAAAGTCTTCCTGATCTTCCAGTTTCCCGCTACTCTTGGCGACTTTATATGCATGAGCTTTTAGCTTGATGCCTCCTTTTATTTCCTTAGTTATCCAAGGCTGGCTCTCCCCACCCTTACTGTCCTTGCTTTTAACTGGAATATACTTTTGTTGAGCACTGTGAAAAATCTCTTTGAAAGTCTTCCACTGTTCCTTAATTATCCAACCATATAGCCTGTGTTTCCAGTCTACACTAGCCAACTCCTCCCTCATCCCATTGTAGTCTCCCTTGTTTAGGCATAATACACTGTTTTTAGATCGAACTATTGCACCCTCCATTTATATGAGAAATTCAATCATACTATGATCACTCTTTCCAAGAAGATCCCTAACTACAAGATCATTAATTTTACCTGTCTCATTGCACAGGACCAGATCTAAGATAGCATTTTCCCTTGTAGGTTCACTAACCTGCTGTTCAAGAAAGCTATCACAGATGCATTCTATGAAGTCCTCCTCAAGACTGCCTCGACCAACCTGATTCGCACTATCTATGTGGAAGTTAAAGTCCCCTGTGACAACTGCCATTCCATTCTTACATGCATCAAATATTCCTTGGTTTATTGCCTCTGCCACTGTAATGTTATTATTTGGTGGCCTATAGACAACTCCCACCAGTGACTTTTCCCCACTACTATTCCTAATCTCTACCCAGATGGACTCAACATTCTGCTCCTTGATCTTATATCATTTCTCACTATCACCCTGATCTCACTCTTAATTAAGAGCGTTCATCCACCTCCCTTACCTTCCTGCCTATCCATCCGTATGACCTGATACCCTTGGATATTTAATTCCCACTCACCTCCACCCTGCAACCACATTTCTGTAATGGCCACTAAATCATACCCCTTTGTACTGATTTGTGCCACAAGTTCACTGACCTTGTTTCGAATACTACAGGCATTCAGATAAAGTGCCCTTACACTCATTGTCCTTTAAGAATCTAACCTTTATGTCCTTTGTGTTTGACTTTTCTGTAGTCCACTCTTTTCTCTTTTCTAACTTTTGTTCTGGTCTCTGCTTTGCTTCCCTCTGCATGGATTCCCAGCCCCCTGCCATATTAGGTTAAACCCTCCCCAACAGCAGTAGCAAACAATCCCCCTTGGACATTGATCCCAGTCCTGCCCAGGTGTGGATCATCTGGTTTGTACTGGTCCTACCTCCCCCGGAACCGGTTCCAATGCCCCAGGAATCTGAAACCCTCCCACCTGCACCACTGCTCAAGCCACATATTCATCCTAACTATGCTGCTATTCCTACTCTGACTAGCATGTGGCACAGATAGTAATCCTGAGATTATTACCTTTGAGGTCCTACTTTTTAATCTATCTCCTAGCTCCCCAAATTCAGTTTGTAGGACCTCATCCCACTTTTTTCCTATATCGTTGATACCCACATGCACCATGACAACAGGCTGTTCACCCTCCCCTTCCAGAATGCCCTACAGCCGCTCTAAGACATCCCTGACCCTTGCACCTGGGAGGCAACACACCAACCGGGAGTCCCGCTTGCAGCCACAGAAGCTTCTCTCTATTTCCCTTACCATGGAATCCCTGACCACTAGAGCTCTGCCACTCTTTTTCCTGCCCTCCTCTGCAGCAGAGCCACTCACAGTGCCATGATTCTGGCTACTGCTGCCTTCCCCTGATGAGCCATCTCCCCCAACAGTGTCCGAAGTGGTATACAGGTATCTGTTTTGGAGGGAGATGACCGCAGGGGACTCCTACACTACAGAAGAGTATACAGGAGAGAATAGCAGGACCCTTACGAGCAATGATAAACAGGGGGATCTTGGGGTACAAGTCCATAGCTCCCTGGAAGTGGCAACACAAGTAGATAGGGTGGTAAAGAAGGCGTACGGCATGTTTGCCTTCATCAGTCAGACCATTGAGTATAAAAGTTAGCAAGTCATGCTGTAGCTGTTTGAAACTTTGGTTAGTCCACATTTGGAGTACTGTGTGCAGTTCTGGTCACCACATTACAGGAAGGAGTGGTCTTTGAAGGGGTTGCAGAAGAGGTTCACCGGGATGTTGCCTGGATTGGAGTGTATTAGCTACAAGGACAGGTTGGACAAACTTGGATTGTTTTCGCTGAAGATCAGAGGCTGAGGGCGACCTGACAGAAGTAGATAAAATTAAGAGAGGCGTAGATAGAGTCTTTTTCCCAAGGTGGAAATGTCAAAGATGAGAGGGTACAAGTTTAAGGTGAGAGGGGGAAAGTTTAAAGGAGATTACACAGTGATAGGTGGCTGGAACTCGCTGCCAAGGGAGGTGGTAGAAGCAGATATGATAGCAATATTTAAAAGGCATTTAGACAAACAAATGGACAGATAGGGTATAGAGGGATACAGACCATGTGCAGACAGATGGGATTAGTTAGGTTGGCATCATGGTTGGCGCAGACCTGGTGGGCCAAAGGTCCTGTTCCTCTGCTGTATTCTTCTGTATTTTATGTTCTTACTTTGATTCTGAATCAAATCTCTCTTTCCCTCTTTATTTTCTTCTGTATCTCATTCTGATTCATTTTATAGCATTCCCCATCATTCAGTGTCATTCTTTCTGATTTCCAAATCTCAATGGTTACAGAGCTGAAGTCTTAGTGCCATAAATTACTATGATACCAAATTCCCCCTTTTCCCGTTATCGATGAAGACCTTCAATAAACTATGCCATGTAGCAAAATAAATCTAATTCAATGGGCTGCTTACAAGATGCCATGCTCCAGTATGTAAAAAAAACACACATGCATTTAGGAACATTTTTCAAATTTAAGATGAGGGCATTCATTGAAAATGAATTGAACTCAATCTGATAGTGTGCCATATTTTACAAGAATCTGCATATAAAATTGAGAAATCTAATACAAAGTTGGCAGAGTTATCAGACCAAAGCATCAGGGCTACAGGAAAAGATAAATATAAAAGCCAGCACCAAAGTACCTTTACTTGGCAGACTGAGAGCTTGAGAGTAAAGAATTGACTCTTTGAGATTGATACTGAATTTTTTTTCTCAATTAAGGTTAACAAGGGAAATGGAGCAGAAGGTCAGAAAATGCAAATGACCTGCAACTCAATCTACCTAATGGTGAAGTTGGCCTGAGGGACTGAATGGCTTATTCCTATTCCAAATCTTTACACCGTTCCCTTTACATATTCTAGCCAGCTAAGCAAGTCCCATTAGGCCAGACTACACATCATCACCCAAACTTCTCAACATTAGCAACACATTGCACGGAAAACGGAGCTCAACTGTCCATTCTGTGGCTGTCACAGCCTATTACAGAAGTTCCCATTGAACCACACACTGCCCTGCCCTCTCTGTTACTTAGACTAAATTGTTTCCTCTCTTTCTCAGTTCTGAGGAAGGGTCGCCAACCCTAAACTTTGACTGTTTTTCTCTTTCCACTGAGTTCTTCCAGCATTTCCGTTTTTGTTTCAGATTCCAGTGTCTGCAGTTTTATTTGTTTTCCTTTCCATCACCCTGATGTGCAGACACATTTAAATAAGTAAAAGTCATACACCCACTGGGGAAGTGCCAAATGCATCTCATCGAGATAGCTGTGGTGAGCTGGATGGAACTCATGATGGATGGAACTCATTACCTCAAAACTCATGATGACATTAAAGGCAACCATTCGGCACATCATCTATGCCAGCTCTCAGAGTAATCACACCATTACCATTCCCCATTCATTTCCCTGCAACCCATTCTTTCTTTTCTGCCCATCAACTTTATCCTAATTCTCCAACCACTGGGGATAATTTACAGCAGCCAATTAACTTACCAACCAGCATGTCTTTGGGACGTGACAGAAACCAGAAAACTCTGTGGAAACCCACGCAATCACAGGGAGAACATAAAAACTTCACTCAAGCAAGTCAGGATTGAACCCAGGTTATTGGAACCCTGAAGCAACAGCAATGCCACCAATGAATGCTGTGGAGTGTACTCTACCTTCCAGCTGCTTTATATATCTAGAGCTGAGCTTTATGCAAAAGTGTAAAATGGATGACAGCAAATCAGCAACCGAATTTTGATCTCTCCTTGGTTTTCTTTCCTTGGATTTCAAACCACCAGTTTTGTATGATCGCACAAGGTCAAATTTGCCCAAAAGGAAGCAAGTGAATGAAAGAGCAGAATAATGATGCTGGTCTAAATTAGATTATGCTTCATTACTAAAGATTTAAACAAAGAGAACATTCAGTATAGGCCAGAGGAACTCGCCTTCTGCAAACCACTTCATGCAAAGCCTAATGAATGGAAAGTACAATCAGATGAAAGCTCATTGAAGTTGCACATATTTCATGGGAGTTGTGCATCTGTTGGAATATCTTTTGGGATCACCCCAGCTCCACAAATCCTCCAGTGCACATTATCACAAATGCTAGATGATGACAAAGGAGATGTAATCTAATTTGAGAAAATAATGAATGTAAATATGATCAAAGATTGAAAAGGGATCAGCAAAAAATATGTAGTTGAACATTAATTAATTCCAATTGAAATTGCTTATAGGACTGAAGGCCATTAAAAAAAATGATAAGAGATACTGAAAGCACACAAAATAAAATCAAGCAGCACAAATACTACCAAGTGTATCCTAGGATTTTGACAAGTTCCTGTCTAATATATCAGAAGTCAAAAAATCCAACTAAGTTATTACATAACAATGAACAAATAAGTAAACTACAACTTTTCAAGATCTACAACACCTTATAATAGAAACTTCAGTGCTGAAATATCGTGATGGCACCAAGCCTTTGAGATGAGTGTTAACCTTCCATTTTAAGAATACAGCAGGAATGATCCACAACATGCACCTCGAACTCACAGAGTCATAGAGAGATTCAGCATGAAAACAGGCTTTCCAGCCCACTTAGTTCACAATGACCATCAAGCACCCAACTACACTAATCCCATTTTATTCTCCCACATTCTCATCAACTCCCCCCAGGATTCTTCCACTCACCTATGCACTAGGGGCAATTTACAGGGACCAATTAACCTACCAATCAGCATGTCTTTAGGATGTACGAGGAAACCAGAGCATTCAGAGGAAATCCACACGGTCACAGGAAGAAGATAAGATAAGATGTCTTTATTAGTCACATGTACATCGAAACACACAGTGAAATGCATCTTCTTTTTGCGTAGAGTGTTCTGAGGGCAGCCCGCAAGTGTCGCAACGTTTCCAGCACCAACACAGCATGCCCACAATTTCCTAACCTGTACGTCTTCAGAATGTGGGAGGAAACCAGAGCACTCGGAGGAAACCCACACAGACATGGGGAGAACGTACAAACTCCATACAGATAGTGGCCAGAATTGAACCCGGGTCGCTGGCACTGTAATAGCGTTATGCTAACCGCTACACTACCATGGAAACTCCGCAGAGACAGCACTGGAGGTCAGGATTTAATATGGGTCACCAGAGCTGTCAGACAGCAGTTCAGGCACTGTGGCCTTACAACAATTTAGCACTGATATTCCCAAACAGAGAGAAAAGTGACAGTTGAAATACTTGGAATTAAAATGTTCTACCAGTAAGTGCATGGAAGAAATTTTGTACTGGAGTACAATCATAAGCTATTTGCAACAATTGTAAAAAAGTACATGACAAAACTATCCTGACATGGAGAATGTGACTTAAGTAACAAAGATAACTTGAAAGAAATGTGGGTAAATTGGGGTTGACAATTCTGGTTGGACATGTTCCTTGATGTTCAATTGCAGGACCTACTTCCTCCAATTTTTATGTGCCTGTGATATTTTTCTTCGGTTACACTTTTCAGGAAACTAATTATTAATTTCTGAAAACTCCAGGATAAAAAGAGAGGACTGGTAGCCGTGGGTTATATGTGGTCAATGTATTGAGTTGGAACAAAGGAACAAATGACCAAACAAATTAAATGAGTGTGTCCCCTATCTCCCTATAATATGGTGGTAGTCCACCAATTATCAGATTCATAATCTAAAACCTGGACTAACAGTCCGTGGACCTGGGTTCAAAGCCCACAAAGCTGCTGTGGAGTTCAAAACAATCAGTTAATAATCCGGAATTAAAAACAAACCACTCACTATTCATGATAAACACAAAACTACTGGATTGTTATAGAAAACTCATCTGGTTTACTCATGTACTTCAGGGGAGGAAGAATGTTATCATTATCCAATCTATTTGTGACTTTGAATGTGCCCAACAAGTCACATAGTTCCAGGAAAACTGGGCTGGACAGTAAATGCCGAGCTTAGATGGAAATCTTGGTTGGCCTGGACCAGTTGGGCCGAAGGGCCTGTTTCCATTCTGTAGGACTCTATGACTCTATTGTGATTTTTTGTAATAGAGGTCTAAGTGAAATAGAAACTGAGACTGAGAACAAATAGTGGTTTCAAAACTGACTTCACCAATTTCCACACAATTTCAGGCCACGGGAATCTAAATTTGATTCAGGACAAAAGAAATGTTCAGATTTGCAAGATGATCTTAAGGAGGATTTATCTTCAATGTCATACAAATGTTGTGTCTAACCACTTAGGGAAACTGGTGCTGAAGGATATACATCAAAACCAAGCAATTGAAAAGTACAGAGACCCAGCAATGAACATATTGTTCCATCCAAACTTTTGTGCTCTCTCTCTTCCTCAAAGATAATCATAAAACTTTCGTCCTTTGATTATACTTTTGACTTGTGGCTCAGTGTCACATTTTGTTTTGAACTATGCTGTGACAATGCTAGGATGTGTTAATGTGTTAAAAATGATTACCTTGAAATATATCCGAAGTGGGTCATGATAAACATGCACCATATTAGCGGCTAAACTTTGTATTCCATTTCTGGAATTTGGTTGGATCGATTTTACAGATGAGGTGCAGCAGCCACTATATAGTACATTTATCCGCACTGACCAAGGACAAATCCCCAGCTATAAACAAACAGTTATTTTTGACAAGGTTGCATTGTGTTTCTACTACAAATGCGGACATGGGGATCTACAATGAAAGCAATGATATGGGTGTGTGACAAAATCATACTCTCAGCAAGTATGATGATGTGCACTCAATCATTGTTAGCTGTTAGTGAACGTGCAAGAGAGAGAAATGAGAACACATTGCATACAAGCACACTTTTACAGAAATGTGGTCGAAAGTAAGTGCATTCATTTAAAATAATCACAGATGGCTATTGTTCATCTTTTTTTAATTCTGATAGACAAATTTCATTCTTACTGCATTTGAGGATAAAGAGTCACATGGGCTAGAAGTGCTCAGGAAATTCAGGTAATAGGATCATTTGCATGCATAATGGCCAGTTTGATTTTCTGCCCAAACCTTTCTGTTCATTTTAAAACTAGTTTTCTTCCAAACAGTAGGAAACTTCCACTACTCTATCTACCTCCTTTCCTAGAGATCTGTCTGGTTTCACCTAGTGAAAAGAGCATCATCTAAAAATCTAACATGGTAAACTTGGCAAATGAATCCAAATCACAAGTGTGTACTGGGAACAGCAGGGTGTGAACCAATAACATTCCCTGTGGCATATTACTCATTGTATTATACCTCCCACAAGTTCCCTCTGCTACTTTTCCTTTAGGTGACAACTTGTCTATCTTCAGAGTTAACCTGTGGATCGCTATGCCATTCAGTTTGAGAAGCAGCTTTCCATGAAGAATTTTGCCAGTGGGATTTGAAAAGTAAGTCATTGGCTTTCCCATTGTATACTTAAGGCACCGCCATCCAAAAATGTGATGGCTCACCCTGATGGATTGTGCTCTTTCAAGTTTTTTAGCTGTTGTTTTATCTTTAATTTGTAATGACCTCCAATGACTCTTGGGAATCTCTGGCCCATAACCACACAAAGTGGAGAGGGAGCTTTCCATATGGTGTTAAGAACCTCAAGGCTATGTGTCAAGAGCACATTGAAGCCCAGCATTGATGGCAGAAGGAGTGCACTACATTACAAACTGCCCACCCTATCAGGCAGCTCTTGCCTCATCTGTGGAAGAGTTTGCAATTACCACACTGGCCTCATAAGTTACCACAGAACCCAAAGAAATGGAATGGAAGAATGGAAGTTATCCTTGATCTCAAGAAATTACTGAAGAAAAAGAAATTACTATGATATTATCAGCTGTATAGTCAAACATTGATCTAAGATGAAAGCTCGCAGACCAGAAGTATTGACTGCTTATCTTCCCCACAGATGCTGTCTGACTTGTTGAGTTTCTCCAGCATTTCCAGTTTCTGTTTCAGATTTCCAGCATCTGCTGTTTTTTTGTTTATTTTCATTGATCTAAGATTAATGGGTTTAAGGTTCTCTGGATTAAATTTCTCCCTTTCCTTTCGTTACAGCATTATATTATTATTTCTGGTCTTCCCAGTATTCAGTCATTCCTCTGACATAATTTATAGCATTTGCAGTTTAATCTCTCAGCTCTCTCAGTGCTTTGGGATATAACCTATCCATGGTGCAAATTTATTGGTTGTAGCTTTTAAACTAGTTTGGAATACTATCTTGTTGACATCGAATTCCATAAATCTGCTTAGATTGTCTCCATTAATTGAAAGAATGATATTGTTAACATCTCCAGTGAGTTCTCCAAGGAAGACTGAATTGAATATATTTATAATTCTCTGCTTATCCTCAGTTCCAACTCCACAGGCATCATTTAAGATTTTCATCTTCTCACTGTGTATTCTACTGCTTTCACTGTACTGGAAGAACTTCTTGTTGTGTTTAGTGCCTGGAGCTCTACTTATTTCCTGTTTGATTCACTCCTCTTCAAATCAGACTGCTACATGTTACTGAGCCTTCTGTTCTTCTCAGTGGGCATCCTTGCCATTTCCTCTGAGTTTTTGAAACTCATTTTTCTTTCCCATTTCCATTCCTATCATCTTATGGAGCCATTAGAGCGATAGTTTTCAATCTGTTGGATCTTTTATGTTCTACCTTTGTTCTTCATGGGTGCATTCTTTTTAATTCCTTGACTGAGGTGTCAATAACAACCTTCCAACATCTAAACCATTTCATCTCCTCAGTCTTAACCTTTTGGTTAGCCTTTAAAAATTATAGATTTAGATCTTCAGCCACCCTAAATCCCAAATCATACCAAACTGAATTAGGCTCTGATTGCCATCATTCAGAGTTGGCACGATTTCCGTTTGCTGTTGGAATCAATTGTCATTTCTCAAACAAGCTTGACACTGTCTCTTGAGGCATCCGTGACACACGGGATCATGGAACATCTGTCATTGTATTTTCCAATTCTGATTCAAAGCCATTCAGCAATCATAGTTTATATCTGGTTGGTTGACATCCACGTTAATATACTTCAGATGCTACCCTTAACTATACAAACTGTAAGTTCTCCCTCCCTTTTACTCTGAACTGAAAGTTAGTAGTAACCTTACAGTTTAATTTTAGTTCTCTTTGAACCAAGGACCTCCAGCCTATTTTCTACACTGGCTGAAGGCCGATGTTCTAGAGAGCTTCTTAAAATTAAATTCAATTCCCTTTCCCAAAGTATATCTACCTTCTTCATTTCTCTCAGTGCACTCCTAAAGCAACATCATCTATATTTTTATTAATTCCATCCTATCTGCCATTTATTTTGGTGCATAACTTTAGCTTAAGTACTAGACACTGAGAAGTGATCTGAGAGTAGTGTTCAAAATGGTATGATGGCTTGCTTGGGATGCATCTCCTCTGGCACTGAATCAATATGATCATTAACATTACAGCAAGGCTTCTCATGACACTTGTCGTAAAGTAACTTTTCCCACAAAGGTTTGAAAGAAAGTTGTGGCTCTCTCCTCTGAAAGTTGCAGATGACATCTTTACTACCTAATTTACATTTATTATAAACAACCACTGGCTTGGGAGCATATTCCTGAACAGACAAAAGATGGAATCTGTTTGGATTTTAAAGTCATGCAAGGTTAGAATTGTCAGTGTGATCTGAAAGACAGAACCACCACTAGCACAGCACTCTGTTAGTACTCCATTGAAGTGCCAGCTCCAATGATGTGCTAAGGTTGGTAGTCAGGTTTCTAACACATCATCTCATGCAGGGTTAAAGGACTAACAACCGAACCAAGCTCATGCTTTATTGACTCGCATAACATTCTCTGGTTCAGCATTTCACTACAACTACTTCCAGTATTTGCCTTTGCCTTCAGAGCTTGATTCTGCTGGATGTTACATCCTTCTGCCAGGGTTCAGTAGTAGTTATCTTTGTATGGCTCATGAATCCCATTGGCCCTGTAACCAGCCCCTCTTGGAACACAGTTACTTACAAAACCGACACCATTGTTGTGGCAACAATTTGTCAGTACCATCTATTTTCCCAGTGTAACAGCAGAATATGCCCAATACGATTGATCAGCCATGTGGCGCAGTGACTAAAGTTTGCTGAGTGTTGCAAATTCCTTGCTAAGTTATAAGCTGAGCATACGCCTGTGTATTACATACACCTGTGTATTACAGGGGAAATGAAACTGAAATCATAATTCAGTTCTCAGTGACTCCTTTGATCTGTGTGGTTTTGCAAGCTACTTTCCTTGAAGTTTTCTTTCTGATGGATCAACCAGGGAAATCACTTTGAAGCTAGATTGCCAAGAAAGTTTTAGGATGCTCTTTAGTATGCTCATCAGCAGTTGGAAGATTGTTTTGGACAGTCGAACTTCTCAGCACAAAAACATAAATGCAAAAAAAACCTGCAGATATTGGAAATCTAAAATAAAAACAGAAAATATTGGGCCCTGACCTAAAATGTTAATGTTTTTCTTTCCACAGATGTTGATTGACCTGCTGAGTATTTCTTGCATTTTCTGTTTTTATTACCACTGTCCAAAACTTGGGCATTATAGGTGGTTTGTCCCCATTTTGAAAGAAACAAATATAGCTGCCACTTCTTTAATACCAAGGTCAAATTTTGACCAAGGCTACTTGTAATCTCCTCCTGGTGCTGGAAAGTCAATCCCTACAGTGCAAGAAAAAATAATCAACAATTGCTGTTATATTAATAGCCACAAGCATTGACGTTAGAATCACTAAGGTTCTGGTTCTATTTGCAACCGTTATTTCATCTATCTCAATAAGTTCCTCCAGAGGATCACAACCATTAGGTTCTTCATTCACAGCTTCCTTGAAGGAATGCCATCATTTTTTGCTGCTTTTATTGTTTGTGCCTCCAGCCCATTTTACTCAAATCTCCTCAGGCAGTGTAATGGCAATTATGTCTGATGCATTGTCACTGTAACAGCAATTGTAAAGTCCTTTGAAGTTTGTCAATGATATCAAATGGTGATTCATTGTATTTTGCAGCATTAGTACTCCAAAGATATGGGAAGCACCCCACTTTTTCGTTGTCATTCATGATCATCTGAAGAAAAATATATTTGAAGATCAAGGCCTCAGACCAAACACAAAGCACAGAGTACCAGCAGCAGCGATCCGTATGCTTCGGAGACATGAACTACCCACAACAGGCACCTCAAAGCACCAGCAAAGTACTGTCGATGCTGCCTCTTTAAATCCTCCAAATTCTACAGCTGGAGAAGCAATCCAACATCAGTGTCTTCTCCCAAGACAACATCCCCAGTATTAGGCTTTTGTTACATTCAATGAGAAACAAAATGCAGGTCATATTGTTCACATGACCAACATCAGACACCTGAAAGAGACACTATTATTTCAGATTTCTAGCATACGCAGTTTCGTTGATTGTCACTCTATTCCAAGAGCAATTAGGTCAAGTGATAACCAGTGTACAGAGGAATAATCCATGGATGTTCTAAAAGGTTCCTTGAGAAAGTATAACATCACTACTAATTCATAGGAGTCCCACGTTCATGACTGCTCAAAATGGAGGAGGAGGAGTTTGATAACACTGAGAACCTGAGTCCATTTGTTGGGAACCCACAGCCCAATGTAATGGCAGAAGACAACTCCAATCATCTTCCAACCTACCTATCCACCTCCCCTATCAAACACCTCCTGCCCCTCCTGTGGGTCTTCCAGTCACCTCAGAATCCATACAACTGGAATGGAAGAGATTTCCCTCTAAATTACAATTGTTTCCAATAGGGTTTTCATGTTAAATTCTTCCTAATGTAACATTCTGGGATGGTGTCCTCAATCCATTAAATAATTGAAAATACCAAGCTACTGAAATGGATAATATTGATTGCCCACCTGAATGTACTACTTAAAATTAAATTAGAAAGGTTCTGATTCAGTTCATAATTAACAATTAGTAAAAGGGGACAAATCATGAAATAGTGATTTTTTGAACATATTTCTAGTTTTATTCAATCCCCAGATCTGCCTATCAATCTGGACTCAACTATAGCATTAACACGCCTCACCTCACCTCACCCTTACACGTTGCTTATTGCAACCTGTCTCACACTCACATCTCATCATTGGCAAACATTATCAGCTATTCAGCCAAGACAGCCAGATAACCTAAGCAGCATGCACAACACTCACTGAAACACTTCCCCATCTCTTGCAGGGCAAAGTGACCCAGAACTGGATACAGCAGTAATTAACTGGAGGGAGATAGACACACCTTCTTCATGGAACAAGATCCTGCTGCCCTCTCCAGGAAGACCACATTCTTCCTTCCACTCCTTCCATTCTGCAAGTGTCTTTGCTGTTACCTGTCAACCATCCAACCTGGACTGTTGTCTCCCATACTGAGATGAAAATGTTAGCAAATGCACCTTCTGATAAAAGCATAAGTAATAGTAGCAGCAAATGGCCCTGTGAGCCTGCTCTGCCATTCAATATCATGAGTGACCCTGCCTTCATCCACTTCTCCATCCAATTCCATACCCTAGCATTCCCTGAGTGTACAAAAATCTATCGACCTCAACCGTGAATATGCTCAATCATTGCCTTATAATGTAGAGAATTCCAAAGAATTACAATTCCCAGAATAAAGAAATTTCTCATCTCAATATTAAATGGTCAACTCTTCATCCTGGGATGTTGCCCAGAGCGCTCCAGGTCTACAGCCATCTGCAGTTCCTGCTCTGAAAGTCATCCTCCAGCATAGTCTGGGTCGAGGGGTTGTTCAGAGTGCCAATGGTCTGCACTTTTTCACACTGCATGGATTTAATCACATATACTCCACCCCTGACGTGTGTTGGGCATTACAGTCATTAGTCATGTTGTCAGCTGATAGCTTTGGTCTCCTAGTAGCCAAACTTTGATGAGCAAAACAGGCGCAAATGTAGCTGGTACTGCAGACTGCTACAAAACGGAAGGATTAAGACAGCTTCCAGGACAATGGGTATACAGCAGAATGATTCACTGCCTATGGTCAAAAGCCAGCTGGACATAGAGGGTGTGGAATCACTTATTGTTGTCATGGGACACTTACAAAAGGATAAACATGCATTCAACTACACCCTGCACACCAGGGAAGCTTGTAGCCCTTGCAAACTGTGTGCTCCCTCTGCTGATTTTGGAGGATGAAATCCAGTCTGTTCTCTTTAAGTAAAGAGCAATAGAGACACACTTTATTCAACAGTGAGATCATGTTATTACCCCCAGCACCAGCCTGGAAAGTACCTAATGCATAAAAGCCACGTGCAATCTTGTCACTGCTCTGCTCTAAAGTTGCAGTTTTGTCGAGGATATTTTTACCTAAACAGAGGCATCTCACACACTTCCTCATTGAGTTCCATACATGCAAGAAATGCTCCTGAAATCTCTGGGCAGTTACAACCTCCTGCAACAAGCTTTTCCTCCATCCATCTAAGGATCCCTTTAAATTGTCTTGTCAGGGAGTTCCTCCTGATGCTTAATAGATGGGCGAGCATGTATATATTAAGTGTTGAGCTTCAGATTGGAGGTGTTGGTGTCAAACTGACACTGTGCACTGGTTGGTCTACTTACTCCACATAATTAGGTTAGGCATTCAGTGCACACACATTAACAATCTCACCAGTGCAAGCTGTGCCCACAAGTATGTGTATGTGACGTGACTGCCACTATTGGCCTCTGAGGGATCCTATAGTCCCCAAAAATCAGCCACTTCCAAGTCCAACTTTGTCACCACTGATTTATGGTATTAAGCAGTCCCCATCCAGTGAAGCAACAATGGAATTACTCTTAGCATTCAAAAGAGAATTGAATCCATTACAGACTTATCAAAAAGAGGAATCTATAGATTCGGCAAGGCAAAAAAAATTGATCAGATCAACCTTGAAGCAAACAGGCTGAGAAAGTCAGAGTCATAGAGTCATGCATTGGGCAATACATGCTAAACGGCCTTTCCTGCTTCCTACATTGCAATTTTTAACTACTCCAAGCACTGATACTGGCTTTCATTCTTTTGACGGCAAAATGTGACATTTCAATAGTGAAACACACATAATAGTGCTTTTGATGCCCAAATGCTCAGGGAGCCGGGACTTCTCATTATACACTCAGACCTTAGAGCATCAGCCTCCAGCTGCAAACACAGGGAGAGGAATGTTATTTCAGAGTAAAAGGACCCCTTGTATCCTCTTTCAAGTTTTCTGCTTTGCTCTTTAGCACAGGGAAATAAGATACTGTAAGAAATTATGATGAGGACATTGTTACATTAATATCTGTTCTGCAAATGTGGCAGCTTGCCATTTTAGCACAGGGACTTTTGTCCCAGAAACTGTGAAGAGGACTACCTCGGATGAAGTATTGAGATACAGTCACTGACATCCACTGCAGTTGACTCTGCCAGACTTTCAGGGGTCGTGATAAGCTTCCCTGCTAAAGCCAAGTACCCACATGGAGTGCCCATCAAATGGCCAGAAGATCCTGTGACAGAGCATCTGCCTGGTCATGCTGGCACCAAGCAACCCCCATCCTGAAGATTAATTTGCTGCACCAAAGTGGCCCTATTTAAAAGCATCAATATCAAAGCTGTATATTTACTGTTAAAAGCATTTGTCCATATATAGACCATTATTTTCACTTAAAATTTAAACCAGAGCTTTTTTTGCTGCTCAAATCTCAAGGTCACCTTTCTGCTCTCTCCCCATACCTCTGGACCCCCTAGTTTTTTTAAATGCCTGTCACTCAATGACTTCGCCTCCATGGTTCTCTGGGGTAGAGAATTCCAAAGGTCTACAAATCTCTGAGAGAACAAACGCCTCTTCATCTCTGCCTTTAATAACACCCCCTTCACAACTGCAACTAAGTCAATTTGTTTCAATTATTTTCAACAAGATTCACTACTGAGAATGAGCAGAATCATATGAACTGAACAGCAATGGGGCTTCATATGGCAGGTGAACTGAAGGAAAGGCTGTTCAAAGGAAAGAGCCTTCACTAAATAGATTCAACTACTGTGGCAAACACATATGCCTTGAAATTCATCCCCGACTGGTAGTACTAAGCATGCAATATAGTATCAGCTGCGTGTTGTACTCCACTTCTGAAATGTGGTTGCAAGGACTTCAAAGGAAATGAAGTTCAGAAGTGGTGGGAAAGGCTTAGCTGCTGCTATAGAGCAGGTTCACCTGTACTGACTGAGATGATCAATCAAACTACCAAACACGGAGAGGAATGTTATTTCAAAGTAAAAGGACCCCTTGAATCCTCTTTCAAGTTTTCTACTTTGCTCTTTAACACAGGGAAGTAAGATACTATAAGAAATTATGATGAGGACATTGCTGTATTAATAACTGTGTTACATAGTATATCATACTATATCCGTTTAGCATAATATAGTTTGCAAGGACTGTCTAGTGGCTAGCTAATAAGAAAGATTTCTTCCTCTGGCGAGCTAATCTCAGTTTGGATAGTCAAAACAATACAGTATCTGAAAACAACTCTCCGTCAGGGAAGGAGAAGAGTCACTTGGCAATTTCACTCCAAATGTGTTACTTAGCAATTCATTTTACACAATTTTATTGAGGACAGTGATGGTCCTATAGTCAAATACCTTGTTTTGGGGCCAAATCTCTGTTTCAGGTCTACCCTGTTGGTACAACTGGTGGCATACTTCCAGCATGGAATGTGTCACACATGCAAACTCTCACTTTAGAGAGTTAACCTCAAAATATAATCCACCACCAACAGATATCCAACTCCAGGTATTGTTAAGATATAGGATGATGTATGTGTGGCAAGTCAAACACCCTTTGTCCAACATCATTTGGTATTCATCAATAGGAAACGACACCACTCTACAAACATCCAAGTATTCCTTGGACACTGGCAAAGAATATTATTTAGCAATGTATATTCAGACCATACCAGGAAGACAATAAGAGTATTAACTTTTATTTTTTTTATAACTTATGCCAAAAACCAGAGAGAAGGAATTTAAATTTCTATCACACTTTATGAAATGCTGTGACTATTGTGACAAGGATAAACCCAATGACCTTTTCACACTCAAATTAGGTGAATATTTGGGGAAAGAGTTATATCACATTTGTGAAGCCCATAGCAAATGGATTAAAATAGATATTTGCAATAAGGAAGACAGCGTGTAATGCCAAAACTAGTATGTGCTGCACATGTAACATTATTTCAAAATACTGGCAAGGTAACAAATAGCATGTGAGTTCAATGCTACAGCAATCCTACTTCCATGTATCAACTCTGGATGAATATCAAATAAATATTTAAATTAAATATATATCACACTAAATGATGAACGATCCCTTTTCTATGCAATTAATCCTTCAAGTTTTAAGAATGCTCCTGACCTTCCAAAATAAACTTGCATTAATTGGTAGTTTGTTTTGGTCCATAAATCACATTTCCCTCTTTCCTGAAGAACACATTCTTTGTTGCATCAACATATAAGCAGGGAGCATAAGACAGCTTACAAACTTAAGATTTAGCTTTCAGACATAGTTCAGTGGAATCAGAAAACTGTGGCTTTAAACTCTACTCAAGAGGTGAACATGGAACTTTAGTGCAATGGGATAGAACAAGAGCTAAACCCTGAAACAAGAACAGAAGATGCTGGAGGTCAGGCTACTTCTGTGGGAAGAGATGTTTCAGGTCAGAGACCCTTGATCAGAACATCTCTGGCCTTAAACATTGATTCTGTTTCTCTTCCCGCAGATGCAGCCTGACCTTCTGAGTGTTTCTAACAGTTTCTGTTCTTATTTTAGATTTCCAGCATCTGCAGCAGTTTATTTTATTTTGGAACTAGATATATTTTTAGAGTAAATGTGAGTAAACCCATGGCATTATTTGAACAAGAACAAGGGAGTTATCTCCAGTCCTGACATTCAGTTATCCTTAACCAACATGAACATAAACAGGCAACCTGACCATGAACTGACCATTACTGCTTTGTGGGACTTTGCTCTGCCTTCTACAATGCTATTGTGTCTACACTTAAAATGTTCTCATGTGTGCTTTGGGGCATCATTTTGATGTGCTGACGGCAAATAAACATTACTAATAGCCTTACATTAACTTTTCAAATTGTATCTTTGACCATTATTTGAAAGTCAAATGACTGAGTATGAGTCTGTCAATGATTAAGATTTAGTACTAATATCTTACATGGGTTTCATTTGAAATTGATACTTTGTTTCCCTATTTATTATCTCTATATATCAAAAAAGTTATTAGTAACTCCAAATTTATTTGACTTTTAAGTTTTTGTCTATTATATAAGGCTCAAGGACAGCTTGTATCCCACTGTGATGAGATTATTGAATGGTTCCCTCATACAATGAGATGGACTCTTGACCTCACAATCTACCTTGTTATGACTTTGCACCTTATTGTCTACCTGTAATGCACTTCCCTGTAGCTGTGACACTTTACTCTGTATTCTGTTATTGTTTTTACCCTATACTACCTCAATGCACTGTGTAATGAATTGATCTGTACGAACCGTCTGCAAGACAAGTTTTTCACTGTACCTCGGTACAAGTGACAATAATAAACCAATACCAATACCTTTGATCTGGTTAAAATTAGGTCGTCCATGACACACCACAACAATGAACAAGGATGACCTGTCAATCAGTGAGGATAGTTGACAAAGGAGTGAAGTGAGTACAGCTAAAATCATTTGATTCATTTTAAACAGGTAATTTGTGAGATAATCCCAGAAGAGTAACAGTGGCACACAATAAATCTAATACTTGGGAGTCATTTTGAGTAAAATGGGTAATAAAGATGTAGATAAAAATTGGAGAGTTGTAAAACAGGCTCTAGCACTACCATCATCTGCTTTGCACTATCAAACAAAGACAAAATGTATTTCACCACACTTGACGAGGTCATACAAACTTATAGAAGAAATGCAGAGGAGGACAAACATCCCAATTCCTTCAAAGCATCTCACATTTTGTTCATAACATGTAAGACATGTGATTATGAGTAGAATTAAAAGGATAGAAACCATGCACTATATTAACACTCACGTTTTCACTTCTTTCAAAAGATGGAAAGGTCAGAGCACTGTAATCCATGTCAAATCAACAAAAGGCTTTGCAATCAATCAACCATATAACTTTACAAGGCTGGAATGGTGTCACAACCATATAGAATTTAAAAATAAACACAGAAAATGCTGAAAGTACTCAACAACTCAGGCAGCACCTGCAGAAAGAGGAACAGAGTTAACATATCAGGTCAATGATCTCGCAAAGCTAATAAATGGAAGTAGAAGTGCTGCAGCATTGAACCCGCACATAAATTATTTTCCTCTATAGATGTTGCCTGACCTGCTGAGTGATTCCAACATTTTCAGTTATTATTTCAGATTTCCATCTGGAATATTTTGCTATTGTAGTTCAAACATGAGTAGTTTAGGAATCTTTCTTCTGATTTTAATAGGATGCAATGAAGTTTATCAAATATTCTTAGTTGCATTAATCAAACCATAACAGGTTACCAATCTTAAAAATACTAAAGAATATATGTTAGTACAAAAATAGCTGTACATTAAATTCTGAAATGCCTTTGTATGATTTTTTTCAACATCCAGTGATACCTAAATGAGTGGATCAGAAACTCAAGTAAAAATCCAGTTCAATTTTAAGGGTAATTTGTACCTGGATTGATGATTGTGCACAGGATTGAAAGCCAGAATGTTTGGGCTGTGAAGCTGATTGAAATTAAAAACCTTGCCTCACTATGTATTTAGTTCTATGCCTTTACAGAATAGCCATCTTTAAGATTGTGCAGAAAATAACTTTTGTGAGATTAACTTGAAAGGAAAGGTACCTACACACTTCCAAAGTTATGAATATACAAACAATGATAGGCAAGAATAAACCATCAGGTTCATCTAGCCTGCCCTGCATATCCATAATGTCCTGTGTATCACTGTATGTCTGCAAAACCACAACATATCCTGAGCATTTCCATACTTCAGTGATTAAATTCAAGATTCACACATCATTCTTGATTAAGTAAAATTTAAATTGCACAATATCTCTTTAAAACGTTAGGAAGGGAGGCATTTGGATTTTCAGTGATACTTCCATTTGGTTTTTCAGTGATACTTCCATTTGGTTTAGATTAAATACCACATTCAATTAATCCGCCTATATTTTTGTGACTCAAGTGTAGCCAAGGGATTTCATTGCGAGTGCTTATCATTGCTTCGAAATTAACAATTTAATGAAGGCAAAATCTAATTGGTGAGGTTTTACAGTTGAAGAAACAAGGGAAAATGCATATTGATGCAGGTCTTTGAGCTCTCTAAATCTTGAGGAAGGAGCATGCATTTTTAACACTGAACACAATATATATTTATTTCACCATTACTTAACATGCTGGGCATGTCATGTTTGAATCCCTGTCTTTCCATCAGTGCCCATTAGGATTAAATGTTTAAATCTTGACATTCTGATTTCATCATAATAAATGGCATCATCTTAATAGACTACGTACCCAGCAGATATTAATTTCTAAAACACTGATGTAACTGTACACGAATTTATAAACCAACTCCTTAAATAGTGTTTATAGAGAATACCTTATATTTGAGGTTGATGAAAGAATATAACAGAGAATCAAGGAAACGAAGCATGTTTGTAATTTTACGATCACAAATCCTCTATCAATCATTGTAATGAAGGTATAATCCAAAGGTTAACGATTCATTTCAAGTAGTGAATGTTTCAAATTCCACACATAGAAATTTCATATAAATATATAAATACCTTCAACATTAATATGATAATACTATTTCAAATCATTACAATTGTGCAAGCCATGTTTTTAGTCAATCCCCATTTCAAACTTAGGATGTATTTTATATAACCTGCTTAAGTTTAAAGCCAGAAGTTAATATTTAACCGAGTACATTAGCAACACATGCTTGTCAAGGTGTCAGCTAATATAGTTGGAGCAAGCTTCCAGTTAAGTGCCACCATTCTTGCCTTTGATTTGGACCTGGCTCTGGATATTTCTGACTGAGGAATAGTGTTTTATCATCCAATAAGATTCTTGCATCTGAATGGTGTAGGTGCTCCTCCCCTCATCATTTGACATACTTCTGTACAACACTAACCACTACACTAATGGATATAAAGATAGGCACAAACATGGAACTGAATCCTCACTTCATGACCTGTCAGAAGGTTCATCAGCCTGTCAGTCCTTCCAAATATACCCCATATGTGCCACTGAACATGGTTAATATGAAGCAGTAACGACAATCTCTACCAAAAATTTGTTGTTGCCGTATAAATCATCACTATCTTCATACTCCCCAACTCTTTTTCCCCTACATTGATGACTGCATTGGTGCTGCTTCCTGCACCCGTGCTGAGCTAGTCAATTTCATCAACTTTGCCTCCAAATTCCTCCCTGCCCTCAGATTTACTTGGTCCATCTCTGACACCTCTCTCCCCTTTCTAGATCTCTCTGTCTCCATCTCTGGAGACAGATTAACTACAGACATCTTTTACAAACCCACTGATTCCCACAGTTACCTTGACCATACCTCTTCCCACCCTGTCACTTGCAAGGACGCTATTCCCTTCTCTCAGTTCCTCTGCCTCCACCTCATCTGTTCCCGTGATGAGGCTTTCCATTCCAGGACTGTCCTCTTTTTTTCAGAAAACAGGGTTTCCCTTCCACCACCATCAATGCAGCCCTCACTTGCATCTCCTCCATTTCCCGTACATCTTCCCTCACCCCATCCCCACCCCCCACCATAACAGGGACAGGGTTCCCCTTGTCCTCACCTACCACCCCATGAGCCTCTGCATTCAACACATCATTCTCCACACCTCCAACAGGATCCCAGCACCAGGCACACCTTCCCCTCCCTCCTTCTTCACTTTCCACAGGGATCGCTCTCTCTGTGACTCCCTTGTCCACTCATCCCTCCCCACTGATGACCCTCCTAGCACTTATCCCTGCAACAGTGCAAAGTGCTACAATTGTCCCTACACCTCCTCCCTCACCACCTTTCAGGGCCCTAAACAATCCTCCCAGTGGCCACCCACTTCAATTTCACATTCCACTCCTATACAGACATATCTGTCCGCGGCCTCCTCTACTTCCACATTGAGGCCAGACGTAGGTTGGAGAAACAAAACCTCGTATTCTGCCTTGGTGGTCTCCAACTTGACAGCCTCAACATCGATTTCTCTAACTTCTGGTAACCCCTTCTTTCTCCCTCTCCCCCTTTTCTCCCCCCCCCTTTGTTTTCGCTCATTCTTGTGGCCCCCTCACTCCTTTTCTTCCCCCTCCTCCATCCTCGTGACCTGCCCATCTATTCCCCACCTCCTTTTCTTTATTCCATGGTCTACTGCCCTCTCCTACCAGATTCCTTCTTCATCAGCCGTTTGCCTCTCCTACCTATCACCTCTCAACTTCTTACATCACTCCCTTACATCCCCCCTCCCCACCCAGCTACCTTCCCCCTCTCACCTGGACTCACATATCACCTGCCAGTTTGTTTGCTTCCCCCGATTTTCTTGTTCTAGCTTCTGCCCTCTTCCTTTCCAGTCCTGATGAAGGGTCTCGACCCGAAACGTTGACTGTTTATTTGCCTCCGTAGATGCTGCCTGACCTACTGAGTTCCTCCAGCATGTTAATATGCTTTTAATCTCAAGTACAAGTATACTGCCCTGGATTTAATGCACTTAATATTCAGTAATTGGAAAAGACAGGACCTTAACCAAAACTCTATTATTTGTATTCTTTAATGTCTAATCACCTTTGATCATAATGCCAAAGGAGGAACTGATGTTATTGCCTGCTGATGACTAGCTATAGTTTAAATGTGCACATTATGAGTATGCTTTAGGAACCTTCAACAATTAAGAGCTTTCACAGGAAATAGGCTCCAGCGTGAGGTGAATCTAAGTTTGGCCTGGGCCTCAAACCTGCATGGCATGGTGCAGTGACCAACTACTCCCGCAATATTTCTTAATTCAAACCATTTTTAAAAATATTTCAGTAGCATATGACAGTGCTCTCATTTATTGAAGACTCATGCATCCCTTACAATTGATCCTCACCAGACTTTGGGGACCATTTTTGATTCTGCTGTTAACAAGAATGTTGTTGCAACAAAATAAAAGTTGAAAATGACAAAACTATCACCAGAAGCAGCTGAAAAGGCACAGGTCAAGGAATACTGTTGCCTACACAGGAGTGTCTGATATAGTTTAGGAAATTATTTCACAATAATAATGATCAAACTGCCTAATTATGCAAAATGAACTGTAAACCACTTTGGTAATAGATCACTAATAAAATCCATAAAACATTGAAAAACATTTCATTTTCTGAGCAGTTCAAGATGTTTCACTTCAAGTGCATTCCTCCCCAAGCAGTATTTACATTTTCTTTGGAAGTGCCCAAAAGAGCAAAAGCTTCCTAGTTGGAAAAACTATCTTGCATTTTAGATCTGTTCCCTTTGATGACATCTTAAAGTTCTTTTCAATCTATTGAGTAGTTTTGAAGTGTAGTCACTGTTGTAATGTAGGAATGCTTCATTTCTATCTGCATTAGACATTCTGTGCAGTACTGTGATAAAAAGAATAAGAATTCACCAATAAAATCCAGTTTGACACTCAATTTTGATTGGAACAAATTCAGTCATGCTTGTTTGATATATGGAAAGGTCAATTTAGAATTCAATCAACCTGAAATGTGTTTGAAAAGTTAACTCAACATCGTGTGCCTTACGCAACACCTGCCAGTTTGGTGAAATTAATATTTACTCTGCAAGAATCGACTGAGAACATCACAATTTTAAAATTCCATCGACTTAAATGACATGGATCTTAGGAATTTTACAAATTAAGATTGTACCACCACGATGTAAACTCCAGCTTGGCTACTTCAACCTTTAAAGCCTCATTTAGCATCAACAGATCAATAATATATTAGAGATAAATGCTTTAGCGTGTGGAAATCATGAGGAACAGATTGATGTTCAACAAAAAACATCGGAAGGCGAGAACTCTAAGAAGTACCAGAAAAAAAATTACAGATAGAAGTGTTTTTAATCAAATCCCAAAATAAAGCACAGATAGCAATGTTGCAGCAAATCCTATTCTACATTGACCTGATTTGTATCAAATGCTAACAATTACTGACTGAAATCCTTTGTGGAAGATGGGGAGAAACATGGCTCCAGTCATTCCATGTCTTTGTGATAACACCTCCATTAACAAGCAAAAGCTATTTAACAGTTGACATTGGCCATTACACATTTATTTAAATCATATGTGTAACTAAAGATTAAGGTGTTTATTCAGCTGTGCTAGTTCACCATTGCAAATAAAATGCTTCCATTCACAAACAACTGTCTGATGCAAGTAGATTTACTACACATCAAATGCTCATATTTCTATGGCATTTTACTGCAAACTAAATGAGCACTGACAAGTTCAAAGGAACTCATACTAGTTTTTTTCTACAGGTACAACTGAACAAAATAGCTGCATCTACAACAGAAACTTGTAGGTAAAGAATACATTCAGTATTATTTACATCAGTAAAGATCCCTTAGGAATCATCTCAAGATGCATTATGAAGCAAAATGCATCCCTGAGTTAGACAAGGAGAGATCATGAGAGACAACCAAATGTAAAGACCTAGGTCTTAATGATCAATCTACGGGAGCAAAATAATTTGAAGAGTGATAGAGAGTTTTAATGGTGGAATTACTGAGTTCAGGCTCTTCTTCTTATTCTTCTCCCTCGGCAGTTCCTTGGATGACTTGCTTCCACTTGGGTCATGAGGTAGCTAATGTGAGACCCACAGACTCCACAGATTGGTGAGAAGGTGGCTGACAGGGCAGTCAGTAGTTTGTGAGGTGAGTTGCTTCTTCTGCTGCTTATTCAGTGCTTCTGTGTGTTACCCAATACATGGCCTCAAGGTTCTCAATACCATCATGAGCAGTCTTCACTTTAAGCGGTCATGGGCCAGAGGTTCCAAAGAGTCAGTGGGGTTGTTGCACTTTTTTAACCAAGCTTTGAGCACATACTGGTAATCTCTTCTCACAGCAGATCTCGGAATAGAATGTCTCTCCAACTGAGTATCTAGCATCTCAGTGCTGGGGGATGTTCCTTGGGAGAGGACACTGATGTCGTTTGCTTATCCTGTTGGTCAAAGCAAGTGAGTAGATGGGCCTTACACTCAACATCCACAAGACCAAGGTCCTCTACCAGCCTGCTGTCACTGCACCAAAATGCCCTCTGATAATAAAGATTCACAGCAAGACCCTGGAAAAAGTGGACCACTTCCCATACCTCAGGAGCCACCTCTCAGTGAAGGCAAACATCAATGATGAAATTCACCACTACCCTCAATACTCTAGAACAGCCTTTGGGCGATTGAGGCAAAGGGTATATGAAGGTCAAAAAGTCAGACCTGGCATAAGACTCATGGTCTATTAAACAGCAGTGGTAACTCTCCTCCTGAATGCTTCTGAGATCCGGACTACCTAGAATAGACAACTCAAAGCACTGTTAAAAAAAACCAACATTGACTCCACTTAAGTTCTAAAGATCTTGATTTCTCAGTCTTAACCATCCATTTTAATGTTTAGTAGTTTTAATAAATAATTGTGCACTGTTAAATTATTTCCATATTTATTGTATATAATAATGTCCCTCTCTCTCCGATTTTCATTTTTACTGTGGATATATAAAGGGACAACAACAATGGTGCAATACAGAATACTGCTACCTCACACCTCCATCAGCCTGGCTTCTAACACCACCATCCTCCAACTCCCACCCACTAATCTTCCCCCACCTCCCACCTATTCCCACCTTCCAATCATTCCAGGCCAGTGAAGTCATGTGGCATTGTAGGAACATGAATCCTGTTAATTGGTGTTTAATTATTGGAAGTGTAATGGTTAATTTATTGGACAGACAATCCAGCCATATGAGTTTGAATCCCACCATGGCAGCTGTAGAATTTAAGTTCAAGTGATCAAAAACAACTTTCACAAAAAACTGCCAGATGAAAAATCCATCTGGTTCATTAATATCTTGCAGGCAGAGGAAACCTGCCATCCTTCCCTGGTCTGGCCTGCATGTGATTCCAGACACACCAAGGTGCTTGTTGATTATACTGGTTCAGGTGCAAATAGAGAGGGACAGCATTGGAATAGACAAGTAGAGAGGTGGCATTGTCAGCAATGTTCAAATTGTGTGACTGAATAAAAAAAAGATGCCTATATCATTAATTACAATCTGTGTTTACACTTGTGGCACAAATCCAGCAATTTCTTGAAACTCATTGGAACATTTATGGTAAGATCCCATTTTTGGCAATTTGCAACTCATGCCTTTGCGCCTCACCAAAATGCTATGGTTTATTGTATCACAGCCTGCATTTTTACCAAGCTGAAACCCTGCCAGTAAATTTTGTTGTGTTCATTTCCATAGCCAGGAAGTTGCAACAAATAATGTTACAAGGTGAACATTTAACGTACCTGAATTAAGTTTGTTCCGCAACTAAGTTAGTGGTGGTTTTTAACCAACTTATTTCACGTAAGGCAATTCCACCTTCAAAGTATTGGAAGACTGAATTTTATGTGAACTCATTAAGCTATACAATACTCAGTCACAGTAATGTCCAGGTCTATAATTAACTTATCTCTTCATTTTAATAAGATTATGGAAACTGTCTGAAAATTCAACACATTTATTTCCTACCAAAATTGTGTGTTACATGATGAAACCGTTGAGTTAGGCATTGATTTGCTACACTTTCAGTTCCTTAATAGATGTGTTTGGGTACTCCAGTCAGGTGGAATATATTTTAAATAATCATCGAAAAAAAGTGATACAAGGAACCTTGATGTTTGTAAGCCATTAGTACAGACCTAAAATCATCATGTGTGCTCAAGTGAAACACTTAGCATCAGTTTAGTGAACAGAAATAAACAAATTTGTTTTCCCAGTATGAAACAAACTGAACTACTGTCTTTTTGCAGAATAAAAAACAAACTATTAGAGCTGCTGCTTGCTGCTTGCTGCTTACAAATCCCCCACCCTGCTACAGCTGCAGTGCTTCAGGGTAGCAAAGGGAGACATCATCTGCATCCATTGCACAGATATTTATTTCTCTCTTCTCTTATCCCAAGTGACTTGATAAACTCAGAATAACAAATTTGCTTTTATTTCCTCAATAGGAGTTATTCTTCACATAAGGTTATCAGAAACTATGTGAATTATCCTTCACATGAGGTTATAAAAAACAAGCAAAATAATTATTCAGAGAAAGTGTGCAATACAATGTAATTAACTGTAGTAAGCTTCCACTGTGACCCTGTATATGCAAAACTCTAATGCAGATGACTCTGCTTGATAATCACTGCACAACTTCAGTTTAACAGTGCAACCATATGATTAGTCGTACTTCAACACCTATAAAATGCTCATTTTTAAAAAATGTTTCAACTCACATCTATCAAAAGATATAATTCAAGATAATCCAAATTTCTTATTCTGACCTTAAAATGTTATCCTTTTCTGTATCTTCACCAGGGTAATGGATGGTCAGAGGGGATTGTCTTCAGAATTTAGCAGCAAGGGTTAACTCCAAAGCAGAATTACCTCCATGGTAAAACTCTGTAATGTGTCATATCCCTAATGGTGTTGACCACCAATTTCTATAACACTACCGTGAAGTGCTCCACAGCCCTCAGAGGCCATAGGATTGTGACCAGGACTGATAGTCTGATGCTAGTCTATGTCAAATTACGATCAATATTTCATGTTATCACTGACCTAGAACTCAGTTGAGACTTCCATCAGCAAACTCCTTCCTTCACTCCTAACAGGGGGAAAAAACTTAGGGTCTTTATTCATTCTTGGGAAAGGGGCATTGTTGTCAAGGCCATATTTCATATCCAACACTAATTGTCCTTAAGCAGGGATAAAATGCTTGCTAGGCCATTTCAGAGGTCAGTAAAATTCAAATACATTGCTGAACAGCTGGAGTTACGGAAGCAGAGGACAAAGATTTCTTTTCCTGAAATAAGCATTTATGACAATCTGGTAGATTCTTAGTCACCATTATTGATACTAACTTGATACTCAAGATTATTTATTCCATTAAGTGAATCCAAATTTTCCATCTGCCCTGGAGGAATTTGACCCCAGTTCTCCAAAAAAAAACTACCTGATAACCCATCTGATTTCCTAATCTCCTTCAGGAGAGGAAATCAACTGGGCTTCCCCAGTGTGGGTCATGTGACCACGGACAATCCTCATCTGGTTAAGCCCGAAATGCCCTCTGAAAATGGCACAGCAGGCTGCTCAGGTCAAGGGCAGTTAAGGATGGGCAATAAATGCTGAACTTGCATAATGCCAGATCCTGAAAAATGAATTAAAAGAAGTTTCTGCTCTATTTGGTCCATTTCTCTGAAATGTACAGGAGGGCAGAGATCGCTGCTGCCAGGTAGACCAAGAGCCTTGTGCTGGGTTTTAAGTCTTCATTTCCTCAGATGACCAAAGGTGGGGATGGCTCACTGAAGGTGGTGGTGAATTTCCTTCTGGAGGTTGATCTTTGCTTTGGAATTACTGGGCCGAGTAATATAATCACAATGCCAGCATTTTCTCCTATATACTTCAATCAGTAATTGCTGTAACTACTACACCAACCATTGCACCAGATAACTCTTAAATTTAAATCCGAACAAAAATATGTTCAACAAAAGCATTAATCTAATTTCACACTATCATATTAGTTTCTTTTTTCTTTCATCTGATAAAATGCATCACCCACAGAGCAATCTATGAAAGCAATGTTCAAGCATTAAGGAAAATTCAGTGCACTTTTGATAATCAAACATAAACAAATGGAAATAACAGAAAATTGAACTTTAAGAAAATTAAGTATTCCCTGCTAATACTTCCTCCAGATTACAGCCAGATGGCAAAGGGATTAAAGCAGTCCTGACTGACTAGAATTTAAATTCCAGTCTCAGCTCACCATGAGTCTGGAGTGAGCCTGTTCGTTTGTATTAATTTCTTTGTAACTTGAAGTAAATTAGCTTCAGAGGGACACCCACTATTCTTATTTATGCATGTGTCTGCTTCTGCTAACTTATTCCATTAAATAATTTGTAAATTAGATCTTTTTACCAACTATCATTGGAAAAGTATCAAAAAACTGCTCAAATGACTTCCATCTTATACTATATTATGGCCCCAGATGATTATTGGTTTGGTTCAGTCATGTGGTCTCTCAGATTCATCAATATGTTTTTCTCTATATTAACCAAACAAACAGTACAAAAACAGACATCAAACCCATATGCAGAGGGACACTAACACCCAATTTCTATATCCAGCTCCTGAGTGGACCGCAGGTGTTTGCAACACCTGCACATCTCATGAGGAGAAACAATCTGAGGCCACCAAACTGGCCAGAATGGGGAATGGGGTGGGTCAAACATCACATCACGGTAATCAGCAATGGAATGAGGTGAGAAATGGAAGGAATGCTTGAAGTGAACAGGAATTTAGCAGTGGTCTCAATACCACACAGAATGAGCACAATGCAGAGAGTTGTGGACACAGCCCAGCGCATCACGGACACCAGCCTCCCCTCCTTGGACTCTGTCTTTACCTCTCGTTGTTTTGGTGTAGCAGCCAGCATAATCAAAGAACCCACCCACCCGGGACATTCTCTCTTCTCTCCTCTTCCATCGGGTAGAAGATACAGGTGACTGAGGGCACGTACCACCAGACTTAAGGACAACTTCTATCCCACTGTGATAAGACTATTGAACAATGAGATGGACTATGACCTCACGATCTACCTTGTTGTGACCTTGCACCTTATTGCACTGCACTTTCTCTGTAGCTGTGACACTTTACTTTGTACTGTTACTGTTTTTACCTGTACTGCGTCAATGCACTTTGTACTAACTCAATGTAACTGTACTGTGTAATGAATTGACCTATACAATCGGTTTGTAAGACAAGCTTTTCACTGTACCTCGGTACAAGTGACAATAATAAACCAATACCAATACCAATAAATTACTGCAATTAACACTTACTTGCATCAGGACCAAAAAAGCAGATACTACAAAGACCTCAAAGGAATAAGGAAAGGAAAGCTAGATTATGAAAGTAAACTAGCACAAAATATAAAAGTTTTTATAATTATATAAAGTGGAAAGGGGTGGCTAAAGTAAACATAGGTCCCTTGGAAGATGAGAAGGGGGAGTTAATATTGGGGAATGTGGAAATGGCCGAAGCCCTGAATGACTATTTTGTGTCGGTGTTCACGGCAGAGGATATGTCTGACATGCCAAATAGAGATGTTATGGATGCAATGGGAGGTGAAGACCTCGATACAATTGCTGTCACTAAAGAGGTAGTAATGAGGAAACTAGTGGGCCTAGAGGTAGACAAGTCCCCTGATCCTGATGGGATGCATCCCAAGGTACTGCAAGAAATGACAAAAGCTACAGTAGACCCACTTGTGATAAGTTACGAAAATGCTCTGGACTCTGGGCAGGTCCTGGCAGATTGGAAGACAGTGAATGTCATGCCGCTGTTTAAAAAAGGACGTGGGCAAAGGCAGGTAACCATAGGCCAGTTAGCTAAAGTCTGTAGTCAGGCAAATGCTTGAAGCTCTCATTAAGGAAGAAATAGCGAAACATCTGGATAGAAATCATTCCATCAGGCAGATGCAGCATGGATTCAGGAAGGGGAGGTCCTGTTTGACAAACTTACTGGAGTTCTTTGACGATATAATGAGTGCAGGATAGAGGGGAACAGGTGGATACTGTATACTTGGATTTCCAGAAGGTGTTTGATAAGGATGCATGGAGTTGAGGGGGTAATGTATTATCATGGATAGAGGATTGATTAACCAATAGAAGGCAGAGAATTGGGATAAATTGGTGTTTCTTTGGTTGGCGACCAGTGGTGAGCGGGGTGCCGCAGAGGTTGGTGCTGGGTCTGTAACTGCTCATGATATACATTAATGACTTGAAAGAGGGGACAGAGTGTAGCATATCTAAGTTTGCTGATGACACAAAATTGAGTGGAAAAGCAAATTGTGCAGAGGATGTGGAGAGTCTGCACAGAGATATAGATAGGTTAAGTGAATGGGCAAGGGTCTGGCAAATGGGATACAATGTTGGTAAATGCGAGGCCATCCACTTTGGAAGGAAAAATAGAAGGTCAGATTATTTAAATGGTGAAAGATGGCAGCATGCTGTTGCGCAGAGGGTCTTGGGAGTGCTTGTGTACGAATCACAAAAGGTTGGTTTGCAGGTGCAACAGGTTATCAAGAAGGCAAATGGAATGTTGGCCTTCATTGTGAGAGGGATTGAATTTAAGAGCAGGGAGGTTATGCTGCAACTGTACAGGGTATTGGTGAAGCTGCACCTGGAGATCTGCATGCAGTTCTGGTTTCCTTACCTGAGGAAGGATATACTGGCTTTGGAGGCGCTGCAGAGGAGGTTCACCATGTTGATTCCGGAGATGAGGGGGTTAGCCTGTGAGGAGAGATTGAGTCGTCTGGGACTATACTCACTGGAATTCAGAAGAATGAGTGGGGATTTTATCAAAACATATAAAATTATGAAAGGGATAGATAAGATAGAGGCAGGAAGGCTGTTTCCACTGGTAGGTGAGACTAGAACTAGGGGACATAGCCTCAAGATTCATGGGAATAGATTTAGGATGGTGATGAGGAGAAACTGCTTTTCTCAGAGAGTAGTGAACCTGTGGAATTCTCTGCCCAGGGAAGCAGTAAAGGCTACCTCATTAAATATATTTAAGACACAGTCAGATAGATTTTTGCATAGTAGGGGAATTAAGGGTGATGGGGAAAAGGCAGATACGTGGATCTGAGTTCATGGCCAGATCAGCCATGATCTTATTGAATGGTGGAGCAGGCTCGATGGGCCAGATGGCCTACTCCTGCTCCTAGTTCTTCATATTCAGATCACCCAAGATTAGGTATCTGGCTGAAATTGTCAAGGTAATGAAGTTATTACTCAGACCACCACAGTAGAAGTGAATCAAAATTGAACCTACAGGAAGAGGTGCTAATGTTCAATAATTATTTGTGAGTGCAGAGTGAGTAAATAAGTTAAAAGTAATGTTGATAATTAAAATTATTATAAAAAATTATCACCACTTATCATTAGAGTAAGGATCCTTATTGCCACTTGAAAATTTTTTTAAATCTCTCAAGAATCAGCCAAAACCTTCAATGTCACCTTTGCTGTGATCAGGTCCTTCCTCTCCAACCAAAGGACAAATCTCCAGATTGAACCAAGCATAGCAAAAGAGTCAAAGCTATTGAGGAGTCCAAGACCTGTACCTACAAGCTGAAACCTAGTTAAATCCTGCAAACTCCACTCACTGTTACTGGGAAGTTAAATGATAGAGGGCTTTGGAGTTGAAAGCAAAACAGCTCAATCTCTCATCACAATGTCTAATATGACTTAAGATTGCAGAAAAACACAGTCCAAGACATCATAGATGATGAACGTCTCAAATAAAATCAGAAAATACTGGAAAATACTCAGTAGATCAAGTAGTTTTTATGGAGTTTCAGTATCAAGTCAAGATTACAGGTCACCCCCAGATTAGGGTTCTGTCCCTTTAAATTGTTTGTAAACCAAACAATTCGCAAGTCAGAAATGCAGCCACAAACCAACTTCCCAAGTGGCAGAAGATGCCTGCAGCCCCACAACAGCCTGACAAGTCCATCTCCCCTGTCTCCCAAATGTTCGATCGTATGTACGGGTTGTACATAAATCAGGTGCTTGTAAATTGGGGAGGACCTGCAATATTTTTTCTCTCCTTTCAGATGCCACCTGACCCATTGAGTATTATGTCATTTTCTATTTTTACTAGAGATGGTAAGGTTTTGTTTGAAGCATTTACTTGTATTGTCGTGGCTTTAGTTACTTTAAATTTGTCATATTTAGTCAACAGAGAAACAACTCGTTTTCTTAAATCCCTGATTTTAATTGCTCCTCTGATAGCAACTGTGCCTTCACATGCCAAGGCCTAAACTGAATTTCCTTTCCTTAAACTCTTCACCTTTGAAGCATTCTTTAAAACCGACCTCTCTTTCAGTGCCAACAGTCCCTTATTCTGCTTGGTCTCAGGTTTTGTTTGATCATGCTTGTGTGCATATCTTAAATTTGTTAAAAGGTAATGTGGACTCTGATGGACTCTGACCTCACGATCTACCTTGTTGTGACCTTGCACCTTGCACTGCACTTTCTCTGTAGCTGTGACACTTTACTCTGTACTGTTATTGTTTTTACCTGTACTACATCTATGCACTCTGTACTAACTCAATGTAACTGCACTGTGTAATGAATTGACCTGTACGATTGGTATGCAAGACAAGTTTTTCACTGTACCTCAGTACAAGTGACAATAATAAACCAAAACCAATACCAATGAATGAAAGTTGTTGTTGCCCTGTTGCACTTCTTTAATGAGATAAGATTTCAATAATACTTCACAGTGATTGTGTGGTATACCTTTATGTGAATCCATGCAAAGTCAACATGTGATAGCTAAGGACATATTCCTCTGCACTGATCTCTGTCCCAGATATTTTAAGTACAACAGTTGGTATACACAAACGAACGTATTTAGATGACCCAGAATTTTCTGCATTTGACAAACTTCCCGACCTTTGCGATAGTGGATGGTGAATCTCAACTTCCCAGCAAAGTGCCAGCCAGATTCTCATGGCAAGGTCTTGCACAGTGGCAGGGCCATATGTGCATCAACACCGTCACAAGGGAATGGCAGAACAAAAATCCCTCCTCCCACCCCACCAACAAAACCAATGGAACAATCTTTGACAATCAGCTAACATGCCACCTGGTATGGCCGACTGTTAAATCTTCCAATATCTTTGACATTTGGAAACACTTACAAAGCTGAATAAAATCATTTTTTTAAGAACAAAATAGAAACATAACAATAATTAAATTGGTTTATTATCCTCAGGTGTACCAAGGTACAGTGAAAAACTTTGTTTTGTATGCCATCCATACAGATCATTTCATCACATCGGTACATTGAGGTGGCACAAGGGAAAAGTAATAACAGATGATGTACGACATCAAGTAAAATGAGTTGTAATTCCTTTCTGTTAACAAGATGTGGACATTGCTGGCATTTATTATCCATCCCTAAACCCTCCTGAAATGAGGAGGATTAAGAGTTTACTAGGCAAGGGCTTATAGGTTTGGAGTCACACAGGCTAGACTAAATAAGGATAGCAGATTTCCTTCCCAACAGAGCATCAGTAAACCAAATGGGTTCAAACAACAATCCAGTGAATTAAAGGCTACCATTACTGATCTTTTTACCAGATTTACACAATTATTTGAATTTAAATTCTCCAGGTGTTGTGGGAGTTGAACCCAGGTTCTGAGCTGTTAGTCTCATAACTTAACCACAACACTATCTTACCCCAGGTCTAAACTGGTGTGAGTTTTACATGTGGATATCCCATGAGAGGTTCTCTCCAACATGAAAACAGTCAGAAAATTGCTGACTTTTCTTCACAAAATCTGGGCCAATGTGTGGCCAGCTATGTCATGCTGCAGACAGGGGTTTGGATTCAACCTTGCTTTAATGACCCACCAGACTGGGAATTAGGAAAGATTTAAGAATAATCCAAATATAAACTCCCTTAAACAATGAGGCGTCAAATACAATGATATTAATCCATCTGACTCTGACATCAGAGAAACAAGTTAAATGGACACATACTCCATTCCAAGACTCCATTAATAGAGTGCTGACACAGTACAACATATAGCTAATCTGCTTCATTAAGAAGTGAATTAAGTAACAGTTTCAAGCGTCGGTGGTAGAAAAGAACGTACAGAAGCATAGCTTGATGTACAGCGCTGAGCAGTACTCTACCAGTACTCAGAGAATAGAACACTTAACCTGACATTTTATTGCTTTGCTCTAAGGTACTGTAAGCAATACAGCATACAAATGAACACCTTGATCTCCTTGGGCGGTTCCTCAGCTTTTGTGGGTTCCGAGGTGGCTAATGTAGCACCCACAGCCTTGTTCACAGATGGAGAGGGAGGTTGCTGACAGGGTAGGTGCATGGGTAGTTTATGAGGTGGTGTGTTCCTTCCACTGCTTATACTGGACTTCTATGTGATCCCAAAGCATGGCCTTGAGGTTCCCAATACCATCCTGAATGCCCCTTCTCCACTTTGAGTGGTCACGGGCCAAAGCTTCCCAAGAATCAGTGGAGATGTTGCACTTCTTTAAGGAAACTTGGAGCACCTCTTTGAGTCCTTTTCCTCTGTCCACCTGGCAATCCCCTCCCACAACACAGCTCAGAATAGAGTGTCAGTTTTGGGGGTCTGATGTCCAGCCTGAGAATGATGTGTCTAGCCCTAGGTGACAGAAGAAGAGTAACTCAGATTTTAATGCTGGTAATGTTGGCCTGAGAGTGCACATTAATGTTGACTCGCTATTTTTCAAGTGAATTTGAAGGATTTGGCCAAGACAGCATTGGTGGTATTTTTCCAGTATCTTGAGATGCCTGCTGTAAGCCACAAGTTCCTCTTCAAATACACTTTTCTTCAATCACCCAGAGGCTGTGCTTGTGCATTGGAAGATATGATGAATTTAAACATTGGTTTCTGCCTTTGCCAAGAGATGGCCCTTGTAATATGGAAATTGGTCCACATTTTTTTGGTATTGCTATTAGTTTTGGTTTATTATTGTCATGTGTATTGAGATACAGTGAAAAGCTTTTGCTTTGTGTACCATCCAGATAGATCATGCTATACGTAATTACATCAAGGTAGTAGAAAGAAAACAGAATGCAGAATATAGTGTTACAGTTGCAGAGAAAATGCAGTGCAGGTAGACAAATAAAGTGCAAGTGCTAATGACAACGTAGATTGGGAGATCAAGGGTTCAAGAGTTCAAGTTTTGGTGTACGAGAGATCCATTCAAGAGTCTGAAAACAGTGGGATAGAAGATGTCCTAGGTTCATTCTCTCAAGCTTCTGTATCTGCCCAATTAGAGAGGGGAGAAGAGAGAATGACCATGGTGGGAGGGGTCCTTGATTATGTTAGCTGCTTTTCCAAAGCAGTATGATGTACAGATGGAATCAATGGAGGGGAGGTTGGTTTGCTGTCAACCTTTATTGTCAGAAAGTTGTGTGATGCAGCAAAGACAGTTTGGTAGATGTAAGACCTATCGTCTCATATGCTTTGGTGAGTGAGTCAACAATGCCTTGGAACGTGGCATCCAAAGATGCACAAATGCAACCATTGTCTGCATACTGCAGCTCAACCATTGAGCTTTGGATAAAGTTGGTTCCAGAGTGAAGCTGTTGTAGATTGAATAGTATCCCCATTATTTCTGAAGATCAATTCCACTTGCACAGGAAGTTTGTTGGAACTAAGGTGAAATATTGCAGCAAGAAAGATGGAGAAAAGTGTTGGAGCGATCACGACAACCATGATTGACACTGAACTACACTGAGAATGATCCTTTTGCAAACCATTGGTTGAAATCATGATTTGCACACTGTCATGGAATGGAAAGGATGGAGACGAATTTCTGTGAGCAGCCAAGTTTGAGGAGGGTGTTCTCCAGTCTAACACTAGTTGTACACATTCCACCGACTATATTCAAGGAGGGAACTTATTTAAGTGCATCAACTGCCAACTACAATGTTCTCAAATTGTTGACTTTCGAACAAAAGTAACCATATAATCCAAAATGAAGTGTTAACCATACTGAAATTAAAATAACAAAATGCTCTACTAGCTTGGATTTTTTTCTGGTAAATACCAACAGTTCTGAATGGAACTGTTGGTATTTAGTCATTTAAATTGAAACAAATTCAAGACTTCCATGCATGTGTAATGAAGATATGTGTAGATTTCAACTTACTTAAGAAAAGCAGGTGCAACATCTATCAAGGCACTCCACCGTTGGAATCCAGAGTTGGTTTTTAATCTTACTAAGATTCCCGGGAGTTACACTGAGGAATTGGCTCTTGGATACTGGTGTAGGATCCTTCACCCTTACTGATTTCAGTGGGGTTTATAGCATTATGAAAAAGAAAGCTAAGGTGATGGTAGGTTGCCTTATGTTTTTAGTCACGTAAGTTTAGTTTGGGTGCAAATTTCCCATATGTGGTGCCCATGTCAATAAGATATGGGCCATTATATTATTTTTATATTAAAGCACAGAAACATCTCAGTTTCATTAATTAATCTTTCAAATGGCTTAATCCGAGCAGAAATCATCGTGATCAATTCATCAACCTGTGATGGAGATTTTGTCAAGATAGCCACATACACTTGACCTGATATTGTTCACTGCACAACAAGTAAGGAAGAGCTTATTCTCAACACAGTGTGAGGTGTATTACCGTATGGTAACTGTGCGTTAAGATCATAAATGTGCGTTAAGATCATAACTCCATGCTGACTATTTGTTTGTGTGTGAATAAACCACATCAATTTCTCAAGACACACCATTGCCTATCAGTTAAGTTGATCATGTACTGTCAACAGTAGTTCTAAGCTGTGGTGCAAGATTCAATCTCTACTTTATGCTGAACTACATGACAGTGAGCTGCACAATTGGCCTCAGTGTCCACAGGCTCAAGAGTATCTAGGCATCTGGTTCTGATTATTACCCAACTATCTCCACTTGCATAGACTATGGATGAGTATATGGTCAGTACAACTGTGATGAACCCAGGATCCCCAAAAGAAACATAATCAATCATTGTCCAGGTATGGTCATGTACACATTGGGCTGAAACATACTCACCTCTGGCCAGCAGGCAGCAGTAAAAGTAACATAAAATTCATACTGGTATGGTCATGTAAACTCCTTACCTTTGCAGTTGTATCAGAAATAATATCAGTCACTTTCTTATCACTGCATCATACTTGCCTGTGTTGGCTTACTTTCACTTCTGCTGGCACAGACCAATATGATATAGCCACACACAAGTAACATTCTCTGTTAGTGCAGAAGCTAGAAAGGAGCTGGAACCAGATACCAGGGCTGAGAATGGATATACTGAGCTGAAGGCTGGATACAAAACATTTGGTTCATCAGCATATTGAATGTGTCGCTGACCTTGATTTAAAAAGATAAGTGGTTTGATTTTCCTCATTTTGCTTTATCCTCACATTTTCAATTAATTTTTCGTAGTTTGCTATTTTTAAGGATATGTTTTGTTTTTATGAAAGAATGTTCAGTTTGTAGTTATTTAAATCCATTTGAACTGCTTTTAAATGTCTCCAAATATCAGCGACATCTAAAACAATTCACTCTCCATCAGGACTTTCCAGGAGCAGTGCCTTGAGAAGCTCCTGAGGCCACTGTAGGTGAGCTCAGCCGGAACCACAGAGCTACAAGTTCTAGAGTCTGGGGCCAGGCAGAGGTGATGGTCTGGATCAAGCATGCTCCAAACAGATAGCCAGATCAATGATACCCATGAGAAATGTCTTACCATGAATTGCCACCTTGAGGAAAAATAGAGCAAGACAAGAAAATCTACTGGCAAAATTAAATAAAAGGAGAAAATGTAAAAAGCTTTAACCAATCCATGTTTTCATTTTCAGATAACAGTAAATACTTTTTTTTCTATATTTTTATTTTCTTAACAGACTTCTATTCTCAGAAGACTGTTTCTTAGTACCATGTCACTGTAAAAAGTAATAGAACAATGAATCACACAAGTTCATTTTTCTAGCTCTTATTCATTGTTCCTTAAATAATTTTCATTCAAATAATAACATGTTAGAATTGTTGTAGTTACTCATACTACCTGCCAGTACATTTTCAAATCAGTGTTCTTGTAGTTTTATAAAGACGATCTATACACAATGAAACATATGCAGCCTTCAGCCAGCTTTGAAGTGTAGAGCAGAAGCATAGGCTATACAGGGCAGGTCATAAAGATTTCACCACATTAATTTGAGAAAAAAAACTGAAAAGCAACAAATTACTGGTTCAAGCTTAATCTGGTTTTATGATCCATTCTAATACTAAATAGGGGCAGTTTTCAATTCAACATAATTCATCTCAAACTTCTTTTACAAATATGTTTATGACAACCTATCAGTTAGCAAATATAAACAAGTTTCAAGACCAATAATAAAACAAAAAAAGTATCTGAAATACTCAGCAGGACAGGCAGCATATGGGGAGGGAGAAAGGTTTCAGGATGATGACATCTCATCAGAGATCCTATGATATTTTGCTAATTACCAATTATTTGTAATTACCAATTACAATTAGTCTATGCCTCTTATCTTTTTTAGCCAGTCACAGACCTGAAGAGGGAATTATCCATCTGGTTGGAGTACAAGATAATCAAAATTTCTAATTTTACTAATATTTATATTTTCCAATTTGTATTCTTGTCTATATTCAGACATACAATTTTCAATACATCTTCATAAATATATATTTTACATGGTAACAATGATTTTTACAATTGTGTTCAAAGGAATTGTTCAGCTGCAACCTCACCTTAAGTGAATAATATTGCATTAAATTTCACAAAGTGGAATCAACCAACATATAACGCCACTGAATAAAATTTCAAAGACTTAATATAATCTTTATTTCAGTGTAATACAGTGAACAAATTATATACCTATTGAGAAATTGGGGTGGATTTATCTACAGCAAATGACATTGTGATTCCATACACCAAGCCAGCAATTGTAAACTGTCATATTCTGTCAGGAAAACCATGTTGAATGAATCTTCAAGATATTTAATACTTGGGAAATTGTAAAGACATTTGTGTTTTATAATGGCACATGTGTGTTTCAGTTTTAATAACAATATCTTTTTAAAAATGTCCAATTAATGTATAAGTTACTGTCATAACAATTTCATTCATTGGCATAAATAAGATCTAATAACTAAAAAATACTCTGGTATATGAATATTACATATAAATGAAAACACTAACCCCAATATGATATTGATTCAAATCTGTTGAAATCATCTACTTTCCATTTACACAATTACAAATGTCTGACAGGTTCCCATGCATAACTCAGACTAGACCAGTGGTTCCTGAAGTGAGAAAGTAATTTCTGTGCAGTTCCCATATTAGCAAACCAAACTCTGATGATTCATTTTGCCAGGAAGCAAAACTGGAAGTGACAGGTTTTATTTTGTGGTAGAAGAGCAGCAGGTGAATTCACATCACTCATACAACTATAAATTCAGCACTAAAGACAAAATCACCACAATGTCTTGTTACAGATAGGGTGCTTGTCTCAAACAATAGCTATAATAACATGTATCCAACATAGTCCTGCAATAATCCGTCTGAATAATTCGTTCTTTGTGGTTTTGTGTCATTAACTGCATGCGTTTTGTGTTTTAATGGTTTCTTTAATCCTTGTGTATGTGGGTTATTACTTCTCCAGAAACTGCATCTTTCACACTGTTATCATTCTAAATTAAAAACTGCACTTTTCTCCTGCTGATTAACCATCATTGTTTATGCATAATAGGTCTCAAATGGCAATTATTCTGTAACTGTTTTCTCTAATATAGCTGTATACGATGGATATTACTCTAACAGCAGTAGCAAGCAGTGGTGAAATACGTCAGCTACAATTAAAGAACAGAAGTCCTTAAATAAAAGATTTTTAACTAAGTCATGATGGTAGTTCAATGTATCCCTTTAAGTGACAGGCTAACTTTACTTGGAGTATGGTAAAAAGGAAATACTTCCCACTCATGTATGTCTTCCATTTGAGAGAACACTTAATCAATTCACCCAAAATGGAAAGAGGTATAGACATTTTAACTTAAAATAATTAAGCACCGTTGGTTTAATGAAAAGCCAACATCCATGGAAAACCAAGTTAGCAATAACCTTACTTCAATTTAGAAGATGCAGAATTTTAGACGCCTTTATCATTGCCCTGCAGATGGCTGTTACATTTTCTCTCAAATTGATAGGAGACATGAAGAGCAGAAGTGAGGATGAATCAAGCTGAAACACTCTTCTGCTCATTCTCACAACTGATAATACAGTTGTCTTGGCAGAGGCAAGCCTCAACTGGCTGCTTGTGCCCTTCCCCAAAGAATCTTGTAATACAGAAACATCTAAAACAAAGGAAAAAAAGAGAAGCAAACCAGAGAACAGGCCCAACAAAATAAAGGGGAATTTTGTATTTGAACAAGAAAAAGATAAGCTATTTCTTCCTAAAATGGACTAGACAACTAAGAATATCCAGTAAATGTGAACAATATAGCAAAATATTTCTCTGCAAACCTAATTTTGTGGGTATTTCAAGGCATTATTCTTATGAAAACAGGCAGATAATTAATCCTCGACTATTAGGAAGTAAAAGTGGTGTTTCAGTTAAAATTAGTTCAGAAAATGTAATCTCTGTAATCTAATATAACTTTTATCACTCAAGATCCACTGCAGAATTTGAGTGCATATTCCAGGTTCAGATTCCAGTGCCAAACTATGAAAACCCAAATTGTCACAGGTACCATCCTTCAGGAAGGGGTATTAAACCAAGGCATAGTAAATCTGTTCCATTAGTTCTAGTAAGCATTCAAGATTTTATGAGTTGTTCTAATGTTCCCTTTCAGCCAGCAGCACAAAAACAGATTAATGCGACATTCATCTCATTGCTGTTTAGATTATCTGTTAAAAGCAGTTGTCATTTTTTCATATGTAACAGACATTGAATATAAACCACTCTCAGCCATTTCTGCAAGATATAAGATATCTTTATTAGTCACATGTACATCGAAGCACACAGTGAAATACATCTTTTGCATAGAGTGTTCTGGGGGCAGCCCGCAAGTGTCGCCACGCTTCCGGTGCCAACATAGCATGCCCACAACTTCCTAACCTGTACGTCTTTGGAATGTGGGAGGAAACCGGAGCACCCGGAGGAAACCCACACAGTCACAGGGAGAACGTACAGACTCCTTAAAGACAGTGGCTGGAATTGAACCCAGGTCGCTGGTGCTGTAATAGTGTTATTGCTAACCGCTACACTACGGTGCCTGCCCCTACACTGCAATGCCTGCTGTTAGAGGAGAACCTGATTTTCATTATCCTCATTCCTTTCAATGTTTCATTTTACAAACTTCCAAATAATAAAATAATAAATAAGGAATCATTTGACATTATACTTGAACGATAATGGAGATGCATTGAAAGATAAATGACTGCGTGTCATTTTAGTAACTAACTCACAAATGCCCGGAATTATGGCTCAGAGTTACAAAGACTTTATGCTTTCTGAGTTCCACTGTCCAGAACTATAATTCATCCAAAGTTTGGTCTCACATCCTGTCCTACACCCTTCTCTTCAGCAATTTCCATCAATTCCTCACCTGTCCTTTTTCTTCATGCATTCCAACTCTGCCTCATTTGCAACCCTCTCCTGGCCCTACCCCACTATCTATCTATCTCTAACTCTGAACTCTGGACTGCTTTGATTTACTCTCTTCCTAGTCTACCTATGGTATCATCAGCAGCAGCCATCACACAGTGCTTTTCGTAAACCTGAAGACTTCTCTCTTCTAAAGCCTACTCAAAGCCAAACTCTTTGACCATAGCTTTGATCAAGTTCATTCTTTGACTTTTTTTGGAGTCCATTTTCACTAAATTACTATATTAAACCTGCTATAAAACTACAAATGTGACTATAATATCATATTCATATCTTTCTTGTTAATTTTTCACTCATTTAAGTGGCAAAGGTGAGGTATAAAGATTTTTGTACTTCAGATATTGTGCGCTTATATTAAATACAGCACAGCATGTGTCCCCAACAACATATCGCAGCACTAAACATTTTCTGCTGTAGTAGTATTAATTACTTTTAATTTCCACATCTGATATTTTTGTGGTTGCCTTGATGGAGATTACCATTTTATTAACTAACATGTGCTGGACTGACAATTCAAGCACATTTCTACGGAACTCTCTCAACCCATAGAAAAGTAAGACTTCGCACCTCATCAGCCTGTGCTGGATTCTAAGCCAGGTCCTGCCAATGCAAAGATATTATGCTTACTTTTTCTGGAACTTGTATTTAATTAAACTAGGGTTTAATTTGCAGTGGCTGGTTCCTTAATGCTTTGGTAATTCAATCAATCAATCAATCAATCAATAATGGTTGGAACACCAGGATTACCGCCATGCAGTAAAAGAAAAGAAGCTGTGTTTGAGATGACTATTAAACAGCAGCATTCAAATTTGTTACAGATAGCCATGACTTCAATATGTGAGAGGTGATTATATAAAAGCAAATCTTTGAGTAAAAGCTTGTGAACAATATAATGAAACATATCCATTGCCAGGTACCCAAGGTTAATGCGGAACTTATGTAACCCAAGTGGTATATTGTGTTAAGTATAATATAAACACACAGTGAGTTGTTACTTATTATCTCAGTGTGATTCACTTTTTATAACATAGGTATCTTCTAACTGTGATTTTAAAAATATATTAAAATATTCCTGATGAACAAATTTCCTTATATATTTTCAAAACCCTCAGTAAATTTATATATGGCTTTTCTTCCCAAACCCTTCTCACTAAAATAAAATTGGAAAACACATTTCAGGATTGCCATTTCTTTTAAAACCATGAATTGCTACCATGTTTTCAATTATGTCTATCCACTTACAAAGGAATGCAATACAGACTGAATGGTTATTTTTAAATATACTTCCAAAACAATTAATTATTTTTTTTCATTTGTAAATAGTTATATTTCATTGTTGTGTTTCCTGCACCAAGCACAATGTACAGAATAGTTTTCCATAAATTTGCCATTTATGTTCACGGTTATGCACATTGTTTTCCACTCATATTAAGTGGGTGAGCACCATATGGTATCAAGCATTCATCAATATTTTAAACATCAGAGGTTGTAGACTGTGCTTTATTTTATCACAATATCTAGTGTGCTAACTGGATTTGTTCTATAATGGCATCAAGCGCCGATTGATCATGGGCATTGATCATACCTACATAATTTCTCATTATTAACAACAGCCTCACATAGGTGGTCAGTGAGCTGACAAGAGTCTGATTGTTTTTGTGATTGAAAGATAAAGCAAGTGTATTTATATATTATAGTATAAGCTAACTGATTATTAGGTGAACAGCTAATATACATCTGATTGTCCCTTGATGTTGAAACTGTGTAATCTTTAATTTGGATTCAAAAATAAGAGTCCAGACTTCATTCCACTCTGCCACACATCACAGGTCATCAATTATGCTATATGTGGCATTCATCATTTTTATTCTCTTCTACAGTTATAGAACACTATGTCCAGCTAATCCCCATTGCCTTTTTCAATTAAGCTACTACAAGACATTTTAATACAATCAACCACAATGATGTACCATTAAAATTCTTGTTCCATGACAATGTTGTGCCATTCAGTGCCCCCATTTTGCTACCATTCCCAAACCCTTTAAATATAAATTCTATTAATAGTGTGACATGCCTTATTACATCGAGAGGTATGACAGAGAAAATACATACAGGGAGATCAGCAAATAAAGATTAGACAAACATGGTACAGGGATCTACGTGGTAATTAATGGGGGAAATGGCCACCTTTCATATACAATGGGTTCTAAATTAACAAGTTCTGCAAGAATTTCTTCTAATGCTTAGATGGTTAGATTCTCAGGTGTATGGAAGGGGTGGGCAGCCAGGTAAAGGATCGATTACACGGTAATGACCTATCATATTGATGTTTCCGTTGATAGTATTTTTCACCGGGATAATCCCATTTTTTGGTCATCTTAATTTATTCTGGCTCTCCCTTCACTTGCCCATACAATTTCAAACTTGTGAGGGATGTGGGGGATCTGTAATCCATTGGAAGGTCGAGCTACTGTTCGTCCAAAAGGGAGGTACCAGGAATCTGAATTAAGGACAGAAAATGCCGGAACTACTCAGCAGGTCAGAGAGCATTTGTGGAGAGACGGAGTCAATGTAGGTCGGATGAAGTTTCATCGGATCTGATAAAGATCTTCTGCCTGAAACGTTGCCTTTGGTTCTCCTTCCACAGAAGCTGCCTGGTCTGCTGAGTTTTATTATCGCCGAGCTGTCGGTGCCGGTAGGAACACATTCCATGACTGTCTTGACCAAGCTATGATTTTGTCTGGGTGAGCGGCAGTTTAATTCCGCGGGCAACGCATGATCGGGGTGAAAACAACAGCAACAAAATCCAAGCAACCCCCACCTAATTTCTCTAAATAGCCTCATTTTAGAAAATGGTCGCTGTAAGTGGAAGTGTTTGCATCTGGATGAGTGCAAGGAACTGCGAGCCAAGAGCGTTAATCAAGGGCCCTTCCGAAACGCCAGTGCTGTGTTGGGCTGGACTCCCCGGCTCTCTGCGGCAGTCTGTTAGTTCGCCCTTTGCTGCCTGTTCCCATCCCCTCTCGAGTGTCCCAGCTAACAGTAGCTCAGGGATATTGCCCAGGGAACCGCATCCGTCCATTAATGTCGCCAGTTGCTTGTTAGGCTCCAATCCTTCCAACACCGCCTCTTCACTCTGATTTTTTTTGGTCTTGTCATCCTGCCGTTCGGGTGATTTCTTGCCTCCTAGTAGGTAGTCATGGCGCTTTAGTGCCCGGTATAGTCGAGCACCTGACAAGAGAAAGGGACGATCTCTCTGAAACTGTTCTGGTGCATACCTCTTATTGCACCAACTCATTGATGTTCAGAGAGGGGTGATGGCAGTCTGGGAAAAGTTCAGGGAAACAAGCCGCAAATCTAACCTGGGTCCATGGCCTTGGAATCATGCTATGCATAAGGAGCCCATTGGTGCATCCTTCCGATTTTGCCCATGCATCTGGCTGCAGTTATAACTCAGATTATAGTTGTGGTTCCGTTTGTGAATGGGACGCAGACTGTGAGTACGGTTGCTCTCTGCCTCTTGCAGTGTGTGGTTATGTTCCTGATGTCGCTGCTGGCTGCCCTTATGGTTCAGGCTGTGTCACTGTACTGCCTGTTGCTTCGATCGACTTTGGCTTTTGTGCTTGTTGTAATTCACGGTGTTATCTGCTTTTGATCCAGGCTGCGATTATCATTGGCTGCTGTCGAAAGCACTGTCAAGTGCTGTCTCTGAAGGGTTGGTTGCGGATGCGATGCCGCTGTCCTGAGTGCTGAAAATAGAATCGGCACTCTTACTCCTGTAGCAGAGTAATCAGTTCACCGGCACATCGGGAGGTGTGCAGGGCACTCCCGTCCTCATCGGTATAAAGACACCGGGCCAAAGCCCGGGTTCTCTGCTGTCTTACGTAGTCCTCCCTCCCAAAGTAGTGGCACGATGGGCACAGAAATCAGATCGGCAATCTGCTGGTAAACTTAATTGTTGAAAACACATCGACTTTTAATATTTGTGAAACCAAATCCGAGTCCTTTTTTTTACCTAGAGTAAGATTGTCTTCGCTGGTCTCGCTCGAAGAAGCGTAGCCCTTCGAAGCGCGGCATGTAATGTTAATAGGAGCTTTTACTAAATCAGAAATAAATATTTTCTGCGCAATTCGTACGGGTGTCTTTGACGTATATTGGAGGAATGTATAGGATAGGGTGGGGAATGAAGGGAGATGGTGACTGCGACTTTGACCAGAGCTACTAAAATACATGTTACAATTATAAAGCTTTCTGTGGAGCATTGATGGTGTGAAGGTTACTGTCATGTAGGGTATGTTAATACTTAACTGGCTTGATCGATTCTCAGCAGAAACATCGTATACGAGGGCAATAGACCAGCCTTAAAGTGTAACGTCTAATCGCACGACTTTATTTTCTCAATGCACTGGCCGGTGTAGTTGGATTCTCTACCTAACTCGCCGCACCACCCCCCCCCCCCCCCCCCCCACTCCCCGCACCGCCCCCCCTCCAGTGAAAAGGAGAAGTGGTTACGCGGCATCACCATCCCGCCCCCATTAACAATAGAAAAATCCATATCAAATGTGGGATATGGCAACTTGGCGAATATTTTTTTCTGACTGTTAGAAGGCAATAGGGGGTAATGGTGCATTTCAAATGCGGTGGCTGGAATACTTCAAGTCAAAGCGCGTTGCCATAGCGCTGCTACATTGAAGATGTGGCCTGCCTTTTAAACAGCGCTTGCTGAAACCGCTGTCTCTCTCTCTCTCGCTCTTGACAAGTACCTGTTCATACGGGAGTGATGCAAGCTCGCTGCAAATCTCGGTCTGTCTGCTTTCAAAACGCCAGAGTGGATCGTTACAAAATTAAAATGGATCTGGGATGTAACCTGACAGGGTGTTTCTTTTTCCCAACGGGAAGCCTGCGTGGTTTTTTTTCTTACCGTCTGGGTGGTAATCACAAATATTAACAAGAGGTGTGTGGATACGGTAGAAACAGATCGGCGTGCATCAACATAGAATTAGATCCAATCAACTTTCAGTCCTGACACCGTTGGGTGGAAGGACTCTAACCTAAAGGGTGGGCGCCCGCCGTGTTAATGAGGGGGACGCCGCTTCAGAAGGACCAGGAAATATAGTCAGGGAAAAGTGAAAGACCTTGTAGTTTTGTACTTTGATCCTGCTGTTGTCTGCTTGGATGTCGGACACCACACTACAAGGGCATTACACGCGCATTATAACATCCGCCATGCTAGTAGTTAAAGCGTAATTCTTTCTATCCAAGCGGATATAATAAACGTCATTTCTAAGCCGAGGGCAATCTAAATAAATGTTCCAGTGTTGTTCTAGACCTCATTGAAACGCCATAATCGAGCTGTTGGGGATAAGTTCTGGCGATGTAACCATTACCAACATCGTGGATCCTTCGGATAAATTACGAAGGAATTGCATCAACTTCCAGCCGTTATTTTACAAATACCGTAGCAGCTCAAGCGCCGGTTAATGCACATATTCTCACCTACAGCAACCATCTGTTGGCTGTAACTTGCTTTATGCGCTCTTCGATGCATAGTATTTGTGAGAAAGTAGCTGTGCGTGTCGTGAGAGGGTGATTATGATATAATTTTATTGGGAGACCAGAGTATATGAAAACTGTATACACTCCGTCTTGCCCACCCTCTCCCCAACCACCATTATTAACAAAAAAAAGGTCGCTGAGGGTGTTAAAAGATGGGTTAATGATGTCATTCTGTTGAGCGGATCGCTCTTGATAGCGTTGACAACTGTTCAGATCAACCGGTGACTACATGGAAATTATCAATACCCTACAATTGTGAACCCAGTAGACCGAATCAATAATAAGCAAGCTGGTGTGGTGATTATTATCAAGAGAGTGCTCAAACACATTTGCGCTTTCATTCCGGGAACTTGTTGCGTCCGGAGCCGGTTATATATTCTTCAAGTTCGATACGCCCCTTCTCCACAACCCCCCTCTCCATATCGCCTTGCAAACAGTAGCGCCTTGTACTTCAAAGTAAAAATCCAATATTTACACTCACACATGCTAGAATTTAATGGCAGACTTTGTTTACTCTCTCTCTCTCTCTCTCCCTCTCGGTTAATTGATCAAATCTGCCTCGGTAAGGCGTCTGATTCTCAAATTATTTGCAAACAGAAAGCGCTAATTGATTAACAGTTGTCTTCGCGCATTCGTCTGGTGGGTTTTAATTGTCTCCGGCACTCCACATAGAACTTCGCCTGCCTGTCCTTGTAATTAATTACAGCTGTTAATATTCACACTCAAATACTTTATTAAGACTTCATGCTCTTTGCACTTACTATTCAGATCCATTTAGGAATCTCCTAAGTGTGGGCATTTTATTTCTGTGTTACAAGTTGAGATGAACGCACTTCTATTGCCGATACTGTCAGCTTTAAGCCTCGCCTGCTCGTCAGAAACAGTCGATTTATAATTTTGGGCAGAATCTCCCGTTTTGGGAACAGATGCTTGTGCGAAACAGTTTGACTTAAGTGCTCGAGTATAATCAACTATGGGTGATGAGACACCGGGTAGTTCTCCATCAAAGACATCATTCACTCTTTTCACATTGAGGACGCCAGTGTCCTGTCCCGCACAAGACAAGGAAATAAAAGCCCATTTCTGTATTGACCGATAGTACCGGAATATTAACTTCATGCGGAATTGGATAATCTTCCGAGCAGTTTATAGCCCTCAATGTATATTTTCTTTTTTTAAAAAAAAGTAATATATTGGACCACGGAGTATTAGAGATTGCAAGGTTAACAAAGTCAGTCCCGCCAGACAGCTCATCCTCAGGAGCGAGCAGAAGCCGAGCTGAGCGAGTCTGTCAGAGAACTGCAGCAAACAGACCAGACCATCTTAATCTTCTAAACGGAATAGGACATTTACCGGGGGTCAACTACGGAACCTGCAGCCTGCCCGCACCGATCGCCCGCAAGTTCAGCAACCTGCATTTGCAAATCACATAGGATAAAATCAAGAAAAAAAAACAAAAATCTTACCAAATCTTAAAACGTGCGGCATTCCCTGCGAATACCCCATCCCCAAGAGGCACAGGAAAAGTCTAATCGAATACTCAAAGACCAGACTGTTTAGAAGCGGAGAGATAATCTTCATGATTTTTGTATGTATATCAATTCCAGGGCGTGTTTCCCCTCTTTGTGTTATCAATATCAAGTTCCACTGCAGGGTTGGATTGACGGCGAGCAAGAGCGGTCGATGGCCCACTGAAAAGATCACGACATGGTCACAGAGAGGCAGCGCGACTGGAGACAGCATATGCTTCCCAAACCATTAGCAATCCCCGCATGTTCTTCATTCATTCACTGCGCAGAGAGGCACTCTTCCGCTGCAAGGAATGGTGGGGCATCCATGTTTTCAGACTCCCAGATTCTTGAAGAAATCCATCCACAAGTCCAGATCGGTGACGCTGAAAGGAGGGGAGGGGAGGGCGTGGGGTGGATGAGTGGAGGGGGGTGGGGGCGGGAGGAGGAGAGACGAGAGATGGGTACAAAGATCCAATGATAAGAATCAATATCGCACGCATTCAGACGCCAGATCAATCAATTGTTTTTTTTAAAAAGGACATCTAGAAAAATAAGCGAGCGCCCCGCTGCACTGCTGCACACACAACGCTCGTCTGACGTGAAGCTTTGCATTAGGATGTGAGCGGGAGTGGGAGAGCGGTGCAGATGCCTGGCTGCCCTACCGCTGCTGCTCCCCGGCATCCACATCAGGCCCTCTGTTTGATCCTCCCGGGGTTATTAAAACCCTTTCCCGTCGGTGAGCAGACAGGATTCTCCCAGAGCCTGTGTGTCTCTCATGCACTCGCCGCAAGAAATGTCCCGGGTGTCAGTGTTGAGGCCGGGATAGGTGAAGTCAACTCAGCCATGAAACCGCCACGGATCAGCTGCCAGCACCCTTCGGTCTGTGTATGTATCCGGGTAGGGGATGGCGAGGGAGAGAAGGAATGAAGCGGTGTCTACAAGGGACGGCACCTGTTCCATTTGTGCTCCAATCATGCATTTCGTCCCCCCCCCCCCCCCCCCCCCCACACACACACACACGGGTTTTACTTTAAGGAAGTCGTGGCGGTAGTTTTATACGGGGCACAGTCATTGAACCAGTAAAATATTCTGAAATAACCTTTGGCATAAGAACTATTATACGCAGCACTGTTCCCCGGAGATTATGCACTAAACTGCGACTCGGAACGCGGAATGTGGTGTTTGGGGTGTGAGTGTGCGTTTGTTGGGGGAGGGCAGTGACGAAACTGGCAAAAACTGTTGCATTTCGACGGAAAGGCCAGTCAACCAAATACTCGTCGCTTCTCGGTACCAGACCCTCACTACATCTGAGATCATCTGACATAAAACTGGAGGTGTCCCATTCAACTCCCGGCTCGTCCACGTCTAGCCTGACCCACAAGGTGGAACGAGTAGCCACCTTGTCTCAGAAAAGATGGCAGAAGTAATTGTATCTCTAAATTACAAAATCTTTGCCAATTTAGGTTATTACGAGTCCCAGCAACTGGAATGAACTGGTTTCTCAAAGCACGGTGATCGATAGCAAGCCTTTAAATCCTTTAAAATGCACTGAACAGTTTATTAGCTTGGAAGTTAGTTACCAACCAGAATACAGTCCGGGATGGTTGGACTAGCAGAGGAGGTCGTGGCAGTAACTGTCTTGCCGGTTTAACACTTTATGATGTAGTCATTGAAACGCAGAAGCACATTCGGAGGTTGTGGAGTACGCTGGAAGACCGCAGGAAAACATATCAGCCTCTGTTGCAGGAGAGCTGCGAGCGACGCGCCGAGCGCTAAACTAAGGATTCCAGCGACCTCGTCTGGCCATTCCATTATCTACACGCCGTGGTCCCGGGATAAGGTTTGGAAGGAACCACATCAAAGCTGGCGTGTAAATGTCACTCACTCATCCCTAACACCCGAACCAATATATAAAGCGCGACTTTATCTTGGAGATATTGGCGCCCACTGTGTTAAAAGGTCGATTTGAAAGCTGATATCCCAAAAAAAGATACAAAAAAATATTATTATATTTGCAAGTTAAAAACCTGCCAAATCATTGCATTCATCCTTTCCTTGGCTCGGACTGTCACCGATGGGAGTAACGTAGAATATGGGAAAACGGGTCAGCCTGTAGCCGGTGGAACAGTTGCCGCAGAAATTGCACCAATTTACCAGTAGCCAGTCCGCCAATACCGCACACAGCTCTTGAGAAAGCTCCCGTTTTGAAGCGCCGGAACCTACCTATGAAAAGTGTGTATACTCTTGCATTGAAAAATCGGTTCAAGCTCGGGACCTCAGCAAAGCACACGAAAGGAGTCGGCAAACTCTGGTAGTGAGTGCGCGGACTGCGCGGGGAGAGCTGGTGGTCGGATCGATCTACGTGCGAGCCGATGAGTTGCTCGGGTGGCGATGCTAATCTACAATGACGTGAGTGAGGGGGAGCACAACACGGAGAAATGAACTCCGGCCAAATGCGCCATCCCGGTGACTCCGTGCAGTAGCTGGGTGTCGGGGGAGACCGGCGCTGGGTTCTTGCCTCAAAACATCAATTAGCCGAGCGCTTTGCCCAGTTGCCCTTCACCTGTTCATTCGCCTCACGGACGGGCGGCTTCATTCACACATTGTTAGGGATGCCTCTCCTCTTGCCACCTGCTGTACCCCCAAAAGTGGCTCTGGTCGACTTCGTCCTCAGAATCAAACCCCTTCTATCAAATCAAACCACCCGTAGTTGCGTGTACCTGAGAGCAGGTGATACGTGTGGTAATCGGGCGCTCCGCTCCTAAAAGTGGGAGGCGATGGAACTAATAAAAAAAGGGGAAATTAATACTCACAATTGTCAGGAACCCTGTACCCAGCGTTACAGTCTCCCAAACCATGCAGGGGGACGTTGGAAGAGAGAGTGGCTGCCTGGTTTTCCCCAATGAGATATCGCGCCGCCCAAGTCACAAGCGTCCCTGGACTTCATTTAAGGCAGAAAAGTCTGCTATCCATATACTACTGCGCCCGCCTCTCGTGCGTCCACATGCAGAACTGACGAAGAATGGGCCCTTCCTTATCATTCAGGCCGACACCCGAGCCAAGGATGGCTGGGTGACTGCCCAGCGCCACTAAAGGGGCGCGTTCTGTTGAGCCTTACAATCAGTGAACTAGCCGCCAACCAAGGAGACAGAGCGCCCTTATGTTAACTGCACAATGTGAACGCTTCATGCGCATTGTTCAACGCGGGCGAGATGGCTTCCCGGAAAACCATTTTATTATCCTGGCCTGCAGTCCAATAAACAAAACGCGATCTATCTGCTGGATCTATTCAGTGGCTAATCGGGGCGGCTCTGATGCAGCCAATCATTTTGAAACTTATAATCAATCCATCCAACCACCTTTTGCACAGATCCTCTTAAAATTGGATTGCTAGGTACAGTCCCAGCAAGGTTAATCGCGACGTAAAGGCATATTTGTTTTATTTCACAAAAGACTTGAAATATAAATACCTTACTTCGTTAATGCCTCGGGTTTTGGGTGCCTTAGCAGCTGGTTCAATAGCGCCCTAAATGGTGCTAAACGCACTCGTTTCCTTCTTGCCTCGGGTTTTAAACCTCAGGTTGTTTTCTCTTTACATTTTCTCTTTGGGTACTTTGAATACGCGGCGTGCAGTTCCGCTGTAGGATGAATTATCTTTAATTCCCACAAAGTGAGCGGAGCCTCGGCGGCGCCTTGGCACACTCGCGCGTGTGGATTTGCGGGCTCGCAGTGACTGCTTTCAGTCCTCCCCGTCACATGTTGTGTGTGGGAGGGGTGTGTGTGTGTGTCTATATCCTGGGCATGGAATCACAAACATTGCTCCCATAATATTCCCAATAAACGAATGAAGTGATGAGTTCAAGCCAAACGCACCAAATTCCCTTCAAACATTATGTTCGCCCAGTTTTCAGCCACGCTCAGCGCTGGAGACCTCCCCGCCCTACTACATCTGGAGATATTTTCTTTCTAAACAGATCGAATTAAGTTGTTGCAAAAGCCTCGTTTATCACTGTGTGATGTTTACATAATTTTTTTTGCGAACAGCGGATTACTGTAACCAGAAACAAAATTCGTGCCGCCTAATATCACGCCACCCCCTCCGCAGATCTGCTTGTTATGCGTTTATAAAATCGCACCGTGGACCCGGTCAAAAGCCACAACGTTGAAACAATCGGGTCACACACCCTGATGACGGTCCCTCTCTCGTGTCTCACCGGTGAGTGTGCCCGGGCTGCGGACCCTCCCGGCTGTGTAAACCAACATTTGGGCTCCTTCAGCGTTTCCAATCCTCCTGGATTATCCTGCGATTTCCAACAATTAATTTACCTCCTGCAAGATGAAGAAATCAACGCAGAACTCAGAGGCCACCAAGGCAATTCTGTGGGGTTTTAAGTTACTTCAACCCCCTCCTCCCATTCCCATATTTGTTAGCTATATATGAGAAAACAGACGGTGGGGGTGAGACCTAGACGGGCCCGGATAAGGAGGGCCATGTGGTTAAGGCTTTAGAATTGCAACCTACCAGGCAAGGGGAGTCTGGTGCCACGGAGGGGAAAGGGTTAATTTGGCGATTAATGATTCTGGGGGGTGATGGTCCAAGATCGGCGGCTTTCCGCGGTGGAGTGGGTTCAAGGTTCACAGTGGACGGCGGGGGGGGGGGGGGGGGTAAAGTTAAGGAAAAGTTGCATCGTCCCCCACTACTAATCGCCGCTCCCTTCCGCCACCCATCTCCACCCCTCAGCTCTCCCCCAACCGCCCATCTCCACCACTCAGCTCTTCCCCCCGCCCATCTCCACCCCTCAACTCCCCCCGCCCATCTCCACCCCTCAGCTCTCCCCCAACCGCCCATCTCCACCACTTAGCTCTTCCCCCCGCCCATCTCCACCCCTCAACTCCCCCCGCCCATCTCCACCCCTCAGCTCTCCCCCCCGCCCATCTCCACCCCTCAGCTCTCCCCCCGCCCTTCTCCACCCCTCAGCTCTCCCCCACCCGCCCATCTCAGCCCCACAGCTCTCACCCCACCCCTCAGCTCTTCCCCCCGCTCATTTCCACCCCTCAGCTCTTCACCCCCCGCTCATCTCCACCCCTCAGCTCTCCCCCGCCCATCTCCACCCCTCAGCTTTTCACCCCCACCCATCTCCACCCTCAGCTCTCCCCCGCCCATCTCCACCCCTCAGCTCTCCCCCCCGCCCATCTCCGCCCCTCAGCACTCCCCCCACCCGCCCATCTCCGCCCCAACCCTCCCCCTCAGCTCTCCCGCCCGCCCATCTCCACGCCTCAGCTCTCCTGCCTCTCCACCCCTCAGCTCACCCCCCACCCGCCCATCTCCACCCCTCAGCTCTTCCCCCACCTCTCCACCCCTCAGCTCCCCCCCCCCCGCCGATCTCCACCCCTCAGCTCCCTCCCCCCCCCCCGGCCAATCCCACCTCTCAGCTCCTCCGCCCATCTCCACCCCTCGGCTCTCACCCCCACCCCCCCATCACCCCCCCAACACCCCCCACCACCCCTCACCCCCAACACGCCCCCGCACCCCCCCACCACACCCCCCTCACCGTCACCCCCCCCACCACCACCACCGCCCCCCACCGTCCCCCCACCACACACCCCCTCACCGTCCCCCCTTCCCCAAAACCAGCGCGGTAAGGCGCCTTCGTTTCCATTAGCCGGGGACTGAAAAGGGCGGAGATGCGCCGGATCTAGTGACAAGACTGGACTGTTAAAAATCGTGTTAATTAATTGGCGCCTTGAGGAAAAGGCGGCACCGTGCCAGTGATACTGAGGACAAACACGGAGTTAGTTACCGCCTGGTCACCGGAGGGTGAACCTTCCCAGCGCTAAACTGCAGCAAGTCACACGGAACTAAGGCGGTTTTAAAACCCAATCCTGTTGTAAATCCCTCTTCGTTAAAAAAAATACATGCAATGAAAGGCGCTAATCAAAGACCAAAAAAGCGCCGTTCCAACGGAGATCCAGTAAAGGCGGAACCTTCGATACTTTATCACAGGCGGACCACGCTTTAAACCGAAATCATAGGAACAGCGAAAGCTCGACACTCCCGAGATCCAGTGCCAAGTACCGCTGGCGGACGTGTACACCCGCTCATATATTTCACCTCCTTCCAAATTACGGCGCTTACTTTTCCTAATAGAATTCTGCACCTTAGATTTCACACGTGTGTCGACATTTGTCGAATAGTTGTCGGATCGTTTACATTGAAGAGATGGTTCTGCAGTCAGATAGTTTGCTGATTCGGTCGCTTTGTATGTCTGTGTTTGTGATATTTATCTTTATATTTTAACCAAAAAAAGGTGAGTTCTGAATCCCATTGAACACACTTGCTGCTTACCTTATCCCAGATTTTAGCCAGGATGTGCAGCGGGACCAAGTGCTCAGCGCCCACGCTGCACTCAGCCGTGTTGCTGTCGCTGCCGCTGTGGCTGTGGGAGAGTCGCGCCGCCTAGCGGGGCAACTCATTCTTGACCGCGTCCAATATATCAACCAGAACAGAACCTCCTCGATCGTGCTGGGGAACCTAAATTTGAACTCTGACCTGGAACTCACTTGGGGCAAGTAAAAAGACGATGGTGCGCTGTTTCATATACAGGATTACGGGGAGGATCAAAATCTCATAGAACGACGAGATACTTCAGGGAATGCTGGAAACGTTTCAGTTTGATAAACATCGATACAATTGTCCAGAACTCTTCTGTCTGTAGTCAGGATGCATTTATTGCCCGACTTCGAGTCTCAACGACAGTGATAGTCTTGTGCACCTTTTTTCATAGATTCCCGGATTAAAATCACAAAGGTATAAAATAAGTATCAATGAGGGTGTTTTTTTGGTGGGTAAAACCATGAAAATTAGTTTCAGGATTAAATGCAACCTCAAACTCGACATGGCTAATGCATTGTTGTTATATGTTGATGCAGCATCGAGCTGTTTAATTTCTATGGATGTGTGGAAATGTAGCATCGTGCCTCTTCCTGTGATAAACATTCATCCCTGTGATAAACAGATATTAGCTGAATGCGGGAACAACATTAAATTCCAGTCCCAAGGACAGAGAGGCAGTTAGCATCCACGGGGTTGGGGGGGGGGGGGGGGTGCGGGAGGAACACTTCAAAACTTCAAAGAACTGTTCAGCCGTGACTGTCTTTAATGCGTGTGTCGTTGATACTATTCCCCCTACAAACCACCTGGTCCAACCTCGCCATCACCCTGGGCAACATGAAGTCAGAAAAGTCAAAAAATAAACTAAAAACAAGGCCTCTAGAGCAGAGAGTATCTAGGCTGAAGTCGAAAACTTGGCAAAGAAGAACTTCAGTCACAAATTCACAATCTCATCTCTCATATCTGGCAAGAGGGGAATATACTATACCAACAGAACTCAGAGATGTGTATTTGTGGCCACCTTCAAGAAAGGAAACAAATCTGATTGTGCTAACTGCAGAGGGGTCTTTCTGCTGTCCACTATGGGGAAAGTCATCACCAGGGTTCTCCTCAATTGCTTCTTCTCAGTCCTGAGTCACAGTGTGGACTCCATCCATCTTGAATCACTGTGGACATGTTCTTCACTTTGCATCAACTCCATGGGAAATGCAGGAAGCAGTATCAACCTTTAGACATGGCCAGTTATGACCTCATGGAAGCTTTTGATTCCATCAATTGAAAGGAATGTGGAGAATCCTTCACAAATATGGCTGCAAGACTTTGGATCTCACACCTGCTACCTGACATCCCACAAGCCATGATCTTAACCAATGGGTCTAGAACAAACCGAATCTCAATGCAGACTGGTATCAAGCAGGGCTTCATCACCTTATCATCAGTGATCAAGCTGCGGTATACAAATGATGTTTGCCTTTGCACACTTATGGACAGTGTGCTCCAAGTCATCATTGACTTATTAACAGAAGCATATGAAAGGATGAATTTTGCACAAAACATCTGCACAACAAACATCCTGTATCAGCCTGGCCCCATTGGACAATACCACCCTTCAACAATACAATCCCCAATGAGACCTAGGCAAAGGTAGTTCACTTTCATATCTTTGGAGCTACCTCCCAATAAAGGCAGGCATCAATGATGAAATTCGCCATCACATCCAATGTGTCACCACTGCCATTGGTCATCTGAGGAAATGAGTGTTTTGAAAACCAGTACCTCAAACCTGACACAAAGGTTTCCAGGCAGCAGTGAGCCATGCCCTCCTGCATACCTCTGAGTCATTGCCTGTAAACAGCAAGCACCTCAAAGTGCTGGAAAATTCTCCAAATACACTGGCAGGATAAGTGAACAACAGCATCCACTCACTGTACAACATCCCCAACAATGAGGTCCTAATTACACTCAGGTTGGCCATATCATTCACATGCCCAAGACCTATCTCCTGAAATGGATACCTCATTCCAAGCTCTGTGATGGTAACAGACTAGCAGTGGACAGAATGTTCTCAAAGCCTCCTTGAAAACATGTGATATCCCAGCTACATACAGGAATCCATTGCTCATGACTGCTCAAATGCAGGAGCATTCAGGATGACATTGAGAAAAGTATGCATTCATTGGGAATATACAAAGGTCTAGTACAAACAATTGAAGGAACCCACCACCTACCCGTTCCATCGAGCACCTCCTGCCCCACCTGTGACAGAATTTGCAGGGGCCAAATTGGCCTCTTCAGCCACCTCAAAACCAACAGAACTAGAGGGAGGAGTTATCTTCGATCCTGAGGAACTGTTCAAGAAGATGAAGATTCCAAAAAAGAATGTGTCTCCCACCCAACAACATAAGAATAAAGAGCAATGATCATTCCCATGAATTGTAAAAGATAAATTGAACATTTTCCAAAAAACATCCCAATAATGTTTATTACAACACTCCAATAAGAAATATTAGACCAGCTGCAACCCTGGTATCTGTACAACCATTGCAACTACAAACAAGGTGAATTGAAAGTTGCCTTAGAGTATATTATTGGTGATGAAACTCAATGCTTAAAAATAATGGGTTAATACCTTCAGTGCAATAACAGAGAGAGAGCAGCAACATGTGAAAAATATCGGCAAAATAATTTAAATAGCTAACATTTGTGAGATACCATCATTATAAGCCAGAGTTGATTCTGTCCTAGATTACATAGTTTATCATAAATAAGTCATTGTATAAAATGAATTACCCCATGTCCCATTACTACCAGAACTCTTTCACCAACATCAGCACACAAAAGCAAAATAGTGTAGATGTTGAAAATCTAAAATAACAGAAATGGTGAAGCACAAGTAAGGCAACATCTGTTGAAATCAAATTAATATTTCAGGTGAATGACTTTGCATCAGAGAATTCTGTCAATCCTCCTTGCCATTCATGGCTATTTGCCACAAATTACATTCTATTTCCTGATAAAAGGTCACCAACCTGAAACATTAACTCAAGTTCTCTTTCCACCACTTGATCTGCTGAGTATTTCCAGCGTTTTCTACTTTTATTTATTTTTGCTTCTGCTATGACTCCCTTAGGACCAGAGAGCATTGGATGCCTTGCTGAAGTGTCTGTTCACTTCTGTGCCCTCCTGCTAAGCATTAGCTGGCAGGGGGATGAAGGGAAGTGATGACATTTCATGAGGACCTCAAGTTATCCTCTCTCTTCAAATCAAATTTCAAGTCAAAATCTGACCAAATTCCCACACCATTATCAGGGGACACCAAAGTTAACTGTCATAACAATGCCAGCCTGTCTAAGGTCATCAGAAAGCACAAAGTAGGAGAGGGCACAGTGTTGCAACTAGTAGAGTTGCTACCTGCCGGGTTCATCCTGAGCTGCAGTGCTGTCTGTGTGCAGTTTGCACATTCTCCTCTGTAGGTTTCCTTTGGGTGCTCCAGTTTCTTCCCACGTCCCATAGTTTTGTGGGTTGGGAGATTAAGTGGACATTGTTAATAGTACCAGTGATTAGATGAGGGGTAGAATCTGGGGAAGGTTGTTGAGCATGTGGGGAGAATAAAATGGGATAGTGTAGGATTAGTGTAAATGGGTGCTTGATGGTTGGTGCTGACTTGGTGGGCTGAAGAGCCTGTTTCCATAATGTATGACTTATGAAAATTAGGCTGTATGTCCCGGCTACATTAAATAAATACAGCTAACTGATAGACTAAAGGTTTACTTAAACTGTATTTAATAACAAGGAGACACCCTGGATGAGATTTAAATGCAGATGATATTATGTAGTTATCCCAACCATTGGGTGCACATGTCAAACAAAGCCAATCCAATCCAATTTTTATCAATTCTAATGCAGAGATATCACATATTACTTAGGCAGGCAATCAGACATCCTTCACACAGCTGCAACTTCTTACACTCTATATTTCCTCAGGGTTAATTTGCTTTGTGCCTGATTAAATGGATCATGTGCAAATACTATAAATTGGGCATTTCTTTTTATAGACAGTCAACCAGAAGTTCCCATCCCAGCATATTCGTGATCTGAGCAGAACAGTTCTTGGCAAACCGGTCATGCATTTATCAAGATTAATCTTAATTGATTTTTTTTTGTGAACGTTTTTCTGAGTTAACCTGAAAAAAAGGGCTTACCAATAACTGAAAGAAAAACTACTTCAGGTCAGATTGCATTTATTACTTTCTAAAAGTCTAAAGACTAAATCCAATTAAATATGCCCTGCAGCCCAGAAGAAAGTAACAAAATCATATTAAAAGTCTCAACTGTAACAGTTAAAGAGATAACAGTCTTCTTCAGAATGAGGTTAATTGAAAACATGAAAGGGAATGTGTGTTAATTTTAACAAAAAAAAATTAGTCACGCATAAACATAAGGGCAAGACCCAGATGAATCTGGCAATGAAGTTTTTCTTCCTTTAGTACTGCTTCTCTGGTTCATGCATTCGTTCTAAATTGAATGAAAAAAAATTCCTATTAAGACTGTTAAGCCTAGATCAAGGCCAATCAGGAGATATTCATGTGTATTATTCTGTGGAGGCGGAAGGGAAAGAAGTTATATAAAAAAAAGTAAGGCAAAGCTCATACCAAGAGCATTATTTGAAGTCTCAGTACAATACTGAAACAAATGAATGGTGCAACAGCGTTTTCCAGTCTGATACTAATGATCAGCAAACATTGGACATCCTTTAGAGCAGCTGAAGTAGCAGGAATTGGCAGCCCATAAATAATAAGTGAGATAGGAGTTCACTTGTACCATGTACTGGATCTACCGTACCAGAATCAACAATTTTCGATTGATAGAGATAAAAACAGAAAGTGCTTTAAAACAGATAAAAACAGAAATAGCATGTCAGTTCTAATGAAGAGTATCTATTTCTCTCTCTGCAAAATACTATCTAACTGGCTCAGTTTTTACAGCACTTTGTTTTTATTTCAGATTACCAGCATCTGCAGTTTTATTTATTTTCAGGACCAGTGTAAAATGTAACCTCAGAGATGTATCCTTTGTCTATCCATCCCATTCCACATTCTCACCAACTTAAAACTAACTTTTTTTCTCTCTTTCCCAGTTCTGACATAGGGTCTTTGACCTGAAATTTTAACTGTTTCTTTTTCAACAGATGCTGCCTGACCAGCTGAGTGTTTTAAACATTTTGTTTTCTTTTTGTTTCAGATTTCCGACATCTGCGTTTTGTTTTTATTTTCAATTTAAAGTTCATCGATGAAACATTAACTCTTGTGCTGCAAGTCCTGCAGAAATGATTGTGTGCACTTGTACCAATGTGGACTGCACGACAAGTGACACTGAAGATCACCATAACTGAAGACCACCTCTCTGCACATGGCCCTTTGGAACACTGGTAGAGCACAATACAGAAGTTAGATATCTTGCCCAATTCAACCACTTCTACAGACATCAACAGTAATCTGCATCAATGATGGAAGTGGCAGATGTATTATTGACTTGGAGCTTTTTTTTTACATACTAGCAAGTCCCTAATATACCTTTGATATACATTTTGCTTTACAGGTGACCCCCACACTATGGAGGGGTTGCATTACTAGAAAACCATCTGTATCACAATTTTCTGTAACATAATCCACTGAATCCCATATTATAAGCAGAGATGCGTTCCTATGGGATGTTTTTCTCTCATGTTAAGCCATTTTATCGGATATGACAGTGACCCACCACCGCTATTTAACAGCTGAGGCCAACATTAAACTCAGGGGATGGACAAGCCTCGTGCAAAAGAAACAAACTTTATGAATTTTTATTTTTAGTCACTCAATATTTTGGAGCAATAAGATTTGGATATGATGTCACTGCATTGATTGGGTTGGCTGTCACAGCCGAGTCCCTACTTTGCCACACCCTCTCCAGCCTGAGGACATGTGAACAGATGTGTCAGTACAGCGCTGCCATGCTCTTTATCTGCAAGACAGTTCTCTGACGCACAAGGCTCGTAGGTTAGGAAAGGGCTTAGGAAGTGAGGATATCAGGGAGAGGAATGGGATTCAAGGATTGGGGTTGATAGGAGAAAGGTGGTGTAGAAGGAGTTCAGCAGGGTAATGGGTTAAAGCGCAATGACTTTAGTGGAAGTGGAGTAAAGGCTGAGAGATTACTTTAAGGAGCTGGCCATGGCTACTGTGGCTCCCCACAATGCAGCATGTCAGAGAAAATGCTGTGACTGCTAACCCAATTGACACAGTGACTCATAGCCAAATCTTATCACCTCACAGTATTGACTAAAAATAAAAATTGACAAAACTTTGTGTTTATTTTTTTCACATATAAATTCCATAAGAGCAAATTTTATTCCATACTTCAAATTTTTGGGTAGTGATTTGTGAATTCCCTAAGGGCAAACTTCCGTAACCAAACAGCCATAATGCGAGGGTCACCCTGTATTCCAAAGCAATTAGGTGGCACGTAGCTCTTACAAGGGAAAGATGGATCACAGTCTAGGTTCCTGGATGTAGGGACGGTGGAGTGTATTTACAACTGATGTCACCTCTGTCCAAACATGTACCATTGGATATAATGAGGCTCATTGCCAAACCTGGTTCTTCATTTGACGGATTTATGAGTCTATCTCATCTAGCACATTTAAGAATCAATGAAGGAGAAATACTTTACAATGAAGTTGAAAGAGAATGTCTGGAAAATTATAATCCTGTACTGACTGGGTAATATACGTTAGTTGCATCTTCTTGTGGTAGCATTTTCACCTCTAAGACAGATGGTTGTGAATTTGTGTCCTACTTCGGACACTTAAAATGGAAAATATTAATTGTCTTTCTCGTGCAGTGTGAAGAAATGTTCCATTGTCAATGATGCCATGTCAGGTAGATATAAATTATCCCATGGCACAATGCAAAAAGTAGTGGATCTCTCCTTAGTGTCCTGTCCAATTCTAATGCCTCAGTGAATATCCCTAAAAACGAGTCATCTGATCTTCATTAAATGGCTATTTTGTGAATTTGCTATGTACAAATTAGCTTTCCAGTGATTAAACTGCAAAAAACTGTTGCACAATGTTTAATTTGGGGGGGCATGCAGAATCCTAAAGTTGTGAAAAGCACATACATGTGCAATTTCTTGCTTTATTTTCTACAAGGAGACCAGAAACAACATAGCACCGAAGTGAGATTGATCTGCAAGGAAAACACCAGGATTGATAAAGAACCACGAGTTGGCAATTGTTAAGTCTAAGATATTGGTAAAGGATATTATTCTGTAAATATGACTTAAAGCATGCAGTTTGACTGAAATCTTCCAACCTTGGAAACAGTCCTCGGTGATTGGTGAGAATAAACTAAAAAGGGTAGATGGATTGGGTGTCCCTTTGTTGAGTCCTGATTTATTATCTTGATTGTTACTGAATAGTCCAATGCAGTTTATAACTATTTGCAGTAACCATTTGCTGGGCCACTTCTGGGCAGTCATAATAATAACCATAATTATCATCATAATCATAGTCAATCATGATGGTCTTGCACTAGAATTACACAAAGCCAGACTAGGTAAGGTGGCAGATTTTTTTCCTCTGGTGGGCACTGATGAACTAATTGTCTCTAAAACAACTAGTTCTAGCTTCTGGATCACATTCAGCGATGTAACTAAAAGAAAACTATTGTGCCCTAGATATTTTCACAAGTCATATCATGTCCAATAGTGGTACATCAGATTGGAACTATTAATCAGCCAATATAAAATAGTTTTTAGATCCAATTGTGCTGAAAATTATGAAAAGTACAGAATCCACTAGAAAAATGTTTAGTCTGGAATAGATGTTGACTTGATTAATCAGAGAGAAAGTGTCAAACAATTTCAAGTTTTATTTGGTTCCTTCATCGTACAGTGATTGACAGTGCAGCTGATTTGATTTGGTCCTGTCCACAGTCAAAAATTTGAAATAATATACATTTAAAGTATGTAAGTGTGTTCTGACTCAAAGAGAGTCTTAGCATTGTCCAGTACCAATGGTTCAATTTTGTGCTTCACCATAAGATCCTAATCTCCTCCAAACATCACCAAGGTCCAAGGCCTCCCTTTGCAACTGGATACTCAACTTCCTCATCAGCAGACCTCAATCAGTACAGATTGGTAACAATATCTTCTCCTTGCTGATCATCAGTACAGGTGCACCTCAAGGCTGCATGCTTAGCACCCTGCTGTTCTCTCTTTACACCCACAACTGTGTGGCTAAGCACAGCTCCAACCCCATCTATAAGTTCGCCAATGACACCACTGTTGTTGACTGAATCACAGCTGGTGATGTTAGCGTACTGTGACAGAACATAGTGCAATAGAACATCTGGTTGACTGATGCTGCAGTAACAAATTCTTGCTCAATGTCAACAAAACCAAGGAGCTAATTGGTGACTTCAAAAAGGCAAAGTCAGGAGACCACGTACCAGTTGTAATTGGTGGGTCAGAGGTGAAGAGAGTGAGAAGCTTCAAATTCCTGGGTGTTAACATCTCAGATGACCTGTCCTGGGCCCAGCACATTGATGCAATCACAATGAAGTTACAAAGTGCTTCTACATTCTTAGAAGCTTAAGGAGATTTGGCTTGTTACCAAATACTCTAACTACTTCTACAGATGCGCTGTTGAAAGTATCCTGACTGGTTGCATCATGGCCTGGTACGGTAATTCCAATGCACAGGTACACAAGAAGCTGCAGAGAGTGGTGGACTCTGCCCGGTCCACCACATGCACAGCCCTTCCCACCACTGATGGCACCTACAGGAGACACTGCCTCAAGAAGGCAGCATCTATCATCAAGGATTTCCCACCATCTGGGTCATGCCCTCTTTTCACTGCGACCATCAGGCAGGAGGTAAAGAAACCTGAAGTTCCACAACACTAGGTTCAGGAACAGTTACATCCCTACAGCCATCAGGATCTTAAACCTGCACATCCCTAACCTTACCTCAGCAACGGAACACTATGGATCACCTCTTGCACTACCATAGATTTGTCTGCAGTTGTGTCTGTTTTTTGCACTGTCTTGTTTTTGAACAGTCTTTTTTTCACTGTACGGTATCATTTTATGTAAAATTTATATTCTGTGTGATGTCTATACTAGTGCCTGTGAAACTGCTGCAAGCAAGTTTTTCATTATTCCTGTACTTCACTGTACTTGTGCATAGGACCATGGAACTCAATTTGACCTGACTTAACATGAAAAGTAGTTCATTAAACTAAATTAGGAACTCTGCAATTGCTGGACTGATACTTATAGCTGATGTTAAATGCAATTATACTGCACAATAATCAAGTATAATGTTAATCAATGGACGCAATACAATTGTTGATCTAATTTACTTTTAACCTTTAGAGCAGAATGGTGGAAGGAATTCTAATTGTGCCATGAATTTGAATTAAAACTGTTAAAAACCTTGAAATTCATCCCTGGTCACACGCGATAAATGCATACATTTAGTGAAGGATAGTTTCCTTTGTTCTCCACTTCCCCTGAAGTCAATTTCAGAAGCAGAGTAAAACACACATATGGCAAAATGTATTTAGCACAAATGGCTAAGGACGAATTTCTATTCATACAGCCTTTAAGAAACTACCTGAACACTTTGCAGAATCTAAACGTTTAGACACATATATATATTTTCCTCTTTAAAATTATGCGTGATCTAATATAGTTTTGTTTTCTCATGACATAAACAATTGTGCCTATAATTACACAGTATGATTCTGAGAGAAATAGTTATTCAAGAGCACAAATTGTAGATTAAACTATGGTCTATCTACTAATTTTCTATTTGGTCACTTATCTCTGTTTCTTCTCGATATTAGATATGACTGCAGGCTATAGTCTCTGTGGGGAGGCTGTGATGGAAAATCTACCAAGGCAAAAGCAAATCAGGAAAGCTAGATAGATATGAAGGATTAAGCAACACCTACACTCCGAGGCATCACATGAGTATGTAACAAGCAGATCAGAACCCCATTGATACAGAATTGGTGCCAATCTGTTGTTAGGGGAAATCAAACAGTCAAAGAATCATTTCATATCATTCCAATCATCACAGGATTACTGTTTTTACACCAGTTGCTGAATATCTCCAGCAATTTCTCCATTGAACAAAGAAAATCATGCACTTTTATACATTTTCTCCAGTCCACCCTGGTTGGCTGCATTCATTGATTGCATTAATTGATTACGTACAAGTTAATAATTAGACATTTATGTGGCTAATTTGTGGTCAGTTTGTGGACAGCTCTAAATCATCCCATGATGTTTACCATACATCTAACCAACTGTTCTTGGGCCTATACAATGAATCCTAGAGTTCACGATTCCACTGAGCTGATAAGAGGGCCCTCTCCAGCAGTCTGCAACAGCAGTAGCCACAGGAATAAGGACAGGTCCCACAATACCTTACAGTCAGTCCACAGTTGTCAATGTTATAACAAGTAGCTAATCTCCATTTTGTAACATTAGTGCTCTAATGATATCTGGTTATGTGGAGCTGCTTCTGCCATAGCCTACAGGGTAGCAAAGGACCAAATTACAATCTTATATAATACAACCACATAAACTTCCCAATGTACTGGGAGTGGATGGAGGTATGGGGAAGGGCATGGAGGGGGTGGATGGAGGGTGCTTACCAGTAGACTGAAGAATCAGTTCTTTTTGTTGTAGCATTTTCTTTACCATGTTTCATCCTGGCTTCTCAGTTAATTAGAAAGAGTGAGCATGATGACAGTGTTCACACATGAATTTCAGCATGTCCATATGAAGAGACATTGGAAGCAGGATGTCTTCAGTAAGCTGCCCTGCCAGTGAAGAGATGGAAATGGGTAGTGAATGTGCCAAGGCTGCCCAGAGTTTCTCAACTTTAGATTAGGAAAAGCGGACATAGTGCCACATTCATTTATGGGACATTTTAAAGATGATGCAAGGAATTAGCAAACCATTTTCCCTTCTTATCTAGATACCATCTTTTCAAGCTCCCCCATTGTCCCCTCATCAGAGCACCATTTGCTGCCCTGTGTTCCAATGGCCAAGACCCACCCTCCCCTCTCAAGTGCAGTTCGAGCAGATTACAAAGGAGCCCTAACAGGGTCCAAAGCCCAGGGGATGTCAACCATTGGAGGATGGATTTGAGTGGCCCATCTTCCTCTCTGCTGGGTCGATAGAAGTTGTACATGTAGTGCATTAGGAAGAAGAAAATTGAAGGTTTTGTAACGGTAGATAATATGAGCATAGGGTTTTTTTTATTAGAATGTTACAAGAAAGCGATAGTTATAGTTAAGAGTTAAAGCTATTTTAATAAAAAGTTAAAGGTACAGAATACAAAAATCCTATTGGAGTTTTACAGTTTGTCGTATTTTATATCATACCTTCAATAATTTCCTTCAACATTACCTTCAGTAATGTTTGTATTTATATTTTATTCGTTTGTGCCATTTGGTCAGGTTTTAATAAACAACTTAAAGTAGTTCCAGTTGTGCTGGTCTGTTGACTTTATTTGTTTTCTCCACTCGGACAGTTTCAGGTGAAGCTCAGAAAATAGCTGTAGGATAAGCTACCTACAATGCTACTCTCCTGACACTTGCTGTATCTACCTCATCCTCCTCCTTTTATTCTGTCCATTCCTTACTTAAAAGCCTGTGCTTCTGCAAATAATTTTCATGTTTTGATTTGCTGTCTAGTGTATTGCTATCAGATTGGACAAGGAGCTTCCAGAGAGATATCTTGATTTTGGGGGAGGGTCGTGGGGGGGGGGGGCGGTGGTGTGTGGGGGGGAAGAGGATGAAAACACTGCAGATACATTCACTAGATGATGCCAGTGCTTAAAAGATTAAATTGAGGACAGGCTGGATAAACTCGGATTTCCTTTGAGTTTAGAGAGTGAAAGGGTGGTCCATTTGGGATCTGACCCAATTCTTTTCTCAAAATGATATAATAATTCAATAAATTTGATGTACAATAATTGTTACACTTGGTCAGAGATTTCAGAATAAGTGCTAACATTCTTAAAATTAGAGCTATCTTAGCATCTTTTCACATAAATGGTTGTAGAAATATGGAACTCCATTCACCAAAAGGTTGTGGTAGCTGGGTTAACTGGAGTGTAAGACTTTGATTAGTAAATTTAGGTTAAATAAGAGGACCAAGTGAAATGGAGTACAGGTAAAAAAAAATTGAAACTACTTGAATTTCCATAGTACGTTTGAGGATATCCCAAATATTCAGTCATGACATAATGGAATGGAGAAAAATTTATAGAGCCAAATAAACGACTCTTGTTTTTTCATTCTACTTGTTTTATCTGTGCTGTCTGAAATTCATTGAACTTACAAATTTAACTCTTTGTGATAATTACTTTTCATGATAGGAAATTAATTCATTTATTGCTGAATAATTTCAATGGAAAGCAGTTATGCGGTTATACACACCAATGAATATGTAATATTAACTTCATGGTGTCTTAGTTAGATTAAGCTGCCTGAATAATCAATCAATTTGTTCAGCAAGGCAACTAAATAATGAAGTGGATAATAAAGATTGCTGCGCCAAATTTGTGGTTTGACTGTTTTGATTTCCATCTTAAAAGGCCAAAACCTACATCATTTAAGTGAAGGCAGCTGTGCAGGGTCAACTTAATTACCACCTAAATAATCTCTGTTTTGGAAATTCAACAACACTGTCAGAATAGATACCATAGGTTTCAAAATAAAATATCAAACCCCAGGTATCATTCCAAAAATATTCTTCTGCAAATCATATAATAGGGTCTCTCATTAATACTTCCTTCTAAGTATAACTGCCCAATTGCAATATAATCACAAAACCTAACTTAAAATTTAAAGTGGTTGCAGTTTTTGAAAATTCCTGGGTTCATTACATTGGCCTGTGGCTCTGACATCTATTCTCGAAAGAATATTTGTTTGGGAAAACACTAATTGAAAATAATAGCCTTAAGTACATCAGTTATATTCTTCCCACTGCAGTAAATATATACTGTATATATATATGTTATAGTCACAGTGAAGTCCTTAATGTGGGCAGATTTTTAGATTCAAATCTCTGAAAGAATAAAATCATCAAATCTGCTTTAACTTATGCAGTTCTATTTTTATGTTTAATTAAAGTAATCTAAACCAATTAAAGGTAATGTAAATAATGTTACAAGCATTTGAAAAATTCTATGAATTGAGGATCACTGTTGTGCTTACATCCATATATTTTACAACAATTTTTGCTTTGTTCTTATATTTCATCTAATTGTCTTTCAAGACCCTGGAGATCCAACTAATCCAATAAGCACCTCGATATGGGTGATTTTCCTGTACAGACTTGAGGACTGAAATAAACCCATGAGAGATGGTTTCTTTCGGACTCCACGTGTGCTCACTATTGTATTCCAATATTAGGAGAAATTTTCTCTTGAATAAAAGGGTGTGTTGCCAAAGACTGGTTTGTCATTATTCAGTTCTGATCCAGTCAATATGCTCAAGAAAATTGTTTGATGAAACAATTAGTAAAAAGGAAAAGACAGTTTGCCCTATTAAAATAAACACAACTCTCATAGCCTTTCAACAAATGCTAGAGTCTTCAAGGGCCCTCGCCAGCACTTATGATCACAGTTCAAAGGGGAAGTCTACTCAACAGTCTCCAAACCTTCATTTCCTTGAAAAGTTTGCAATCTTTCAAGAGGAGTATTAAATGTATTATTTGTTTTAATGTGATAGAATCTATTTCACAAGATATGCAGGCATCGAAGGTGTGAGAGAAGGTGGTTTGGAGGAGTCCATTTGTTAGTGTGGACTTCCATTCTACATTCACTGTGGCCTCCCACAGGCAAGTGTTGGAATACTGAAAGCTTCAGTACATACTGGTTCTAAATGCTATTTCACAGAACATAGAACAGAAAAGCACAGTACAGGCCCTTCAGCCCACAATGTTGTGCCAACCTATGCAAGCCTACTCCATGATCAATCTAACCCTTCCCTCCTACACAGCCCATAACCATTTTTCTTACATCATGTGCCTATCTAAGAGCCTCTTAAATGTCCTTATTGTATCAGTCTCTATCACCATCCCCAGCAGTGCGTTCCAGGCAGTCGTCACTCTCAGTGTTAAAAAAAACCTACCTCTGACATCTGCCCCAAACTTTCCTCCTCTCACCTTAAACAGATGTCTTCTGGTATTGGTCATTGCTGCCCTGGGAAAAAGGTGCTGGCTGTCCACTCGATCTATGCCTCTCAATTTTATACACCTCGATCAAGTCGGCTCTCATGCTCCTATGCTCCGAAGAGAAAAGCCCCAGCTTGCTCAATCTTTCCTCATAAGACATGTTCTCTAACCCAGGCAGTATCCTGGTAAATCTCCTCTGCACCCTCTCTAAAGCTTCCACATCCTTCCTATAATGAGGTGACCAGAACTGAACACAATACTCCAAGTGTGGTCTAACCAGAGTTTTATAGAGCTGCAACATTACCCCGTGGCTCTTGAACTCAAACCCCCGATTAATGAAGGTCAGTACACCATATGCCTTCTTAACCAGCCTATCAACTTGAGTGGCAACTTTGAGGGATCTATGGACTTGGACCCCAAGATCCCTCTGTTCCTCCACACTGCTAAGAATCCTGCCATTAACCTTGTACTCTGCTTTAAGTTCCATCTTCCAAAGTGCATTACTTCACACTTCTCCAGATTGAAGTCCATCCGCCACCTCTCCACCCAACTCTGCATCCTGTTTATTTCTCATTGTAACCTTCTACACTATCCACAACACCACCAACCTTCCTGTCAGATGCAAACTTACTAACCTACCCTTCCATTTCCTCATCCAAGTCATTTATAAAAATCACAAAGATCGGGGTCCCAGAACAGATCCCTGCAGAACACCACTCGTCACAGACCTCCAGGCAGAGCATGCTCCATCTACTATCACCCTCTGCCTTCTGTAGGCAAGCCAATTCCAAATCCATGAAGCCAAGTTTCCATGGATCCCATGCCTCATTACGTCCTAAATGAGCCTACCATGGGGAACCTTGTAAAATGCCTCACTGAAGTCCACATACACCACATCCACTGCTCTACCTTTGTCAATTTGTTTTGTCACCTCCTTGAAAAACACCATTAGGCTCATGAGGCATGACCTTCCCCTCACAAAGCCATGCTGCCTATCCTTTATGCTTCTCCAAATGCTCGTAAATCCTGCCCCTAAGAATCCTCTCCAATAGTTTGCCCAACACTGATCTAAGACTTACTGGTCTATAATTTCCAGGATTATCCCATTACCTTTCTTGAACAAGGGAACAACATTTGCCATCCTTCAATCCTCTGTTGTCACTCCTGTGGCCTGGGATGATGCAAAGATCATCGTCAATGCCCCAGCAATCTCTTCCCTTAGTAACCTGGGGTACATCCCATCCGGCCCGGGGAACTTGCCTATCCTAATGTTTTTCAGAAGCTCCAACACTGCCTCTTTCTGAGCCTCAACATGCTCCAGTACATTAGCCTGTTCTATGCTGACCTTACATTTGTCTAAGTCCCCCTCCCTGATGAACACTATTCATTCATACCCCTACCTCCTCTGCCTTCATTTCATGCTCTTATATTTGTATTTTTTCCTCTCTCTCTCTCTCTCAATGGAACCATTTCATAGCTTTTATGTTCCTTTATTCATGCACTTGATCTCCAACTGCCCCCATTAACTTATCAACTGAATGACTCCATCTGTAGTTTATCCACATGGCAACCCTAGCCTCACCCTATCACAGATATTCTCTCTCTCTAACCATCCCCCAGCCTCTGCCACTCAAAACTAATTTGTTTTCTCTTTCATAGTTCTGATGAAAGGTCTCTGACCTGAAATTTTTACTCTCTTCCTCAGATGCTGACCGACTTGCTGACCACTTCCAGCATTTTCTGTTTTATTTCAGAACTACTCTTAGTCCTTCATTTAATGTAAGGTTTGCACGAGAGATACATTGACCCATGAAGTTACAAACTGGGGTCAAATATACGTAGTTCTACTACTACAGATGGTCCAGAGGCCACTATGATTTAAGCCTCATATTCTGTTTTGAATCTACCCTATTGCACACTGTGGTAGTGTACAATACCAAGAAAAGGACCTATCATCAAAATGGATAGATGGTGGATAATGCTACCAATTAAAAGTTTCCTTGTACAAATTTGATCTGATAACACAAGGGTCTATGGGGTCCAGAGTCAATCTTACTCCCAGGGACAGTGGTGGGTGTCTTGCATTTAGACATGTAGCTATACTATCTAACACATAGGTGCAAGCTCGTACCACCCAGAAGAAATCATGTGTAGCAAGTATTCTTCAGGTTACAATAATGCCCTTTTTCAAATATCTGAAAATGCTGCTATAATTTCCTTCAAATTGATTTAGCATACTATGTGAAAGTTTTCTTTTCATTCAGAAAGAAAAGCACATATTTCACTTTGGCTTAATCTCATTTAAGAGATTATTGCTTACCTTTACCTTGGACAATTGGCCTTTACCAACCTGAGGACTATTACCACCCCCAAACCCTTCGACAGTACTTCTGCAAATCGAGAGTGGGACAAGCTGGATTTCTCTTGCGTGGAGTCAGCACAGCTCAATTGGGTAAATTTGCTCCTAACCAGTTGTGACTTTTCCATGATTCTGTAAATACTGCACAGTAACTTAAAAGTGAAGTACAAGGTGCTGGCTCCATCATCTAGTCTGATCAATGCTACCATCAGTGAATGAAACATTGCAAGAGCAGTTATGCAGTGAGACCAGTAGAGGGAAGACTTGAGCTCTTAGTACATGGAGAAAAATGCATCTGGTCAGTTTTCATTATTTTGAATTTTCTGCACAAGATTTTTAAGTTGAAGGAGAAGTAAAATTTAGCAAAAATCAGAATAAGCATTATAAGGAATAGGATCTTCCTGTTCCTGTGCTGTGTATTCTATATAAAAAGATTTTTTGGAAAGAATACTCCAAATGGAAAATGTTTCCCCAAGAGGGTGACCCGCCGTGATATTTACCCTGTACTAAAAATGTTTGAAGATAGTTTAGAATTTAATATTAGTTGGACAGAGTATGAAATGAATGTCTGGAACATACCAAGGGACTGTGGATTGGATATTAAATAAACCTTCCCAAACTCAGATGAGAAGGTAGCACAATAAGAGTGAGATTCCCGTGGAAGGAACCCAGAGGCACCCTGCCTTCCCTCCCTTCCATTCCACTTCTACAGTTACTTCCCAAGGTCTTACACTCTGGGATAACTTATGAACATAACTGCTTGCATAATACTGGCACCCTAGCTGCAGTACACAGGATTCTGCAAACATTCCAGGAATGTTACTGAAAGCCACCTTGCAATTCCCCAGTCACTGCTCTGAGAAAAAACACTTTCTACGGGAGGGAGGCTTGTCACGGCTTATGCTGAGAACATACTTCACCATTCAATCCGTTTTATTTCAGAGGAAAAGACTAAAGAATACACCAAATATTATTGCTAATATTGTTCAATCATATTCTGGTATTCAATTTATAATGACTAAGACTTTAGCATGAGTGGGTCAAATTCAAAATAACTTGGAAGTTACACAAGTTAAATGAATCTTCTTCTTTAATGTGGGTACAACTTCAGCAGAAGAATGGGTGAGCCATATTAATGTTAAACGTGTCAAAATCTACATGATTACAACATCCTCACTATGGGAAGTTCAGTTAGCATTTTTTTTATCAATAAGACAAACTAATTATTATTCCAAATCTATTTTCTTTCCAAACAGTGAAAACACCTTCTGCGCGGTGATAGGAGTACTCAAATAAAGCCCTTAAAGCACTTCACACCAGGGACCTTCCTTCTTCTCTGATAAAGATGATCCAACCTGTTTTGATGAACAACAGCCAAGGATGTCACAAAGAGTTATTTGGAGGAAAGCAGAGGTTTCCATGCTTGTAGTTTAACAGTTCAGTGGTTACATAGAACATATTTGAAGATGGAAAATAGTAAACAAACCTGCAGCAAACAAACCCCTCAAACAAACAGCAGCTTATTTTGAAACTGTCTTAACTGAGTATACTGCAAGCAGAAGAGATAACTAATGCTTAACTGATTGTTTCTGCCAGCCTTTTGTGTAAGCATCTAAGCAGTTTGATTCTGATTCTCCCATCGCTGGAATAAATGACTGAGGCTGGAGCAGTTGGAACACAGTGGCCGGGAACTGATTCAAATTGCAGTCATTTATCAGTAGTGCACTAGATGTTGATTTCTGGCTGCTGTGGTGGCTGTTTCAGGTATTCCCAGTGTCTGCCAGAAATCAAAGTTGGTCCAATTACAGACTGTAAAGAAGAATCAAATATCTGTGCCTGGCCCTTCTGCAAACATTTTGGAAATTTAGGATAGAGTTGGAGCAATCCAAGCTCTGATAAATTTACCACAGCTCTCTTCCAGTGAAAATGATCTTCAGAGAGATTGCAGGAGGTCCTGTCCTCTTTTGGAAAAAAATTGGAAAGATATTTTTAACATTATTTCAAATGTATTGAAGATTGATTTACAACCTCATCCTATCACTGCAATTTTTGGTTTACCAAGGACAGAATCTGGCCATTTATCTGCCTCCGCTAACCGTATGATTGCCTTTGTTACATTAATGGCCAAACGATCCATTTTGCTTAAATGGAAAGATCCAATACCCCCTACTACTTTTCAACGGTTCTCTCAAACTATGTCATGTTTAAACTTGGAAAAAATTAGGAGTGGTACTGTTGATCCTTTGCTTAAATTTGAGGAAGTTTGGAGTCCATTTATTCAATATTTTCGCATGATATACATCCCTTTGTAATAACCTTTCAATTTAGAGGAACAGAGTTGATGACATAATATTGCTCTGTTTCTACTGAGAAATTTTAGTCCAGTTTTTTTTCTGTTTTTTTAATTTTTTTCTTCTTTAGCTTAGTTTGGTTTGATATATTGTTTATAATTTTCTTACTGTTTTGGTTTTTTTTATATTTTATAATAAATCTTTTTCTTTTATATTATATTCATTCACTAACAGATCATTGGATCTACAGATTTTTTTATACTCTATTGTTCTTTATGATTATCCGTGCCATGATTGTTCTCCTGATCTCTTTGTATTACATGTATAAACATTGATATATTAATCTGTATTAATTTGAAAACTAATAAAAAGATTGAAAAAGAAAAAAGGTTGCAGGTAACTGGCAAATAAAGTTGGTTTTACAGTGGTAGAGTGAATAAATGTGTAGACTGTCAAGAGGTGAGAATGTGAGGAGTGTGCCAATGTCTTGGAAGGTTATAGTGCTGGAGAAGATTGCGGGGATAAGGATGGGCAAGTTCATGGAAAGGAATTGAAAACTCATTCCTTCTTACCTTATTCCTATTCAGCATGGTAGCACTTTCCTTGTTATTAATTCAGTTTTTAAACATTGTGTGCATTTATCAATAGCCTATCGGTGCTGTTATTTTCGAGTACAAATTCGTATTTGGCTGCATAAAATTAAATGCAATGTTATGCTTATTGATAATGTAACAAAATTTCAGGCCTCTTCTTTAGAACATAGAACAGTACAGCACAGAACAGGCCCTTCAGCCCACAATGTTGTGCCAAAATAGCTATTCCCTTCTGCCTACAGAATGCCCATATCCCTCTATGTTCCTCTCATTCATGTGCCCATCCAAGCCCTTCTTGAAAGCCCCCAGTGAGTTTGCCTCCACCACCCATCAGGCAATGCATTCCAGGCATCCACCACTCTCTCAGTAAAAAACGTACCCCTCACGTCTGTTCTGAGCCTACCCCCTCTCACCTTAAATGCGTGCCCTCTGGTATTGGATCGCTCAATAATGGGAAAAAGATATTGCTTGTCCACCCTGTCTATGCCCCTCATAATTTTATACACCTCCAACAGATCACCCCTCAGCCTCCGCCGCTCCAGAGAAAAGAGCCCAAGTTTGTCCAGCCTCTGGACTATTATCAGCTTACTAAAATTGCAGTTATAAGAGACAAATTTGATAAAAAATATCTTCATGTGCAGTAATTTACCAACATTACCTGCAAGAAAGGTTATAGAATTGTGCATTTCTTTTAGTAGAGAATATCTACATCATCATTAACCTATTCCATTTATTTTTGAACAGTGACTTTGGTTAAAGTCAGTCCCCTGCCTGGAGCACATATCAGAAATTTAAGCATGATACACATGGTTTTCTGACAATCTGATGATAATGTTTGGGAAAATGCTTGTATTTTGATCTTAAAAACCCCAGAAGCACAGTGTCAGATAATTACCTCCCAGATGTTCAGCACTTCATTCAAAACTGTGTTCTGTTTTGTCTCATAATGTGACAAGGAAAAGTTTATATACATCTGCAGACACCCTCACCATCACCAGTGACACTGGCTGACACTCACACCATCCCCTGTCCCAAAAGGAGTCACACCTCTAGACACCTTCACTATCACCGGTCTCACCAGCAGGCACTTTTGTTGTCCTCAGTCCCTTCTGCCATCCACCGCTTTGCTGGCAGACAGTGTCATTGTCCTCTATCTCACAGTGCTAATTTCCATTGACTCAGTCTCACTGGCAAGCAGGTTTGCTGTTCATACACTCACTTCCCCACTCTCATTGTCCTCAGTCTCTGAGTCTGTGGTCTCACTGTCTGCATTGCTTAGCTGTGCTTATTTCCAGTAGTTAGTCTCCCTAACGCTCATTGCTTTTAGTCCTTGTTCCATGCAAATCTACAATCAGGCTGTATCCTGTGCTTCCAAACATTCAGCCTTTACATCAGCCACCTAGATGTTCACTGACACTGTACAATAGATTCACCTTTTGTGATCCATTGGGATGATCTATTACTGTTTGGGTTTCCTCATTTATGAATTTGGGATTTTTCATTAAGGGACCTGCATTGAAAATAAACTGAATAAACCACCAAGAAGAAAATAATCAAGGCCTAGAGATTTCTCCACACTTACTTTTGGCATCACCACAGTTTTATGAGTCACCAGAATGCTATTTGTGATTGTCTCTTAAAGAACCAATACATCAGTTGTGAGGTTCACATAGAAAGTGTTGTCATGCTTCTTGGTGTAATATAGAGTAATGCAGCATGAAAACAGGCCCTCAGATCAATCATGCTGACCAAGATGCCCTCCTAAGCTAGTCCCATTTGCTCACGTTTAGCCCATATCCCTCTAAACCTTTTCTATCCACGTACATGTCCACATGTCCAAATGTCCTTTAAATGTTATTATTGTACCTGCCTAAACCACTCCCTCTGGCAGCTTGTTCCATATTTTTAGACATGTAAAAGGCCAAAGACTAAATGGTCAGAACGAGAGTGGGATGGAGAATTAAAGTGACAGGCAACTGAAAACTCAGGCTCAGCTTTGCGGACAGAATGGAGATGTTCTGCACAGTGGCCACCCAATCAGCTTTTGGTTTCTCCAGCAGACAGCAGCTATACCTTGAGAACTAAATTGGCAGAAGATCCGCAGTTAAGATTTGCTTAGTTAAGATTAGGATAAGATATCTTTATTAGTCACATGTACATCGAAACACACAGTGAGATCCATCTTTTTTTTGCGTAGAGTGTTCTGGGGGCAGCCCGCAAGTGTCGCCACGCTTCCGGTGCCAACATAGCATACCCACAGCTCCTAACCCATATGTCTTTGGAACATAGGAGGAGACCAGAGCACCTGGAGGAAACTCTTACAGACATGGGGAGAACGTGCAAACTCCTTACATACAGCAGCTGGAATTGCACCTGGGTCGCTGGCGTTATAAAGCGTTACGCTAATCACTACACTACCGTGCCTAGTTCATCCATCTCATGGTCTTTATTTCTGAATGTATCTTCTTAAATTTCTGCTATTACTTATCTACTATTTTACCCTTTAGCTGATTTTCAAAATCCACTCTTGCCACAGCTGATTTCAAAACTTTCAGATCTAAGATTATCACTTTCAAACTGTATGTGAAATTCTATCATGCTACGGTCAGTCTTATCCCAATAATCCATTACCTTGAGATCAGTAATTAATCCTGTCTCATTGCACATAACCAGAACTAAATTATTTGTTCCATTGTTGGTTCCACAACCTATGGTTTTAAGAAACTGCCCCCAATACACTCAATGAACTTCTCCTCAAGGCCACTTTTGCCAATTGGATTAAAGCCACCTACAATTTTTGCAATATCATTCATGCAAGCCTTCAATTTCTTCTTGATTTACGCTTACAGATTAATTTCTCCCAGGGACCCTGGAGACTACTCACACCAGTAGCTGCTTTCCCTTGCTATTTCTTACTCCCACCCAAACTGATTCTACATCTTGATCTTCCAAGCCCAGATCCTTAACCCACAGATGCTTCTCTCTCCACAGATGGTACCTGATCTGCTGTCTATTTCTATTATTCTCATTTATTTCAGATTTCCAGAATATTTGTGTTCTGCACCTCACAGTTTTGGCATTGTTTTTGTTTCCTCTTTCATCCCTATTTACCTCCTTCCAGACATATCAGCTGTGATTAATCACATCATGATTAGAAGACATCAACAGCATTTGTGTTACCTGGACAGTTATGGTCTCCACCCCATCACACACAGTCACTCCTTTCTCTCTGCCTTGCCTCCCCACCTTGCTACTTGTTTGTGCACTTTTCCAGATGTAATGAAAGGTTAACTCTGTTTCTCCCACCACATATTCTGCCTTACCATTTTTTGTTTTCACCTCAGATTTCCAGTGTTTGCAGTTTTTTTGCTTTTCCATACCCAGTATAGCAATTCAGTTCTTTAATATGCAGGTATGAATTCACAAAATGGCTTTCCTAATTTATGAATATAATCATTGCTTGCTTGAATTATAGAAAGAAAATATCATCAACTTCCAATTTATTAGCATAGAAAAACGTCCCAAGGCACTTCACTGAAGCATTATCAAGCAAAATTGGCATCAAGCCACGAAGCAAAATTTGAGGGCAATGAGAAAAAGCTTGTACATAGAGCTTGATTAAAAACATAATGAATTTAAATGGAACCTTTACAGGACCTCAGGACATTCAAAAGCATTTCCCAGCAAGCAGCATTCTTTTTGAAGTGTTGTCGCCATAGTAATGTGGAAAACGTGACAATTTAATTCATGCGCAAGGTTCGACTAAGAGCAAGCTCCAAGGTCTGAATGTTCCTGCTGAATCAAGATTGGCTAAGAAAACAAAGCAAATGGAAATACAGCCCACTGATTAACCAGGGTTTATAAAAGAAAAGACAATGGAGGAGAACTTCATTTTCAGTCACATTAGCTGACCATAAGATATAACAGCACTTCTGAAATTTAGCTCTACTGACAAAAATTTAATCAAATTTTCAAAGCAAAGGAACTTTGTACGCATGCTGCTCTAACTGTATGTTTAGCAAATACTGGTTAATTTTAGGGACTACTCACACATGAACACCATTTGGTGTATTAATTGGTTAAATGAATGGTTTAGAATAGCTGCACAGCAAGCAGAATTAGATATGTCATTAGTGCCTAGCAAGATTTCAGTTTTATTTGTCTTTCAGTTTTCACTTTGGCTTCAGCACTACTCTGTATCTGATAAGATTCATTCTTAAATCAGGTCAAAAACAGAATGAATTTAAATGGAACCTTCAGGACCTCAGGAGATCCAAAAGCATTTTCCAGCAAACTAAATTCTTTTTGAAATGTGGTCACCATAGTAATGTGGCAACTGTAAGAACCAATTTGTGCACAAGGTCAATAGCATCGATGAAAAACACTTTGATGCTTGAGGAACTCAGCAGGCCAGGCAGCATCCATGGAGAAAAGCAGGCAGTCAACGTTCTGGGTCAGAACCCTTCTTCAGGACTGAAGATAGGAAAAGGGGAAGCCCAGTATATAGGAGGGAAAAGCAGAGCATTTTGATAGGTGGACAAAAGAGGGGAGGCAGGGTGGGCACAAGGTGGTGATAGGCAGATACAGGTAAGAGATAGTGATAGGCAGATGTGGGTGATAAGGGGAGAGCAGATCCACTGGGGGATGAATCAAAGGTAAGGAGAGAAAGGAACAAAAAGGATAAAAAAGGGGGGTAAGAGAGATAGGCTAGGAAAGGGAAGAAGAGGGAAGATGAGAAGAAGCATGGTGGGGGAGGGGGGGAGATTACTTAAAGTGGGAAAATTCAACGTTCATGTCGTTCGGCTGCAAGGTTGCAAGATGGAAAATGAGATGCTGTTCCTCCAGCTTGTGCTTGGAATTCTCCTGGCAGTGGAGGAGGACAAGGACTGACATATCAGTGATAGTGTGGGAGTGAGAGTTGAAATGACTAGCAACGAGGAGAGGTTACGGACAGAGCGCAGGTGTTCTGCAAAATGGTCATCTCGTCTGTGTTTGGTCTCGCCAATGTAGAGGAGGCCACACTTGGAGCACTGAATGCAGCAGATGATATTAAGGGAGGTGCAGGTGAATCTCTGTCACCTGAAAGGACTGTTTGGATCCCTGAATGGAGGTGATGGAGGTGGTGTAGGGGCAGGTGTTGCACCTATGGCAGGGGCAGTGGAAAGTTCCTGGGGTGGCAGCAGGATGGGTGGGGGGGAGGAGTGAACTAGGGAGTCATGGAGAGAACGGTCCCTGTGAAAGGCCAAAAGCGGTGGGGAGGGGAAGATATGCTTGGAGGTGGGATCCCGTTGGAGATGATGGAAGTGGCGGAGAATGATGTGTTGGATGCGTAGGCTGGTGGGATGAAATGTGAGGACAAGGAGGACCCTATCCCTGTTGGGTCTGGGAGGGGTGGGGGTGAGAGTGGAGGTGCGGGAAATGGCAGAGATGTGGGTGTGAGCTCTCTCGACCACAGTTGTGGGGGGGAAGCCTTGGTTAGAAATGAATTTGGACATCTCGGTTGTCCTGAAGTGGAAAGCCTCATCATGGGTGCAGATGCAGCAGAGGCGGAGAAATTGAGAAAAAGGGATTGCATCCTTGCAAGAGACAGGATGGGAGGAACTGTAATCGAGGTTGCTGTGGGCGTCAGTGGGTTTATAGAAGATGTCAGTGGATAAGGAATCTCCTGAGATGGAGATGAAAAGATCGAGGAAGTAGAGAGAGGTGTCAGAGATAGTCCAAGTGAACTGGAGAGCAGGGTGAAAATTTGTGGCAAAATTTATGAAACTACCAAATTCCGGACGGGTACGAGAAGTGGCACCAATGCAGTCATCAATATAGCAGAGGAAGAGTTGAGGAATGGGGCCGGAATAGGCTTGGAACAGAGACTGTTCAACATAGACAACAAAGAGGCAGGCATAGATGGGGCCCATGCGAGTGCATTAGTGAGTCAATAGCATTGATATTGAGAAACATAAAATGCAGATGCTGGAAATCTGAAATAAAAGCGGAACATGAAGATAAAAAAACTGCAGACATTGGAAAGCAGTAAAGCATCTGTGGAAAGAGAAACAGAGCTAACGTTTCGTGTTGAAGACTCTTCATCAAAATTTAGAAATCAAATCTGTTTAAAGTTGCATAGAAGGGCAAGGATTGGAGTGAACAAAGAGAATGTTTGTGATAAGTTGAAGGCAAAGAGGTAATGGATGACACCACTTTGTGTCAGCTGAGCCAGTGATGAAGACTTTTTAACGGCAGCTAATCTGTCTGGAGGAGATGTAAATAAAAGAGATGAATGAGAACAGAGGAGAGATAAATACATTGCTGGAACTGTGAGATACAAAATCCCTGCAGTTGTTATAAATCTGAACAAAAGGGAATTCAGGAAACACTGAGTTGATCAGGCAGTATCTGTACAGAGAGAAACATTGAGCTGAAGTTTAAAAAAATTATAAACAGATCTGGAGAAATAAAATGCCAACAATTGGGCAGGTACCATAATCTGAGGGATCAGCAGAAAACATTGATTCTCACTTGAAAGATTTTGAATGGTGGTCAGCAGCAAAGGATACTTCACATGAGAAAAAGGCAAGTATATTCTTTGGGCATGAAGATTTTGGGCTTCTCAAAAGTCTGGTTGCCCTAAAGAAATTGATGGACTTTTCTTACATAGAACTAAAAGGAGAACTGGCAATACATTTTGTACATAAGCAAATTCTCAGTGCAGAATACTTCAGAGTTCATTGTTGGTGCTGGTAGAAAGGCAACATTCTTGCTGACAACACCTGACAAGTGTTTGGCAAACTCCTGTGATCACAACATGTTAGATATCGAAGAATTTTCTCCTGTTTGTGTGACTGTAGCAGTACCCGTTTCACATGCTAATGACCATCCGGGCTCACCAGCATCCATAACTCCTGACCAAAGATATGTGGCAATGGAAGGTACCGGAAAGACTTAACCTTTAAAGTGGACATATCTAACTGTGTTCCACTGGCAACATGTTCCATCAATGAGCAGAGTAATCCCCTGAACTTGTTCTGGGGTAGAATGATTTAGTGGGTAACTACTGTGTTGTGTGTTGATGAGTGGCTATTTTCTTTTTATATGATGAATCCAAAGGTGAAAAGTACAGTATATTGAGTTGTGCAATTCATTGTGTTTGTCTGCGTTGGTTTGCCATAATGCTGAGGTACCACCTGTTAACCAGGATGTAGCACAGGGTGGAGCGGGAGAGAAAAATAAAAAATGGTTGAACACAAATGAACAAGCACATGTTGGATCTTGCTGTCTTATTTAAAGATTATGAGTTTCACTGAAGTGAACTTTGAATTTTCCCCCCTCAAAACAATTACCTGTGAAAATTGATAGCAAGGATTAATTAAATCAAGCATTTCATGAACATACGTGAGTTTATTTGTACAGAAATGTATCCAGAGGGAGGCATTCAGTGAATGAACTGTTAAGTGCATGATTTATGTTATTATAAAGTGATGCTTGTTGCAAACAAGAGAGGAGGGGGAGAGAGACTTGCAAGAGATTGCTGACGGTCTTGGAAGAATTCTTTTGCGCTATGACCAAGGTAAGTTCTCTTCAGAACAGAGATAGAGAGAAGTAAATGCGTTGAAGTTACTGTTTGAAGCTATGTAAGATTGTTGGAGTACGTCGGCTGTATTAGTATATGGTACTTTCATACAATATAATTATAGTTTCTTGTTATATTTGGAATTGGAATTTGTTTATTATTGTCACTTGTACCGAGGTTCAGTGAAAAACTTGTCTTGCACACTTCATACAGATCAATTCATTACACAGTGCATTGAAGTAGTACAAAGTAAAACAAAAAGAATGCAGAATAAAATGTTACAGCTACAGAGAAAGTACAGTGCAGGTAGACAATAAGGTGCAAAGTCATAATGAGGTAGATTGTGAGGTCAAGAGTTCACCTTAGCATACTTGGCATCTGTTCAGTAGTCTTATAACAACAGGATAGAAGCTGTCCTTGAGCCTGGTGGTACGTCCATTCAGGCTTTTGTATCTTCTGCTCAATGGGAGAGAGGAGAAGAGAGAATGTCTGGGGTGGTGGGGTCTTTGATTATGCTGGCTGCTTCAGCAAGGCAGCGAGAAGTATAGACAGAGTCCATGGAGGGGAGGCTGGTTTCTGTGATGTGCTGAGCTGTATCCACAACTCTCTGCAGTTTCTTGCGGTCCTGGGCACAGCAGTTACCCTACTAAGCCGTGATGGATCCGTGATGCTTATTTCCATAATGTTCTATTATGTGTAGTGCTTTATATTGTCTTATTTACAATAAATAAATGTATTTATTTAAATAAATTTTAAAAATACTTCTGGGTTATGCTGCTGTGTGAATCATAACTGATTTTACTCCACCTGGACAAACTGAGGTCAAACTTGTTGAATATGTATAAAGGAGAACTACCAACAAGATGTTTAAAGCATTGGGTGAGAATTTTTTTATGTGACACATTAAGACATTGGGCTACCAAAAATATTGGTATTGGTATCGGCATTGGTATTGGTTTATTATTGTCACTTGTACTGAGGTACAGTGAAAAGCTTGTCTTACAAACCGATTGTACAGGCCAATTCATTACACAGTGCAGTTACATAGAGTCAGTACAGAGTGCATTGATGTAGTACAGGTAAAAACAATCTAAAACTAATCATTGTACATTGGGTCACATTTTTGAAAAATTGTTGTTGCTGCTCTGGGTATTTTACCTAAGTATGGACAGAGGCAGCTGAGCATACACAGTAACAATCAAAGCCAATCTGTAACAAAACTATTTTAAAATTCCTTCCTTGTTCTTCTGATTCAGCAGCAAGAGGTATTTGCAAACAAAGGAGGCACTATATGCATGTTAAATGTTCCAAAAACTACTTTATTAGAATTATATACTACTTATTAACCACTTCAAAACAACTGCAGAATGATAGGATGCAAAGGATACTTATCAACCACTCAATGAACAGATCTACACAATGCCGAACGGAACCCCAGGTGTCCGACAGCCGCTTCTCCTGTTATCTCTCTCTCTCTCTCTCACACACTCTCTCACTCTCTCTCTCTCTCTCTCAGTCGAAGGAAAATGCCACAATGCATACAATGCAATTCAAGACTGACCAATTATTTAACATCCAGCCAGGACGAGCAGATATAGCAATCCATTTCAGAAACTACTTTTCTATCCACACTTTTGCACATACTAGGGAGGAATCAAATATCACTTCTAGGAAATGTAATTCTCTCCTTACACATACAACCCTACCATGAAATCTGTTGTGCATTAAAAGCTCATAAACAATGCATCCCACTCATACAAAACTCAGTCTCAACTGGAAAGTTATAGGGACTGCAGTAACATGTTCTGCTGCCAGGCTGATTAAGATGTAGTTTTCCTGGCAGGCAGATCCATTTTATGTACCTTGTTTGGCATCCCATTCTAATCAGCCTTCAACTACCCCATTGCTACCAACGTTGATAATGCTCCTAATTGCATTATAGTTTCAATCAGTAGAAGAGAATAAGATGCTAGGTTCTTGTAAGAAATCAACTAATTCATCCAGCTTGGCCGATGTGTAACCCTTGATACATGGCAGACTCTTAAAGGCCAAGAAAAGAACGAGGCTGTTTAAAAAAAAGCAGATGAAGGCATTCATTTGTCAAGACGAAGGCTTGGCAGGATTGCCCATATCCTGTGCACAAAATTACAGAACACACTTGACTTAATAGCATAGAAGGCCAGGAGTTGATAATTTATCTATCAGTTGCAGAGATATATCACCAACTCCTGGCCTTCTGTGCTATTAAGTCAGGTGTGCTTTGTAATTTAGTGTACAGGATAAAATTGGATATATATTCTTCAGACTAAGTCTGGTTAAACACTCAAAGAGAAATTTACTGGATAAGAGAGAATTGCATAAAGGCAATATTGTGAATAAGTTTATGGTTTAGTTTTTTTGTGTTACAGAAAAGGAGAAAAGTTAAAGCAAAATGTCAGAAGTCTGAAATTTTAAAAGTAAATGCAAGAGAGAGAACTAACCCCTTGACTGCATCTCACCTTACACATAACAACACCAAAGGAGGCCATTCAGCCCATCAATATTTCCATGCTGGCTTGTAAAGCTGCAATCTGATTAGTCCCAACACATCTTCTTCTTTGCTTGTATTCCTGCAACCTATTTACTCTCGCACAATACCTTTTTTTTGTTTTTGCCATTAACTACACTAAGGAGAAATTTACAGTAGCCAATTAATCTACCATCTCATCACACTTCTGCTCTAACCCTATCTCCTCTTGGACAGAGAAAGGATGGAATTTCCCTGGTCCTCACTTTCCAAACCACCAGTATCCTCTTTCAACGGATCAGCCTTCACAATTTTTGCCACCTTCAATGAGATTCCACCACCGAACACATCTTTCCCTCCCCTCTCCTCCGTTTTCAGGATTCCAAAGGGACCATTCCCTTTGTGACTCCATTGGCTCTTCCATCTCCATCAACACTGCCCTTCTCACAGCACTGTCCCATGCAACCAGAGGAGGTGCAACTCCTGTTCTTTTACCTCTTCCCATCCCACCATCCAAGAACCCAAGGTCCTTCCAGATAAAGCAGTGATTCACTTGCTCTTCTTCCAGTCCAGTGTACTGCATCCAGTGTTCACCAAGTGGAGAAACCATGCAAAGTTTGGTGATCGTTTTACAGAAAGTTTTAACTTCTGCATTCAGATTGCCAGGCCGACCCTAAGTTTCCCATTGCCTTTAGCTGTATTTCTCCATTCCACTCCCACTCTGACCCAAATCTCTGTGACCTGCCGCATTCTTATAATGAAGCCCAATGCAAGCTTGAGGAACATCAGCTCATTTTTCATCTGGGCACATTGCAGATTCAATACTGTATTCGAAAGCTTCATTTAATTTGATTACATTTGTAACAGAATTGGGTAGTTCTGCTGTAGGTCATCCATCTGTAATATTGGTTCAGATTTTCCCTCTTCACTAACATGGCCTGACGTGCTTAACAGTCCCTACAGCTCTGCATTTCACACCTTCCATGTTCCTCTGTTCTTCCAGAAATGATTCTTACACTTCTGTTATAATTTTGGATTTCTGACATTTTGCTTTTAAGCTTTGATTTTAATGTAACACAAGAAAGCACAACCATAAAATTATTCATAATATTGCCTTTACACAACTCTTATCCACTCCAGTACATCTCTCCTTGAGTGTTTCATTGGGGTTAGCCTGAAGAATATGTGCCCAGTTTTATAAGTAATTTTTTGTGACATATTTTACAGAAATTCATTAATCTACCAATTGCAGGGATAAATCACCAACTCTATCAACCATTGATAGATTGATATTGGAATTGGTATTGGTTTATGATTGTCACATGTACCGAGGTACAGTGAAAAACTTGTCTTGCATACTGCTTGTACATGGATCATCAACACATTATCCTACGGTAACGTTGGCCTCACCCTATCAGAGATATTCCCTTTGTTCTATCTATCCCTTCCCCACTCTCACTGTAACTTAAAACTGATTTCCTTCTCTCTTTCCTAGTTGTAATGAAGAGTCTTTGACTCTTTAAATTCTTTAATTTTAAATTCTGTTTCCCTTTGACACTGCCTGAACTGCTGAGTGTTTTTAGCATTTTATGTTTTGCTTTAAGGTCTTCAAAATGTTTGAGTGGCAAATGGGGATTTCTCATGATTCATAACTGCTGAGTTATTCAGTTCATTTATAACATTATCCCAGGTATATTAACATGTTGAGTTGCCACCAGCCTAAAGAAAAGTCTTCTACTGTCATTTGGAAGTCATGCATTACTGCTAAGCTAATGATATAATTAAACCTCCATTTTGAATCTGCTGGGCTGTTAAATCAAAATAACATTATGTTTATGCTGCAGGGTGGCATTAGAATGCACAATGAAACAGCAAATTTGTCCCTTCTGCTGGCAGATCCATCATTTATCCTCTGAGGGATTTTCATAGACAGGAGAAAGTATAACTTTTACACCTACTGTCATTAACCCAGGTAATTTTCATTTTCAACAATAAAACATAAAATATCAGCTCTGTAGGTTAAACATATCCTTCATGGAACCACAAACCTGAGTGGTATTTAGTGGATTGCTCATGCATTTGTCAGAAGTGAAAACTTATCCACAACTCTGTGCCTTACATTAAGTAATATGTTGATATTTTCTTTACTAGAGCTAATACTGTCAGAGGTAACTGCAGTTTTGCAGATTTGAAGGACCTGCTCATCAGTCTACTGAGATCATGTCAGAGTTAACTCTAGAAAAGTGCATATAGTATGCAAAACTACAGAACTACCCAAATCCAGGCTAGAAATGTTGGATGGCCAACAGAAGGAAGATCATGCAGGAAGCTTATGCATGAAGTATATGACAAAAGGCAAAAAGGAAAAGTACATCCAATGTAGCTTGGATTTTGCAAATATTGCAGATGGCAACATGAGTAGATGAAAAATAAATTCCCTGCATATGAGGAAAAATTAATGTAATATGGATTGGAACATAATTTCTACAAACAGTGCACATGAAGAGTAGAGGATAGGTGTGTCTACTGTGGCTGCTATAGTAGAAACACCTACTCCCTGCTTGTGCAGTGACAAAAAATGGCAAGTTGAAAATTTGCCTAAATCCAAAACACCATAATGGAGCTCTGAAGTTGAATCACTACCCATGAAGATGATAGAAGATGTTTTGTGAGACGTAATCAGAGAAAATATTTTCATTGTGCCAGATGCAAAGAATGGGTTTTGGTGTGTAGAGCTTGATGAGAAGAGTTCACATTTAACACACTGTTCAACAGATACTATTGGAGAGGAATGTCAATTGGATTAACATAGTAAAGTTAAGCAACACTTATATCAGATAATAGCTAAATATAGCTGATCAAAGCATAATAAAAAGAATTTTAATTATCTGGAAAATGGAATAGTTTCATAAGATTTGGGAATTTATTTGATGAATTTTTAAACACTTAAAAATCTTGAAGGAATAGACATCTGATGTAAGAAGTGATTCAAAGAAAGAATCAAGGATACAGATGTAAGATTTTCACATTCATTAGAAGTAACATTAATTATTCTGTGTATTTTGTTGGAGCAGAATTTACAGTAAAAATAACAACAAGACTAACAGTGATCAATATTACTTTTGCATAAATAGAACAGGATCTTTAACTGAGCACAGATGGGTGGTAACCAGAAAAATCAATTTTGCTGTTCATGATATGCTTCCCCTCTGAAAATTGTATGAAAATGGTATCCATTTGACTCCCCATTGAAATCAATAGAATAGCATAAAGTTAGTGTATTTATACATTCATATAAACTAGACATGTTACAGAAAGTCAGTGCCTTACCAATTCAGAGTAAGTACTCCTTTTAATGATATGATATGTTTTGGTTATTACCAAATAACCTCTGTGAAGATTAACTTTTACAGACAGACTCTCAATTGTTCAGCTTCTAGTTGGTAAAAGAAGTTAAATTACTTGTATTGTTTTATATTCTCTTCTTATCTATATTTTGATTGCATGATCGATCTTTCTCTTGTGTTATTTCTGCAGATTATATGACATTGTTAATATTATTCCAGCCTACATTACTTGGTTCAAAACATTATAGACAGCATAAGGCCATTTGGAAAAGATAAAGCTGAACAAATGCTCTGTGCTTTTCATTTGCCAGTTTCTGTAAATTCTGCCCAATTATTACAAATACAAAGCAAATTATAATTGCAAGCATGAATCTGTTTTCTGTAATCCTGGATCAGGAGCATGGGTAGAAATTTGAATTTGACCACTTTTGGATGGGTACTTTAATTTGTGTACATGCACATATGCGTGTCTTTAATATGCTTAATAGGGCAGAGATGGCGGGAGTGGCAGTCATGTCCCTGCTGCACACTCATTCCAATCCACCATCTTGAAATGTGCATTAATGTAGTGTTTTTCTCAGCCTCACTTCTTTTCAGAAATTGGTCAGTTTGTCTATTTTTTTTTGGAACCTGAGCATTACTGGCAAGGCCAGCATTTATTGACTATCCATAAATGCCCTTGAGAAGGCAGCAGTGAACCACCTGCTCAATGTGCTGTAGTCCTTCCAGTGAAATTCCAGGATCTTGACCCAGTGATGATAAGGGACAAGTTATCGGGATGGTCTGTGACTGGGAGGGGAACCTGAAGGTAATGGTGTTCCCAAGAAGCTGCTGCCCTTGCCTTCCTTGGTGGTTGAGATCATGCGTTTGGGAGGTGCTGTCAGAGTAGAGGATATACATTACAGCCAGTGCTTGCTGTTCTTGGAGGGAATGAATGTTCAGGGTAGTCAATGGGGTGACAATCAAATTTAGCTACAACTGAATCCTTGACCTCCTTATCAGGAGACCACAGTCAATGCTGATCAGTAGTAACATCTCCTCGCTGACAATCAACACAGGCATACCTCAAGGATGTGTGCTTAGCCCACTGCTCTACTCCCTCTACACTCATGACTGTGTGGCTTGGCACAGCTCAAACACCATCAGTAAATTCACCAATGACACCACTGTTGTTGGCAGAATCTCAGGTAGTGATGAGGAGGCGTACAGGAGTGAGATAGATCAGCTGGTTGAGTGGTGTCACAACAACAACCTCGCACTCAAAATCAGCAAGACTAAGGAATTGATTGTGCACTTCAGGAAGGGGAAGTCTGGGGAACACGCACCAGTCCTCATTGAGGGGTCAGTAGTGGAAAGGGTGAGCAGCTTCAAGTTCCTGGGTGTCAACATCTCAGAGGATCTATCCTGGGCCCAACACATTGATGTAATCACGAAGAAGGCATGCCAGCAGCTCTACTTCATTAGGAGTTTGAGGAGATTCGGTATGTCACCAAAGAGTCTTGCAAATTTCTATAGATGCACGGTGGAGAGCATTCTGACTGGTTGCATCACCACCTGGTATGGAGGCTCCAATGTGCAGCATCGAAAGAGGCTGCAGAGGGCTGTAGACTCAGCCAGCTCCATCTCCATCAAGAAGGCGGCATCCATCATTAAGGACCCTCACCATCCAGGACACGTTACTACCATCGGGGAGGAGGTACAGGAGCCTGAAGACCCACACTCAAAATTTCAGGAACAGCTTCTTCCCCACTGCCATCAGATTTCTGAATGGTCCATGACCCCATTAACACTACCTTGTTATTCTTCTTTTGTACTATTTATTTATTTTTGTAACTTATAGTAATTTTTATGTCTTGCACTGTACTGCTGCCGCAAAACAACAAATTTTATGACTTATGTCAGTGAAAATAAACCTGATTCTGATCCTTCATGGTATGAGCAGGTGGTATGTACTGTCCACAATATATGACTAACACATGCTCCTATCATAAAGTCAAGATGCTTAGAGCATTCCTGTTCATTCCTTCTCCATTTTGAATTGTCCTGGGCCAGGGATTACTGTGCATCAATAAGCCTGTTACATTGTTCATATTTGGGAATGTCCTTGAAGTGATTTCTTTGTTTAACTGGAAATCTTGACCTATGATGCAGTTAGGTGTAGAGTGTCTGTTTCAGGAATCTGCTATCATGTATGTGGATGATGCAGTCTGCCCACAGGAGCTACAGGAGCTAGTTGAGTGCAATCAGAGCCTGGGAAAGCATAGTGACATAAGATTATCTCTCCTGCCAATGGATTTGGGGGATTTTGCAGAGGCAATATTGTGGTACTTGTCTAGTGTTTTGAGGTGATCATGGTCTTGGTCTTAGAACACTCACTTTGTCAGGTCATCAAAGGCTGTTGGGCACATTGGAAGCTGTGAAGAATTTCATCATCAATATCTGTCTTTGCTGAGAGGTATCCTATGTTGTGTAAAATTATCCATGTTCTCCCTCCTCTCAACATGGATTGTGATTGTTCTGAGTCTTTGTTGTGCAGCATGGCATATTGGTACAGTGATTTAGCCTTTTTGATATTTAGTGTAAGCCCCATCCTCTCATACGCTTCGGTAAAGGAGACAACAATATCCGGGGTAACAAACAATCTGCTGGAGGAACTCAGCAGGTTGAGCAGCATCTGTTGGAGGAAAGGAATTGTCAGCGTTTTGGGTCGAAACCCTGCAGCAACTTGTACTGATGCAGGGTTTCGACCTGAAACATCAACAGTTCCTTTCCTCTCACAGATGCTGCTCAACCTGCTGAATTCCTCCAGCAGATTGTTTGTTGCTCCAGTTTCCAGTGTCTGCAGTTCCTTGTGTCTCCAACAATATTAGGGGATCAGCCTCTGAATGCACATATTTATGAAAGTGTGATCATTGCACTGAAGGATGACATCATATGGACAATGGTACGTATAAACTGAAGTTCCAATTACTAGTGTCATAGCAACTTTTTTTTAATCATTCACCTGAGTGGGTAATTCACACCATACATCGTCGAACTTACCAAGAACATGAAGTGAATTATAAACAGAGTATGTGGATACAATGTACCCAGCAGTGATTTCTAAATCCAATATGAAAGGAAGTAATGTTGAATCTGCTTTTAAGAACTGAGGTGGGACAAGTAAGCAATGTAAAGAGAGGAATATCTTGAAACTAATGACATAATTAGGTTCAAAGTGAAAAATTAATTGGACACAGATACTTGACTAGAAATAAGCTAGTTTCAAGGAGCTAAAAATAGCTGCTAGCCCAGATAAAATGGAAAGAAAATCTGGCAGATAAGACCAAGGAAAAACAAATGTAACCTTTTCAGTAGGAGTGAGAATGAGCATGCTCTCATGAGGTATAGACGTAATGCAGGAAAAGCTGAAATCACTTATTGCTAAAGAGCCATTAAAATTAAAATGATATAAATGCATGGTATAAACATGGAGCTAATACAAACAAAAGAAATTAATAATGGGTATGAAAACAGATATAAGGGAAGACTGAAGCCACATATAAAGAGAAACAGGGGATTTACAGGCATAAAATTAATAAAGGAGAAGATGGAAGAAATTCAGAATGAGAAAAAGAATCTCTTGGAGTGGGCCGATATAGTAAGAGAGTGCCTGGCCTCAGTTCTTCACAAAATAAAGTTAAAATAAAATGTGAGGTTCATGAGGAAAAGGCAATAATTTGAGGCAAATTTATTAGATTTTGTTTAAGGAAATAATTGTGTTTTGATAAAGGAAATAGAGTGATTTGCCTGGATTTTCAAGGAAAATTAACCCCACTATAAATATTGATCAAGAGAGCAAAAGTAGAATAAGATAGTAAACTTACAATGGACTGCAAAAGCTTCTACAAATATGTCAAAAGTGGAATATTAATGAAATCGAGTGTGGGCCCCCTATAGTCAAAACCAGAGCATTCATAATGGGGACTGAGGAAATGGCAGAGCAATTAAGTGGAAGAGCACACAAGTAATTCTCCAGATAATGTAAGGGAACCAAGAATCTAATGAAGGTGAGGAATAAAGGAAATTTATGCTAGTATGTAAATAGTGCTGGAGAAATTAATGGCACTAAAAGCCGATAAATCCACAGTCTGATAATTTGCATGCCAGAGTATTAAAGGGAAAGTGGGCAAAGGAATGGCAGATGGAATTTAACTCAGACAAGTGCAAAGTAATGTAATTTAGGAAGTTAAACCAGGGCAGGACACTGGGGAATGTTGTAGAACAGAGAGACCTGGGGTACAGTACATATTTCTCTGGAAGTGGTTAAACAGGGCGGCACGGTGCCTAGCGGTTAGCGCGACGCTATTACAGCGCCAGCTATCAGGGATTGATTCTTGTCGCTGTCTGTAAGGAGTTTGTATGTTCTCCCGTATCTGCGTGGGTTTCCTCTGGGTGCTCCGGTTTCCTCCCACATTCTCAAAGATGTACGGGTAGGTTAATTGGGTTTAAAATGGGCGGCGCGGACTCGTTGGGCTGGAAGGGCCTGTTACCAAGCTGTAAATAAAAAAAAATTTTTAAAATGATGAAGAAGGCATATGGCATGCTTGCCTTCATTGGATGGGGCACCGTGTACAAGAATTGGGACATATTATAGCTGTATAGGACATTGGTGAGACTTCACCTGGAATATTGCGTGCAGTTCAGGTTGCTATACTACAGGAGGTGTGTGATTCAGCTAGAGAGGGTGCAGAAAAGATTCACAAAGATGTTGCCAGGACTGGGGTACTTCAGTTATTTTATTTTTTATTTTATTTTACAGCGTGGTAACAGGCCCTTCCAGCCCAACGAGTCCGCGCCGCCCATTTTTTAAACCCAAATTAACCTACCCATATGTTTTTGGAATGTGGGAGGAAACTGGAGCACCCGGAGGAACCCCACGCAGACACGGGAGAACGTACAAACTCCTTACAGACAGTGACGGGAATTGAACCCCAATTGCTGGCGCTGTAATAGCGTCACGCTAACCGCTACACTACCATGCCGCCCCTAACCGGATAAACTGAAAGAAAGCTGAGGGGTGACTTTATAGAAGTTTATAAAATCATGAGGGTCATAGACTAGGTGGATGGTCACAATCTTTTTTGCAGGGTAGGGGAGTCTAAAACTAGAGGGCGTAGGTTTAAAGTGAGTGAGGAAAGATTTTCAGAGGACCTGAGGGTCAAACTATTCACACAGGGGATGGTGGGTATATGGAAGGAGCTGCTGGAGAAAGTGATAGAGGCAGATACATTTGCAATGTTTATAAGACAGGAAAGGTTTAGAGGGATCTGGGCTAAATGCAGATAAATGGAATTGCTCAGCAAGGTACCTTGTCCAGCATGGATGAGTTAGGTTGAAGGCCTGTTCCCATGTCATATGACTCTTATGACTCCATGAATTGACGAGGTAACCACATCGTTATCTTCTTCCAGAATCCTATAGATTTTGAAATAGTTCCCACAGATTGGAGGGTAGTAACATGACTCTACCTTTATAAGAAAAGGAGAGAGAGAGAAAACAGGAAACTACAGACCTGTTGGCCTCACATGACGAGTAGGTAAAATGCTGGAGGCTTTTATAAAGAATGAGATAACAGGACACTTGGAAAGTGTCAGCCAAAGTAAACATGGTCAATGTGGATTTCTGGAAGGAAAATCATATTTGACAGAACTACTGGAGCTTAGTAAGGATGTAACAAGTTGAATAGATAAAGGAAAACCAGTGGATGTGATGTACTGGATTTTCAGAAGGACTTTGATAAGGTTTAATATAAAAAGTTAGAGCGTAAAATTAAAGCAGATGGTCTTGGAGGTAATGTATTGAAATGGATTGAGAATTGGCTGACAGACAGGAAATGGAAGTAGAAATAAATGGGATTTTGTCAGGGTGGCAGGCAGTAACTAGTCGGGTACAGCAGAGATGGGTGCTTGTTCCACAGCCTAAAAGAGAAGACAGAGCAAGAAATTGTAGAGATTTAGGGAGGGAATTCCAGAGTTTATCGTCTTGGCAACTGGGATAGCAAAGTAAATTAGGGATGCAAAACAATAGCAGAATTGGAAGAACACAAAGAGACTTGTGCTCTTTGGAAACTTGGGCAGCCACAGGAATTTACACATATTTATTGTGCCCATGCAGTGGAAGCAGAGGATGCCTGGTGTAAGCCACAAAAGGTGCACACCACCTCAAAACTATTCATCTTTCCGTCCCCTCATGCACCCCTTGCCCCATCTGTGGAAGAGTTTGTGATTCCCACACTGGCCCCATCAGCCACCTCAGAACCCACAAAACTAGAGGGTCAAGAATAGCTGGCAAGTTGTTCTTGACCCCAAGAGATGACCTAAGAAGAAGATGTAAACTGGGAAAGGCAAGAGTTCTGACAAAGGGTCTGAGGCCTGAAACTCTGTCTGTGTTTTGCTTTTCACAAATGTTGCCTGACCTGTTCAGCATTTCCAGTATTTCCTTCTCTTGGTTAAAACCAGATAGAGATTTTGAACCAAGGATTCTGGACTGATGGCTAGCATAGTTCAGTAATCACAGGGCAATAGGTTAGCATATTATTCTGAAAGGGAAACTGTTACAGTAAATAGGCCTTAATCTACATTAGCAGAAGGGTAAAGAGTAGAAACTAGGGGCATGGTTGGTGAAACAGGCTGGATCCTGCATTGAACTCACTATTAAAAGAAATGGATGTTCTTTTCCTAAGGACATCCAACTTTATCATAGAAAGCATGATCCTTGTGGCCAAAGAGACAGGATTGTCAAATTCTTCTAATTTGCTGGATTCTCCATGTGACCATCATTGATATTTACGTGCATCTAAAAACACCAGTGAACACAACACATTTATCAGCAGGCAACATTTCCTTTTGCTAGATATACAATGAACACAAAATGCTGGAGGAACTCAGCAGGTCAGGCAGCATCTATGGAGTGAAATGAACAATCAACGTTTTGGGTTGAGACCAGATTTCCAGCATCTGCAATCTCTCTTGTGTCTTCTGCTAAATATACAAATTGCCAACAAATCCCATTAAAAAATCTAAAACATACTGTATATTCTGCAAATTAAAGAAGCTGTCACTATCTCATCCTTCTGCACTTCAACACCTACAAATTATTTAACTTGAAGGAAAAAGGAGGTGGATGTGATAACAAGTTATGGCCAGAAACCATTGTTGACATTATGTCATTATTGACTGATATGATGAATTTGAATGTCAGAATGGCTCAAGTGGCTCAGATATTATTGAGATCATGTCAATTCATGAAAATTCTACCCCCCAAAAAACTATTAAATTTTCATTCAACAATAACAAAGTAAACCTCTTATTCATCAGGTTTCATGGGTATGTAAAGATTTCTCATGGGTTGTACCACTTTCTAACACCCTGATTTACCATGTGAGATTGTTCCAGAAAATCTCAGATTGAATTTGCAAGAGGAAGAAGGATCATAAATTAAGCCAATCTTATGGTTCCCAGAAAAGTTGCATTAATTGAGGTTTATTTCACTGCTTTCTAAAGGACGCAGCTATGTGCAAACTGGTCACTTTATTTGCCTGCATTATAGCAGAAGTAAATAGTGTGACGTGCTCTAAGACATTTCTTGTGGATGCAATAAAACACCATGCCCTTGAATGTCCACAGAGTTTTGTGATCTGCAGCCAACAAATGACTGGTTATGTGTTTAATATATTGTGAATGTTCAACTTTAGATTAAAGAAAGTGTGGTAAGGTAATCAATTGTATTAATGTGTTATATTTATACAAGATCACTTTGCAATGGATCAATTGCACCAACATGATTGACTTTGGATTTATTTAAAATCATATTCCCTTATATGATTTGAATATACCGGTAGTAACTTAAAGTTAAGTGGATGGTTAATGTAAGGCATTCAACAGATTCGAGCCATTCTGACATTTAAATTCATCATATCTGTTTTGTATTTTAACTCCATCTAGCTCTCTTGCTGAACACCTCATCTAACCAAAATTTGTCGATGTCCATTTGGACATCTCAATTTAATTAACCACATCATCTTTGAGTAAGATTGTACCAGCTGTCCCCTCCACCACTATCAATGCAGCCCTCACCCGCATCTCCTCCATTTCCTGCACTTCTGCCCTCACCCCGTCCCCCCACCCAGCATAACAGGGATAAGGTTCCCCTTGTCCTCATCTGTCACCCTATGAGCCTCTACATCCAACACATCATTCTCTGCAACTTCCATCATTTCCAATGGGATCGCACCACCAGGCACATCTTCCCCTCCCCTCTCTGTTTTCCGCAGTGATTGCTCTCTCCAAAATTCCCCTGTCCACTCGTTCGTCACCACTGATCACCCTCCAGGCACTTATCCCTGCAACTGTGCAAAGTGTCACACCTGCCACTACACCTCCTCCCTGACCACCATTCAGGGTCTTAAACAGTCCTTCCAGAAGTGGCAGCACTTCACCAGCGAATATATCGGTGTCATTTATTGCATCTGGTGCTCCCAGCGTGGCCTCCTTTACATCGGTAAGACCCGACGCAGATTGGGGGACTGCTTCGTTGAGCATCTTTTCTCCATCTGCCGCAACAGCCAGGATCTCCCGGTGGCCAGCCATTTTAATTCCACTTCCCATTCCCACACTGACATGTCTGTCCACGGCCTGTTCTACTGCCACATTGAGGCCAGATGCGGATTGGAGGAGCCACACCTCATATTCCACCTTGGTAGTCTCCAACCTGATGGCATCGACATCAATTTCTTGAACTTCTGGTAACGACTCCCCTGTTTTGCTCCCCCCCTTTGTTGTCCCTCATTCCTTTGGCCCCTTCATCCCTTCTCTTTCCCCTCCCCCACCCTCATGACCTGCCCACCTGCTTCCCTTTATTCCATGGTCTACTGTCCCCTCCTGTCAGATTCCTTCTTCTTCAGCCTCTTGCCTCTTCCACCTATCACCTCCCAACTTTTCACATCATTCCTTTTTACCCCCCCCCCACCCACCTACCTTCCTCCTTCACCTGAATTCACCCATCACCTGCCAGCTTGAGCTCCTCCCCCTCCCCCTATCTTCTGGCTTCTGCCCTCTTCCTTTCCAGTCCTGGTGAAGAGCCTCGGCCCAGAGCGTCGACTGTTCATTTCCCTCCATGGAGGATGCCTGACCCGCTGAGTTCCTCCAGCATTTTGTGTGCATTGCTCCAGATTTCCAGCATCTGCAGTCTCTCTTGTGTCTGTAATACCCTTTATTGCTGTTTCCTCCGCTAATGGCCTAACCCTAAATTTTAAAATTATGTATTGGTATTGTTATTGGTTTATTATTGTCACTTGTACCGAGGTACAGTGAAAAGCTTGTCTTACAAACCAATCATACAGGTCAATTCATTACACAGTGCAGTTACATTGAGCTAGTACAAAGTGCATTGATGCAGTACAGGTAAAAATAGTAACATTACAAAGTAAAGTGTCACAGCTACAGAGAAAATGCAGTGCAATAAGGTGCAAGGTCACAACAAGGTAGGTCGTGAGGTCATAGTCCATCTCATTGTATAAGGGAACCGTTCAATAGTCTTATCACAGTGGGGTAGAAGCTGTCCTTAAGTCTGGTGGTACGTGCCCTCAGGCACCTGTATCTTCTACCCGATGGAAGAGAAGAGAAGAGAGAATGTCCTGGGTGGATGGGGTCTTTGATTATGCTGGCTGCTTCACCAAGACAGCGAGAGGTAAAGGCAGAGTCCAAGGAGGGGAGGCTGGTATCCGTGATGTGCTGGGCTGTGTCCACAACTCTCTGCAGCTTCTTGCGGTCCTGGGCAGAGCAGTTGCCGTACCAAGCCGTGATGTTCTGGACTCTCCATCTACTCTATCAAATACTTTAATCATCTTAAGGACTTCAAATTGATTATCTATTAACCGTCTATATTCAAGTTAATACAAGCCTACCTGGACATAAGATGAGTTGGGCTGAAGGGCCTGTTTCTACGCTGTATGACTATGACTCTATAACAGACCTTTTCAGTCCTGTACCATTCTGGTGTATTATGCTATATGCTTTCCAAGGCATATAGGTCACTGTATCTTTGCTGAAGTGCAGTGACCTGAGTGAATACAATATTTGAGATGAGATCTCCAGAGTTCTGCACAGCTATAACTTCCACCCCTTCATTTTCCCTGGCCTGCACATTTAATGCAAAGTCATTATCAGAATCAAAATTATTATCACTGACTTAGAAGATACAAAATTAGTTGTTTTGCAGCAGCAGTACAGTGCAAAGACATAAAATTACTATAAATTGCAAAAATAAGTAAATAGTGCAAAAAATGGAATAACAAGGTAGTGTTCATGGGTTCATGGATCATTCAGAAACCTGATGGTAGAGGGGAAGAAGCTGTTTCTGAATCATTGAGGTGTTTCTCAATTGTTGAATCATAAAGTGATATTACAACACACATCCAGTTCGACAATGCTGAAAATAGCCCTGTATATATTATTTACCTGCAGCCAAAGTAGTATTAAAGAAGAATGCAATCTTGCACCTTTGAACTAACCAAATCCTGACTCTTCCCACTAAACAAACAGTTTAGTTCACAATTTCATGTTTATCTACATATTGAATGTTCCATTTCATCCTGTTACCTGCCACCTTTTCAATTCCCCTTCCACTCTGAACTGTCTATCAATGGCCTCCCACATTGCTATAATGAGGCCCAATGTAAGCCTGAAGAACTCTTCTTCTGATCGGGCACGTTGCAGCCTTCCAGACTCAATAATGAAGTCAATAGTTTCAGGTAATTCACTCTTTCTGTTTGTTTCAGATATGGCTACTTACACTTTACATTATCCATCTGCAATATTGGCACAGCAGTCCCTACACTCTCCATTTCTCAGTTTTACCTTCCTCTGTTTATACTATCTCTCTCTCTAACTGCCTTCATCTCACAGATTTTAAATTCCTTTGTTTGTGTTATCTCTCTCCAATGGCCCTCATTAATCCATCAACAAATGACTTGAACAGCTAATCACCCGACCCTACCATACCAGGGACATTCCCTTTGGGACATCCACTCCCCATCGTCTCTGAAACATGAAACAAACTTATTTACTTTCTTTTCCAGTTCTGACGAAGGGTCTTTGTTCTGAAATTTAATGTTCCTCCTCTTTCTACAGTTGTTGCCTGACTTGCTAATTGTTTCCAGCATTGTCTGTTTTTATTTTAGATTTTCAGCATCTGCAGTTTATTCTGACTACCTGTTCAGTATATCCTATTCTAGAACCTGTTGCGAAGGTTTTAGTTTGATATTCTTAATACAGCATGTGTAAGTCAACGTTATCCACAACTGTCTGAGTTTTTAATTAATGAAAGGAATACTTTAAAACAATAGCTTAACGGTTACACATGAACTGTTGCCTTAGTGAACAATGGATATAGTTAGCAACCCAGAATGTTCTGTCTGTGAACTCTCAAGTGAGCCATTCCAGTGATCTTTAGTTGAGTAACTGACAATGAGTCTGAACTTAATTCTAATTAACCAAATTGACTCATTTCTGTGCCATGAATTCTACTTGTCCAATGTTCTGGTTTACTAAACTGTCAAAGTTATGTTAATATTAACCGAGCACACTATTGAGGAAACCAGTACAACCATTTATACAGGTACACTCTCTTGTAAAATGTTCATATTTTTATTTGATTGTTTAATCCATATTGACCATTGTTTTGCATAGGACAAGGCACAGCAAATATGTTTAACTTATTCTTAAAGAAGAATTTTGAGGACAATTTAAAAACTTACAGGGTTACCATTTTGGAAAATGAAGTTAATGTGGGCGAATTACAAAAACAAAACAGAAATGCATTATTACTTTTACACAATAGGACCATATTTGGAAAATAAACCAATAGCGATGACCATGTGCTAATGCATTTTGATGGAAAGTATAAAGAAGCCACATATTCCTTGGAAAAATCAGTGTCCAAATGTCCGCAAACAACAGAGGAATTGGGTGTGTAGATACACAAATCATTAATATTAGTAAAAGTTAGGAAGGCTGTAACAAGCTAACAGAGCACCTGAGTTCATATTGTAAAGGAATGGAATTGAAAATCAGACAAGTTGTGCTAATTGTACATAAGTACCTGTAATAGAAAGCCCAGAAACAGGCTGTTGAACCTAACCACTTCATGTCCTTATTTATGCTTCTCCAAAACCTCTATCAATCAAACTCTGTCAGCATTACTCTCAATTTCCTTTTCTCTTAAATGCTTATATAGCCTCCTCTTAAGTGCATCTACATTATTTAAGAAGTATCTGGATGTATACCTGTGTGCAGAAGGCTCCGGACCAAGTACTGGTGAATGGGATTAGTGTTGATGGGTAATTGTTGATTAGCATGGATATCAGGGGCCAAAGGGCCTGTTTTAGAACATAGAAACATAGAAAAACCTACAGCACAATTCAGGCCCTTCGGCCCACAAAGCTGTGCCGAACATGTCCCTACCCTAGAAATTACTAGGCTTACCCATAGCCCTCTATTTTTCTCAGCTCCATGTACCTATCCAATAGTCTCTTAAAAGTCCCTATCGTATCCACCTCCACCACCGTTGCCGGCAGCCCATTCCAAGCACTCACCACTCTCTGAGTAAAAAACTTACCCCTGACATCTCCTCTATAACTACTCCCCAGCACCTTAAACCTATGTCCTCTTGTGGCCACCATTTCAGCCCTGGGGAAAAGCCTCTGACTATCCACCTGATCAATGCCTCTCATCATCTGAAATACCTCTATCAGGTCCCCCCTCATCCTCCTTTGCTCCAAGGAGAAAAGGCCGAGTTCCCTGAACCTGCTTTCATAAGGCACACTCCGCCTTCCAGGCAGCATTTTTTTTTGAAAAAACTACTTTTATTTTGACTTAAGCAACCTTTTGTGTCAGAAGCAGTACAGGATGACTTCCCAAGTGCACCAGAATTACCACCAGGAATGCGAAGCCAGCATCAACTGGCAGATCAACATGGAGCTTTATGCCTCCTATGTCTGTCTATGTCTACTTACTTTGATCGGGATGATGTGGCGTTGAAGAACTTCACCAAGTTTTTCCAGGATCAGTCCCACAAGGAGCGGGAGCATGTGGAGAAACTGATAAGATTCCAGAACCAGCGTGGAGGATGTGTTATTCTCCAGGACGTTTCGAAACCTGACCGAGACGAGTGGAGCAATGGCCTCAAGGCTCTGCGGTGTGCCCTTCACCTGGAAAAGACCATCAACCAGTCCCTCCTGGAGCTCCACAAACTTGCCGCTGACAAGAATGACCCTCATATGTGCGACTTCTTGGAAACCCACTACTTGCATAAGCAGGTCAAGGCCATAAAGAAGCTTGGAGACATGATCACCAACCTGACTCACATGGGGGCACCCCAGAACGGCATGGTGGAGTATCTGTTTGTCAAGCATACACTGGGCGAGAGCAGCTAAATCACCAAACCTCAGGAAATCAGTGTGCCTATGTTTCCACTTTCAGTATTCTTCAATGCTTTTCTCTTGATAGTTTTTCAATCGTGAGTCTGTTTTGGTAATGTCATTGTTGAATTGGGTGTTAACTTGTTCGTGAATTAAGTGAAAAGCTAAATCTAATGTGAAACTTTTCGATCTTTGTATCTGGTTTTTAATTAAAGAAAAAAGACCAAGTTGTTGTTTTCTGTGCCATATGATTTCATAACTGAGAATAGACAATAGAAAATAGACAATAGGAGCAGAAGTAGACCATTCGGCCCTTCGAGTCTGCACCGCCATTTTGAGATCATGGCTGATCCTCAACAATCAATATCCTGTTCCTGCCTTGTCCCCATATCCCTTGATTCCCCTATCTATAAGAAACCTATCTAGCTCCTTCTTGAAAGTGCCCAGAGAATTGGCCTCCACTGCCCTCTGAGGCAGTGCATTCCACAAATTCACAACCCTCTGGGAGAAGAAGTTTGTCCTCACCTCTGTCCTAAATGGCCTAGCCCTTATTCTTAAATCATGCCCCCTGCTCCTGGACTTCCTCAACATCTGGAACATATTTCCTGTCTCTATCTTGTCCAATCCCTTAATAATCCTGTATGTTTCAATCAGATCCCCTCTCAATCTTCTCAATTCCAACATGTACAATCCCAGTCTCTCCAACCTCTCAGCATAAGACAGTCCCGACATCCCTGGAATTAACCTCGTAAACCTACGCTGCATGCCCTCTATAGCTTTAAGCAGAGAGCCAGAGGGAGAACAGTTCTTTTTATAATGCCGAAAGGGGAAGATATGTCTTGATGAGGTAACCACACTGAAGATGGCAGAGAGGATGGAAGGTTGGGTGGAAGGTGAGACAATGAACCCTATTCTTGTTCTGGGTGGGAGAAGAGGGGTGAGAGAAGTGCGGGAAATGAAAAAGAGATGGTCAAGAGGCATGTTGACTATGGTGGAAGACCAACCATGAATAAGGAAAAAGCAAGTCATCTCAGAAGCACTGGTCTGGAAAGCATTATCATCAAAATAGATATGAGAGAGTAGAAAATCAGAGAATGGGATGGAGCTTACTATGGGAAGTGTAGTCTGTGGGCTTGTAGTGGATGTTGTTCACTGACCTGAGACGGGTGTCGAGAAGTCAAGAAAGAGAAGGCAATAGTTAGAGATGGACCAGGTGAAATCGAGAGCAGGGTGGAAACTGGCAGCAATGTTAATAAGATTTTTGATATCTGTGCGAGAGCAAAAAACAATGAAATTGTGAATATACTGGAAAAGGAAATGAGGCAGGGGACCTGAATATAACTGAAACACGCACATAGATAATAAGTTTGAGAATGCAAAAGGGAGAGCAAGAATGAGATCCAATGTCTACAAGGAGTTGGCATGCAGGATGGATTAAAAGCAGAGGCACAGGGATGGAAAGGCAGCCAAAATTGTTACAACTGAGGTCCTGATATCCAGTAACATCGTGTAAAATGGTAACTATTGTAGCTGTTGTTAAAAATTCTTAGTTTTGCATTAAGTTTCATGTGAACTGTCTGGTTCACCAGGAAGATAGTGATCAAGAATATGTAATACATTGTATTCACAATTACAAAGACAATTATGATAAAGCAAGCATGTGTATGAAGTCTATATGAGGAAGTGATCCATAAGCATTATCAGTACCTGGACTGAATGTGGTAGAGATACAGTTTGCAATGAGGAGTCAATAAACAAAGATTTAAAGATAAATTTATAATTAGCGCAGTTTACAACTGTATACTTATGTAAATATGTAAGTGGTTGTATAAACTTATGTTTGTAAATATTTAAGTTTGTGTGGTGGGGAAACAGTGTGCCCTTTGAAAGTGTAAGTGCGCCGTTAAGGTCTGAGTGTATCATGTGCTTTGATTTTTGATATGTTACACAAGGTACTACCCATCAGATGAGAGCTTGCTGCCTTCAATAAGTTTTATAAATTGCTCTACCTTTGTTATTTGTCTTTTCCAGCAGCACTATTAAAGAACTTGCCGATGCTACATCTGCTGCCTGAACTTAACTTTTATGTATGCATAGGGGTGAATAAACTGACAGCATTCACCCAAAATGTGTTTGATGAGGTACTAAGCTGTGAGTAGGTCTCAGACCTACTGTATCCCAAAACCTGTCCTTGGAATGCCCTGACAGCACCATGGGATGGAAAAAGCTTTTCAACTGTTTGTAAATGTCTTTAATAATCACAGATGTTGAAATGAATAAAATTTAAATAATAAAAAAATTCTTTTGTTAAAATATAAATTAAATTAAAGTCACATTAGAACATTATTGTCTCACCCATAGAAGACAGGGGGTGATGGTAGATGGAGCATTTTCTGCCTGGAGGTCGGTGACCAGTGGTGTTCCGCAGGGATCTGTTCTGGGACCCCTGCTCTTTGTGATTTTTATAAATGACTTGGATGAGGATGTGGAAGGGTGGGTTAGTAGGTTTGCTGATGATACAAAGGTTGATGGTGTTGTGGACAGTGTAGTAAGTTGCTGTAGATTACAACAGGATATTGATAGAATGCAGACCTAGGCTGAGAAATGGCAGATGGAGTTCAACCTGGATAAGTGTGAAGTGATATACTTTGGGAAATCGAATTTGAAAGCAGAATACAAGGTTAATGGCAGGACTCTTAGCAATGTGGAGGAACAGAGGGATCTTGGGGTCCACGTGCATAGGTCCCTCAAGGTTGCCGCACAGGTCGATAAGGTTGTTAAGAAGGCATATGGTGTGTTGGCCTTCATTAGTCGGGGTATTGAGTTCAAGAGCCGCGAGGTGATGTTGCAGATCTATAGAACCGCAACATCACCTCTATAGGTGGTGGGTGCATGGAATGCACTGCCAGCAGAAGTTGTAGGGGCAGATACATTAGGGACATTTAAGAGACTCTTAGATAGACACATGAATGATAGAGAAATGGGGGGCTATGTGGGAGGGAAGGGTTAGATAGATCTTAGAGCAGGATAAAATGTTGGCACAACATCATGGGCTAAAGGGACTGTACTGTGCTATAATGTTCTATGTTCTAACAACTAATTAAGTAATTGAAATAAAGTGAAATAAGTAAGGCATGTACCTGCACTTACCTTTTTTCCACACGATCAGCAATCACATTAAAATATATAGGTTTGCTGTTTGTGCACCAGCCCTCCCTGGTATAGTGCTGAAAAGTGCATCCAAACCAAGAAGTTACTGCACCAGCACCAGACGTTCAGGATGTCTTTGACGTCCATGTTTGACTCTGTGAGTGCAGAAGTCCAAGACTTCCTGACACATGAATGGCTGATAGCCAACAGCTCTGGAAAAATCTAGCTATCAGGCAGCACGATTTGGTCCAATAAATGGCGGGATGCTGAAAAGTGTGGAGGAACAAGAGGGATCTTGGAGCACATACCCACAAATAACTGCATGAAACAGAACTAGACATGGTGACTGAAAGCATTTACAATATTATCCAAGGCACAGAGTACAAGAGCAGAGAGATTATGCTGGAATTGTAGTTAGGCCACGGCTGGAGTACAGTTTTACAGTGTGCAGTTCATAGATGAGGTGCAAAGGAAGTTGAGGAGAAATTCAATTAAGGTGTGTAAAATTATGAGGGGCATAGGTAGAGTGATTAAAAATAAACTGATTGTATTGGCAGAGATAACTATAAGAAGGGGCCATAGATTTAAAGTCATTGGTAAATAGATGAGGGTAAAAGTGAGGAGAATAGTTATTTCAGCAAGAGGTGATGGCAATCTGGAATTAATTGGCTGAAAGGACGACAGAGGTAGAGGTCTTCATTATACTTAAGAAGAATTTTGATGTGCATCTGAGGTTTTACAACATACAAATGAAAAATGGGATTTAGCTGGATTAACATTTTTGACTTCAAAAGACATAAGGGGTTAAATTGCCACCTGCTATACTGTGATTCTACAATAAACTGAAACCCATTGTTTATTCCACCTTTAAGATAACTTAGGCAACTATAGTGCTTTATATAATCATTTTTTCACTGGATCATGATAAAACATTTAATGACTGTCAGATGCTTCACAATCAAGAGATATCTATGTAACAATAAGAGTTTGCATTTCCCAATATACTTTCTTTGTTGAACAAAAGTGCAAATAAAATGCTAATATCTCTGGAGTAAGAAGTCATTGATATCAATTTATCTAGCCATGTCCCAGTAAACTGGCCAAAAAATGTTAACTTTCACACACACAGGTGATCAAAACAATGTATTAGTGTTTTCAGAGAAGCTGTCGATCTATTCTACTCAAATATACCAAGTAGCTAACATACTGGAACCTTTTTATGTTAGTGGGTTTGATATATTGAAGTGTGTTGATATTTTAAAGATCAAGTAAGTTGGGTCTGAGAGATTTTCAGGGTTATGATTCCTTTTCTCTTTTTGATATAAAAGCCTTCTGTTGTACCTGGTAACAACAGGTTGCACCTGAACTGGAGGGGAACCAATATCCTGGCAGGGAGGTTTGTTAATGCTACTGGGGGAGGTTTAAGCTAGCTGTGCAGGGGGATGGGAACCAAAACAACAGGTCAGTAAGTGAGGGAACGAGCAGGAGGGCTGATGTCAGGGAACGTAGTATTAGGCAGATTTCTGATAACAGATGTGATGGGATGAATGGTTTGAAGTGTTCGTACTTTAATGTTAGGAATATTATGGGCAACAGTGATGAACTCAGAGCATGGATCAGTACATGGAACTATGATGTTGTGGCCATTACAGAGACTTGGTTGAGGGAGGGACAGGAATGGGTGATCGATGTACCAGGATTTTGAGGTTTTAAGAAGAATAGAGAGGGGGGCTAAAAGAGGGGCAGAGTTGCAATGCTAATTAGAGATAATATATCAGCTGCACTCCAGGGAGACATTATGGAGGGCCCGGACACAGAGTCTGTATGGGTAGAACTCAGGAATAGGAAGGGTGCAATCACTCTCTTGGGGGTGTACTATAGACCTTCCAATAGCCACCGGGACATTGAGGAACGTATATGAAACAGATTGGGGAAATGTATAAAAATTACAGCATTGTAGTCATAGGAGACTTCAACTTCCTGAATATAGATTGGGATCTTTTTAGAGCAGAATTTGTTAGCTGTATCCAGGAGGGGATCTTACATCAATATGTTGACTGTCCCACAAGGGGAGTGGCTATTCTGGACCTGGTGTTGGGTAATGAGCCTGGCCAGGTGACTCACCTGTCTGTGGGTGAGCAATTGGGGAACAGTGATCACAGCTCATTAACTTTCAGGATAGCTATAGATAAGGATAGGTATGGGGCTAGCGGGAGGGTTTTAAATTGGAGCAGGGCTAATTACGAAGGCACATGGCAGGAACTAGGTAGAGTAAACTGGGAACACCTTTTTGCTGGCAAGTCCACATCAAACATGTGGAAAGTGTTTAAGGATCAAATTCATAGGGTACAGGATAGGTATGTATTGATTAGAAGGAAGGACATGAATGGCAAAATAAGGGAACCTTGGATGTCCAGAGAAGTAATAAACTTAGTCAAGAAGAAAAAGGACAAGTATGTAGAGCTTCAGAAGTTAGGATCAGATAGAGCACATGAGGACTATAAAGAAGCTAGAAATGTACTCAAGAAAGGAATTAGGAAAGCCAGGAGGGACCATGAAAAGTCCTTAGCAAGTAGGATTAAGGAGAATCCAAAGGCATTCTATACCTACGTAAGGAATAAGAGGATAATGAGGGAGAGAGTAGGACCACTTCAGGATAAAGAAGGAAATCTATGTTTGAATGCAGAGGATGTGGGTGAGGTCCTGAATGAGTATTTCTCTTCGGTATTTACCCAGGAAAGGGACATGCAGGATGCAGAAATTGGAACTGAGGGTGGAAACATGTTAGGGCATTTAGAGGTCATGGAGGAGATAGTGTTAAGTCTCCTAAACAGTATTAAGGTGGATAAGTCCCCGGGGCCCAATGAGATATACCCTAGGTTCCTGAGGGAGGCAAGAGAGGAAATTGCTGGGGCCTTGACCAGTATTTTTGTCTCCTCTTTGACCATGGGTGAGGTCCCGGATGATTGGCAAGTGGCTAATGTTGTTCCTCTATTTAAGACAGGAACAAGGGAAAATCCGGGGAACTATAGACTGGTGAGTCTCATGTCAGTTGCAGGGAAATTGCTGGAGAAAATTCTTCGGGATGGGACATACGAACATCTGGAATCCAATGGCTTGATTAGGGAAAGCCAGCATGGATTTGTGCAGGGCAAGTCTTGTCTTACTAACCTGGTTGAGTTTTTTGATAAGGTGACGAGAGAGATTGATGAAGGCAGAGCCATGGATATCATCTATATGGACTTCAGTAAGGCATTTGACAAGGTCCTACATCATTGGTTAATCAAGAAAGTTCAGATGAATGGGGTCAGTGGAGAATTGGCTGTGTGGATCCAGAACTGGCTTGCCCCTAGAAGACAGAGGGTGGTGTTGAAGGGACTTAATCGAGCTGGAGGCCTGTGAGTAGTGGTGTTCTGCAGGGATCTGTACTGGGACCTCTGCTGTTTGTGATGTACATAAATGACCTGGATGAGTATTTTGATGGGTGGGTTGGTAAGTTTGCAGATGATACCAAGATTGATGGAGTTGTGAATAGTGTAGAAGACTGGTGATGGATGCAGCGTGACATAGATCAGCTGCAGATGTGGCCAGAGAAATGGCAGATGGAGTTTAACCCGGATAAATGTGAGGTGTTTCACCTTGGTGGGACTAATGTCAAGAGGCAGTACACTCTAAAGGGCAAGACCCTTAACAGTGTTGAAGAGCAGAGAGACCTTGTGGTGCAAATCCATGGCTCACTGAAAGTGGTTACACAGGTAGATAGGGTGGTAAAGAAGGCTTATGGAATACTTGCTTTCATTAATCGTGGTATTGACTACAGGATTCAAGAAGTTATGATGCATCTCTATAGAACTCTGGTTAGTATGGCATACAATTCTGGTCACCTCACCACAGGAAGGATGTTGAGGCTTTAGAGAGGGTGCAGAGGAGGTTTACTAGGATGCTGCCTGGATTAGAGGGCATGTGCTATCAGGAGAGGCTGGACAAACTTGAGCTCTTTTCTCTAGAGTGGCGGAGGCTGAGGGGTGATCTGTTGGAAGTGTATAAAATTACGAGGGGCATAGATAGGGTGGACAAGCAATATCTTTTTCCCATTATTGAGTGATCCAATACCAGAGGGCATGCATTTAAGGTGAGAGGGAGTAGGTTCAGAACAGACATCAGGGATACACTTTTTACTCAGAGAGTGGAGGATGCCTGGAATGCGTTGCCTGATAGGGTGGCGGAGGCAAATTCATTGGGGGCTTTTAATAGGGCCTTGGATGGGCACATGAATGAGAGGGAAATGGAGGGATATGGGCAATCTATAGGTAGAAGTGATTAGCCATGTTGGCACAACATTGTGGGCCGAAGGGCCTGTTCTGTGCTGTACTGTTCTATGTTCTATGTTAGTTTTGAAGGTGGCCCATCTATGCCCACTTCCCCAGTTATACTATTATCAGGAACGAGTTCAATCAGAGGATGTCAGTCTCTTTAATTCTCTATTCCAAAAGATTGTGGATGATCATTTGTTGGATATATTCAGTAGATTTTTGGTCAATAACAGGATGAACAAATGTAGAGATTTGGCAGTAAAATGTTGAGGCAAAAGATCAGCTCGAATCACAGCAAAAGGCAAGGAAGGCTTGAGCTACTTTCTTGCCTTCTCTTGTTTCTATTTCTTGTATTCACGTTTGGCAAAGAGATTATAAAGTGGCAAACGATGGTATCCAATAAACTGGAGCCAGTGACAAAGGTTCAACCACTGGTTTTCATTACATTTAGCTAAATTATGAGTTGGAAAACTGCAATTTGCTTTATGGTTGAATAGAATGGTCAATGCTACTGATCACAAGAATATTTAATATATAGTTACTACTTTATTGTAGTGCAAATGCAATAAAATATTGAAACCATTAACATGAACTTTCTGATGAAAGGAAGAGAAGCAAAACAGATATTACTACCCATGAGGAACTAACCTCCTGTCATAGAATTTATTGAACCCTGCAACGACCCATCCAACTCTCCAATGCGTCCATACATTGATCTACTTCTTGTTAAGAATTTGAACACCTGGCTGCAATGACAGTCTTACACTACATCTGAGAAATGCAATATTTTTTTCATTTTGTGCAAAATGAATATCACTGGCAAGGTGAATATTTATTACCAGTTGTTAAGTGATTTTGCGAAAGTGTTCTTGAGTTGCTGCCTTGAACTTCAACTTAGCTTTGGGCAAGGAATTCCAGCATTTACACCCAGTATAGATGAAAGAATGACAATGTATGTGACTTGAATGGGGACTTGGAGGACGTTGCCTCCCATGAGCCTGCTGATCATGTGTATCTAGGTCATGATTTTATGATGATCTGTTGAAGAAGCTTTGGTGAATTGCTGCAATGCATTTTTAAATACCACACACCATCCCACCAAGTTATTTTATCCTTTACTTGGACAGTGGACTTAATTACATCTACCCATGCTGTTCCAAGTCCCTTTGTTGTGTGCAGAGCTCCTCCTCCTGGGCAGCTACTGTTTTATTGCAGGAGAGTGTAAGCAGAAATAGGCATTTTTCTTCTTAAGATAAAAACTTGAAAAATATTTTCTGACCCGCTGAAGTCCATATGATCTAAAGTGTAGCTTCAGCTTTAACCCCCATCCATTTCAAACCCACATTTTCACCTCTGCACTATTCCACATCATCACCCTTACTTGTCCCCTCCACCTCAAAGTCCTTTATCTGCACTTCTGTCAGCTCTAGTCTTTGTTTTTTAAATGTCTTTCTCACTAGCTTTCCAACCAGTTGCCTATTACCTGTGTCCCAAGTGACTTCTACTGGCTCATATTTCAATACCATTTAAAAATTAAAATCCTAATCCTTAGCATTTACGTTTTTAACCTTTAGGTATTGTAATAATTAAGTCTTATTCTTCTTAAGCAGTCCCTTGGTATCGAGGGTGACTTGCTTCCCTTTCAGTTCTGTTGGTTCTGAGGTGGCTGATGAGAGCAGAAGAAAAGATGAGGTTAAAAGGGAAAGGAGGGATAGCGTTGTTAATCAAATAAGGTATCAGGGAAGTGTTGAGTTGTGATATAGAGGCAGTGGATAGTAATGTAGAATTGGTTTAGTTTGAAATCATGAATAGCAAGGGAAACAAGACACTGGTGAGAGTAGTCTATAGGCACCCAAAATGTGACCTCTCGATAGGGCAGTGCATAAATGGGGAAATATCAAGGGCATGATTGAAGGGAACTGCAAATATCATGGGAGATATTAATCTACATATAAGATGATATCTTTATTAGTCACATGTACATCGAACACACAGTGAAATGCATCTTTTGCGTAGAGTGTTCTGTGGGCAGCCTGCAAGTGTTGTCATGCTTCCGGCGCCAACATAGCATGCCCACAACTTCCTAACCCGTACGTCTTTGGAATGTGGGAGGAAATCGGAGCACCCAGAGGAAACCCACGCAGACACGGGGAGAATGTACAAACTCCTTACAGACAACGCCCAGAATTGAACCCGGGTCGCTGGCACTGTAAAGTGTTATGCTAACCATGGCAAGGGTATTGTAGAAGAAAAATTTGTGGAGGGTATCAGGATTGCTTCTTACAGCAGTATGTTATGGAGCCGACCCAGAAACAGGCTATTTTATATTTAGTCATGTGTAATGACAAAGGATTAAATAGAGATCTTATGGTTAAACAGCTGGTCCATAATGCTCAGCAGGAATTTATCCCAATTAAAAAGAGGGGTTCCATGAGAAAGAAATGCAATCTGTGAATAACAGAGGTCAAGAATGATATTACATTGAAAAATCAGGCATACAAGATAGCAAGGGCTGGCGGTAAGTCAGAAGACCGGGGAATTTTTAGGATCCAGCAGTGAAAGACTGAAAGGCTCATAAGAAGGGAGAAAATTGATTTTGAGAGAAGACTTGCACGCATTAGCAAAATAAACAGTAAGAGTTTCTATCGATACATAAATAGAAAGAAGGCAACTAAGGAAAGCGTTGGACCTCTAGAAAATGAGGCTGGTGAACGAATAACAGGAAACAGGGAAATGGCAGACTTGCTAAATCAATCTTTTGCATCAATCTTCATCGAGGAGGACACCAAGCTAATTCCTGGGATGAAAAAGTTGTTCTGTCAAGAGAGGCTAGGCTAATCTCGAGAGGAGTTTAGAAGAATGAGGTGTGACCTTATTCAAACATACAACATCCTCAGGGGGCTTGACAGGGTAGATGTTGAGATATTTTCACTAGTGGGAGAGTCACACAGGAAGGGACATAGCTACCAAATAAAGAGTAAATCATTTAAAACTGAGGTAAGAAGAATTTTTTTTCTCAGAGCACAGTGAATCTCTGGCATTCTCTGCCCACCGAGGGTGTTGGAGGCCAGAACATTAGATATATTTAATGTGGAGATAGATAAATGTTGGAAAGACCTGGGAATTGGGGGTTATGTTGCACTGGCACAGAAGAGGAATTGAAGCCAGCATAGGTCAGCCTTGATCATATTGAATGGTGGAGCAGGCTTAATGGTGGCATACTCCTGCTGCTATTTTTATGTATTCTTGAGACCGATGTGGGACCTGCAGATTCTGGCACAGATGGGACCCGGTGAATGGGTGAATGTGAGAGGGTGAGCTCCTTCCATTACTTACACTGGGCCTTTGTTGCTCCTGACAAATGCAGTCAAGGTTTTCAGCTCTATCCTGAATGCTCCTTCCATTTTGAGAGGTTATGAGCCAGGAATTCCCACAAGTTGGTGGGAATGTTACTCTTTCACAAGAAGGCCTTGAGAACAAATTGGAATCTTTTCCTCTATCCACTTGCTGTAATGAAGCTCTGAATGGGGAGTCCATTTTGGGAGTCAGGTGTTGGACATGGGAATGACTAGACTTGGCCATTGGAACCATGTGAGTGAAATTAGAGCTTCAACATTAAGGGCATTGACGAAGAAGAGGATACAGAGTGGATTTGGAGGATTTTGCACATTGAAGAAGTGCATTGAGGTGCCTGCTGCCAGTAGTCTGTTTTCAAAGCATACAGGAGGGCAGGGAGTGTTGCTGCACAATAGATCATAAGCTTTGCACCAGATCTGTAGTCTTGTCCTCAGACAGCCAAAGGTGTGCTGGCACACCGAAGGCGATGATTAATTTCATACTTCATTGAGACGTGGCTTCTGAGATATGGGAAGTGGTGGTCCAAATTTACTGTTTCATCATGAATCTGTATTGTTGGAAAGAAGTACTGTACAGTGGTGGCAGGTTGGCAGCATATCCAGACATTATCAAAGTTAGGAGTTTGTCTTGCACATTCAAATTTCAAATGCATAATAGTTTCAAACCCTCTGTCCATTAATATAATATTAATTAGCTGAGTACATATGATCATTAAAGAAAGTAAAATAGGAAACAACCTAATTTCTAGTATCTTCAGTGAAAGAGCAGATGATGATTTAGAACTTGACTTCCAAAAGCGCACATATGCAAGCATTGTTTGTTTATTGTGGCTTGATGACTGAAGTTGAAGTGCTCTTGGTTCTGGAGTGGAGGTGATGTATCTCAGACACTTTTCCATTTGTCCTGTAAATTAGCTCTACTCAAACAGGAAACTTGTTGTGAGCAAGATGCAACATTGCAGCAACAATAATTGAAGGAAGTATTTGGATGATCTTGTAGCCTTGCTTAACATTGTCCATACAGAGATTGGGTCTTCACAAGGACACACTTGAGAAAGACTCAGGTGATGGCTTTCCCTGCAGCAGGCAGCAGGGAGAGGCAACTGGAACTACTGCAATCAGATTGTCGTCTTTCTTGAAGATGGTCAACCACAGCAGGATATGATAAGTTTTACAAGAGCTAAGCATGAAGAAAAAAATAATGGACTAAAAATGCAATATTGTAACCTTCCCTTTTAAAAAGCATTACATGAAAAGGGGAAGCATGAAACTATCTCTTATACAGAACACAATGGCATAGAAATTCATTTTGAGCAATCACCTCGAAAGGGTACTTGTGCATAATACAATCTTAACACCTACTCTTTATTCTTCTGAATCTTCCCTTCAACAGAATAAGATGTTAGTATCCATAAAAAATGCAAATATCATAGTGTAGGGAGTAATAGTTAGTCCCACACATATCACATTTCAAATGCATGGAAGCTTCACAGAATCTGCCCAAGAATACTTTTTTCATTAGCTGATTAAATATCTTCAAAAAAGAAAGTAAAATAGGAAATGACCTGAATAATTCTGTCAGTACTGTCAAACTGCTCCAATTTTGGCTCCAAGAGTAGAACTTTAAGAGATTTTCTATATAGCTGTTATCTTCACCTTCCTTGATTCTTTCATACTATGGTTATTTCCCGAATTCAGATGATATATCTCAATGAGCTTGGGATGGGTAAGGTAAATCTTCCTGCTTTTAACTTACCATTGATGAATATATTTTATTGGGAAAGATTTCTCCAGTAAATCACAAAAAAATTGTAATTTTTCAATAATTTTTTTTCATTTTTTAACCTAAAAATGTCTCATTGCTCTATTTAGAATCTTAACTGTTAAAGCATAATAATGAAATTAAATATTTGACAATCTACCACAGTAATTAATCTAAATTGAGAGTCAACCATATTAATGGGTCTGGAGTCAAGGTATTATAAAAGATGTTCTTCCCCAGAAGATACTTATGAATATTTTACAACAATTAATTTAGTTTCATGGATACTATTCCAGTATTTATCTAATTATTTCAGTTTAAATTAACAGCAAGGAAAACCGAGAATAGGAATAAATGGGTTGGAAACTGTGAGACTGATTCGTTGGGTAGAGTGGGGATTGATATTCACAATATACATCAATGATCTGGATGAGGGGAATATGTGTAATATGTCCATGATGTGAAAATAAAACAAAAACTACAGATGCTGGAAATCTAAAGTAAAAGCAGAAAATGTTGGAAATACTCAGCAGGTCAGGCTGCATCAGTGTAAAGAGAGCTAATGCTTCAGGTCAAAGACCCTTTGTCAGAACCTGGAAAGAAAACTAGGATGTTGCTTCCCACTTACATCCATGACACCTCTGATGTCCTTCACTACTTTGACTGTTTCCAATTCCCTGCTCACAACAGGCTCATCTTTACCAATTCCATCTCATGTCAGGATGGTCTGAGAGCCTTCAGGTTCTTCCCTGAGAGAAACCCAAGAAGCTCCCTTTGACTAACACACTCATTCTCTTGGCTGAGCTTGTTCTTGCATTGAATAACAACTTCTTCAACTCCACTCAATTTCTCCATATCAAAGGTGTAGCTATGGGCACAAGCATGGGCTCAAGCTGTGCCTGTATGTGGGATATGTGGAACAGTCTTTGTTTCATTCCAACCCAGACCCATTTCCTTATGTTTTATTTCCAGTGCATCGATACTACAATGGTACTGTCTCCTTTACTCATAGAACAGTACAGCACTGGATAGGCCATTCGGCCCATGATGTTGTGCCAACCTTGATGCCAATTTATACTAAATGTCCTCCTCTTGTGTATGATCCATATCCCTCCATTCCCTGCATATTCATGTGTCCATCTGAAAGCTTCTTAAACTCCACCAAACTGCATGTTTCCACTCCTACCCCAGTAACCCATTCCAGGCACCTACCACTCTCTGCATAAAAGAATACCTGCTCCTCACATCAGCTTTAAACTTCCCCCCTCTAACTTTAAAAGCATGTCCTCTGGTGTTTGACATTTCTACCCTAGTGAAAAGATTCTGACTGCCTACCCTATCTATGCTTCTCATAATTTTAAAATTATGAGAAGCATAGACATTTGGAACTTGACAATTTCATTACTATTGCTGCATAGATCCACCCTGCTCTCACCTTCACATGATCAATCTGTGACTCATACCTTCCTTTCCTGGATCTGTCTCCATCTCAGGTGATAGGCCAGCTACTGACATCCATTACAAGCCTACTGACTCCCAGAGCTATCTCAACTACTCTTCATCCCACCCTGCTTCTTGCAAGGATACTATCCCATTCTTACAGTTTCTCCATCTTCATCATTTTTGCTCAGAGATTTTCCATACATGTGCCTCTGAAACATCTTCCTTCTTCCTGAACCATGGCTTCTGCTCTACCATTGTTAACAAAGCTCTTGACCACATGACCATTTCCCATACCACTACTCTTATGCCATCTCCTCTGGGACAGAACAAGTTCCCTGGTCCTCACCTTCCATCCCACCAGCCTTAACAATCAACAGATCATTCTCTGCAATTTTTGTCACCTTCAAAGAGACTCCACCACCAGACACATCACCACCTCTCCTCTCCTTTTAGCATTTTGCAGGTTCCCTTTGCAATTCCCTGGTCCACTCATCCATTCCCACTGGCTACCCTTCTACTTATGACTTATACTTGCAACTGCAGCTGATGCCACACTTGTCCTTTCGCCTTTTCCCATCCCAGCATCTAGGGACCCAAACAGTCTTTCCAGCTGAAGCAGCAATTCACTTGCACTTCTTCCAATCTAGTGCACTGCAATCGATATTCACAATGCCATCTCCTCTAAATTGGAGAAACCAAACGCACATTGGGAGCACCTGTGTTTAGTCCATAGGGGTGACCCTGTGCTTCCTGTTGCCTACCATGGTAATTCTCCATCCCATTTCCACTCTGACCTATCAGTCTGTGGCCTCCCGCACTGTTACAATGAAGCCCAATGCAAGCTTGAGGAACAGCAACTTGTCTTCCGTCTGGGCACGTTGTAGTCTTCTGGATATATTATTAAATTCTACAACTTCAGGTAACTTAATTTTTCTGTCTGTATCAGTTGCTCATCTGTGATATTGGATCAGTTTATTTGTATTCTTTCCCTTTTTTTGCCAAAATGTAGAGCCGGCATGTCTTCTGCTCTGCATTTCACAACTCCCGTATCATTTTGTCTATTTTCTCACTTGCTAACTGCTCATTGACCAGATAACCTTGTTTACAGCTTATCCCCATGGTCACCCTGGTTTTCATTGTATCAGAGACATCCACCTTCCCCTACCCTCCCTGAAGCTTAACAAGCTTCTTTTGGCTCCTGCCAGTTCTGATAAAGAGTCTTCGACTTGAAATGTTAGCTCTGTTTCTCTTCTCACTGATGTGGCCCGACCTGCTAAGTATTCTCAGCATTTTCTATTTCTATAATATGTCCACATTTGTCACTTAAAACTAGGTAGTAGTGTGAGCTGAGAGAAGACGAGAGAGGCTTCGAGGAGATATAGATAGGCTAAGTGAATGGGCAGGATCACACTAAATGGAATACAATGTGTCACAATCACTGAGTATGTTCAAGACAGAGATGAATAGATATTTATATTTATATATTTAGGGAATCAAGGAATATGGGACTTCTGCAGGAAAGCGGTACTGTAGCACTAGCAGTATATCAGCCATAGTCTTATTGAATGGTGAAGCATGCATGAAGAGATGAGTGGCCTTCACCTGCATCTTTTTTTTATATGGTGTTTTAGTTGCCAGCCACAGTGATTCAACCACTAAATTAAAGGTTTTGAGTTGTAATTCTTGGTTTAAGGGACCTTATGGCCTCCTAATATCAGGGATTCCAACTTAATTGCTATCTATATTTTGGACGATCAGAGTTTCTGTCCATTAACATGGCTCAGCACAATCCCTGATGTAAATCCAGACATATCTGGGTCAGCCTAAACCGTGGCATTTCCAGCATACTCCAAGTTGAGGTGCTGTAGGAATATCCATTTTCTTGCTCTGCCCAATGCAATTATTTTACTCAGAAATATCAGATTGACAATTCTGGGCTGGCAGTTAGTTTGTTGCAAGATTAAAATTGGCTATTTATTAAAGACAGTATCTACTAACTGAAAAAGTTGCTGATTACATACTGAATGTGTGAGAGTAAGCATTCCTGAGACAATAGTTAATATCCAAGTTAGTAAAGGTGATGAACAAGGAGTAAGGTTTCATTTGCTTTGAATATTAAAGTAATGCTGCATTAAGGTGTGGGATTGTGTTTACATTGTACATATTATATGGGTATATTCAAATACATTGCGTTTTATCCTCAGTGAACTGTTTCAATATGTTTCTTATAAGCAGCTAATAATGTAATTAGTGTATAATTATTTATTTTCATGCTTGTGCTAAAATGCAGTCAATTCTTAGGTAAAATGTTAAAATAGTAAAATATTGATCTATCACAGCTATTAGGCACTGTGAGTTATCAATTATAATAGCAGATCTTGCTAATAATACTTAAGGTGTTTTGTCTGGGTAAGTCATTTCTGAAATTGCTCAGGCCTTGCATTTATCTATGATGAGTAAGGAGCTTGGCAGAATTTTCTCCACTTGGCTGGATGAGTGCAGCTCCAATTATATTCAAGAAACTCAACATCATCCAGGAAAAAAGCAAATTGCTTGACTGACACCCCATTTTCTACCTGAGGTTTTCATTCCCTTCACCACTGGCATACTTTGGCTGCACTGAGTACCATCTACAAAATGCATTGTAATCACTCAGCGAGGTTACTCTGACAACACCTTCCAGAATCATGTACTTTATTATCAAGAAGAACAAGTACAGCAGGAATATGGGAATAACAACAACAGCAGATTCCCCTCTGGGCGCACAGTAGTGACATTTAGGAGGCATCTGGACAGGTACTTGAATGAGCAAGGCACAGAATGATATGAAATCAATGCAGACAAGCGGAATTAGTATAGCTAGGTATGACAGTCAGCATATTCATGGTGGGCCGAAGGGCCTGTTTCTATGCTGTACAACTCTTTGACTCCATGACCATGCTGACTTGGAAATACATCATTATACATTTAGCACCATTCGTTCTAAATCCTTGAATTCCATACACACCATTACTGCTGCGTTCAAGAAGATGGAGGTGATGTTAAAAAATGCATTCAATGCTTTTAAAGCCATTGTGCATATCTGGATGTCTCCTTGTGGAAGTGTATCATACACACAAATGACCTGGAATCAAACTGACATCTTATAAATATGTGCAATATGTACCTGATCATTTTTGGTAATTCTATTCTTGACTAAATTCCTTTGTGTAGCATATGAAAATAATGTGTTTTATGAACATATGAAAGAACAAGGAGGAAAATGCCATTGAGTTGCTTGAGCATGCTCTGCCATTTAATAAGATCATAGCTGATCTTATAGTAATCCAATCTACCTGTGGGTAACCTTTCACACCCCCCCCCCACACCCTGCTTATTTATCTATCTGTCCCTTAAAAATATTCAAAATTGTTCTTCTACCAGCCTTTGTGGAGTTCTTAAAGACTTGTGCATAATTGAGAAAAGAACTTCACCTCAGCTCTGATGAAAGACAGACAGATCTTACATTTAAGTAGAATTTCATCTGTGCTAGAATATTGAATTCTGTGACATATTTTTGAAGTGTTTATTACTGTTGAAATATAGGGAAATACAGCAGTCAAGTTGTGTTTATCAGAGAGGGGTGAATAACAATGAAGAGCATGCTTTGAGAATCATTCCAGTGAGCAGTGTTATGTATTGAGTGCTCTGGCTCTGAAATTCTTTCCAATTAAGTCAATGGAATGCATTTTGGAGGAAGAGTACTGTGCCCTGATGATTCAATATAATCTGTTTAGCTCTAGGATGTAGGAATGAATTTTTAGTCAACTCTATTTTAACAATACTCTTTTGCCAATATCAGAAAAGCTCTGTTGCTATGGAACCTCTTATGTTGACTTGAAGTACAGATGAGGTCTCGGCTTTTTAGCTCATTCAATGGATGGCATCTTCAATAGTGCAATACACCCTCAGTACGGTATAGAAAGATCATTCTTAATTATGTGATCAAGGCTTTGCTGAGGTGTTTCAGAATCACAGGCAAATACTTCCACTGAGCTAAGATCAAATATGAAATGATTACTTTTTCAGTTTACTCAGTGTTATGTAAGAAACTGTGGCAACAAATTTCTGCATACCCAAAATCTAAAATCAAGCACACAGAAATGAGATAAATTAAATACAGTACAAATCAAACATATTCTAATAAAAAATAATATGGAATCTGAATATTGATCAAAAAGTAGAAAAGAATAAAATTATAAAGGGCAATAAATGGCTTTTCACAGGCACATTTGTTGCAAGAAATAGAGGTAGGAATTGTGCTGTAATGGAGAGCAATGGAAAATCAAAGAAAGTATATTACTTCACCTAAGTTTTAACAAGGTAAGTGGATGTTGGGACAATAGAACCATCAATTGAACAATGGGTAGAGGTTATTATTCAAAGAGAAGTTATACTGAAGGCACTATTCAAAGTTAGGATAGAAAATTCCCAAGACTTGATAATTACATTGGAGAATCTTGGAAAAAGCTATGTAAAAAATAATCAGGACCCTGACAAAAATTTTGCCTGAGCATTAGAAACTAGAAAGTATGACTCTCCTCTTGAAATCTGAAGACAAAAAGAGATCAAGGAATTATACATTGGATAATCTTACTTCAACCACGTACATTAAGCAAATATCTGAGACAGCTTTTAAATCACCTTTGTTCATGCCTGATGATGCTCTGCCTTAGTTCATCTACTGGTGAACCTGATCAACACCTTTGTTACCACAGTTTCAATGTACTCCTGTTTGGCCTCCCACATTCTATGCTCCATAAATTTGAGATCATTCAAAACTCTGCTGCCCAGGTTCTAACTTGCACCAAGTCATGCTCCTCCATATACTCTGCACTTATCCCACATTAGCACAGTGACTCAGCTAGTAGATCTGCTGCCTCACAGTTCTAGCAACTAGTGTTCAATCCTGGCATCCAGTGTTGTCTGTGTTGAGTTTCTCCCAGTGACTTCATGGGTTTATTCTGGGTATTCTGGTTTCCTCCTACATCCCAAAACAAAATATGTAGGTTGATAAGTGAATTGGCCACTGTAAAATGCCCCTTATGTATAGGTGAATGGTATAATTTGGGTGGACATGAAGGGAACATGGGAAGAATAAAATGAGTGAAGGTGGGATTAATGTAAAAATCAGCGCTTGATGGTTGGTGTTGATTTGGTGGGCCAAAGGGCAGGTTTCTATGCTCTCTATCTCTATGACATCCACATCAAGTTAGACAGTACCACTGTTTTTAATTTCTCACTTTTGTTTTCTAATCCCTTCATAGCTTTGCCCTTCTTTTCTATAATCACCACTTATAATAATGTAATTTTAACATATTTTTGGGTGGAGCTTGTTCTGCCAGCCTTCTTCCCCCCCCATCCCACTTTACGCCTTTCTTCCCATTGATGATATGATTTATACAATAAGTTTGAAAGGTTTTCTCAATGAGGATCGAAACATCTTTGGCAATGGAGCAGACACTTGGAAATCTGCATGCTAAGTGCACAATTATTACATGGTTGAGCAGCAAGTATAGGCAACATCATGCTTCCGTGAAGTCTATGCCATTAAAAACATTCTTCTTATCTCACTGTGGTAGGTCCATTTGCTGTTTCTGGTGCAAAGTTGTGCAAAATGCTTGAGATGTCCACAATCTGAGACAGTCTCTCTGGGTTGCACTTCAAATAGCTTTTAAGCTTGTCGAGTTTGAGCAGCCCATTAATCTGCTTGACAGTGAGGCTAGCAGTCTATTAACTCACTGTCATAGCAATGTATAATGGAGAGAATTCTACATAGGTCTGTAATAAGCTCTTTGCAGAAAGATCTCCTGCTGCATTGGCCTATGAAAAACTGGAGGTACATGATTGTCTCTATTGACCATATACTTAGAATAAAGATGACTGACCTGTTTTCCCCCTTTGTTATCTTGTTACTACCTGCTCATTTCCAGCCTTCTGAGATACAACAACTGACCAGATGTCTGCTGGTCTTCTACTTCCCACAAGTCTCCCTTGCTCAGCTCTGTACAGTTCCTCACCGAACTTTATAAAGATCTTGGGCAGAGGAAAACAGTCATACACTAACAAATAAATCTTAAGTATCTGAGCAAAAATTCAATGAGGAAAACTACAAGTAGATTCCAAAGATTTTAGTGCTCGCAAGTAGGTACCCTATTGTGTTACTAAATGATGATTCCAGTTTGCACCACCTGGTTATTGGTAGGTCGAGAAGTACATGGTATTTACATCTTTTCAGCTACAAATAACATTGGAATCTTATTGATATCACAGAATTTCAATTTGAATACTCTAATGAGGCTAATGTCTGCTTATGGAAGAAATACAGACTATTTTTCTGAAGGCCTTTAATAAAATTGATGTAGACAGCTCAAGAATAGAAACTGGACAGAATACACAACACTTCTACAGTCCCTTTCATGCCTGAGGGGGAATTAAAATTGTCTCCATTGTTTTCAGGAAGATGTTCAAACGCAGCTTGTTTTTTGCTACAGAAAGTTCCCTCCTGATACCCATGACAATAAATTAGAGTTTGCTTCAGAGTCAGTGGGAGTAATTTTTTTCAGTGAGAATACTGTAGAACTTCATTAATATATTGAAAGTTAGGTTTTATATTAAGGTTGAGGTATCAATTGCATATTAGCATTAACTATCTACTTTAATAGTAATGGTCAAGGCATTGTGATCAAAGAGAAAATTATGTAAGGAAATGAAAGAACAGAAGGATCTTTAAAATTTAAAGCTTCAACAGATGTATTTTTTAGGCAGAGCTCTAAAAGCAAGTTTGTGCCCCCCAGCATCCAAATAAGGCCAAGTCACATTTCATGGGGTCATACATCACATAAACTGGCCCTTTGGTCTGTTATGTCCATGCCAACCATCAAGTAACCATTTTCCAGCACTTGTCCTGTAGCCTTCTGTGCTTTGGCAATTCAAATGCTCATCTAGATATTTAGAAATCATAGAAATGTACAGCACAGAAATGCGCCTTGTCCATGCTGAGCATGATGCCTATCTACACTAATCCAATTTGGCCGCATTTGGTCTGTATCTGGAGTACCTGGAGTACGTGGAGACAAAAGAGACTGCAGGTGCTGGAATTTGGAGCAACGCACAAAATGCTGGAGGAACTCAGCAGATCAGGCACCATCTATGGAGGGTTATAGACAGTCTACGTTCTGAAACCAAAACGTGGACTGTCCATTTCCCTCCATAGATGCTGCCTAACCCACTAAGTTCCTCCAGCATTTTGTGTGTCTATCCAAATACCTGTCCAAATGCCTTTTGAACATAGTGATTGTATCTGACTCCACCACCTCCTCTGGCAGCAAGTTTCAAATAGGCAAGGCATAAAAGGACACTCACCAGAATAGCACACAATACTCCAAGTGCAATCTAACCAATGTTTTGTAAAGTCACAACATAACATCCTAACTTTTATATTCTATGCCCACCCTATGAAGGGAAGCATGCCCTATGCCTTCTTCACCGCCTTACTTACCCATGGTGAACTATGGACTTGAACCCCCTCTGTTTGACATTCCTTAGCACCTTACCATATACTGTATATGTCCTACCCCATATGACTTCCCAAAATCCATTTGTACATGGGTGGGTTAGTAAGTTTGCAGATCATATGAAGATTGGTGGTGTTGTAGATAGCGTAGAAGACTGACAAAGGATACAGTGGGATATCGATCAGTTGCAGATATGGGCAGAGAAATGGCAGATGGTGTTCAACCTGGCCAAATGTGAAGTGTTGCACCTTGGGAGATCAAATGTAAAGAGACAGTACACTGTTAATGGCAAGATCTTGAACAGTGTTGATGAGCAGAGGGATCTCAGGGTCCATGCTCATAGCTCCCTGAAAGTGGCTATACAGTTTGATAGGGCGATAATGAAGGCATATGGCATGCTTGCCTTCATTAGACAAGGTATTGAATTCAAGAGTCAGGAAGTTATGCTGAAGCTTTATAAAACTTTAGTTAGGCCTCATCTAGAGTATTGCATTCAGTTCTGGCCACACCATTATAGGAAGGATGTTGAAACTTTGGAGAGGGTGCAGAAGAGGTTTACCAAGATGCTGCCTGGATTAGAGGGCATGTGCTATGAGGATAGGTTGGACAAACTTGGGTTCTTCTCTCTGGAGTGGCAGAGGGTCTGATAGAGGTTTATAAGATTATGAGAGGCATAGATAGAGTAGACAGCCAATATCTTTTCCCCAGGGTTGAAATGTCTAATACCAGAGGGCATGTATTTGAGGTGATGGGGGAATGTTCAAAGGAGATGTGCGGGGCAAGTTTTTTTTCCCAGAGTGGTGGAGTGCCTGGAATGTACTTCCTGGGGTGGTGGTGGAGGCAAATACCATAGAGGCGTTCAAGAAGCTCTTGGATAGGCACATGAATGTGAGGGAAATGGTAGGATATGGATATTGTGTAGGCAGAAGGGATTAGTTTAGTTGGGCATTTTATTATTAATGTAATTGGATCAGCACAAAAGGCCAAAGGGCCTGCTCCTGTGTTGCACTGTTCTATGTTCTATATTGTTCAACCACTCACTCAACCTATCTATACCCTGTTGTAGTCAAAATATTCTCCTTGCAACATGCCCTCCCATCTATTTCTGTTTTTATGTCATCAGCAAACTAGGTCACCTTATACTCTGTCCTTCTCCAGGTAATTAAAACAACTTGTAAATAAACGAGTGCCAATAACTAAACTTTGGGGCACATCACTAGTTAAATCCTTCCAAACAGAAACAGATCTATTTATTCAGCCTCACTGTCTTCTGTGTGATAACTAATCTTCAATCCATGCTAACAGATTTCCCCTAATACCTTGAGCAATTACCTTGTGCACCACCCTTTTTCATGGCATCTTATTAAATGCTTTATGAAAATCCAAAAATATAATACATCTGCAGATTCCTCTCTACCAACTCTACTTGTTCCATCCTCAAAGAGCTCTTGCAAATTTGTCAAGATCATTTATTTTTCATAAAAGCATATTGACTTGGTTTGATCACATTAAGCTTTTCTAAATGACTGTCAGTTCCTTCTTTGATTTAGCCTCTAGCGTCTTGTCAACAGCAGATGTTAAGCTGATATCCCACTAGTTACCTGCATTTTGTCTTCTTCCCTTCATGAACAATGGAGTCACATTTGCAGTTTTCCAGTCTGATGGCACCTTCCCAGAACCCAGTGAGTTTTGAAAAACTTCAAACAATAGCTTCACTATCTGTCAGCCATTTTCTTTAAAACCTTTGGACTCAGTGGTAAAATTTGTTTGATAATAGTTCTCTTAAGCATCTTAGTACATTTTACTCCATTAATGTTGCTTATATAACACGTGGTACATTAACATAATGTCTAAGTTTCCACAGGACTGGACTATTGATTTGGAGACACGACCTGAATCCTATTAGGCCAAATGGGGCAATTTAAACTAAAATATTATAACAAAAGTAATGGAGACATGAATCTACTGGATTATTGCAAAAACCCATCAGCTTGCTAAAAGACCGGTCATCCTTTGTCAGTCTGGCTTGTATGTAACAACAGTACCACACAATGTGGTTGATTCTTCCTTTTATGTTGTAAAGTGACCTAGCAAGCCATTCAATACAAGAGCAATTAGGAATGGCAATAAATGCTGGCCCAGCCATTGCTTACCACATCCCATGAATTAATAAATATAATTGTTGATATTTCAGAAATTTCCAAGTGATAACTTACTCAGTGGCTATAAATCAGTTAACTATGAACTATAAATCAGTTAACTATATTTTAGAATGCGAAACATCTCAAAATTGCCCTTCCATTAGCAGTATGAGAATGTCAGCATGCATAGCAATGTCAAAGAATAAAGTCATCTGCTTGACACTTCATGCAATGTCTTTTTGCACAACAAATGCATGCTGTGAATCAATAGCTCCACATCTTTTGAAACTGACAACACAGAAAATTCATGTTCAGAAAATATCTGTACAAATGCAGTACTTACCACAAACCCATCAAAATCTAATTGTCTTGGTGTCTATCCCTCCATAAATGTGAAGTAATTTGAATCATCTACTCAAATTAGGGGTACTACAAAATCAAATGGCATAAGGAATTCCTAACCATATTGATATTGAAGCCTACACAGATGATAAAGATCATTTTGACTAGTGGGATTTCACTCTTCTGCTACACAATTAAATATCTCCAGTTCATTAAAACTAACCTTTTTGGTACAGTTGTGACACCATCAGGAACGCTAAACATATTGGTTTATACTAGTTGATTAATTTTGTGACTTGCTAAATGTTTAATCATTTTTCTCATCCTGTGAATTAGTTTATTCATCACCAGCCAACTACTGCCCCCAGTCAAACTGGAGAACACAGAGAAAAGCAGAAAGGGTATATAAAAGTCATGTATATTCACCATCTTTGATTTTTGCCTACTTTGCTGTGACAAAGCATTTGGCCTCATCTTAGTTCCCATATAAAACACCAGGACTCCAATCAGAGAACTAGTTAATATATTGAGAACAACTTAACATTCCCAAAAAATTCTGCCATTTGTGATTCTTGCAGAAGTTGACAAACTGTGTGGATTTTGAAATGATTGCATTGTCTGGAAATGAGAATGTATAGTGCTCACTTTTTGGGAGTTATGAGGTTCAATTATGATTTATGAGTGGATTTTCCAGGTGAAATCATGACAAGCAGGAAACTAAACTGGGAACTTCCCTGCACAATTCATGTCAGCAGGCCTGCTGTCAGTCATACCCCTTATGATGTCAGTATTCATGCAGTGCCATTTTATATATATGTAACAACACAGAACGAAGTGGAAAGCTTCACATTATGGTTATCTTGAAACAGTCTCATTAGAAAATGGAGCTTCTTGGGAGTTTTTCATGATTTAGAGGCAGATTCACCACAAACAATTGATGGCTGCACAAACACCTTCCAAATTCAGAGTGCTTTTTCCAGTATTCAGCTGAATATAAGAATGTAAGAAGCTGGAGTAGGCCAGTTAGCCCCTCGAATCTGCTCCCCCATTCAATAAGATCATGACTGATCCAATCTTGGCTTCAACTACTTTCCCTCTCTCTCCCCATATTCTTTGACTTCCTTCTAGTTTAAATATTTGTGGACTCCTGTCCAAAGATTCATGACTCTCTGAGAGAAGGAAAGACCTGAAACATTAACTTTGTTTCTCTTTCCATAGATGCTGCCTAACCTGTTGATTAATTGCAGGATTTTCAGTTTTTATTTCAGATCTCACTGATCTCCTCTCCCTCGGTTCATACAGCAGCATGTTCTCCAATCATATCACGAGTGCAGATACATTGAGAGCCATTCAAGTTAGTGGAAAATGCCCACTGGTTTCTTGTCCTTCTGAGTGATAGAGGTCATATGAAGGGGAGAACTCAAAGAAACTGTTGTGAGTTGCTGTAGTGTATTCACTCGACATTACACATTGCACCACTGTGGTGAATGTAAATTGATGAATGGGCTTCCAATCATGTAAACCTACTCATTTTGTACATTGACAGCTTCTTGAATGATGTTACAGCTTTACCTATCCAGACAAGGGAAGTATTTCATTAGATTCTTTAATTGTAAACTGTAAGTAGTGAAAGGGCTTTGAAGAAACAGTAGACAGGAGAATCACCACAGTTTCTGACTTGCTGCATTGACAAGAATATTTATATGGTTAGTTCAGTTTCCAATCAATGGCATTCTGAGAGAAACGGCGGAATATTTGCTCAGCGCATTCAACAGACAGGTAGAGACCATAGTATGAGTGTTGCATACATTCCTACTCAATGCTCTACATTTGATGAAGAGAAACTTTGCCATAAGATAGCTGAAAATTCATTTAAATGTGCAGAATATATCTATATGCATATATAAAATAATGTTCAAATAGATATTCCGTACAATACCAGATGGGAATAACTTTTAATGCACTGTTTCAGAAGCCTGAGGCCAAAGATCTTTAGTTTTTCAATAGACTGCCCATCCCAAAACCACAACAATTTATTTAAAGGAAAATGCAGTATCCAAAACTATTGGAAAATATATGACAATGTAACTTGAAAAATGTCTGTGATAAAGACATTATTTTGAGATCAAATGACTTGACAATAGGAAGTGAATGCCATTTAATTCTAAGATTGTTTTCCATGGAACAGAGTATGCTAAGGGGAGAGTTAACTGAGGTGTATAAAATTATGAGCGTTCCAGATAAAGTAAATAAGATGGAGCTTTTGCCCTCAATAATGGAGATACAGTGACACAACTAGTAGAGTCACTGGAGACTGATCTTCCTGATCTTGGGTGCTGTCTGTGAGGAGTTTGCACTGTTTCTTTGTGACAATGTATTAGTATTGGTATTGGTTTATTATTGTCACGTGACCTGAGGTACAGTGAAAAACTTGCCTTGCGTACCGTTTGTTCAGACCAATTCATTACACAGTGCATTGAGGTAGTACAGGGTAAAAACAATAACAGAATACAGAGTAAAGTGTCACAGCTACAGGGAAGGGCACTGCAGGTAGACAATAAGCTGCAAGGTCAAACAAAGTAGATTGTGAAGTCAAGAGTCCATCTCATCATATAAGGGAACCATTCAATAGTCTTATCACTGTGGGATAGAAGCTGTCCTCGAGCCTGGTGATATGTGCCCTCAGGCTCCTGTATCTTCTGCCTGATGAGAGAGGAGAGAAGAGAGAATGACCCGGGTGGGTGGGGTCTTTGATTATGCTGGCTGCTTCACCAAGGCAGTGAGAGGTAAAGACAGAGTCCATGGAGGGGAGGCTGGTTTCTGTGATGTGCTGGACTGTGTCCACAAGTCTCTGCAGTTTCTTGTGGTCCTGGGCAGAGCAGTTGCTGTACCAACCCATGATGCATCCAGATATGGTGCATCGATAAAAGTTGGTGAGTGTTAAAGCCAACATGCCAAATTTCTTTAGCCTCCTGAGGAAGTAGAGGCGCTGCTGAGCTTTCTTGGCCATGGCATCTACGTGGTTGGGCCAGGACAGGCTATTGGTGCCGCCCCTTTTCCTGAAGTCAAGGACCAGCTCTTTTGTTTTGCTGACATTGCTGACATTGAGGGAAAGGTTGTTGTCATGACACCATGTCACTAAGCTCCCTATTTCCTTCCTGTACTCCAACTCATCATTATTTGAGATATGGCGTACTATGGTGGTATCATCTGCAAACTTGTAGATGGAGTTAGAGCAGAATCTGGTCACGTGGGGAGTTGAGTAGAGGGCTGAGGACACAGCCTTATGGGGCACCGGTGTTGAGAATAATCATGCAATTATAGTATTGAAGGCAGAGCTGTAGTCAACAAAAAATAGTCTAACGTAGGTGCCTTTACTGTCCAGATGCTCCAGAGATGAGTGTAGGGCCAGGGAGATTGCATCCACTGTAGACCTGTTTTGGCAGTAGGTGAATTGCAGTGGGTCGAGGTTGTCTGGGAGGCTGGCGTTAATGTGTGCCACGACCAGCCTCTCGAGGCACTTCATGATGGTGGATGTCAGAGCCACTGGTCAGTAGTCATTAAGGCATGTTACCTTGTTTTTCTTAGGTACCGTTAAATATGTCTGCAAATACACCCGCCAGCTGATCAGCACAAAATCAGAGCACACGGCCAGGGACACTATCCAGGCCAGATGCTTTCCTCGGGTTCACTCTCTGGAAGACTGATCTTACATCCTCGACGGTGACCATGGGTTCAGTTGCAGTGGAGGCTGTGAGGGTGGGTGGTGACAATCCACTCACCTTCTGTTCAAAACGTGCATAGTATGCGTTAATCTCATCGGGAAGGGATGCACCGTTGTTAACTATGCTGCCTGACTTCGTTTTGTAGCCCGTTATAGTATGTAAGCTCTGCCATAACTGACGGCTGGTCTGGGACTCTATTTTGACCTGGTATTGTCTCTTGGCATTCCTGATAGCTTTCCGAAGGTCGTATCTCAGTTTCTTGTAAAGTTCAGGGTCACCTGATTTGAATGCAGCAGTCCTCGACTTCAGTAAGAAGTGGATCTCCTGGATCATCCATGGTTTCCGATTTGGGAACACCCGTATTGTCCTCTTTGGTACACAGTCCTCAACATACTTGCTGATAAAGTCCGCGATGGTGGTGACATACTCCTTCAGGTGTCCTTCAGGTGTTGCAGTTTCCTCCCACCTCACATAGACATACAGGTTGGTAGGTTAATTGGTGTCTGTACATTACCTCTAGTATATAGGTGAGTGGTAAAATCTGGGGAGAGTTGATGAGAATGTGGGAAGAATAAAAATGGGATTAATGTAGGATTAGTGTAAATGGGTAGTTGATGGTCGGTGCGGACTCTGTGGGCTGAAGGGTCTGTTTCTGTGCTGTATCTCTCTTTGACTTGATGTAGTCAAACACAGGAGACAAAGGTTAAAAGAAATGGGTAGGATTACAGGGGCAATAAGGAAGAGTTTTTTTTAATCTATTGGGTGGTAAAGATCTGGAACTCACTGCCTTGAAGTATGGTGGAGATAGAAACCATTATCATGTTTAAAAAGTATTTGGATGTATTCTTGAAGACCTGTGATTTGCAGGGCTACGGACTGAATGCTAGAGGTACAATAAGGCTGGATAACTCTTTTTTATCAGGCATAGACTATATGGATGGAAATTCAGAGGCAAAGCTCATTTACTGTCATGCATCCTCACACCGATACAGGTTTCAGAGTCTCTAGCAGAAGAAAGATACAATCAGTCATGCCACAACATGTAGCTTAATAAAGGATTCCATAGGCAAGCTGGAGATGACATTCAGCTCTCTTCATAAGGGCTGCTTTTTGACACTTGCCCAAATGATCCTTCTGTTTTTACTGCATTCTGTTTCATGCTACTTAATTAGTTAACAACAATGCAGAGCCCTTCAAGAGGAGGAAGGAATACCTCAGAAGAGTAGGAAGATCCTGAGCAGGATACATCTGCCAACACACAGCAGTCTCAGCTAATGTCAAGAGTAAGATGGAAAGCAACACTGAAAGCAAACAATCTCCACTGAGCTGCAAGGCAGCAGGTAGAGGACCACCTATTTTCTTAGCCCACATTACAAACAAAGCAGAAATTGAAAAGTATGCCACCACCAAAACCTCAAATTTAGAGTGGAATTATTTATGTTTGTCAAGCTTTCACTGAGTTTTCCAAAAGATTTGGTTATCCTCTTTTGTTTATCATTAACAATATGTAGAAAATAAAGTATGTCGTCCATCAAAATTCTTCAATCTGATTTAACTCAAACTGCAGACCTCGACATTAAATTTTATCTCAAGCAAAAAAATCATACAAACTACCAAAGTTGAATACAACATTTAGACTTTTCTGAGCACAACCACAGACACCATAATTGAACATGCTGCCTCAAAGCTATTAGCTATAAAAATCTTTAATCTTTTCCATACTCTTAGACACATACTAACATCTTTCTTGTAATATGCTTACAGCACCTGCACTGCAGGCTATAAGTACATCCAAAACCACTACAATGCAACATAGCTATATATAATCATGGTTCTTCACAAGTACTAATTTAGTTTTCTGAGATTTAAGGAAATTACCTTGCTTTGACATTATGTTGAAATAAGCTGAGCTCCAACATTGCTCATGTCATTAGATCTTATTGTATACATAATAAGCTGCCTTCATTTGGAAAGCATTAATTAGATGTGTACCTTTTAATACCATTTATATAATCACCAGTAATAATGAGCATTTAATGCACTGTGAAATTCTATGTGCTGCCAACAACCAGGGATGAAGTCTCACTGTGAAATGTCTGTCTAATAACATCAAGAGTTTTATTATGGCTTTGTCAGGCAGAGCAATGTGGTGTAGATAAAAGTAGTTAAAGCATGACTCCAGAAATTAAGAAAGAATTGAGCCATGAGATTTGGCAGGATTCCTGATGGTTTTCCTCAATAATCAATACTGAAATGTAAGTCCATGTGATTCTGCTCAGTGTGTTGAAAGTGTAATCGCCTTGATGCTTGTATTTGATTCAAAATAATGAGCTCCATAGTCAGAAGTTCAACCAAGGTGACTAAATGTCAAAATAAATATATTTTTCAGTCTGCCTTTCTGAGTTCTCCTCTATCCAAGATTCTATGAACAAAGTGCTCGTGAAGTTCTTGTTTACTTTTCACAAGCTAAAAGAGTTTTTCCAATTCAACCAAATTTATTGTTTACATTGCAGTAATTTAAAGATGGCTTATATGAAAAATAATATAGACACCCCATTTCTTACTCAGAGCCTTATATGTAGTTTTATTAAATCTCGAACTACAACAAAGTGCCTTCACTCTGGCTCTAGCCAGGCTCATGGAAGGCTAATTAGTTTCTGTGTAATCAATATCAGATGGCCATCTTGAACACCCATGAACAGGCATTTCTCCACAAGTTCCAGCTTCAGACTGCTCTCTTACACCAGGACTGCATGCTGTTTGGGGATGCAAGCTAGGGGTATACACGTAAGGACATGTGAAAGCCAGTGCTGCAAGGAAAAATGCTATTGCATTGAAGGAGTTCAATTTGTTCCTGCTCAGCCTCTCACAGAACTAAGCATACAACAGAGCACCATGTTAAGTGTGAGGCAAATTGCCCAACTGCTACAGTAGAAGCAATTTGAGCCTCCCGAGTCAGTTATTTGCTGGCTCCTCCAAAAGTCGACACCTTCACCATGGGGCTGCAAGGCACTAGTTGAATAACTCCCAAGATCAATGTGTTTTGCATGGTCCAACACTCTGTTTTTTGCTCACTCAGGTTACAGCTGATCATTAGTCCTAAGCCTCCTAAATGAATAGCTCCTGCTGTTCAGTATATTTCATGTACACTGTACAACTCTTTCTCTCCCAAGGAAAATGGGCACAATTTGTTTCAAAGGTTTATTATCCAATTATAGTGAAGATCATTTAACTGTCTCTTCCTCACCCAAGAAGGCGCAGAAATTCATATGATTATCTTCCATCCCTGAGTCAGATGATAATAGAAGGATAAATTGCATCATCCAGTTATTAAAAAAACAAAGGTGACAGGACAGTACCTTTAGTTTCAGAATTCAAGAGGTGGTGGAGACATTTCTATTATTGCCTATTAATCTGGCCTTTGGGGCACAGCAAGCAGACTATGAGGTCTCCTTTTATCTTGGTGTGACAAGATCTTATCTTGCATGTGTATCTGGAATCTCATACCTCACTGGTGTTACTGAAGACACAATTGTCAACAAAACAAAAGAATTGGTCATTGACTTCAGGAAAGGGGGTGGTATACATGCATCTGTCTACATCAATGGTGCTGAGGTTGAGAGGGTTGAAAGCTTCAAGTTCCTGGGAGTGAACATCATCAACAGCCTGTCCCGGTCAAATCACGTAGAAGCCACAGCCAAGAAAGCTCACTAGCACCTCTACTTCCTCAGGAGGTTAAAGAAATTTGGTTTGTCCCCTTTGACTCTCACCAACTTTTACAGATGCACCATAGAAAGCATCCTATCTGGATGTATCACGGCTTGATATGGCAACTGCTTTGCCCAGGACCACAAGAAACTGAAGAGAGTTGTGGACACAGCCCAGCACATCATGGACACCAGCCTCCCCTCCTTGGACTCTGTCTTTACCTCTCGCTGTCTTGGTGAAGCAGCCAACATAATCAAAGACCCCACCCACCCGGGACATTCTCTTTTCTCTCCTCTTCCATCGGGTAGAAGATACAGGAGCCTGAAGGTATGTACCTCCAGATTTAAGGACAGCTTCTACCCCACTGTGGTATGACTATTGAACGGTTCCCTTATACAATGAGATGGACGATGACCTATGACCTCACAATCTACCTTGTTGTGACCTTGCACCTTATTGCACTGCACTTTCTCTGTAGCTGTGACACTTTACTCTGTACTGTTATTGTTTTTACCTGTACTACATCAATGCTCTCTGTACCAACTCAATGTAACTGCACTGTGTAATGAATTGACCTGTACGATCGGTTTGTAAGACAAGCTTTTCACTGTACCTTGGTACAAGTGACAATAATAAACCAATACCAATACTAATTTACAGTATAAAATGTAATTTGGGGAATAAGCATGGGGTGAGAGTTATTAAGAGTAGGCACTAGATCACACTTTTTTCGATATTTGCAGATTAGAAATTTTTTAAAAGCTACTATACCCTCTTTTCTGACACCTTACAAAACAGAAATTACAGAAAAAATTTTAGGTCTTAATCCTTATCAGAAGGGCTTGATAGCATAATCTATGATTTAATTATGAAAATATGTCCAGAATCACTGGACAAAATCAAGAATGAATGGGATAGTGAACTCCAGACATCTTTACCTACAGAGACTTGGAAGAAAATTCTTCATTTAATTAATACATCTTCAATGTGTGCCAGACACTCTTTGATACAGTTTAAGGTAGTTCACAGGACTCATATGTCCAAAGATAAGCTAGCTCATTTTTATCACCATATAAATCCTATATGTGACAGATGTAAATCGAATGTGGCTTCTTTGACACATACGTTTTGGTCCTGTCCTCTTTTGGAAAAGTATTGGAAAGACATTTTTAACATTATTTCAAATGTATTTAAGATTGATTTACAACCTCACCCTATCACTGCTATTTTTGGGTTACCAAGGACAGAGTCTGGCCATTTATCTGCTTCCTCTAACCGTATGATTGCCTTTGTTACATTAATGGCCAAACAATCCATTTTGCTTAAATGGAAGGATCCAATACCCCCTACTACTTTTCAATGGTTCTCCCAACTATATCATGTTTAAACTTGGAAAAGATTAGGAGTGGTACTGTCGATCCTTTGCTTAAATTTGAAGATATTCAGAGTCCATTTATTCAATATTTTCACGATATAGATCCCCTCTCAATAACTTTCCAACTTAGAGGAACGGAGTTGACGACATAATATTGCTGTTTTTACTGAGAAATTTTAGTCCAGTCTTTTTTTGTTTTTTTAAAAATTTTTCTGTTTAGCTTAGTTTGGTTTGATATATTGTTTATAATTTTTCTTATTGATTTGGGGATTTTTTTTCTCTTTCTTTTTTTATTTATATAATAAATCTTTTTCTTTCCTTTCTTTTATATTATATTCATTTACTAAGAGATCATTGGATCTATAGATTTTTCATATTTTATTGTTGTTTATGATTATCTATGCCATGATTGTTCTCCTGATCCCTTTGTATTACATGTACAAACATTGATGTTATATATTAATCTGTATTAATTTGAAAACTAATAAAATGATTGAAAAAGAAAGAAAGAGTAGGCAATGTAGTTATTTGAGAGCCATTAAGAAGGAATACTTCCCTTTCTTCTTCAATTATTAATCATAGAAAAAGAAATGAGCCCTATCAGCCCACCTTGTCCATGCCAATCGTGATGCCTATCTACACCATTCCTATTTGCCTGCATTAGGCCCATATCCCTCTATGCTTTTCCTATCCAAGTAAATGTCCAAATACCTTTTAAATGTTGTAATTGTATCTGCCTCCACTATCTCGTCTGGCAGCTCCTTCCAGATATTCACCGCCCTCTGTGTGACCAAATTACTACACAGATCTCCTTTAAATTTCTCCACTCTCACCTTAAGCCTCTGTCTTCCAGTTCAAGACTCCACTACTCAGGAAAAAGATTCTGACTCTCGATGTCCCTCATAATTTTATAAACCTCTATAAGGTCACACCTCAGCCTCCTATGTTCCAGTGAGAATAGACACAGCCTATCCAATCTCCCCTTATAACTACAGCCATCCATTCCAGGAAACATCCTGGTAAGTGTTTTCTGCACTCCCTCTATCGTTACGTTCTTCCTGTATATGGCGACTAGAACTGTACACAATACTCTCAGGGTGGCCTAACAATCTTTTGTGCAGCTGCAACATGAGGTCACAACTTTTATAGGCAATGCTTCAGCCTATGAAGGTAACAAAACCAAATAACTTTTTCATTACCCTATCCACCCGCATTGTCACTTTCAGGGAGCTACGGACTTGCACCCCAATGCTCCTACGGTCCCTGTAATTTTTCTCTTCTACCAGAATTTGATCTCCCAAAATGCATTACTTCAAATTTGACTGAATTAAATTCCATCTGCCATGGTTCCACCCAACTATCCAGCTGCTTTATGTCCTGCTCTATCATTCGACAACCTTCTTTGGTATCTAAAACTTCACCGACTTTTGTGTCATCCGCAAACTTACTAATTATATCACCTACATTCTCATACAAGTCATTTATAAATATATATATTACAAATAACAAAGGTCCCAGCATCAATTCCTGTGGTACACCGATTTCCAGTCCGAAAAAAAATCTATCCACCACTACCCTTTGCCTCCTATCGCCAAGCCAATTAATCTCACTTTGGAACTTTCTTAAACAGTGATATTTAGCCAGTGTTTACTAACATTTGTTAACTTTACGAGATCAAGAGTAAGTGTTATCTACTCTGTGCTTTAATACCTTAACCAGATATAATCATGTCATTCTTACTTTCTGTATTTGGCCTGAATGATATTCTTTGACTGAGTGCCTAAGGACTTCTGAGAAAAATCTGGGATAAATATTTAAAAGTAGAATTTCTTAAGAAGTAATGCTTATTTTCCTTTCATAGTCATTAACCTGACATCAAAACACACCATGGTGTCTCTATCTTAAAGTACTTCCATTCAGTGATATTTCGGCCTATGTTGTCAAATGTTTGCTAACTTCAAAATGTTATGACAATCTAATTGCAGAATGAATCCCTTAATATTCATAACCACATAAAAGGTCAGGAGAAATCTCATTTCGTTATGTGAGTTTATGATTAAACTGTAGACTGGTCTTTAATGGAGTTGGTGGATTATATTACCAGGTGCTCCCTGCAAACAAATTATCTCCTGGATGCTATATCTTTAATTAGGAAGAAATTGCAGCAGAAAGTAAATCTGAAGTAAAAAGTGCAAAATGTTGAAACACAAGGCTCCTTATCTGAATGTATGGAGTATTTGTAACAAGATAGATGACTTGATGGCACACATAGCAAAAGATGAGTGTGACCTAATAGCTATTACAAAGGCACAGTTGCAGGATGTTCAGGACTGGGAACTCAATATTCCAGGTTATTCAAGATTTCAAAACAATAGGCAAAAAGGGAAAGGAGGCAGTGTAATTTTGTTAATCAAGAAAGGAATCTACACGGTGTTGAACAGTGGTATAGATGCAGTGGATGATGATGTGGAATCAGTTCTGGTGGCAATAATGGATAGGAGGGAAAAAAGACATGGGCGAAAGTAGTCTACAAGGTGTTGCTTCTTAATAGGATGAAACATAAATAGAGAAATATCAAAGACAAATAAGAGGTGAACTGCAATCATCACAGGTAGTTTTAATCTGCATATTGATTGGATTAATCAAACTATAAAGGGTATTGTGAAAGCAGAATTTGTGGAATGAGCCAGGGATTGTTTCCTAGAGCACTATGTTATAGAATCTACCTGGGAACAGGCTATTTTAGATTTAGTCACATTTAATTAGGTAGAATTAATAAAAGATGATTATGATTAAGGATCTCCTAGTGATCACAATGTGGTACAGTTTGAGGATGAAAACTCAGGGTCATAACCAATGTCCTCAAATTAAATAAGGACAATTGCAATTGTATGAACGTAAAGTCTGGACTGGACTGGGTAAGTAGGCTAGAGGATTGGTTGGTGAATGAATGTGGCCAATATTTAGACAGCTGTTCATACCACTCAGCAGATATTTATCCCAATTAGAAAGAGAGATCCCAGGAGAAAGATGAGCCGTCCATGGTTAACAAAGGAGGTCAAGGAAAATATTAAATGAAAAACTAGAGCAGATAAAGTGGCATGGGCTGGTGATAGAGCAGTGGACTGAGAATTTTAACAGAGACTAAGAAATTAATAAGGAGGGAGAACATTATTGAGAGAAAACTGGCAAGGCAATATCAAAACAAACAGCAAAGGTTTTTATGAACATGTAGAAGGAGAGTAGTTAGGGTAACTGTGGGAACTCTAGAGAGCACAACTGGGGGATTAATAACGGGAAATAAGGAGATGGCAAGTAAGTTGAATAAATACTTTGCATCAATCTTCATAGTGCATGACACTGCAAACATCCCAAAGATTTCTGGAGGAGGAGCAGAGTGTAAAATATCCAAAATACTAATATAGGTGGGAGACCATACTGTGATGATGATGTTATTAGGGTTCTGCAATAGGATATAGAGAAGGCAAAAACTTGGTAAATGGAGTTTAATGTGAGAAAGTGTGAGGTTATGAACTTCAGTAAAAGGAGACTATTATTTAAAGGTAGACTACTGTATAATTTAAATGAAGAAAGACTGCATGAGCAAAATGCAGAGGGATCTAGGTTTTCTTGTGTATGAATCACAAAATGTTAGCAAACAGGTGCAGTAAGTGGTAGGGAGGCAAATATCATGTTGGCCTTTATGGCAAGAAGGTTGGAATTTAGAAATAGGGGAGTATCATTACAATTGTACTGTGCACAATTTTAGACCCCTTATTTAAAACTTATGTTGAAGCAGTCCAAAAATGATTCACTAGCCTAGTTCCCAGGATGAGAGGGTTGTCCTCTCATAAGTGTCTAAAGAAATTAGATCTATATTCTTTGGTTTGGAAGAATGAGGAATAATCTTATTGAAACATAGAAGAATCTGAGGGGCTATGACAAGGTAGATGTTGAGGTGTTACCATGAGTGGGAGAATCTTAAACTAGGGGACTTAGTTACAAGATTAGGAGACGGTCATTTAAAACTGAGAGTGAGAGGAACTTCTTACAGAGGGTGGTGGAGGCTACATCATTGGGTTTTTTTTAAAGATAAAGAAGATACAGTTTAAGGATCGAAGAATTGAATGGGGAACTGGCACAGAAGAGGAAATGAAATCTGGGGAAGATCAGCTATGATCATATTGAATGGCAGGGCAAGCTTGAGGGGCCAAGTGGCCTACAACTGCTCCTATTTTCTTATGTGCCTATTTTTTTAAATTATATATACACAGAATTAGGAACAGATGAAGTTAATAATGTATAGACGTTGCACCATGTCACCATAGGACTGGCTTCTTGGACCGGCTGGTCTTTAACCAATCAGCATCTGTTCAAAAGCCAGTTATTAAATTTGTTGTTAAATATTAAAGACACTTTGAAGATAGTACATCCCCTAGCATCTTAACTTGCATTCTTTCTACAACCAATGTCATCAGAAATCAAATTAGTTCGTTAATCAACTCAATTTTTAAAAATATTTATTGTTCAAGACTTGAGTATTCCTAGCAAAGGCAGTATTTATTTTCCATTCATAATTGTTCTAATGATATTGGCATTGAACCAACTTCTTGAATTGTTGCGATTCTTTTGGTGAAGGTAGTGCTACAATGGTATTAGAAAGGTTCCCTGATTTAAATCCAATGATGATGAAGGACTGACAATATATTTCCAAGTCAGGATAGTGTGCACCTTGGAGGTGATCCTGCAGGTAGAGATGTTCCTTAAGTCCTTGTCCTTCTCAGTAATAGAGGTCACAGTTTCAGAACAGAACAGACGTAACACTTCCCACATCAGTGTTTCTGAGACACCTTTTTGTCTGAATCATGGCTTTCCTTCTGCCACGTTTGAGTGGCTGTCAACTGTCTCTGCTCCAGTTTTCACACTTCTGTTCTTGTCCCCTCTATTCCCAGTCACAAGGATAGGGTTCCCATTCAATAGATTATCCTACGTAATTTCTGAAGACATACCTTCTCTCCCCTTTCAGCATTCCTAGCAGACCATTCCCTTTATAACTTTGCTGGTTCACTTTTCCTTCTCCACCATTGTCAACTTCCCCTCTCATGGCACCATCCCATGCAAGTATTTCCAGCAACTTTTGCTTCTATTTCAACTTTTTTGTTACCTCTGACAGCTGGCTGAGTCAGAGTTGTTTTCTTATTCATTCACAGGATGTAGGTGTTGCTTGCGTTTATTGTCCATCCCCAATTGCCCCAAAATACAGAGACAAATAAGACTGGTGGGTCAGGAACTGCATTTCACTCAGATTAGGGAAGGATAGTGTATTTCCTTTTCTGAAGGATATTAAGGAACAAGCTGAATTATTACAACAATCTGGTAATTTTATGGTTACCATCACTGATACTAGCTTTTTATCCCAGATATATTCACTACAATTTACATTATTCAGCTACCATGCTGGGATTCAAACTCTTCAAACTCTGGATCAATGGTTCTAAATTCACAATTCCATGTTGCATAAATATTGTTGATTCTAACTAACAGAATCCAAGATTGTCTAGGTTCCATTAACTAATTTTAAATATTCCTTAATTTCACATATAGGGTTAATTGCACATTTCATCTTGTAAATATTTCAAGATGGTTGAGTATAATTTTGCATACTGATGCTGACCTAATCAAATTCAACTTTTGTGAAGTAATGACCTTCTATAAAACTGAACAGTAGATTTAGCTCTTTGAATGTGAATGGTGTCGTTGAGTCATATAGTATGGAAACAGGTCTGTCAGCCCACTGTGTCTGTGCCAGCCATCAAGTAGCTACCGAATCCAATTTTGCAGCACTCGGCCCTTAGCCTTCAATACCAAAAGATTTCATGTGCCTATGTCTACTTAGTAAATATTGTGAGATCCCTACCACTACCATTCCCTCAGGTACTGCATTCCAGAAACTTCATTCTTTTCCAGCCCCATCTATGATTCATATTTGGTAAATCTCTAGGAAAGTTTAGAACTGTGAGAAAAAGAGAAATTTTGAGCTGTGCTTATTCAAAGATGAGATTTTGAGTATTTTTGTTTAGGGAGACTAGTCGCCATATTAAAACATTGAGGACATGTCAAATCTCCTCAAATGGTAAATCTAAATCACTGTCAAAACAAAAGGCGCAACTGTTTATTCTGCGGCTCAACTGTAGGACAGGGGAAAACAAAAGAAAATCACAGAATATTTCAAATCAAGCAAAAGTGATAAACAAAAAAGACAATCCAGCTGAGGGAGGTCAGTGAAAATCTGCAAACATTTGTTACAAGTCCTCTGGTGTTTTCATGTTAATGAATGATGTGAAGGAAATGACATTCCATATACAATTTTAAATTTGTCAGTGATAGCATGTTGTTAACTCATGTCCAAAAAAGCAGATGATCAAAGAGACACTAGTTCTAAGAATATAATTAGAAGAGTAAGTCACATAGCCCTCTGAGCCTGCTTCAACATCAACCAGATAATTACTGATCTTTTTTCTCAACTCATTTTTTCACCTGATCTCCAATCCCTCTGTTCCATAAATCTTGAAATTACTCAATGATTGGATATCTACAGAAAACAAATAAAACTGCAGATGCTAGAACATGAAACCAGGAATACTGGAAGAACTCAGCCATTCAAGCAGCATCTTTAGAAACAGAAACCAGTCAACATTTCAAGTCAGTAACTTCCTCAGAACTCAGAGGAGTGTCTTACAGTTTAAAAGCAGAGCTGGGGGGAAAGAATGAGGGGCAAGACAAAAGCCTATATGGAAGTGGGTTAAGACAGATCAATACTCATGCCCCTTATCAACCAATCTGTCTTAACCTATTTCCATATAGGCTTTTATCTTGCACCTCATTCTTTCCTCCCAGCTCTGCTTTTAAACTGTAAACGCTCCACTCTCTCTCCAGTTCTGAGGAAGGCACACTGACCTGCAACGTTGACTGATTTCCCTTTCCACAAATGCTGCTTGACTGGCTGAATTTTTCTACCATTTCTATTTTGGACTGACTATCTACACCCTTCAAGTCTAGAATATTTCAAGGATTCACAATCCTGAATAAAGAAGTTCTTACTGACTTCAGAAAGATCCCTAATGCTGAAACCACTTCCCTAAATGTCTGATCCCTGATGGTGAAACCACCTCACTATTCAATGGTCGGGCACCAGAATCATATACATTTCAATGAGAACACTCCTCATTCTTCTAACTGCAGGAGAAGATAGGCTTATTCTTTCATACAGGAGTCTTCTCATTTGAGGAATCAATTTGATTAGCTTTTGGTACATAGTTGTTAAATTAACCTTAGGGAAATAAGAGGTAAGACTTTACCAGTGCTCAGATGTACACAAGGATACAAGAAAATTGGAGCTGGAGTAAGCCTCTCAATATGATCATGGCTGATCTATGCCGGCCTCAACTCCTCTTTTGTGCCAGTTCCCCATAACCTTCAATTTCTTACTCTTTCAAATATTTATCCATTTCAAATGTAATCTCACCAGAGGGTTATCCTGTAAAACTCTGATAATCCAGTACCCTCAGTGGTATCAGATATGAAGATTTCCAGGATTATCACAAAGCACTTTTATTTCACCTTTGTTTTATGTGATACACAGTAACATATTTCCAAGGTGTAACATACAAGCACTCCAGACCTCAGCCCCAGCCGTGCACATGGCCCACACTCTGGATCTGGGCTCTGACAGCAAACTTACCCACATTCCCGACTCTCTATGTTCCTGAGCCTGACTCTGGCCGCACACGTGGTCCATACTCCCAGTTACGCACAGCTGATCTTGCTGGTCTGTGCATAAAGACTCAGTATACTAATGAGTGAGGCAGATGTTGAACTATTGAATATTGGATTATTGAAGTTTTGTTGTACATGAAGTAAATGTAGATAAATGACGCAAATAAACTATGAAATAACTATTGACATTTAATATAATGAAAAGAACTTTAACTCTAAACATAACAGATACACCTACAGTGAAAGTGCAACAAGAAAATTTGATGAATTCATCCAGTCAATTCTTATGATGCTCATCTCCCAGACTATTTCTTAATCCAATTCTTAATTAAAGAAAGCCATTTTAATAATTTAAAAATATAGCCTACAGATACATACAGAGGATTTAAGTGAGCTGGTGAGAATATGGTGCGACAATAATACATTACCATTGCCAGGTCCCTCACCATCAACATTCTGTGGCTCTCCGTTGATAAGAAACTCAGCTAGGTCAGTTGAACAAATACTGTGGCTACGAGAGCAGGTCAGAGACCGCGTATCCTGCAGAAAAGAAACCCTAAGCCATACTAATGTCTACAAGGCACTATTGAGTGTAATAGAATATTCTCCTTTTGTCAGGATGAGTGCAGCTCCAACATTTCTCCCAAAGGGTGTAGATATCAAGTCAAAAATAAAAATGCTAGAAGAACTCAGCTAGGCAGGCAGCATATGTGGAAACAGAAACCAGATGATGTACATATTTTTATTTACTTTTCATGTTTTATTTTTTCCCAGAAACATTTCAATGCACTCCATACTATGAAGAATTATCAATGCAGAGACTGTTGGTATGTAGGAAAAACAAGAAGTTGACAGAATTATAATTCTATTCATAGGAAAGAAACAGTCTATTTGATGTCCAACTTAAGTGGACTGTTGAATACAATGATTATGGAGAGCCAGCACTAACCTGAGGTTCAAGATCCCTTCCCCCAGAATAGTAGATGGTTTTTTTTTGGATCCAAAGGCAGTGCAGCAAACAGCTCCTCAGGTACAAATAAGAGGTCCAGCTCTTATCATATTTCATGTTCTCCTTCCAAACCAGTTGAATAATTACCCAAGATTTCTCTTTCTACAAACCACTATTAGTCGTGCAATATCATAGAGGCACAGAAATAGGCCCTTTGGCCCACCACATCCATGCTGACCATTTTACCCATCTGCACTAATCCCATTTGCTGCATTAGGCCTTTCTATACTTTGCTTATTCACCCCTCAGTTTCCTTCACTCCAGGGAAAACAAGCCCAGCCTATACAATCTCTCCTCATAACTAAAGATCTCTAATCCAGGCAAAGTCTTGGTGAATCTCTTCTGCACTCTCTCCAATGCAATCACACCCTGATGTAATGTGTTTTAGCTTTTAATTTCCCCTCTTTTTTATTACTCTGGGGCTCAAACTTGGTGCACTAGAGAGTTTACTAACATCCTTTACAATTATTTCCATGCTTTTGTATTCTATTCCTCGACTAATTAATTAAGGGTCCCTTTTCCATGATTGCCTCAACTTGTATATCCACTTTCAAGATTTGTGAACATAACCTCCAAGCATCTTTGTTCAGCACCCCATTTAAAATGTTCACTCTTCCTGTCAGACATATCACATCAATTTTTGTTTAAGTTCATCTGGCATATGTTTACTTATTTCAGCAGTCTATCAACATTCCTCTGTACTCTGTTACCATCTAGCTGCAAACACCTTGTCCTGAAATCCTAAATTCAAACCATTAGTATAAATAAGGGAAGTTGTCCTCCTATAATTCACAGACCATTGTTCAGGATTTAGTCATTACTGGCAAGGGCAGCATTTATTGCCTATCAGTAATTGTCCTTGAGAGAAGTTGGAGTTGAGCCAATTTATTGCACTGCTGTAGTCTTTCCAGTGCATGTCCTCTCAAGACTGCTGTTAGGGAAACTGTCCCAGGATTTAAGAGGCTCAGGATGGTGTGTGCCTCGGAGGGGAACGTGCAGATGGTGATGGTTTCATGTGTCTGAAGCTCTTGTCCTCGCTGGTAGAGGTTATGGATTTGGGAGTTGTCAGAGTAGCCTACGCAATTAACTGTAGTGCATTTTGTAAATCATATATACTGCAGTCACTGGCTGAAGGGAATGAATGGTCCTGGTGGATGAGGTACCAATAAAGCAGACTGCTTTGAATTGGATAGTGTCAAGCTTCTTGAGAAAGGTTGGAGCTGAACTCATCCTGACAAGTGGAAAATATTCCATTATATTTCTGAATTGTGCCTTGTAAATGTTGGTATGGCTTGGGGTTTCTTTCTTGCAGAATACAGAGTCTCTGACCTGCTCTCATAGCCACAGTATTTATTCAACTGATCTAGCTGAGTTTCAGGTCAACGGTGAACCCCAGAATGTTGATAGTGAGGGACTTGGCAATGGTAATGTCTGAATGTTACTTGTCAACTGTTGTCCTGTGTCTCAATGTTGTCTAAGACATACTGCCTTATTTGCTGAAGACTGGCAAATGGAATTGAAAATTGTGCAAACATTTATGAACATCCCCATTTCTGACCTTATAACAGAATGAGGGTTAACGACGAAACAACTGACGATGATTTGGCCTAGTACCCTGAACATGGAACTTCTGCACTGAAGGCTCAAGAGATAATTGGTCTCCATTACAAGACCACTCACCGTCCTCCACGAACCCCCCCCCCCCCCAACACACACACACACACACACACACACACACACACACACACACACACACACACACACACACACACACACACCAACTTACTTCTTTGTAAGAGTTGTGGCTCCACACATTAGAGCGTTTAGAACAATTTCAGGTAATTTGCTTTCTTCCATTTATAACAGAACCGGCAAGGTCATCCATCTGTAATGTTATATCAGTCTCTCTCTCTCCCCAGACACTGCCTGACGCACTGGGCCTTTCCAGCATTCTACCTTGTGTTTCAGGTCACAGCTTTAACACATCCACTACTTGTTTTCTTTTTCTCTAATTTTCCTCATTAATCTATGAACCATATAGTTCCATAAACATTGAGATGACCCTGCCAACCCTGGTCTCAGCCCATCATAGATATTTCTTCATCTTCAGTTTTACCAGGATTTTTTTGATGCTACACTTGATCAAATGCTGCTTTGATGTTAAGGGAAATCAATATCACCTGACTTTAGGAATTTGGCTCTTTGGCCTATGTTTGGACCAAGGCTGCGAGGAGGTCTGGAGGAGAGTGGTACTGACAAAATCTAGACTGGACGTCAGTGAGTAGGTTACTGGTTAACTTCCAACTGGCTAAAATTATAATTTAATATTTTGATTTTACAGCAAATAATTAGGAAGATCTTGTGCTTCATGACTTCAACAATGCTGCAATTATTTCAATGATGTAATGCAGCATGTTCCAGTGTTGAGATATGTGGTGGGATGTGTTCATTTCAAGATTTGAGCAAAAATAAGGAATAAAATGCTTCATTTTCTTTTGATCCCAAGTCTCCCATCAACCTTCTTTATTCTAAAGAAATCAATTCAACCTAGGCAATCTTTTCTCGTAACTAACCTTCTTAAGTCCTAGAAATATTCTTGTAAATCTCCTCAATACCATTTCTAGTGGTGACTGGAAATGTACACACTGTTCTAACTGTGGCCTAATGAGTGCTCTCCATAGATCTAGGATGATCTCCTTATTCTATCATTTCTAACCCTTGACCAAAAAGGCAAGCATTAATCATAGCTACTTAACCAATTTACCCATCTGTCCTGCTATCTTGGGCAATATGACTCAAGTTGCCATGATGTGCTCCTGGGGGTAAATTACAGCATTCAGAGCATGAACTTATGACTTTTCCATTAATTGTGATAGGAAAGGGGAAACAAAATATCCTGAAATATCTTTACTATCTCATTCAAAGGACGGCACTACGGACACTGCAATATTACCTCAGAAAAATAAGTATTTCTGTGAGGTTAGTTGGCCCTAAGTATTAGCCCTAAATAAAAAGGGATATTAGTTTATTTTACATCCACCTGAAAAGCCCTGTGTTTCATATTTCAATGCACCAGTGCCAACCTAGATTATGTCCTCGAAATAAGGCTTGAACTTGTAAACATCTGAGAGTAGTATCAATCAGCCAAGGTTGATACCTTAAAAAATTTACTAAGGAAAATGAAATGTATATTTCTCAAGGATAATTAAACACAGTACAATACCCAAGCTGAATGGAGTTTGTTACAAGGAAGTAGTGCTTTGAGTGGTTCAAATGACATGATAAATCATGAGATTAAAGCACAGGCATTTATCAATTTCATCCCAATCTTCCTGTGCACCATAAGGTTCAATTAATATAATCAATTGTAATAAATTCTGATAATTTTAGTCGAGTAGAAGTTACTTCAGACACAAATTCTTAAACTATTATTACAACTGGTGGTGGAGCTCCAACTCTGCAAAATGTCTTTCAATGAGATCATATCAGGCAAGACCACAATTAACAGCATTTTGAGGAGTTTTTATGTGCAATTTAATAGATCAAAGCAAATTAGACAATGTGGATATCACTGATTGCAAGGTCTTTCATATTATAGGAATCTGCAGTTAGGGGTCATTTCACTTTAAGGGAGCTTGGTTTTGCTGTACCAGTGAATCTCTAGGATGCCATTTGAACTGGGTATTTTTTCCATAAGAATTGAATTGCAAATCACTGAAAAATAACTAATCCCATAAATTTTACTATTCATGGAGATACTTTTTGTCCATAAATTAGGCAAATCTTGTAAAAAAAAGCAGAAAGACATCTTCACAATCAGCAAATTACGCAGAATCTATGGAAAGAAAAGAACTAATGCTTCAAACTCAAGATACCTTGTCAGATAAGGCTACCAAATATTTTCTACCATTTATTGTGGGCAATTTATTTACTGATGATCCTTCAGCTGTGTTCAAGAATCTTTAAAAAGTGAAGGATTGCACCACATGGCCCATCAAGCCTGTTCTCCCATTAAAAACATTCATGGCTGGACCTCAACACCAACTCCACTTTACCACAAAAATCTTTTCCCTAATTTGGAATAAACTGAGCATCCATGGCTTGGAGGAAGAGAATTATAAAGATTCACAACTCTCTGAAATCAGTTTCTTCCTGGATCAGTCTTAAATGTGTGAAACCTTATCCTGAAACTGGAACGCATAGTTCTATACTTGGCATCCAGGAGAAACAGGTTCTCAATATCTATGCTGTCAGTCCCTCTAGAATATTGATATTGCAATTCAATTGTTTATACTTCAGTGACATTGTTGTTACTTGAGAAAAGTTGTCAATTTCCAAATGTTCAACAGAATTTCTTGAATATTTTGATTAACAAACCCAAAACATTGGAAAATTGACAGACTCTACAGCAGGTCAACAGTGAGGGAAATATGAATATAATCTTTCATTGCAGAAATACAACAGAAACCTTGCTTTCAAAACAAATACATTATCCAGTCATTTAGATCACTGGGCTAGGAGGAATCTATTTCCCTTAAGAACCTGAATGTTAATTTAAGTGGTAGAAAATTGGCAGTGTATACACTGATCCCCATTCAATTTTCCTGTACTCACTATGTCCAAGGAATCTAATATCCCCAGATACAGGAAGGGAAAAGTGCCTACTTTGATATGCAAGACTGAATTCTCTTCTTAGGTCTTTTTTTTATTTCTTGATTTGATGAATTACTGTTGGAAATGTTGAAGGCGGGATTTAACATTGAGGTTAAACTATTCAGACTGTGGCATCCTCCAGTGATGTTTTCACTGTCTGACAATATCGATCTATGAGCTGGCCCCCCTTTCTGTGCTATGTGAAAGCAGAAAGGTGGTGGTTCATTTAGATCCACACATAAAACTAATTCCATCAGACTGAGGGCACATCTGGGAGTACTTCATGTGGAAGAGGCATAATATTGAATAATGACACAGACCACATAAAAAAAATTAATCTACATTCAAAAGTTTTCCATACACTAAATAACCCATGCATTTAAGAGCTAAGGCCTGCAGTAGAGAAAGGGAGGAAAGATTTTTGATGCAATAACAGATCTATCAGAAATAGTACTATTCCTGGCTCCTAGTCAATGGCAACTAGCTACTGGACTCTTTATTTCCATACTCCTATGATGATACATTTTGCACAGGTGCCTCTGAAATGTCTTCCTTCTTTCTGAACTGTGGCTTCCCCTCCTCCAGAGCACTAGACAGAGCAATTCATCTGTATCCCACACCTCTGCTCTCACCCACTCTCCTCCTAGACAGAGCAAGAACAGAGTTCCCCTATTCCTATCTTTTACCCTAACAGACTCCACATTCTACAAATCATCTTTTGCAATTACTGCCAGCTGCAAAACGATTCCACCACCAGACACATATTTCTGTTCCCTTTTAGCATTTGGAAGGGATCATTCTCTTTGCAACTCCCTGGTCAGCTCCTACATCCCAACCTAGCACTCCCCTACTTATGGCATTTTCCCATACAACTGCAGGAGATACAACACCTGTCCTTTCACTTCTTCCTGTCTCACCATCCAGGATCCAACCAGTGTTTCACTTGCATTTCTTTTACATTGGATTGGGCGTTCACAATGTGGCCTAATCTACAATGCAGAAAGCAAACACAGGTCCATGTATTTAAGATAAGTCGGAGAAGCTTGGCTAAAGGCATAGCTAGTTCTGTAGAACAAATCTTGAGCAATGAAGGAGTAGGGATGTTGCCAGCACTGACAGTCTTGCTGAAGCAGTTTCTTCATGTCATCTGGAGTAATTAAAAGGAGCAGAAATCTCCTGTAAGTGATGGTGGGTACCTCAGGAGGTTGTCAAAAAGGAACATCTGTTTGTCACATTCAACTGAAAATGGGTTGCTGAGAATCCAGTCCTGTCTTTTGCACTCTGTGATAAGGTGTAGAAAAAAGACTTGCTGGCTACAATCCACCAACAGCACTAGACTCCAGAAGCTGTGGGAATCAAGGATTGCCCCATTTAAGGTAAGGTGATTACCGATGGCACAGTAATGCTACTGAAACCACCGGGCACTGGTTATCCAAAAATCAACAACTGCACAATATCCAAATGAAGTGTCTCGACCAGAAACGTCAACTATCCATTTCTCTCTACAGATGCTGTCTGACCCACTGTTCCTCTGCAGCTTTTTCTGTCTAACTACACAATATGGCTTTCATAAACCATTGAAGAATTTAACCTTAACAGAGTGGCATCGACTTCATGGATCAGATTCTGCTGGTCAGAATGACGGCACCTAGAAATACAGAGCAACAAACAATCTGCTGGAGAAACTCATCGAGTCGAGCAGCATCTGGGGTTGGGGGGGATGTAGGGAGAGGGAAGGAAGGAATTGTCAGCACTTCAGGTCGAGACCCTGCACCAGGACGTGTTCACCTGAAACGTCGACAATTCCTTCCCCCACAGATGCTGCTCGACCCACTGAGTTGCTCCAGCAGATTTTTTATTGCTCCAGATTCCAGCATCTGCAGTCAGACACGGTAGTGTAGCGGTTAGCGTAACACTATTACAGCACCAGCGACACGGGTTCAATTCCGGCCACTGTCTGTAAGGAGTTTGTACATTCTCCCCATGTCTGTGTGGGTTTCCTCTGGGTCCTCCGGTCTCCTCCCACATTCCAAATATGTACGGGTTAGGAAGTTGTGGGCAACATCAGATGTATTGACTCTGCAAAATAGAAACCTTAAGTTTACCACTCCCTCTCCACCCCCCCGCTATTGGTATTAGTTTATTATTGGTATTGGTTTATTATTGTCACTTGCACCGAGGTACGGTGAAAAGCTTGTCTTACAAACCAATCGTACAGGTCAATTCATTACACAATGCAGTTACATTGAGCTAGTACAAAGTGCATTGATGTACTACAGGTAAAAATAGTAACAGTACAAAGTGTCACAGCTACAGAGAAAGTGCAGTGCAATAAGGTGCACGGTCACAACAAGGTAGGTCGTGAGGTCACAGCCCATCTCACTGTATAAGGGAACCGTTCAATAGTCTTATCACAGTGGGGTAGAAGCTGTCCTTAAGTCTGGTGGTACATGCCCTCAGGCACCTGTATCTTCTACCCGATGGAACAGGAGAGAGAACATCCCAGATGGGTGGGGTCTTTGATTATGCTGGCTGCTACACCAAGACAATGAGAGGTAAAGACAGAGTCCAAGGAGGGGAGGCTGGTGTCGGTGATGCGCTGGGCTGTGTCCACAACTCTCTGCAGCTTCTTGCGGTCCTGGGCAGAGGAGTTGCCATACCAAGCCGTGACACATCCAGATAGGGTGCTTTCTATGGTGCATCGGTAAAAGTTGATGAGAATCAAAGGGGACAAACCAAATTTCTTTAGCCTCCGGAGGAAGTAGAGGCGCTGGTGAGCTTTCTTGGCCAAGGCATCTACGTGATTTGACCAGGACAGGCTGTTGGTGATGTTCACACCCAGGAACTTGAAACTCTCAACCCTCTCGACCTCAGCACCATCGATGTAGACAGGTGCATGTACACCGCCCCCTTTCCTGAAGTCAATGACCAGCTCTTTTGTTGACATTGAGGGAAGGGTTGTTGTCATGACACCATTCCACTAAGTTCTCTATCTCCTTCCTGTACTCCGACTCATCACTGTTTGAGATACGGCTTACAACGGTGGTATCGACTGCAAACTTGTAGATGGAGTTAGAGCAGAATCTGGCCACACAGTCATGAGTGTAGAGGGAGTTAGAGGGCTGAGGATGCAGCCTGGTGGGGCACCAGTGTTGAGAATAATCGTGCCAGAGGTATTGCTGCCTATCCTCACTTTACCCTGCTTTATTAAACTGTGTACTTGATAGCCCATTAAACTGACCGCAGTAATGATTAGCACAATTAAGTGCCCCATTATGGGGAGACTGTTAACTACCAATCAATCTCCTCCACTCAAAAAGAGCGAATGCTTGCAAAGCGTGCACGGTCCAGGTTGTGTGGGGTTAAAACTTACCACGGCCTTATTTTGACATCTAACTCTGCTACTCACACTTGTCCAATTTCCTTTCCTAATGATACCGCGCAGCACGAGTGCTTTCGGTTTCGATGACGCGACGTGACGAGCGCCCGCCGGGCTCGCGCGCTCCCCGCCAGCCTGCCGGGCTCGTGCCCGCCCTGGCTCGCGCGCCTTCAAACGGTCAGTGGAAAGAATGTTCACGCCGTCACAGAACAACCCCCTCCCCCGGAGCTCCTCGTTATCCTCCGAACCGTACACTTTACAGCAGTTGGGGGGGGGGGGGGCACACAGTCTCGCGAGATCATGCCTCCCCTCTCCCATCCCATCCCCGTCCGCGTGCGTGCGTGCGTACACGCCGACCCAGCCCCGCCCCCTCCCCCCGGTGACGCAGCTTACGGCAGTGACCAGTCGGCGGCCGGTGGGGTTGCGGGAGTTACATAGCGGTAGGTGTGCGCTGCATGGGAAACGCGATGGAGATTTCAGATTAAAACGACTCGCGGGTTTGGCTGGTTGCAGTCGTGGGGGAGACTAAGTAGAAGAAGAGCCTTGTCAAGGATTGGAGGAGTCAGAGGACAGTGTTTGGTGTGTGTGGCCTAAATAGAAACTGAGTTTGATGTGCCGGGTGTGAAACTACAAGTCCCGGCAGGTGTTGCGTTGTGGCGGGAGCACCAACTGTGCATGCTCCGGGCGACAGTTCCTGGATGACTGTGGTTGAGAGATGGGCGTGTCCATGTGATGTGATGCGATGCACCAACGTGGCCCTTAGACCCAGTGGACATCCTGATAGACCACAGTGTGAATCCCCAACACTGATTGAATCCCCAACACTGATTAAATCCCCGTCTTTAGTGTGAACAAGACACGTTGGAGCCTTTCGCCTCGTTTAAAGTCATCGTCCCCTTCGCAGGAAATCTTGTGTTCGTATTTGACAGTAATCACTAGTGTGACCATGTGCCCAAGATATGTGTAAACTGTTTTGAATGTGCTTTCTTCAAACAATAAAACTTTTGGCGTTTACAAGGATTCTCAAGTGACACTGGAAATTTCAATTCTGATTTCGAGCTCTTAAGTTTGTTTCGAGTGGAATTTCAGATCCTTGTGTTCTGTTTTAAAGAAACGTAACACTTCTGGTACACGAGAGAATTGGCCATTTGAGAGCTTTCCACCTGATTATTGTTATTTCGGTTTTGGCCTAAACCTCATAGGTTAGAGCACTTTGAGTATAAATTCATCACTGTAATGAAGATTTTGTCCTCAGTCACCTTTTCAGGTGGTGAATTCCAGCTACGCACAAGCTAGGATTCGAAGATTCATAGAATTACAGCACAAAAACGGGTCCTTTGGCCCAACCCGTCTGTGATGACTAAGATGCCAATCCCATTTGACTGCATTTGGCTCATATCCCTCTAAACCATTCTTATCTATGTACCTGTCCAAATGTCTTTTAAATATTGTAATTGTTCCTGTCTCTACCACTGTCTCAGGCAGCTTATTCCATATACTTGCCACCTTCTGTATGGCAAAACTTACCCCCACCCCCTTTAAACCTTTCCCCCTCACCCCCTTTAAACCTTTCCCCCTTATCTTAAATCTATGCCCTCTCATGAAAAATATTTTTCCATTTCGCTCTAATTCAAATACTAGTTAGCTTAAATCTGTGTTTCATGGTTCTGAAATGTATCTTGGAAACATTTGACCTGAATGAAGTTGAATGTGAGCTGTTCTGAAAACTGACAGTTGTCTAATGTGAAAATAAAAATAATTACTGCAGAGTTGGAAGTCTGAAACAAAAATAGAAAATGCTAGAAACATTTAGCAGACCAGGCAGCATAGGTGGAAAGGGAAACAGCCAATATTTCAGGTAGACAGAGGAGACTGCAGATGTCAGAGGGCTAAGAAACGTTTGGAGGAAGACAGTGGGTCATTGCCACATCTGTGGAGGGAAGTAAGTTTTTCGCTGCTCCCTGTGCATATATGTACTTGTGCATATGACAATAAATTCAACTTTTGAAAGGAAAGATTGACATTTTGCCTGAGCCCTGCAACCTTTCCCTCCACAGATGTTGCTTGACCCACTGAGTTCCTCCAGCAGTTTGTTTTTTGAGCCAATACTTAATGCTGATCTTTCATCAGGCTGTCTAAAATTCCTATCTGATTTCAATGAGATTACTGTTAATGCCATTCAAACTGTAATGCACAAAGCCATTTTTGAAGAGGTTAGTCATGGTCATTATACAGCATTGAAAAGGGCCTTTTGGTTACCTTGTCCCTGCTTACCATAGGTGGTGGTAGAGGCAGATAGCATAGGACCATTTAAGAGACTCTTAGATAGACACAAGAATATGCAGAGAAGGGAGGGATATGGTCAATGTGTGGGGAAGAGGGATTAGATTAATTAGGGGTCATTGGTTTAATTAGTTTGGTACAACATTGTGGGCCAAAGGGCTTGTACTGTACAATTTTGGTGTCACTTACTAATCATGCCACTTGCATTCTCACCCAAGTTGTTAATATAAATGGTGAACAACAGGGGACCCAGCACCAATCCCTGCAGCACACTACAGGCCTCCAATCTGAGAAACAACCCTCCACTGCCACTCTCTGACTCCTTCCACCAAGCCTACTTTGTTTCCAATTCAGATACAAGAGACTGCAGGTATTCTAATCTGGAGAAAAGAAACAAAGTGCTGGAGGAATTCAGTGGGTTGAACAGCATCTGTGGGAAGGATGAATTGTTGACATTTTGGGAGGGGTGAGACAGGATAGGGGCTGGTAAGTGATGGGTGGACAGAGGAAGGGTGAGGGATAATGGGCAGAAGGAGTCAGGTGGGGGATGGGGAGGGGTGGAGTTTGGAGACAGGCAGGTGGGTGATAAGTGGAAACAGAGAAAGAAAATAGAAGAAAGGCAGATGGAGCTGGGGAGTGTGACGGTGAAGGTGGAAACAATTCTAGATCTACTGTATCCAATTGGCTAGCTCACCCTAGATCCCATGTGATCTCACTTTTGGACTGGCCTACCATGTGGGTCCTTGTTAAATGCCTTGCTAAAATCTATGTAGACGTCTACTGCCCTGCCTTCATCAATCCTCTTGGTCACCTCTTCAAAAAAAAACTCAATCATATTTGTGAGACATGATTTTCCACACACAAATCTGCGCTGACTATTCCTAATCACTCCTTACTTTTCCAAATACAGATAGATCCTGTCTCTCAGAATCCCCTCTAGTAACTTTCCAATGACTGATGTTAGGCTCTCTGGCCTGTAGTTCCCTTGCTTGGCCTTGTAGCCTTTCTTAAATGAAGGCACAACATCAGCCATACTCCAGTCTTCTGGTACCTCACCTGTGGCTAAGAAAGATACAAAAATCTCTGCTAGGGCCCTAGCAATTTCTTCACTCGCTTCCCAAATGTCTGAGGATACACTTGGTCATGTCCCGGGGATTCATCCACCTTGATATGTCTGAAGATGGGCAATACCTCCTCTTTCAGGGATATTGATGTGCTTCAGGTTATCACTATTCTCTTACCTGAATTCCTTAACTTCTATGACCTTCTCCATGGTAAAAGTATTTATGTAAGGCCTCCTGTGGCTCCACACACTAATTCTTAAGAGGACTTGTTCTCTCCCTAATTGCCCTTTTGATCTTGATATGGAATCTCTTACGATGTTCCTTTACCTTATCTGCCAAGGATGTCTTGTGTTCCCTTTTTGCCTCCCTGATTTCCTTCTACATCTCTTAAGTGCCTGTTTGTTAAGTATCTTTCTGTTGGTAGGTGCAACACACACTCGTATTCATATAGTGCCTTTAATACACTAAAAGATCTCGCTGTGTTTCAGCAAGTAATTATTTTAAGCAGTTTGCTACTGAACCATATGAGATGTGAGGGCACATGATCAAATACCTGGTCAAGGATAATTTTGGTGACTTGATGGAAAGGATTTCTAAGGCTTGAGGTCCAGGCAGCTGAAAAGAGAATGAGAAAGGAAATGTAGCTCATTCAGGGCAGCTCCAAAGTACAGAGGTCCTGGAATTTGACCCCAAAACTGAACATTGAATATTTTTGATTCAGAACGGTTTATGACTTGGAGCATGCACAGAAGATGGTAGCAATTCCATGTGCATGGTCTCCTGATCCATCTTGATAGCAGCAGTCAAGGAGATGTTATTGAAGAAGCCTTGGCAAGTTTCTACAGTCTATTTTGTTGATGGTGTACACTACAACCTATTTGTGCCAGTAGTGGCGGGAGTGCACAGATGAAGGATGGAATGTTAATTGAATAGTTTGCTTTGTGCTGGATTGTATTGCACTTCATGAAAATTTCTGGAATTGTGGTTATCTAGTAGGTGAAGAATATTCTAGAACACTTCTTGCTTGTGCTTGGTGGAAAGGATTTGGAGAATCAGATGGTGGGTGCTCCCTCTGCTCCCTCACCACCCCACGCTAACTGTGTGGAGTTTGTATTCAACAGATAGCACCTAAGGGTCAGGACTGAAACTGGGTCTCTGGTGCTTTGAGGCAGCAGTTTTACTAGCTGCATCGTTTTGATTGTGATTCATGCGAATTTCAGGGATTAGGAATAAATTTAAAATGTCAGTGACGAGCGTGATAGCATTTTTAAAAGCTTGTATCTAAAAATGACCAATTTATTTTCAGCAGAATGTAAGACCATGCTCCTCCTTTCAATAAGATCGTGCAGATCCTGTATTCATTCCATTACCCTGCCTGATTCCCACATCCATTGATTCCATGTGTCCAGAAATCTAACGATCACATCTTTCTAATGTATCCAGTGACTGAGCATCAAAGCCCTTTGAGCTAGAGAATTCCAAAGATTTACAACCCAATGAAAGAAATTTATTTTCATCACAATTCTGAATAGCTAATCTGTAACAAGGACATCTGAACACTGGATTATTGAGGGCATTTAGGGAGGGAAAATGTGGTCCTTTGTTTATAATTCATAAAAGTTATGACATGAGGCAGAGAGTGAGTATACAGAAAAAGGAATATATATATTCTAAAATGTAGGGCTGCAGGGCATGCCCAGAAGGCGTGGCTTTATTGGAAAGATGAAATACTTCGCCAATATCAGAGGTACATGGCCCATTCTGCTATCCTTTATCTTCCTTCGTAATAGAGGATGCAAAAACAACCAATCTGATTGAAGCTGGAATCAAAAAGGATGATAAGCACTTGGAAACTAATAGGATCAAAAGCCAACACATCAAAACAAGTCAGAGCACATAGAATTGGTTATTGGATAGAAAATAAAGAGTGAGAATAAACAAATTCTTAGATTGGCAGGTTGTGACTTGTGGGATATTGAAGGAATTTGTGCTGGGGACTTGGCTGTTCAGGATTTATATTAATGGTTCAGCTGAGGGGGTGAGATGTCATATTTCCAAGTTTGCTGATAATACTAAGTTACGTGGGATTTGTGAGTAAAGTGGCGTATGTACTGAGGCAATAAGCCATAGAGGCATACTGCACAGAAGCACCTTTGACTCATCTTGTCCATGCTGACCATCAAATACCTCACCATACATACTCATTTACCATCACTTTTTAAATGTGAGAATGCCTGCCTCCATCACCCTCTTGGGCAGTGCGTTTTATATTCCAATCTCCATCTGGGTCTCAGATCCCCTCCAAACCTGTAATTCCTTACCTTAAACCCGTGCTCTCTAGTTTTAGATACCTAAGTATGCCCCTCATAATTTTGTATCAGATATACCTCTCTCACACTCCAGGGAGAACAAACTCAGTCTGTCTAGTCTCTCCTCATAACTGAAATGCTCCATCCCAGGCAATATCCTGGTGAATCTCCTCTACACCCTCTCCAGTACAATCATGTCCTTCCTATTGTGTGGTAACCAGAACTGTACACAGTACTCCAGCTGTGGCCAAACCAATGTTTTATATTGTTGTACCATAATCTCCCTGCTCTTATATTCTGTGTCCTGGTGATTGAAGGCATGTATCCCATATGTCTTCTTCTCAACTTATCTACCTGCATTGCCACCTTCAAGAATCCTTGAACTTGTATACCAAGATTGCCCTGTTCCTTAATACTCCCTGGGATCCTACCATGCATTCTGTATGGCCCACCCTTGTCAGTCCTCCCAAGGTGCATCACTGCACACTTATCAGGGTTAAATTCCGTTGACCATTGAAATCAATATAATCTTGTAGCCTGTGATTCTCCTGCTCACTATTACTAACACTCCTGATTTTCATGACATCTGAATAAGGACAAGATGAGTGAATAAACAAGAACGTGGCAGATAGAACATAATGTGCAACCAAAAAATAGTGAGATCAATCCCTTCAGGGCACAAAATAGAAAAAGCGAGTATTTGTTAAATGGTGAGTGATTGGGTAATGTTGATGTTCGAAGGGAGCTAGGTCTGCTTGCATACAAGTCACTGAAGGCTAACATGCAGATGCAGCAAGCAATCAGGAATGTAGATGGTATGCTGGCCTTTATTACAAGAGCGTTTGATTAAAGGAGTAACAAAGGATTATTAGAATTATATAAGGCCTTGGTGAGACTGCCTTTGGAGTACTGTGTGCAGTTTTCATCTCTTTACGTAGGAAAGGCCATTGAGGAACTGCAGCAAAGATCCACTGGTTCCAGGGATGGAGGGTTTGCTTTGTGACGAGATTTAGTAGACTGTATTCTTGGAGTTTAGAAGAATGAGAGGAAATATCATCAAAGCTTACAGAATTCTTAGATGCAGGGTGCATTTGTCCTCTTACTGAGGAGTCTAGGACTGGAGGCACTGTTTGAGAATAAGGGCTAGGCTATTGAGGACTGAGAGGACGGTGAGCCTTTGGAATTTTCTACCCTGATACCTGTGTATGCTCAGTCATTGTGTACATTTAACGGATAGATCATTAAATTTCAGGGCATTGAGGGATATCTGGGAATCGAGGGATATCTGGGAATCAAGGGGTAGATGGTGCAGAAAAATGACACTGAGATGGGAGATCAGTGATTTTGATGAATGGTGGAACAAGCTCAAAGGACAATATGATGTACTCCTGCTCCTATTTCTTATGTTCGCATCAGGCACTTAGCAAGGTTATACGAAAGGAAAATTTTGATTGCCAGATCCATAAAGAATATCCTGAGGATATCACCAGGAGGAAGGATAAAGGGGAACCAATGGATGTGGTATTTTGAGGTTTTCGAAAGACGTTTGTTACGGTTCCACATAAAAGGTTTTGACACACAGACTCTTAGAGCAGAGTGTGATAAATACGCAGGGACAAAGAATTAGTTAATGGGTGAAAAACAAGGAGTAAGAACAAATGGGTCATTTTTTAATGTTGGCAGGCTGTGATTGATGGGGGTTTCACATGTATCATTGCATAGGCAGATAATTACACCGTGTGAATGACTTGTATGAAAGGGCCAAAGTACTGTTTGGGAGTGCAAGTTTTTGGCACAACAAAAGGGATTTTATCAGTGTTTTCTTTTCCTCAATTTGATGTAAATTTCCCAGGTTCTCATTTCCTTTTGTATTATTTTAAGAAAGAGTTTAATCTTTTCTTCTGCAGTACATAGTTCAAATGCAGAGAATAATTGGTCAAGTGATAGCAAAGTTATTTTGGTCATTATATACACACACAAACAATAGTGGCATTCATACACAGTTTTAAAGGAAATGGAATTGCTCATTTTCCTAGTTATTATTTCCTTTGTTATGTTTTACTTAACATTTTGAATGCACTGAAATGGTTGGGCCTATTTGACCAAGTTGTATACTTGCTCGAAGGGGCTAAACTCCTGTTCCTAAACTAGTTCTGCCATTCAATGCGATCATGTCCATTCTGTGACCTAATTTCATATACCTGATACCTTTTTTAAAAAGTAGCAAAACTGAAAGTTAAAATTAACATTGATCCAGCATCTATTGCTTCTGTGGAAGTGTATTCCAAACTTTTATCACCCCCTGCAGGCAGGTGTAATTCATAACCTCTTTTCCCTTGTCTCTTTTTATTTGAAATGTGGCATGTCTTCCTAATTAATAAAATAAAACTGTTAACTTTGGTTTGATTAAAGCTTTCAGAGAGTACTATCCTAGTTTATGTATTTTTTCCTTGTAACTCAACCCTTGGAGTTCAATTATCACTTTGGTAAGTACACACTGTACTCAAAATCCTGCACGTTCTTTCTCGGGGGTAGTGGCCAGAATTAGTACAGGTATGGTGTTTTGCAAGATATCTTAACTGTTCTGGTTATTTTTCAGAGCAATTCTTGATATTTTAATGATTGATATACTTTGGAGTCCCTTTTCTTTTTGGATCTCCAAATTGCCTATAGCAGTTCATCATTTTGAATGTACAGAGGCCTCACATATTACAGTTGTTCAGGTAATGTAAACTCACGACAATGGAACTTGCAAATAACTACCCAAAAATCCGAGCTATGGATGAAAATTCATTCTTACGGAATTCACGTGGAGAAAGCAATTAAACACAAAATATGATAGAAACAACAAATTTTGTCCATTTTTATTTATTTCAACTTGCATTTCTTGATGCATGTGCAGATAATGTGGCTTTTTGTGATGTGGTAGGTTCATTTTGCTGGCTAGCAGTTTTATTTGCTCAAGAGTTTTCCATATTATTTACCCTCAAGATGTCTGAAACAGGGTCAACAAGTTTAAGTACAAGTTGCAAACCTAAATGACCACTGTTATTTGTTGTGAGTTATATCATTAATCTACCTTGCCTATATTTGATGTGCATTTAAAAATGTATGTCTCCATTCAAACTAAAAGCTGGAACATGATAGGCATCTGTATTCGCTTGTGTCTTTCAATGAAGCTACTGGTCACAAGAGATTTCCTTTGGAAAATGACAAACACAATCTTGTAAATTGTCCCCTGCCATGAACCAGCAGCTGCAGTACTCATCTTTACTGTAGAGAAAAGAATTACGTAGGAAAACATCTCCACTTATAACGTGGGATTCATAGGAACTAGAGTGCCATGTTATGGAAAATCGTGATACGGATGCTTTTCTAGGAATGCAACTGCTCCATAACGTGGGGGGGAGAGGGGTTTTCCTGTACAAAGTTTTATCCTAGATTCTATCTTGGTTCTGGTGAAGGCTCCCAGACCTGAAATGTTAACTGTTTCTCATTTGACAGATGCTCCCTGACCTGCTGACAGTTTCCAGCGTTTTCTGTTTTTATTTTAGATTTGATTTTCAGATTTACTGTCTGTAGTTCTTCTTCGGATTTTCAGGTTCTATCCTTTTTTGGTCCAAAGTGGATATTTCATATTGGCGGCAGGGTAGTGTAGTGGTTAGTGTAACGCTATTACAGTGATAGTGACCCAGGTTCAATTCCACCACTGTCTCTAAGGAGTTTGTATGTTCTCCCCATGTCTGTGTGGATTTCCTCCATGTGTTCTGGTTTAGTCCCACATTCCAAAGACGTACAGTTTAGGAGCTGTGGGCATGCTATTGTTAGCGCCAGTAGAGTGGTGACACTTGTGGGCTGCCCCCAGCATTCTCAATAACGCAAAAAAACACAAAAACACATTTCACTGTGTATTTCGATGTACGTGTGACTAATAAATATTTTATATTTCTGTAAACTGAAATACATTTGCCATTATTTTGCCTTTTCCTTATTTTCTTAAAATGTTTGTCATTTTATTTGTCTATCTACAGTGCCATAATTCTATATCTATTTTTCTTTTGAGAAACTTGTGCATCAGTTGAATAATTTCATGCTCTTCTGTTTTGTCCACAGATTTTGCAAATCCCAGTTGCAATTTGATTACTTTTCCTATGGATCAATAAGTCGGGAATAAATGGAACTACCTCGTCTAACTGGAGCTTTGCGCTCCTTTTCAAATGTCACCAGACAAGATGAATATATCGAGGATTCTTCAGAAATGAATGTAGGTATTTAGAATTGCATTTTCTATTTTAACCTGATCCATTTGTAAATCAGGTAAAAGTAAATGCATCAGAGACGGCACCAATGATGTAATCATGTCCAGATTGTAAAACAATTTTGTGCATATGTAGATATGTAGACTGCAGGCACATTTCCACAAAAAAAATCCACAGAAGTGTATTTTCATTTTATTGCAATGATTCTATGTGAGCTCACACAGAATTGTTTTAGAGGAAGCACTGTTTCTACTTACAGAGTGATTAATTTTAGACTACGTAAGCATTACATTAAGGAACTTGTTAGAATTTGTAGAAATTTTTAGTATTTAATTTTCTTATTATTTTATTTATATTACTTTCACTTGGTAAAATAGTATTTCAAATGGTTTGCTCTGTGACCAACTTGCAGAATGTAACTGCAACAATAACCTATGTAAGGGATTCAAACAATTATCACAGCAAGCTTGAATAGTTTGCAGGTGGTGTTTGTGGTAAGGTGAAATTACAGCATTTCAGTTTTTTGTTTTTTTTTACATAATGCCTAGACTTTAACGAATAATGTGGAAAAGAGAATTTGTCTTGTTTTCTTTGTTACGTGAAGGGTATGACCTACCCTGTCATTATGAATGCTCAGATGTAAGTAATTAGGTAGCTATTTACCAAGGTCCTTTCATCCGTGAGAATAGATGGTGGCAGCAACCTACTGAGGCTATTGTGCAGTGCAAAACTAGCCAAATCATGCACTTGTAATTTGATGTCTTTGCACTTCTTGGCATAATGACTGATTGGTAGTGCACTTACCCCATGAAACCTACAGTACAGGAGACATTTAGCCCATCATATCTGTTTTTCTTGGTTGAGCAATTCATATGTATTCCAATGGCCCACTTTTTCCACTTGTTTCTTCCTGCTAACCAAATATTTCAACAGTTTTCTTTAACGGATGAATTGGCCTCTGCTTTAACTACTCCCAAAGCATTCCAGTAATCTTCACGATAAAGAAATTTTCACTTTGCCATGCTTATATTCTTGATGTTTTAAATTGGTAACCCTTTGTCACTGATTCAGGAAAAAAAAGGTAATAATTTATAAAAAGAAACTCCATTGGACCTTTCCTTACCAAAAAGTCCTTAACATTATCCCACTATCTCAAGTTTTACTCTTTAACAATATTTTGTCTCCTCGGCATCATTCTAATAAACCTGCTCTACATGGGTATAGTGACCCTTTGGCAGGGGGTGGGAATCCGAATGATAGGTTAGAGATCGGTGCATTAAGGAAGGATAGGCAATTGAAAGGGCAAATTCACAGTCAGTTGGGTGGGCTTTAATGTGGGAAGTATCAGGAACACGGGTGATGAACTTAGAGCTTGGGTGAGTGCATGGAACTACAACGTTGTAGTCATTACAGAGACTTGGCTGTCGCAAAGACAGGAATGGCTGCTGGATATTCCGGGGTTTAGATGTTTTAAAAGGGACAGGGACGGAGGTAAAAAAGGTGGGGGGGGGGGTGGCTTTGCTGATCAGGGACAGTATCACAGCTGTAGAAAGGGAGGACGTCCTGGAGGGATCGTCTACTGAGTCAGTATGGGTGGAAGTCAGAAACAGAAAGGGAGTGATCACTCTATTGGGTTGTTGTCATGGGAGATTTCAACTTCCCTAATATTGATTGGCACCTCCTTAGCACAAAGGGGATAGATGGGGCAGAGTTTGTTTAGTATGTCCGGGAAGGATTCCGGCCCCGGTATGTTGACAGGCCGACTAGAGGACCTGGTGCTAGGTAATGAGCCTGATCAAGTTTTAGATCTCTCGGTAGGAGAGCATTTTGAACAGTGACTATAACTGCCTTGGAGGGGAATCGGAGCAGACAATATGGGAAAGTATTTTAATTGTGGGAGGGGGATTTATGATGCTATTAGGCAGGAATGGGAGCATAAAGTGGGAACAGATGTTCTTGGAGAAGTGCACAACGGAAATGAGGAGGTTGTTTAGGGAGTACTTGCATGGGGTTCTGGATTGGTTTGTCCCATTGAGGCAGGGTAAGGATGTCACAGTGAAAGAACCATGGTTGACAAGATATGTAGAATGTCTTGTCAGGAGGAAGAAAGAAGCTTACCTAGGGTTAGAAAGCATTGATCAGACAGAGCTCTGGGAAGTTACAAGGTAGCCAGGAGGGAGCTTAAGAATGGACTTAGGAGAGCTAGAAGGGGGCATGAGAAGGCCTTGGTGAGTAGGATTAGGAAAACGTATGTGAAGAACAGGAGGATGACCAGAGTGAGGGTAGGACTGATCAGGGATAAAAGAGGAAACATGTCTGGAGTCAGAAGAGGTAGGGGAAGTCCTTAATGAATACTTTGCTTCAGTATTCACCAGTGAGAGAGACCTTGACATTTGTGAAGATGGCGTACAACAGGCTGATATACTAGAGCATGTTGACGTGAAGAATATGGATGTGTTGGTACTTTTGAAAAATATTAGGATAGATACGTCATAGGGGCCAGATGGGATATATCAAAGGTTGTTAGGGGAAGCGAGGGAAGAGATTGCTGTGCCTTTGGCGGTGATCTTTACGTCCTCACTGGCCACAGGAGTAGTGCCAGATGATTGGAGGGTGGCAAATGTTCCTGTGTTTAAGAAAGGGATTAGGGATAACCCTGGGAATTAAAAACTAGTGAGTCTTACTTCAGTGGTGGGCAAATTACTGGAGAAGATTCTTAGAGACAGGATTTCTGAGCTTTTGGAGAAGTATAGGCTGATTAGGGACAGTCAGCATGGCTTTGTGAGGGGCAGGTCATGCCTCATGAGCCTGATTGAATTCTTTGAGGATGTGACAAGCACATTGATGAAGGTAGAGCAGTGGATGTGGTGTACATCCTAAGGCGTTTGTTAAGGTTCCTCATGGAAATCTCATTCAGAAAGTCAGGAGGCATGGGATCCAGGGAAACTTGGCTGTGTGGTTTCAGAATTGGCTTGCTCATAGAAGACAGAGCGTGGCGGCAGATGGAGAGTATTCTGCCTGGAGTTTGGTGACCAGTGGTGTTCCGCAGGGATCTGTTCTGGGACCCCTGCTCTTTATGATTTTTATAAATGACTTTGATGAAGATGTGGAAGGGTGGGTTAGTAAGTTTGCTGATGACATGAAGGTTAGTGGTGTTGTGGATAGTGTAGAAGGTTGCTGAAGGTTACAACAGGACATTGATAAGATGCAGACCTGGGCTGAGAAGTGGCAGATGGAGTTCAACCTGGAAAAGTGTGAAGTGATACACTTTGGAAGATTGAATTTGAAGGCAAACTACAAGATTAATGGTAGGACTCTCAGCAGTGTGGAGGAAAAGAGGGATTTTGTGGTCCAAGTCCATAGATCCCTCAAGGTTGCAGTGCAGGTCAATAGGGTTGTTAAGAAGGCGTATGGTGTGTTGGCCTTCATTAGTCATGGTATTGAGTTCAAGAGCCACGAGGTAATGTTGCAGCTCTATAAAACTCTGGTTAGACCACACTTGGAGTATTGTGTTCAGTTCTGGTCACCTCATTATAGGAAGGATGTGGAAGCTTTAGAGAGATTGCAGAGGAGACTTACCAGGATGCTGCCTGGATTGGAGAGCATGTCTTATGAGGATAGGTTGAGCGAGCTAGGGCTTTTCTCTTTGGAGTGATGGAGAATGAGAGATGACTTGATAGAGGTGTACAAGATGATAAGAGGCATAGATCGAGTAGACAGTCAGAGACTTATTGCCAGGTTGAAAATGGCTAACATGAGGGGGCATAATTTTAAGGTGATTGGAGGAAGGTATAGAGGGGATGTCAGAGGTATGTTTTTCTTATACACAGAGAGTGGTGGGTGCATGGAGTGCACTGCCGGCAGAAGTTGTGGGGGCAGATATATTAGGGATATTTAAGAGATTTTTAGATAGGCGCATGAATGATAGAGAAATGGAGGGCTATGTGGGATGGAAGGGTTAGATAGATCTTAGAACAGGATAAAATGTCGGCACAACATCATGGGCCAGAGGGCCTATACTGTGCTCTATTGTTCTATGTTCTATCTTGAGGTACTTAAATCTCTTATATATACAAAAAATTGACATTTTTTGTTCTATGTTTATCTTTTACTCGCATTTAGTTCCATGGTGTTTAATATCAGGCAATGCATTCCAAATTCTGACTGCTAATCATAAAACAATTCTTTTTTCCTTGTGTTGCTTGAATGTGAAGAACAGAAGTAGGCCCAACATTGATTTATGAAGAGTATCGCTTATAATTCTCATGTGAAAAATGTTCAGTATTGAAATCAATAGATACTTAGGCACTCTGGGATCAAGGGATACGATAAGTAGATCATTCAGTCATGATCTTATTGATTAGTGGAGCAGGCTTGAAGGGCCATATAACCACTCCTCTTTCAAATTTCTGATCTTAATTTATACTGATTAGGCATGTGGCAAACCAAAGCCATCATTTTCAGTCTCTGCCATACAATTAACCCTTGATTCTAATTTCATTTTCCTCCCAGCTCACTTATTTAAGATGAAATATTCCTTACAGAACTATGACATCCTATTTTGATCTAGAAACCTTATTCATCACAATGTCATATTCCAACAGATAAAGCACTAAAATTCAGCGAACTGAAAATAAAATATAATCTTTGTTTGGCACAAATTGAGTACATTGTCGACTTTTTCATTGGTGCATATGAGAGGATGGGGCTTGCACTCAATACATGCAGGACAAAGGTCTTTTACCAACCTGCTGCTGCTGTACAGCGCTGCCCTGTGACAATAAAGTTTAGTGGTGAGACAGTGATAAGAGTAGACTACTTCTCATATCTCAGGAGTCACCACTCATTGGATGAAATTCACCATTCCCTTCAATGTGCCAATACAGCCTTTAATTGATTGAAGAAAAGGCTGTTTGAAGATTAAGACCTCGGACTGACACAAAACTTGTGATCTATCAGGCAGCAGTGGTTCCTACCCTCCTCTCTGCTTCTGAGACCTGGACCTCCTGCAGCAGGCATCTCAAGGCACTTGAAATATGCCATTAACACTCTCTCCACAAAATTCTTAAAATTCATGAAAGAGCAAGCAAACCAGTTTGGCCACAGGTCAACATTGCCAGTAGAGAGGCCCTTGTTGCATTCATTTGGCTCTGTTGGATAGGCCACATCATTTGCATGCCACCTGCCAGACTCCCAAAGATGTCTTTGACTTGAAATATTAACTCTATTCATCTTTCCACAGATGCAGCCTGACCTGCTGAGTGTTTCCAACATTTTCTATTCTTAATTTTAACAGTTGCATTTTGCTTGCAAAGTGCTGCAAAGCACCATTGCAAGATACACGATCACAAGAAAATATCTTTATAAAAACATTGTACAAGTAGTAGTAACTTGCATCTTTGCTTTTGACAGTGAGAAGAAAACAATCATGTTTAAAGCTACATTAAGCCATAGGTGAAATGTGTAAAGGAGCACATCCTTATTCACCTCTTCCCTGCCCACCACCCTCCCCTGTCCCCCGCAGATTCTACCCCACATGTACACGGTAGGGGGTAATTAACAATGGCAGTTAGCCTACCGACCCACACATCTTTGGGATATGGGAGAGACCAGAGCATGTGGGGAAAACCCACGTGGTCAAAGGGGGAACATACAAACTCCACACAGACAGCACAGGAACTCAGGGTTGAAGCCAGGCTGCTGGAGCTGTGAGGTAGCAGCTCTACTAGCTGTACCACTGGGTTGAAGAGCACGTTTATTACATTGCTGTGTATTTTCATGAATTTGAAGCCCTAGCACTAGGTTTCAATGGCAGGTAATTATTGCCAAGTTAAATTATTTTTTTCTCAATGAGATTTTAACAGCATTTTTGAGTTTTTTTTGCTTGCATGCCAATGATTACTTATGTTATCTTAATTTTATCTTTTTCAATGTATTAACTGTCATAGACAAAAAGATTAAAGAGGAATGAACACTTTTGCAAGACAGGGTTGACTTGGAAGAATATAATTCACTTTGTTGAGAATGTACCAAAGCACGAACGTCAGATCATTAACGAAGATCTCAAAAAGGTTTTGAAGGCTGCTAGACAGTTTGGTAAGTTAACATAGAGATTAGTATGTTTTTTTATGGAAATTCACCTTAAAATAAATTAGACTATATTATATTACACTTTCTTTCAGAAAATTGTGATCTTTATGTTGTTTAAAAAAGGGAGATGCTTACAATTCTATATCCTAAAGCTTATCTCTTGTCTTGAAAAGATAGTATTGGAACATCTTTTTGAAATATGGTAGTTTTTTGGTAGTGGTGTTTGCACAGCAGTCTTAGGAATTCCTGGAATTTTTGTCCAGTTCTGGTGAGAAATTTCCAGGTTAGATTGTACGCAGCATGGTGGGTGGTGATTTTCATGTGATCTTGTTGGTCAAAAGGCTGAGAGGAGCTGTCAAATTAATGAATATAATAATCTGAAGATGGCTGAATAATGTGAACTGAAAATTTGAACATATAGAATAAATTAATACAATTAATAAATGATTCTTTTAAACTTCTGTGGGATATGGGGCATTGTTAACTAGATCTGCATTTATTGCCCCTCAAATGTCCTTGATAAGATGGTGATGTGATATTGAAAAGTCAATGCAATAATGGATATAAAACTGATTAGATCTTGAAAATATTTAAAAAAATTAATATAGATTATTCTTCTTTGAGATGAGATGTTAAAACATGAAATTAAAAAATGATAGTTGGTTGACAGTTGGAGTATTGTGTGCAGTTCTGGTCACCTAGCTACAGGAAGGATGTTATTAAGTTGGAAAGGTTGCAGAAAAGATTCACAAGGATTGGATAGGCTGGGGCTGTTTTTCTTTGGAGCGAATGAGGCTGAGGGGTGACCTTATTAGAGTTGTATAAAATCATGAGGGGCATAGATAAGGTGAATGGTTATAGTCTTTTTTCTAGGGTAGGGGAGTCTAAAACTTGAGGGCATAGATTTAAGATGAGAGGGGAAAAATTTAAAGGGGACCTGAGGGGCAAGTTTTTCACACAGAGGGTGATGGGTATGTGGAAGGAGCTGCCAGAGGAAGTGGTAGACATGGGTACAATTACAACATTTAAAGTACATGAATAGAAAGAGTTTGGGGGGGGATATGGGCTAAACGCAGGCAAATGGGATAAGCTCAGGTAGGCAACTTAGACACACGGACTAAGAAAAATATTTTGGATTCAATTTTAGCGTATTAGCATTTTGCTGTAATTGTATTGAATTATTTTGTAAGTGTAGTTCTTGTATCATGTAGCACCCTTGTGGCTGATTGGTAGTTTAGTGTATTTATTATCTTGGTCTGAAGGATGACATGATAAAAGTTTGAACAGGACAACTGATAATTGTGTTCTTTTTAATTGGTATCAACCATTACATATCTATTGAACTCCAGCACAACATTGATCTTTGTACTACATTATCAATGATAAAAATTACTTGTAGTACTTCAGAAGAGTTGGTAAAATTTAGTTGCATGAAATATATTTAACATGCCTTGTTTGCTGAACTGTGCATGATGGAAAATGCATTCTGCACTACAAATTAAATTGCAACACAGTTTGGGTCAATTTGAAAGGATTTTTGACTTTTTACAGTTGTTTTATTAGGCAAAAGCAGGTATGTTGAAGCTTTAGGTTTACAAAGTGGATTGGGACTAATGTGATCTCTTGCTTTGTGATGTTTGTAGAAATGAGTAATAGAATCATCAACTCAATGAATAGATCACTTAGAATTAGTACAGTTTTCTACAAAAGTTTGTCTTTATTTTTCTTTTTGCTTCCCTTTGTAGATCTCTCATATATTTTGGGACTCTTCATCTTAGAAAATTAAGCTAATTTTTCATTGCATTACTTAACTCCATCTTGTCATTTTATAGTAATTTTGAGAATGATGGAATTACTGCCCTTGGGTTTAGGAGGGTTAGTTAATTCCTTGTTGTATTTATATTTTGCTTGTAATGTATTCTGTTTTGTATTGGCAGATCCAAAGAGTAGAGATAGTTGATGAATGTGAAATGAAACACAAATCTGGATAGATAACTAATTTTCTGTTAATGTGGGTAAATACAAGAGATTGTTAGATAAGCATATGGAGGAATTTAAGTTAGAGGGATATGTGGGAGGAAGGGGTTAGATAGTCATAGGTGTGGTTTGAAGGGTGGCACAACATGGTGGGCTGAAGGGCCTGTATTGTGCCATATTGTTCTATGGTACATTTACAATAAATAAAGCTTTTATTGCTCAGAATTTGCTTCAGAAAATAATAGATTTTTTGCTCTGGTTTATAAATATCAAGGCTAGTTGCTGTGATAGAAGATACTGATTTCAGAAATGCCAAAATTATCTGGATTTACAGTTATCACTGATGTTATGGACTCAGTGAAAGTCCCTTTAAGATAGAGAGTGTGTGTGTATGTGTGTGTGGGGCGTGCTTACGTCAATAGAAGATAAAGGACGTAATGACGTTGTTGAAGAAGTCAGAAGGAGAAGGAGAGAGAGAGAGAAGGGAGAGAGACACCAGCCTGCTTGTTTTCTCTAAAGAGGGATGAGAAACAATAACTGTGTTTGCCACTGAAATCCATGTATGGAAGTTGGAAGTAATCCGGTGGAGTTCACTTTGTTGCTGACCTGTAGAAGGAAACAGGTATTTGTATGTGGACGACCACGGTTCGGATGCTTTTCGGGGTGAGGAAGTCACTACCGAGTAAACACTGAAGTGTCGTTTGGGTTCCATCGTGGAACATTTGGATTTCGTATGTACTCTCTCTATGTTTTTCTACATCTACATCTTATCTTCAGACAACGGTGGTTGTTGAAGAAGCCCTTGCTCATGTTTCACCTTATGGCTTGCGGAACTGAACTTTAAGAACCATTCAGGAACTGGGAGTTTTGGACTTTGTCACACACACACACGAAGAGTTTAGTTTTGGGGTTAACGTTCGAGGTTTAACATTTTTGAATTCTAACATAGTAACATTTTTACTTTTATTTTACGTATTATCATAAGTAGTGATTAATAAAATAGTTTTAATACTAAGTCATGCTCAGTGTGTTTCTTTTGTTGCTGGTTCGTGACACTGATTTTTAGTTTGTTCTGAGTAGTCTTGATTTGTTTTTGGATTAGAAATCTGATGTCAAACACTTGATTTGAGTGGTTACATTAAAAATGTTGAAAATGTTTCTTCAACAATACAGCTAGCTTGTTTGCATTGGTTTTTTGGAATATTATGCCTTTTGAATGACCTATTACAAATGTTTAATTTTATTTAATAAAATAATTGTATTTTGTTATTGGTTTATTATTGTTACTGTATTATTGTACATCTGATAATAATAAACCGATACCATAATTATTTGATTTCTCCGATAGTTGAAATGTCAGGGCTGAATTTTGCCTCAAATGTTTAGTTTTTTTTTGATTTGATACAAAATATATTTTGTTTTACCAATGTCTGTAAAAATACGATGACAGTGTGTAATGACCAATGATGGAATATTGAGCGAATTGGTCATAACATGTTTTGAACCCTGGCATTGGTCGTAGGAGTTTTTTTTCCGTAGTTGTGGAAACTTCAAGCTTTTTTTTTGTATATTTGACTTGCATGAGCTAACAATATACTACTTATTCCTGTGTCCCATCTAAAATGTCTTAACTAAAGAATTGATTTTTTTTTCCTCTACAGTTGGTAGTGAACAGGAACAGGAGACTGCAGAAAGTGCTGCTGTTTTCCTCTTCAAAACTTTTCATAACAAGGACCATGTTGGGCAAGAAGAAACAAAAGCACTGAAACAAATGTTTGGGCCATTCCCTTCTTCAGCTGCCACTGCTGCTTGTAATGCAGTGTATCAAATTGGCACATATTTTAGTGAAGAAGAACGGCACACATTAATTTCTGCAAATAAACCTGCAAGCCACAATCCTCAAGCACAGTTTGGTAAAAACATTAATTTTTCATTTGAATCATTTAGTTTGGAATATATAGAGGAAATACCCTTGAACTGCAAGGAAAACAACCACAAGGATTTCAGTCTAGACTATAATAAATACTTAAATAATCATCAGGAAGATTTAAAAAATGGATTGATTGATGGTTCAGATCTAAAATCTTCAAACAAAGTGGATGGTTCATTTTTAAGGCAAGAAGTTAATAGCTATATTGTTGGAACCTTGCAAGAGTCAGCAGATCGACCAACTGCAGATGACTTGTGTGGAACATTGTTTGAGATGCTGGCATCCACTAAAAGTGATGATGAGCTTCAAAATGAGGTATGTCAGATAGTAAGTTTATAATTGCAAACTGACCATAATTATTCTATAAATGTTAAGAATTAAACAACATTTTGAGCTTTGAGAAAAATAAAATGCTTATCGATTACAAAAAATGAAGATTGTGAAATGAATGTTTAATTCCTGAAATAAATGTACAAAGATATGAAACATTTCTATGTAGTAGTCTCAGAAAATTAATTCCTGTTTTTATTAAATCGATTTGTTGTGGAGTAGTGGAAAATAGTTTTCTCCCCCTTCCTTTTCTTTCGCTGCCATCCTACCCTTCCCCCTTTCTCTCACTGCATCTCTCCCCACCTCTCTTGCCAACTGCCTCCAGTCCTCCTTCCTTCCTCTCTCTTTCACCATCTCCCTCCAGCCTTCACTCCCTTTCTCTCTCACCATGTCCCCCTCCCTCGCTTTCACCATCTCTCACCCCTCCTGCCTCTCTCACTCTTTCTCTCTCACTCTCTATCTTGCTGTCACCTGCTCTCTCTCTCTCTCTCTCTCTCTGTCTCTGTCTCTCTCTCTCTCTCTGTCTCACTCCTCTCGCGCTTGCTCTCGCTCTCACTGTCTCCCCCTTGATCTCTCTGGCTCACTGCCTTCCTCGCGGCCTCCTGCTCGCTCTTGCTGTCTGGATCACTGGCTCCTGCTCGCTCTCGCTCTTGCTCTCAGCACCTCATTGCACACTTTCTTCACAAAAATTCTCATTTTTATTAGTATATCTTTTTCTATATTTTTGACCCCAGAGTTTATGTTGCAATATTTTTGTGCTGTTCAGTGGTGGTTTTTAAAAATGTTTTTAAGGTAGATATAGTAGTTTGGAAATCAAAATTAACCATGAAGTTTCAGATTGTATAAATCTCTTGCTGATTTGCTAGTATGTTTTGAGAAAAGTCTTGTGCACTTACTCAGTCTGGCCCATGTATTAATCCAGTTCTTCACTTGTGTAATTATATATGGACTGCCACCCTGTGACCTAAATATAACAACCTTTTGTAGTTCAACAAGAAATCCTATTACCATTCCCCCAGGTTAACTCAACAATGGATGGGTAATAAATTATTAGTCTTGTTAATGATATCTTACAATGAGTTTTTTAAAGATATATACTAATGTTCATGTGAAAACATATTTACTTATCTGCTTACAGCAGTAAGGTTTTTATTTTAAACACATTGACTTACAAATCATTTCAACAGACATTCATTTTCCCAGTCAAATGTGTTAGCAAGCCCAGGTACAGCAGTTACCCAAGAAGCACCCTAGGCAAATTGTAAGAGAGTGTATATAAGATGAGATAAGATATCTTTATTAGTCACATGTACATTGGAACACACAGTGAAATGCATCTTTGCATAGAGTGTTGTGGGGGCAGCCTGCAAGGGTCACCATGCTTCCGGGGCCAACATAGCGTGTCCACAACTTCCTAACCTGTGCGTCTTTGGAATGTGGAAGGAAACTGGAGCACCCGGAGGAAACCCACGCAGTCACAGGGAGAACGTACAAACTCCTTACAGACAGCAGCCGGAATTGAACTTGGGTTGCTGGCGCTGTAATAGTGTTACACTAACGGCTACACTACCATGCCTGCCCATAGTTATGCATAATATGCACATAATTTTGTTAGTATAAAGGTTGCCAAAAGTACATGTGATACGTTGCAAGACCAGATGTCTTGAATCCTGTTTTTCAGCTGTTCTGGCGCTAATCTCTTGTCTTATTACTGTTATTTAAAACACAGGTGCATTTGAATAACAACCATTGTTTTGTTTCTTAATGTTTTTTGATAGTTAATCATAGTGACTGATTACAATTTTCTTCAGTTTTTATTTTTTGTAAAGGCTGTTGATGGGCAGCTGACTTTGATGATTAAATCCTTTGTGATTGAAGATTATAAGTAGAGTAATGATAAAATATTCTTTTTAAGGTGTGATTATTTCTGGATTTGCCAGGTGTTAGCATATCTTCATTTTAATTTCTCTATCATCAGACTTTTTTTTCACGTGCTGGTCAATAAAATGGTCAATGAATATTCAATTAAAAGGTCCTGTACCAAAAGTGGCTAAATGATTTCTGTGATCACAAAACCCCAAGTTTAAAGTGTTGATTTTTACTGAAGAATTGAATTGATTTTGTAGCAGAGAATCAATAATCTCTCAGGAGAACAACAAGCTTTGCACTTGATCTCAGTATACTTATAATTCATTTGAAGTTCCAAATTTTTTTCCAACTTTATTTCATTTTAGTTGTTCGAACTTCTTGGACCTGAAGGATTGGAACTAATTGAGAGGCTTCTACAGCACAGATGTACAATCATTCAAAAAGCACTTGCCCACCCTACAGATTTCAAGCCCAGCTACCTTCAGGGTAAGAAGTTTCTGGACTGAATGAAATTTTAAACTAGAGTCATTGAGGATCTACTTGTGTTAACTCCATTGACCTGTATTTATAGACATTAAGTGAGATGGTACGCTTTGAACTGGGGGAGAAAAAGGAGGCCTTACTTCATGCAAAATGTGTGTTTGAATGGGGTGGTAGATTAAGTATTTTGGTGGGGAGGAACATGTACAGATCACTATGTGTCATGATACAGGCATGAAGTCATTTTTAATAAAGGAAACAAAACATTGGCATTAATTTCTACAGTGATAGAATTCCAAAGTGAACATGTTGTATCAAGCTTTGTACAATCATGGTTTGGTTAGACTTGTCTCCAAAATATACAAAAGGATTATAGAACAGTTGGAGAAGATACAAAAAAAAACTTCAATGGAACGATACTGGAATGGAACAACATATATATAGGTTGGATTAATTTCTTCTGGAAGAGAGTAAATGATTTGATAGAGATTCTCCAAATTTCGAAGTTGTTGACGGAAGGTTGTTCAATCTCTATTTTTGTGTGAAACCAGAACTATGGGACTTTTGTATTTATTTATATACTGTGTGTGTGTGTGTGTGTGTGTGTGTGTGTGTGTGTGTGTGTGTGTGTGTGTGTGTGTGTGTATAAGATTCGTAGAGTAGTACAGCATGGAAACAGGCCCTTCGGCCCAACTCGTCCATGTTGACCACAGTGCCCATCAAGCAAGTCCCATTTGCCTGCCTTTGGCCCATATCCCTCTAAACCTCTCCTATCCATGTACTTATCCAAGTGTCTTTTAAACGTTGCTATTGTACCTGCCTCAATGACTTTCTCTGGTAGTTCTTTTCATACATGCAACTCCCTCTGTATGAAGAAGTTGCCCTTTAGGTCCTTTTTAAATTTTTCACCTCTCTCCTTAAACCTATGTCCTCTAGTTTCTAGTTCCCCTTCTCTGGGGGAGAAAAAGACTATGTGCTCATCCTTTCTGTACCCCTCATGATTTAATACACCTCTTTAAGGTCACCTCTCAATCTCCTACATTCCAAAGAATAAAGTCCTAGCTTGCCCAACCTCTCCTTATAACTCAGGCCCTCGAGTCCTGGTAGCATCCTCATAGACCTTCTCTGCATTCTTTCTAATTTAATAATGTCATTCCTATAACAGGGCGACCAAAACTGTACACAATACTCCAAGTCTCACCAACGTCTTGGACAACTAAACAAAACGTCCCTGCTTCTATACTCAGTGCCCTGACTGATGAAGGCCAGTGTGCCAGATGTCTTCTTCACCACCCTGTCTACTTGTGATGCCGTTTTCAGTGAACTATGTATTTGTACTCTTAGGTCCCTCTGTTCCACAACACTCCTTGGGGTCCGACCATTCACTGTATAAGCCCTACCCTCATTTGGCTTTTCAAAATACAGCGCTTCACACTTATCTAAAATGAAAGTCATTTGCTAATCCTTGGCCCACTCACCTAGCTAATCAAGATCCCCCTGTAATTTTTTGATAACCTTCATTTCTACGATACCACCTATTTTAGTATCATCTGCAAACTTGCTAATCATGCCTTTTACCTATCCAAATTGTTTACATAAGTAATGAACAACAAAGGCTCCAGCACCGATCCTTGTGGCACACCACTAGTCACAGGCCTCCTGTTCGAGAAACAACTTTCGAATGTAACTTTCTGCTTTCTACCATCGAGCCAATTACGAATTCAGTTAGCTTTCACTGCCTGGATCCCATGCCATCTTACCTTCCAGACCAGGCTGCCATACGGGACCTTGTCAAAGGCCATGCTAAAATCTATATAGACAATGTCCACTGCTCAAGAACTCAAGAGATTTGTCAGACACAGTTTCCCACACACAAAGCTGTGCTGACTATCCAAATGTTGATCGATCCTGTCCCTCAGAAACCCCTCCAGTAACTTACCCACCACTGATGTTGGACTCGCCAGCCTGTTGTTCCCTGGCTTGTCTTAGCTGCTCTTCCTTAATAATAGTTGAACATTATCTACTGTCCAGTTTTCTGGATCTTCACCTGTGCCTAAAGATGAAGCAACTATCTCTGTAAGGGCCTCCGCAATTTCTTCTCGAGCTTCCCACAAGGTCCGAGGATGTACTTGGGCCCAAGGGATTTATCCACCTTTAATGCACTTTAAGTCTGCCAATACCTCCTCCCTGGTAATTCCTATGTGGTCCAATACATCATCATTCCTCATTTCTTTTGTGTCTGTCATTTTCTCCACAGTAAAAACTGTTGAGAAATATTCATTAAAAAATCTTGCCCATCTCCACATGGACAGCCATGCTAATCTTTAAGGGGCCCTATTCTCTCCCTAGCCACCCTTTTAGTATACTCATAGGCTTCTCCGTGGATTGTCACCTTGTTGTGGTGGAGAAGCTTGTATGGTCCTGAGATCCCGAGAGCGATGCTGTCTGGAGCTATGCTCCTGGTGGGGTCACCCATGGCGGTAAGGTCGATGGTGAGGTCCCTGACAAAGAACAATCCAACCAAGACCTCAGTGGTGGAACAGGCTGATGAAGTTACTTCGAACTCAACGGCTGTGAAGGCAGATGAAGGTTGCAACAAATCCATCAGCTCCAATCGTCGTGGTTTCCATGCCATTGGAATCAGTTGGTTGATTTGTGAAGTATCGTGAGCTTTTTGTAGTGCAACATCAAGTGCACGTTAAACAAACACGCACAGGCATCTTCGCTCTGTGGGCTAAGAGAGGCAGCAACAACCAAAGCCTGATCTGCCATCTGGAACTACCTGTCCTGAATGCGGAAGAACTTTCAGAGCCCAGATTGGACTCATAAGCCACTTGCGAGCCCATAAATAGATCAACGGAACAAAGACCATCATCCTTGACCTCGAGGGATAGCCACAATGACGACCTATAAATCTCTTGGAATTTTCCTTGCCCCTGCCTGCTAGATCCGTGTCATACTCTATTTTTGCCCTCCTGATTTCCCTCTCAAAAACTCATCTCATTGGCCCATTATGTTGCATAATCACTTTTACTTCATTTACCTATCTAATGTAATTTTCAATTTGTTATACTAAGTCTGAATGTGAATTCCACAGCAAAACTCTTCTATTTTAATCAGCAGCATTCCAATGAAATCAAAGACCTAATATTGCACATTTGTTTTTATATTTGTATATTTTTGTAGTAAATTGTACCTTTTCCACCATCTCAATTGCCTTGCTTTAGTCTGAAACATGCATCATTCCTTATTATCTGCCTGAATCTGTACTTGATGATGTAAATGATTATGCAAATAAGATCAAGTTGAAAAATAGGTAGGATAAACTAATACTTTAAGTGCTTTTCAAATTAGCTTCATGGTGCATGGTGTCTCTGTAGACTTGGTATATGGGGAACTAACAAATACAGAGAAGTTGCTGAGTCTGCAATTCCCAAGTTTCTCAGTGTTGCTACCTAAGATATGTTTTAAACCGTACCTTTACCTTCAGTCACCAAGTCTTTTCCACCTATCCTAATATCTCCTTGTGTTGCTTGGTATTTTTTTATGATTCTGTGACACAACTTGAGATATTTTACTAGATTAGAAGTGCTTAGTAAATGCAGGTAGTCATTAAATTAAGCTCATTTAATTTTACAGATCCTTTAAAGAAAGGTTTTGTTGGAAATTCACAACCCATATATGGCTGTCAAGTCACTGTCCATTCTGAACAAGAAAAGCAATTATTGAAACAATGTCGTAAAGAAGAAAAACGACAAGCTAAAAGAGAAAAAAAAGATGAAGGGGAATTTTCAGGTGATGGACCTCAATGCTTTGATCCAAAGGAATTGCGAATACAAAGGTAAAACAACAGATTTCAAAATTATTGGTTTCCAACACTTTAGTTGAGCTAATTTTTTTTTAAATGTTAAAAACAATTTTGCTTTCATTGACCGAAAACACCAGCCAATTAATCAATTTAGAAAAAAATTGCAATGACCTATGCCTAAGGGTTCAGCAGCAAATGAGAGATTGACAATAGAGTAGAAGGATGGACTGTGTCAATGGGTTTTGGATTGGTAATCAAAAAGCATTTATTAAAACTACACTTGCTTATTTAAATATAGAAACATCATAATAGATTCCCAAAAAATGAGATTGCAAGCCTAAACTTAAATTTTGCCATTTGTTTCGTAAACCGTTCTCTGTCATGAAGCAGAAATGTTTCATTTGTTATGCAAATCAGAATATAAGCCTGAATGCTCAGTTTTGCAAGAAGTAAAGTGCCCAATCAATAAATTACCTCCTATAAAATGAGCTGCAGATCACTTTTTGATTGAGTCTTCAAAATTGAGAATAAACAGAGAATATTCTTGTCGTTAAAGAAATACTTATGGGTGTGATTTTTAGCGTTATAATATTTTTGTGTGTCCTTTATAGGGAGAATGCTCTACAGAATGCACGATTGGCACCAATTCTTACAAGGCAATATAATCATGAACGAATTCATTATCCACATGTTTATGATTCATATGGTGAAGCAACACAGTCCTCAGCATTTATTGCTGGTGCCAAGGTATGATTTTGATGTTTTGGGTCATTAAACTACATTTACTTTGGTTCTTAGGATGTAAATACTTCCATAATCTGCATCGTTAATGTGCTTATATGTTTCATTCTGTGAATAGTTTACTAACTGTAATTACATTTCTTTATTTTGTCTTTCCAAATACCAAGAACAGAAGAAATAGGAGGGGGAGTAGGTCAAATAGCCTCTTCAGTCTGCTCTGCCATTCAATAAGATCATGAATGATCTGATCTCTCAGCCTCAACTCCTGTCTAATTTCCCAGTTGTCCAAGAATCTTTCCACCTTGGCCTTGAATACATTCATTGGTTCTAATCTACAACTTTCTGTGGTGAATAGTGCCTAAAATTCATCACCCTCTGAGAAAAGAAGTTGTTCCCCATGATATCTTAAATGGGCTGCCCCTTTTTCTGAAATGTTAGAAGGCCAAGTTCCAAGCCATTGTTGACTCATTCACTGAAATGTACATGACAATGAATCTTGCATTTCTGCAAAACAAAGGTTCTCTACTAAACCTATCTCCTGCTGCACAATACTGCCCCTGACAATTAAAGGTACATGATAATACCCTGGAAAACATGGATTAATTCTCATATCTTGGGAACCACCTCTCAATGAAGGAAAATATTGATGAAAAAATACACCATTGCCTTTAATGTGCCAGTGCAGCCTTTGTCCAGCTGAGGAAAAAGGTGTGTTTTAAGGTTGAGAACTCAAACTCAGCACACATCTCTGGGGAACTGCATTTATGAATACATTTTAAGTTATGCATATGATAATATGCTATGTGCTTTAATATTTTACAGATGTTTCTTCCAGAAGGTATTGAGCGTGAGAATAACAAAGTCTATGAACAAGTGGTTATTCCTGCAACTCAGCCCATGCCAATTGGTATTGAGGAGAAGCCAGTTGAAATCAAGAATTTGGATGAGGTGATAATTACATTATATATTTCACACAATGTACTTGATATTTACAAAATCAACGTTACTTTGAACTTGTTGAAACCACAGTAGCATATTGCTTCAAGTGGACATTTTGCTCTGCGTTCTATGGAGTATCTAGACTGGCACTAGTTCTTTCCTTAACCATTAACTTTGTTGGAGGAGAATAAATAACTTTAGCTCCTTCAATGGAATTAATCACTTTTATTCCAGCCATTAGGCTGATTAAGAAATAAGAATGTTCTGGAAATATTGAGCAGGTCTGGTGGCATCTGTGAGGAGAGGAAATGAATGGTTCAGGTCAGTGACCTTTCGTTAGAAGTGGGATAAGTTAGAAATGAACAAAGTTGCAGGAAAAAGTTGAGCAGAGTGGAGAGAACAAAATGGGGAAGTCTAGGTTGAGACCACAAGAGATTGAATGATACAAGGTGTGGTGGTGCCAGGTGAAAGCAAGTGTTAAAATTGTGTCTGGAGGAAGTGTAGATAGGAGGAGACAAATAAAATACTATATATCAGAAACTAGAGGAAAAAATAACACTGAATGCTGAAAATGTGAAAATATATTTTTCATTCCTTCATTATGGCGGGGTCAAACCTTTGGAACCCTTTGTTTAACAACACTTCAGAAATCCCTCCTTCACTGGACTGTTGGGCTCCATTAATATGGATCACTACTTTCTCAAGGGATGAGCAATACACTTATGTCTTGCCAGCAACACCCACATTTTGTGAATGAATTAAAAAAAAACTTTTTTGTTGCTCAGCCAATTTCTCAATTGAATTAATTTGTGTTCCTCGAACATCTGGAACTCACTGGCATTCTCTCCCCATTAGATAATAAACCATTTTGATTGTTCTTACCAAAGTACTTAACCTCACACTTAACCACATTAAACTCTATTTGCCAGGTTTTCACAGTTACTCAATCTGTCTATATCCTATTGAAGAATCACAATGTCCTCATCACAACACAACACAAAATGTTGGAGGAACTCAGCAGTCAGGCAGCATCTATGGAGGGAAATAAACAGTTAACATTTTGGGTTGAGGCCCAGCATTTTGTGCATGTTGCTCCAGATTCCAGCATCTGCAGAATCTCTCGTGTTCTCATCACAACATGCCCTTCCACCTATTTTCGTATTAAATATGATGGCCTTGTCCTCTGTCTAAGCCTTAAAATTTTACCCTGCACCCGCAAATCATAAATGCACATGGAAAAAGTAGTGGTCTTTGTCCTGTTCCCCAGAGAACAGTATTTATCAATTATGTATAAATTATCAGCTTGGTTGCTAATCATCTCTGTTTCTTTTCTCACTGCCCCTTATTATTCACATCCCCATAGATGACATTTATTTTTCCCTTTATATTAATTGCCACCCAATTTTCATATTCTCCCTTTGCCGCTCTTACCTCCCTTCAGATTATTATATTGAACTTACCTTTTACCAGAGCTATTCATTCAGCTTTTGTCATGTACCTTTTTTTTGTTTTCATCATATTCTGCCTCTCCTTTTTTTGTCTTGGGATCTCTGGCTTTGCTTCCCCGGCCTTCTTCCTTGTGAAATGTACCTAGCCTGTACTTGAAACATCCCTTTTACAATAGTCTCCCATGGTTCCACCACAGTTTCACCTGTCAATTATTCATTATACTATATTTAGGCAAGATCCACTCTTATATCATTGAACTTAATCCTTCCCCAATTAATAAATTCTACTTTTTTCTCCATTAACAATTGAAACCTTATTATATGACAATCATTGTTAGCCAATATCTGGCAACGAAATGTACTTCACTTGCCCCACTTCATTCTGCAGAACCAGATCCAGCAATACAGCCTTCTTCAACAGGCCAAAAACAATGGAATCTTTCCAAACACATTTTGGAAATTCCTCTCCATTTAAAGTATCCTAATAAATACTTGCACACTTAAATTTCCCTCAGTATTTCGGCATCACCATAATTTCCTCGCAAATTTGTTCTTCTGTCTGGTTCTCAATATTTCCTGGCCTGTAGAATGCTCCCAGTAGCATGATAATGTCCTTCTTTCTTCCAGTCCACAAGGATATCCTCTTTCTCTAGCACTGTGATAACTTCCCTAATCAGTACTGCCACCTTGCACTTATTTTTCACCCCAATCATTTTTGAGCACCCTTAATCTAGGAATATAATGCCCTGACCTAAGCTTTTATTGAACTCTTTCAGTAACTACCACTACAAACTATTTTCATGTGGCGACCTATGCCTGCACTCACCTATTTTGTGAGTTTAGACAAGTGTATTCTAAATCTGTCAATGTCTTTAATCACAGTCTCTCTTGGTCTGTCCTCACCCAAAACTGTACTATTTCCTGAGTGTTATCCATCCAACCAAAGGCTCTTATGAAGGTATAAGGCATGTGTTGCTGTGACAGATCGAGAAGTTACATTAAGGAGTGTGACTGTGGTCATCTATGGCTAGCATTTAAAGGAATGATGCATGATTTGCAACAAATATACATAACTTTCAGACACAAAAATGCAACAGAAAAAGTGGTCTAATTATAGATTACAGGAGAAATCAAAGATGGTATTAGATCTGAAGAAAAGGTTAGAAAAATGTTCAGAAATAAACACTAAGACATGAGATTAGGAGCTTTTTAGAATTCGGCAAACAATGACCAAGGAATTGATTTGAAAAAAACAATAAAAGAGAATATGTGAGTAAACTTGTGAGACAAGGAAAATAGACTAAGTGGTTTTATAGGTAAGTCAAAGGAACAGGTTAACAAGGTTTACAAATATGCATCCATTATAGACAGGAGAATTTATAAAGGGAAGTAAGCAAATAGCAGAGAAACTAAACAATTCAGGGTTGAAAACACATTAAAAAAAAAATTCTCAAAATAATGGAGAATCAAGTGTCCAGTACAGATGAGGAGAGAAAAGAAGTAATTACCAGCAAAGAAATATGACTAGAATAAACCTGATAATAGAGTAGGAATAAACAGGTGATCCTCCCATTGGCAGTCTGTGAGTACTGGGGAAGCATAGGGATTGGTGCTTGGGTCCAACTATTCACAGTCAATGGTGATGATTTGGTGAAGGGAATCAAATATAATATTTCCACGTTACTGCTGATGTGAAACAAAGTGGCAATATGAATAGTGACATAGATTCAGAAAGGCTTCAGGATAGTATAGACAAGCTAAATGAGTGGGCAACAATATGTCAGATGAAATACAATGTGCATAGGTATGAGGTTATCCACTTCAACAGAAAAAAAATGTTGAATATTTTTTAAATGGCGAGTGGGTTGAAAACATGGATGAACAAAGGGATCTGGGTGTCCTTTTACACAAGTCACTGAAAACTAACATGCAGGTGGAGCAGACAAAAAGTTGGGCTTTATTGCAAGAGGATTAGAGTACAAGAGTAAAGATGTCTTGCTACAATTATGTCGGGCCTTGGTGAAACCACATCTGGAATACTGTGTATAATTTCGGTCTCCTTGCCTGAAAGAGGATAATATTGTTGTAGAAGGAGGGCAGTTAAGATTGATCAGACTGGTTCCTTGGATGGTGAGTATGTCATATGCGGAGAACTTGAGTGGACTAGACCTGAATAATTTAGAGTTTAGAGAAATGGGAGATGACAAAATTAAAACACACCCAATTCTTAGGCTCGACAGGGTAGATACAAAGAGGGTGTTTTCCTGGCTCAAGATAAAGGACAGGCCTTTTGACTGAGGAGAAATTACTTTGGTAGTAAATCCTTGAAATTCCTTACATGAAGTATTGTGGATATTTGGGATTATGTTTAAAATGGAGATTGATAGATCTCTGGATCTTGAAGGAATCAAAGGATAGGTGTGTAGGGCAAGAAAATGGTGTTTCAGGTAGTGGATCAGTCATGATACAGTTAAATAGTGGGTCCTGCTTGAGGGACCGAATGGCTCACACCTGCACCTCATGTTCATTTAGGCCGTGTTAAAAATTATATTTAACTGTTGAGGAGTATTTGAGATTCTTATGTTTGCTATACCTCGTGAGACATCGAAAGCTGAATTCTGGGGTTATTTATGACAATTTTTGGCAATATTTTCTTTTCAGTTTACTGCCATGATTGTATGACTCCATGGGATTGGAGTATTCATATTCCAAGTAAAACAAAAGTACAGAATTCAAAAGGATTTCATTTTAATCTCAGAAAATGCCTTCAAGTATCGGTGAAACTTAAATATTGCTTTGCGATTTTGCTTACTGATTTACTCTTCTAAACCACTTGAAACAGTTCCTAATGTAATTATACATTGCATGTTGTGGGTAGTAGAGTGACATTTTTAAAAAAATATCTGTTAGTGTGGCAGCCCGCACACGCGGGACTCGAACCACCATTGGGAGCCGCGGGCAGACACGCGGTAATGTGTTTGGAACTACCCACTTGGTGCGGACCCTCCGGGGACAGTCAGACATCACGTCCGCCCTGCAGGTTGCAGGGGCCCATGGGATGGGAGATTTAAGCGCGCGATTTTGTATGAGTAAAGGGTTTTTTGAGTTCAGCACTCTCTGCCTGCGTGTGTTCCTTCAGTAGCGTGTTGTGTGTGGCTACATTGGTCACCCCGATGTTCCAGATGGCATCTGGAGCCGGCGACTCAGGGACCAGCCGTGAGTTCGAGCAACCCGCAAAGCGCGGTCTCTCTGAAGCTCCTGACTTTCTGGGCCACTCAGCCCCATGTTTGGTTTGAGCAGGCTGAGGCCCAGTTCAATATCAGAGACTTTTACAGTGGACCGCCTCAAACCGGTGCACTTAGACGTTGAGCAACCAGTGAGGGTACCCGCACCGTGCCGGCAAGGCCGGCCACCCAGGCAAGCCACACAGACTGGGGGCTCCACTCCCCCAATGGATGTTTCTGGGGGGGTGGTGTGGCGGCCCGCACATGCGGGACTCGAACTGCCATCGGGAGCCACGGGCAGACACGCAGTAGCACGTTTGGAACTACCCACTCGGGGCGGACCCTCCGGGGACAGTCGGACATCACGTCTGCCCTGCAGGTCGCAGGGGCCCATGGGATGGGAGACTTAAGCGCGCGATTTTGAATGAGTAAAGGGCTTTTTGAGTTCAGCAATGCCTCTGTGTGTTCCTTTAGTAGCGCATTGCATGCGGCTACACGAGAAACAACCACAGTGACCTGTTAATGAGGAAGAAAATTTCACGTTGGATAGACAATACTTTGGTTCTGAAAGTTAGAAAGGACTGCTGTGCCCCCTCTTAGTAGATTGTTCTACCCTTATTTAATAGCACATTTTTGTGACTTATACTGCATTTTGAGGTAATCTTGATTGTAAAGAGAGAGAATTATTCAGACAGAAATGTATGTGTCAGTCTTTTAACAGCCAAGAAAGGTTTCTCCTCTTCTTCATTCATTGTTGGATCAGAAGTTTCAGCTAGTAATTTTGTTTAATCAGGCAGGCCATTTGAAACTAAGAAGTGAGCTGGAGGTCAGAGGCACGGGGTATAAAAATGGAAATGATGTTAGAGGAAAGAATTCTAATAAAACACAAAATGTTTTAGATGGTAGAAAATCAATACAATGCAGTGTTGATGTGAATACATCTTTAAACAGTGGTGGATCGCCACAGCTACTTTGTAGTTTTTCCTTTGGAGAATTGAATTCTTCTGAAGAAGTGAAGCTATCAGCATCATCACATTTGCAAGCTAGACTGATCTCTGTGAGTTCGTACAATATTATGTGCACCATGTAATGTTAAACTTCTGTCACTTTGCACTACGGAGAGACAAAGGTTGATGAGATTCAAAGGCAGCAAAATTTACTTTTGGCTCAAACTTTTCCATTTCTACTTTACAAATGTTTTTAACAGAATGTTTGAGAAATCATGTCGTTCAGACTGAACTATTAGCTTAATTAGTGCTTTAAAGGAGCCGCTTAGTGCAATGCTTTCTCAGTTTATTGCCTTATTCATAGCTACTGTGGCTATTAACTAAATTTTTAAAGATTAATTTAGAATAAGTTATGAACTTCATATTTGATTAAAAATATATATATTATGTTCTATTCATATTTTCATTTGCTATTTTAGTACCACTTTTAACTTGTTTTTATTCCTTTGTTTTTAGAAATATAAATTTAATTGGATTTTGGGCAAATTACCAATATTTAGTTTTCACAGCATCGTAGAAATGTACAGCATAGAAAAGGGCCTGTTTGACCCTATGCCGATTGTGATGCCTATCTACAGTAATCCATTTGCCTGCATTTGGCCTGTACCTTCCTTTCCCATCCAAGTACCTGTCTGAATGCCTTTTAAATGTTGTAATAGTAACTGCTTCCACTACTCCTCTGGCAGTTCATTAAAATAATCACCATCCTCTTTGTGAAAAAAGCATAACCCTCAGATCTCCTTTAAATTCTCCCCTCTCACCTTAAACCTGCACCCTCTAGTTTTAGACTCTTCTTTCCTGGGAAAAAGATTCTGACTATCCTATCTTTGCCCCTCATAATTTTGTAAATCTCTATAAGGTCACCCCTCAGCTTCTCTGTTGTGTTTCTCTGTACACTTATCTTTTTCTCCATGTGGTTCCACACTGAAAATCTGTTGCCTTTGCCATTTCTCCTTCCTATTTCTGAACACCTCCTTAAAACCTATTCTTGTTGGTGGTTTCAGCTGGCTATGCTAACTCAGTTCATAGCCAAACTGTTCTGCTTTTTGATAATCGTTTTAATATTTCTTAACATTCAAGAGAGAATTTGTTTAGTCTACAAGTCTTGTTAATGGAAATTAATAATCAATTGCATAGTTTGTTGAGTTCCTTTTAGAATAGAAGATATTTTGGTCACCCCCAAATTTATGTTCTGATGTCCCATTTGTAATCATGCTAGTTAGTTTACTAAGTGCCATTAAGGCTAATAGGTAGAGTTGTAGATGCAACTTGATTTATCTCAATATAGCTCCCTCAAAATGGCAATGCAGATGGATAGGGTGGTAAAGAAGGCATATGGTATACTTGACTTCATTGGTTGGGGTATTGATTATAAAAGTTGGGAAGTCATGTTGCAGCTGTATAAAACTTTAGTTAGGTCACATTTGGAGTATTGTGTGCACTTCTGGTTGCCACATTATATCAAGGATGTGGAGGCTTTGGTGAGGGTACAGAAGAGGTTCACCAGGATGTTGCTGGGATTGGAGTGTATTAGCTATAAGGAGAGGTTGAACAAACTTGGATTGTTTTCTCTGGAGCATTGAAGGCTGAGGGGCAACCTGATAGAAGTATATAAAATTATAAGAGGCATAGGTAGGGTAGATAGAGTCTTTTTCCCCGGGGTAGAAATGTCAAATACTAGAGGGCATAGGTTTAAGGTCAGAGGGGGAAAGTTCAAAGGAGATTTGAGGCAAGTTTTTTTTAAACAGAGAGTGGTAGGTGCCTGGAATGTGCTGCCAGAGGAGGTGGTAGAAGCAGATATAACAACTTTTTAGAAGTATTTGGACCTGAACTGACAGGGAATAGAGGGATATGGACCATGTGCAGGTAAATGGGATTAGTTTAGATTGGCATTGTGGTCGGTGCAGAACATAGAACAGTACAGCACAGATCAGACCCTTCGGCCCACAATGTTGTGCTGACATAACTAATCCCTCCTACCCACAGAATGCCCATATCCCTCCATTTTCCTCTCATTCATGTGCCCATCCAACCTCCTCTTAAAAGCCCCCAATGAATTTGCCTCCACCACCCTATCAGGCAATGCATTCCAGGCATCCACCACTCTCTGAGTAAAAAATGTACCCCTCATGTCTGTTCTGAACATATCTCCTCTCACCTTAAGTGCATGCCCTCTGGTATTGGACCGCTCAATAATGGGAAAAAGATATTGCTCGTCCACCCTATCTATGCCCCTGATGATTTTATACACTTCCAACAGATCACCCCTCAGCTTCCACTGCTGAAGTTTAACTACTTTTGATCCTTGTGTTTCTCTTTCTATGTTTATACAGACACTGTTTCCCTAATTTACAAAAAATACTTTGCAGTTATTTATCCCAAACTAGAATATAGTTGAATTTTAACCTCTTTTTAAAGAGTTTATCTTAAAGCAACTGTAAATTTGCGTAATGTCAAGTCGAGTAAGGGCATAATTTTGATACTTCGGATCTATTATAGATCCCATTTAGTCTTCCTTTCTGTGGGAGTTGAGAGAAAATAAAATTGTGTGTGGTTTGTAATGGATGGTCAATTAATCATGGAATACCAAGCCATTGCCTGTGATTTCCACTGTTTCTAACTGGCCAGTGAGTTAGAGCCCCTAACGCTAATCCTCTTTCTGGTCAGTGAATTAACCCTTTGTGGCAACAATGTAAAGTTGGAGTTTGTCCAATCTTGTTCTTTTTCTCTGATGTTCTCTTGTCACCTTCTGCTTGAATGGCCTTTTTACTTTGTCTATTTTTTTGTTGTAAGGTCTCTGTGAGAAGGTAGTCCCTCATACTCATCAGAACCTTGACAAATATTATTTGCTGCCTCTCAATGTCATGTAAAGTTGTTTGGACCCTTCTGCTCATTTGATGGCATCATTTCTTTCTTAGTCTTCTCTTGTCACTTCCACTGTTTTCCTTCGGCATGTCATTTAAGTTGTTGCTAGTTTTTTTTCCAATGTAGGTCTAATGCTGCTAGAAAGGTTTTGGTAGATGTTTGCTGGTAAAAGCTTTTGGGTTCTGATAGGTATTAACTGATTTGGCTCGTTGTTTGGTTTACTTTGGTGAAACTGTCACTGTAGCTTAATGACTTATTTCAATGCACTTCAAACTGGCCTCTTATTTTCGTCTTATTTTCGTCTTATTTTGAGGCTATTTAAAATTCAGTCCTGTGTACTAAAGTCTATCAAGTACCGTTAATTCTCTTGATTGAGTATCACCTCAATGTTTTAAATTCTTATCGTAGTTTGCAAATTCTTCCATCCTTTCATCCTATCTCTATAATCTTCTCCAGTGGTGCAATCTTCTGACATCCCTGTCCTCCTGCAATTCTAAGTTTCCGTTCATCCCCATTAAGATTCCACTGTGGGTGGCCATCCCTCCAAAACCCAGGTCCTGAATTCTGGAATTCTCCCTCTTAAACTTCTTTTCCACTTAATCTCTTGTAAGATACTTCTTTAAAACTACTTTGATCAATCTTTTGGTCGTTCACTATTATCTCCTCGTGTACTTTAGTTTCAAATTTTGTCTGATTATGCTATTTGAAAACACCTTCAGAAATCTCTCTGCATTAAAGGCACCATTTGAATCAAGAACTGCTGGAGTTACTTGGCAGGAATTAAGCTTGGCATTTTCTGGGAAGAGTGCTCCCGTCTCTAAAAGGCACTATCTGCATGTGTTTGTGTAAAATAGATAAGCCAGCAGTATGCTTAGAATCTCTGTTTCAGGCACCAAAAAACATCAGGTTATATCACCATGCATTGGTGGAAGTCCTTAATGCTTTTATGTGTTTTCTGCTGATTTTTCAAAGGGTTAGGGAAGATGCTTACCTCAGATTATTTTTATTATCTATCTAATTTCCCTGGATGTACAGCAAACAAATAAAACACATTTGCACAAAGCATTTTTCTATTTGTGTTTTAAACATATTATGCATAATGGTGGGCCACATTTAGCATTGTTTAATTTGAATTGTCAACTCAACTTTTTCAACAAAAAATCTTGCACTGTTTTAGTTAAACTGTTTCATTTTGTCACTGAGTAATTAACATTTATTTGTATGAATGTAGTTGTGTATCTATCTTATGGCAGTTATATGTCACTGCCACTTATTTTTCAATGGGAACTCCAAAAATAATTTCTATTTTATGTAAACAGATGTATTTCACAATGATCTTCAATTCAATGTATAAATTCCCAACCAACAACCAGGGAATGATGAGCAGAAGCTTCTACTTTTCAACTTTCTAAGCTATGCAGTTAAGAATAATTCTCACTGCCCTGTACAGTTGCAACGAGACTTCTTCATTATTATACTCCATCTCTTTTGCAATAAAGCCACACATTCCATTGGGCTCCTAATTACATGCTTTACTTTTTGTCTCGCATTCAAAGGTATGAATATCCCTCTTAAACAGTGTTCTGTGGTCTGTTAAGCTGCATTTGGTTTATAATAATTTTCATACTTTAACTTTCAGATTGGTCAGATGGCTTTCAAGGGATGAAGCGACTGAACCGTATCCAGTCAATGGTATTGAGACGGCTTACAACACCAATGAGAATATGCTGATCTGTGCCCCCACTGGGGCTGGGAAAACTAACATTGCCATGCTTACTGTTCTGCATGAAATCCGCCAGCATATTCAACAAGGAGTTATCAGGAAGGATGAGTTCAAGGTACAAATTTAATGAAATTTCATCTGGGAAAAAACATTAAAAATATCATTATCCATTGCCAGAATTTCCTTGGAGTTGCAGCCACCACTGCTCCTTCTCCCTCACTGGCAAGGGGAAAGAAAATCTCTCTGGACCTCTCTGGAAGTTCATTGTTTGTGGGCAGTCCAGAATTTCCTGACAGTTGAATTAGGAGATTCAGCAATTACTGGCATTTCATAGGAAAATCAGGGATACTATTTCAAAATTTAATTAGCTATATTAAGATGCTGGTATTTGAGTTTATAAACACAGGCTGCCCACAGGTGATGAATGGGTTCTGTTCTTACAGAAGTCCATAAGTTGATTTTTTTTTCCCATATTGAGAAAATACACAAAAATTACGATACGGTAATCATGCCTGCACAGTATTGTAATGAATAGCATCAAAAGCACAGAAGACTGATCGGAAAGAACACTTTCTAAAAGTGGAGAGAGAGAGAGAGGAAACTAGTTCTGCCGTTTGTAGGAACGAATGCATGTATGTGTGTTGGACTTCTGCATTTAATAATATGGGAGCTTGTCCATATGTAGGGGTGTCCATAAATTGAGCATTCTTAACTCAGTGATGACCTGAAAAGTTATTACATAATATAAACAGGATTCTAAATGGCAATGATTCTGAATTTAAGCTAATTTCCAAAATGATAGTTAAATAAATATATGACTATTTATATAGCTGCATTATGGACCACTTTTCATACATGATTGTTAATGTTTTTCAGCTTGACTGAAAAATAAAGTGCAGTTAGTGTAGGTTTTTTGGAGCCAGGTAACATTGAGTTTTTTTAACATTTTATCAACCTTTACCCTAGATTGTATATGTAGCTCCAATGAAGGCCTTAGCTGCTGAGATGACAAATTACTTCAGCAAGCGACTCGAGCCACTAGGTATCTTGGTGAAGGAGCTTACTGGGGACATGCAGTTGACCAAAGGAGAAATTTTACGGACACAGGTATGACCAGGAGTCCATTGCATTCAAGGTTAAATTGTGTAGAGTTTTGCTATGTTCCTTTTACTGAGCAGGTTATGATTTGAATTTGGATAAAATTGCTTTTAATTCTGGAGTAAATATTTGCTTGGATTTTGTGATTTTTAGCTTAATATAAGACTTTAAGAGATGTGGGAAAGGAAAAATTGCTATTCTGTCACCTCTAAATAAAAACATTAACATAAAAGCTTCACTTATCTTACAATGGAAAGTAAGAATTTGGTATATGTACTAATATTCTACTATTTGTGCAATGTCTAGTCAGCTACTTGTTACTTGGGACCATTGTGTATGATTATAGTTTAATTAAAATGTTGTTGTGTGTGGTATAGCTTAGTCCACACATCTTAGAACACTTCTTCATAGGGCTGAGGAAGCAGTTGTTGAATATTTTTAAGGTAGAGCTAAAGAGATTCTCGATAAGCAAAGGGATGGAAGGTTATTGCAATTAAATGAGAATACAGAATTGATGTTACAATTTGATCAGCCACGATCTTATTAAGTGGCAGATGAAGCTTGGGCTGAGTGGCTCTTTTCGTTCCTTATATGCTTTCATGTTATTATTGTTAATGAAGTTTTATGTTGAACTGTCTGAAACGATCATTTTAACTTTTATGGCATTTGCCTCGCACGTTAATTCAAATGTATTGTTTTTTGATAAATTTTAAATCAATAAGGGTTTTAAAAGAGTGATTTTAGCTGCCACTGGTTATTTATATTATTCTGTGGTGTGTGCAGGGCCTCTTTGCTAATGTTTCTACACAGTATAAATAATGTGGTTCATTTAATATTTTGTTTTGGCTATTTCGGTAAGCTTTGGATCATTGTTCTGAACTTTAACATATTCTTTTAACTTTCTTACTTCAGGTGCTAACTTACTGTGAAGTGTTTAATAGAAATTGTCTAATTGAATTAGTATTGGATTTATTCAGGGTTGGTTTTGGTTTAAAATACATGTACAAGGTACAATAAAAGTAAGCTTAATCAGGATGACCTTTTTGAGATCACTATTGCAAGATGGTGCTTTGTATTCAGCAGACAGCAATTTGGAAAATTATGCACACTACTCACTGTTTTCTGCATATTGATTGTGATGAATGGAGTACTGCTAACAGAGTAGCTGCAATTTTCCAGTGAAAGCTGCCTATTACATTGAAACAAATAAAGAAAATGTGGGAAACACTCAGCAAGTCAGGTGGCATCTATGGAAAGAAATAGGGCACAAGTTTTAGATGTGAGACCCTTCAGAACTTCATCTTTGACCTGAAATATTAACCTGTTTCTCTTTTCACTAATGCTGCATGACTGGCTGAGTGTTTACACATTTTATGTTTTTATTTTAGATTTCAAGTATCTGCAGGTGTTTGAAATTTTCTTTTGCCTACTACATTGCTAGTGCCTAGAAATTTTAGAAAATTAATTACTTACTTGGAAGTACAAATGCTAATTTTATACATATAACCGCTGCTTTTTACTGTAATATTTCGCATTTTAATAGTCTTTGCAATTTAGTGTTGCATTGATTCTTTCACGTTAACTGTTAAGTTGCAACTCTGTTTCCACTTGCAATTTTTAACAAAGTGTTCAGCATATTAGTACCCTGTGTTATCAGATACAGTATTCCAGGATCACTATTTTTCCTGTAACTAAATTTTTAATTATCAATTTTCTTTTAGTTTTGTCTCTGATAGAAATGGAATCCTCCTTCCTTTCAGTTAATATCTTATTGTCTTCAACTGAGTTATCAGGTGATTGCCATAGTTCAAAAATCACCTAAATATCCTTAGCCTATTGTACACCTGTGTTATCACAGTTTGGTTTACAGAAATTTATCTTGGCAGAATCATAAATCACTCTCAAAGAATTTGAGATATGAAATTAAAAAAATGCTCTTGCAGAATTTGTGGAGGGAAAAATAAACACAAAATGTATATGGAAAACTAAACTAGTTTATCAAGGACAGTGATCACAGGCTGCTGGTTCAAAGTAGGAGATCACTTAAGAGATTTACTTTGGAAACTGACAAGGCAATCTCTTCTATTGATAATTGTACAATGATACTTTATCTGCAGTGTAACATCCATTTCTAGTTAATTGAAACAACAACCCTTTCTCTTCTGCCTAAAATATAAGCAGATTCAATAGACCTTGCACCTGCAAGGGCATTACAGTTGAGAGAAAAACTTCCCATTGGAATGCATGTCTGTTTATAACATGAGATTCAATGGGAGAAAAGGGGTTCACATTACGGAAAATTGCAAAATGGACAGTTTTCTTGGAATGCCAATGCTCCGTAATGTGGGAGGTACACTGCAATTTTGTAGCATCCAGGATGAATTGAGATTGATGGGTGCATGTCTGTTGCACGATATTGCTAGCAAATACTCCTGTAATAATGTTCTACTTTGGACCCATTGTGGAAGTTGGGATGGATAATTAAAGTGACAGGTAACTCTAAGCTTGGGGTCACCTTTGCTGACTTAAGGTTTTCTGCAAAGCCATCACCCAGTCTGCATTTGTTTTTTGCGATGTAAAGAAGACTACGTTCAGCACCAGAAGGCAGTACACAAAACTGGAAGAAGTGCAAGTGAAATGTTGCTTCAACTGGAAAGGCTTTGTGGGTCCCTAAATGGTGGGAAGTGATAAAATAACCAGTGGTGCTTCTCTGGTTGCTGAAGATCGAAGGGTGAACCTGGAAGTTGTGGAGAACAGTCCCTTAAGAATGCTGAAAAGGGAGGTGAGTGGAATGTGTGTCTTGTGGTGGAATCTCATGAAAATGGCTGAAAATACAGAATATGATCTCTTGAACGTGCAGGCTGGTGTGTTGGAAGGTGATGACAAGAGGAACCCTATCCTTGTTTTGGCAGGAAGAGCAGTCATGTAGTAAAGAAAGGAGTTGTGTTTGAGACTCCTGTCAACAGTGGTATAAGGGAAGTCTACATTAAGCAATAAAGGAGGTGTCTCAGAGGTGCTAATTAGAATAGTCTTATCATCAGAATATATACAGTACCCATATTTGGTCTGTGGCTTTCTATGCCTTGGTGACGTAAGTGTTCACTAGATTATAATATCTAATTATTTGATGGGATTTTAGTTCGATGACTACTCGCGTCTTTTGTTTACCTACTCACATTTTTCCTTTTGTATGTACCTTCTTGCTTCTGAACATCCACTGTTTAATTAGTGCAGTTGCTCCTTTATGATCTTGTGAAAATAAGAAATCAAGGTAAATCTTAATATTTTTTGTTGTTCTTTAAATAAACATTAGTGGGGTTTGAGTGGAGATTAACATTCAAAAGTGAAATCTGATATAAGCTCAAAACACTGCCAAACCAAAAATGATGTAACTTGCAAATAACATATGACCTTGACATCTGCTTCAAAGCAACTGAACATACAATTTTTATTGTATTGAATTTACTTATTTAATTTGTGGGTTTAGACCAAATTCATTTTGCTTTTTGATGAAATCTAACCAGGGTAACATCACAGCAGGCACGGTAGCATAGTGGTTAGCATAATGCTTTACAGCGCCAGCGACCCGGTTTCAAATCTGGCCACTGTCTGTAAGGAGTTTGTACGTTCTCCCCGTGTCTGTGTGGGTTTCCTCCGGGTGCTCCGGTTTCCTCCCACATTCCAAAGAAGTGTTAGGAAGTTATGGGCATGCTATGTTGGCGCCGGAAGTGTGGTGACACTTGCGGGCTGCCCCCCAAAATCACGACGCAAAAGATGTATTTCACTGTGTGTTTTGATGTACATGTGACTAATAAGATCTTATCAGAAAATGTCAGTATGAATATAATGGGATGTCAACTTCTAGAGTGAAAGGAAACAACCAATCTTCAATTAGAGGATGTGTAGTATTTTGGTTCTGACTTTGTTACTTTTTTCATTGCAACAACACTGATTGGAATGGTTGGATATATAATGATTAATTGTTGCAGCACCTACAGGATTCTGTCTTTGAGCTAAGATGATTTGATTTTTACAGTCATAATGTCTTGTGTTGCTTCCCAGTGCACCCAGTTTGTGGCACATTGGTTTTGTTGCGCTTCATGATTTTGGAAAAAGCAGTTGCTGTTACAGTGCTCTCTTCTGGTGAGATGATGGAACTTAGGACAAAATTGATCTTTTGCTAGAGCCATGTAATGTGTAAGGACAAAACTAATTTTTTTTCTGGATGAAAATTAATCAGACAATTCAGTGCCGTGAAGTATCTGGCAGTAACTATTTTTTCATAGTTGAGTTATTGAGCAGCTGCTTCTATAATTTTAAAATATTTTCTACCTTTTTAGAATTATAATTTTTTTTATGACTTTAAGAGCACTAATTCTTTGAAAGTAAACTTTTCAGGAAGCAGTGTTTTGAACAAATTTAACTTGCTGAATTGGTGAAGTTTGGTTTAAATTGAGCAAAATAAATGAATAATCTAAATATAATAAGGTTGAAGAATTTTTATTTAAAAGTGTCTTCCACAATGCTTTTATTATTAACTATCATTTGTTCTACAGTCCATGCTAACGTGACTATAAATTTAATAGTCACGTGCTTATATTTTAATTAACTTCTGTAAATATATAGAAACATAGAAAACCTGCAGCACAATTCAGGCCCTTCGGCCCACAAAGCTGTGCCGAATATGTCCCTACCTTAGAAATTACTAGGCTTACCTATAGCCCACTATTTTTCTCAGCTCCAAGTACTTATCCAAGTCTTTTAAAAGACCCTATCCTATCTGCCTCCACCACCGTTGCCAGTAGACCATTCCATGCACTCACCGCTCTGAGTAAAAAAAACTCACCCCTGACATCTCCTCTATACCTACTCCCCAGCATCTTAAACCTATGTCCTCTTGTGGCAACCATTTCAGCCCTGGGGAAAAGCCTCCATCTACCCAATCAGTGCCTCTCATCATCTGAAATACCTCTATTAGGTCCCCCCCTCGTCCTCCGTCGCTCCGAGGAGAAAAGGCCAAGTTCCCTCAACCTTGTAAATCAAGGCAGCATCCTTGTAAATCTCCTCTGCACCCTTTCTATGGCTTCCACATCCTTGCTGTAGTGAGGCGACCAGAACTGAGCACAGTACTCCAAGTGGGGTCTGACCAGGGTCCTATATAGCTGCAACATTACCTCTCGGCTCCTAAATTCAATTCCTCGATTGATGAAGGACAATACACCATATGCCTTCTTAACCACAGAGTCAACCTGTGCAGCCGCTTTGAGTATCCTATGGACTCAGACCCAAGATCCTTCTGATCCTCCACACAGCCAAGAATCCTACCATTAATACTGTACTCTGCCGTCATATTTGACCTACCAAAATGAACCACTTCACAGTTATCTGGGTTGAACTGCATCTGCCACTTCTCAGCCTAACTTTGCATCCTATCTATGTCTCACTGTAACCTCTGACAGCCCTCTATACTATCCACACACCTCCAACCTTTGTGTCATATGCAAAGTTACTAACCCATCCCTCCACTTCCTCATCCAGGTCGTTTATAAAAATCACAAAGAGTAAGGGTCCCAGAACAGATCCCTGAGGTACACCACTGGTCACCGACCTCCATGCAGAATACGACCCTTCAACAACCACTCTTTGCCTTCTGTGGGCCAGCCAGTTCTGGATCCGCATTGCAATGTGTTACGAACCAGCAACAAAAGAAACACACTGAGTCATGTATAAGTGTTAAAAGCTACTTTATTACTAACTACTTATGATAATAAGAAAAGTAAAGTAAAAATATTAGAATGTTAGAAGTAAAAATGTTAAATCTTAAACATTAACCCCAAAAACTAAACTCGTAGTGTGTGTATGGCAAATTCCCAAACTCCACGTCCAGGAATGGTTCTTAAAGTTCAGTTCAGCAAGCCGTAAGGTGAAAACGTGAGCAAAGGCTTCTTCAAAACCACCGTTGACTGAAGACAAAACGTAGATGTAGAGAGAAAATAGAGAGTAATAACGAAATCCAAATGTTCCACTCTCGAGCCCACTCGACACCTCAGTGTCTGCTCAAATCGTGGCCATCCACACAAATACCTGTTTCCTTCTACAGGTTACGACAAAGTGGACTCCACCGATTACTCCAAAATCCATATGTGGATTGTAGTGACAGACACAGTTACTGTTTTTCATCCATTGATGGAGACTAGCAAGCTGCTGTCTCTCTCTCTTCTTCAAGACTGACTCCAACTGACTGCTTCAAAAACGTCATACATCCTTTATCTTCTGTTGACGTAAGCACGCCACACACACACACACACACACACACACACACACCACACACACACACACACACACACACACACACACACACACACACTACTATGCTCTATCTTAAAGGGACATTCACCAATAGTAACCTAGTCCATAACAAATGTCCCCTTGGATCCCATGTCTCCTTACTTTCTCAATAAGCCTTGCATGGGGGGTACCTTATCAAATGCCTTGCTGAAATCCACATACATTACATCTACTACTCTCCCTTCATCGATGTGTTTAGTCACATCCTCAAAAAATTCAATCAGGCTTGTAAGGCAGGACCTGCCCTTGACAAAGCCATGCTGGCTATTCCTAATCATACTATACCTCTCCAAATGTTCATATACCCAAAGCGTTTGCATTATTTATGTCTGGTAATAGCAACAATCTGTAAATTCTGCCAACTTCTGAATTTCTATTTTAACAAATCTTGGTCTTCATGTGCATTTATTTGTTGATGAATGTTAAATTGCTTTTGGAAATGACACTTAAGATTCATCTATCTTAAAAAGAATGATTACCATTTTATAAGGTAAGACTTAATTTCTCCTCCAGCCCTTTGGTAATTGAAAGCCTTCATCCCTAACCTAACTATAATTTGCTGAATCATGCATTAAATTGCCAAATCATGAACAATAAAAGCTCATTTGTGGCTTGAGTATTAGGCTTATTAAAATCCAGGTGATGTGCAGTGAGATGTTTGAATTTAAATGTGGGATAAATTAATATGACACAGGGGAACTTGCAAGCCAACAAGTTGCTTGCACTGCCCCAGGGACAGTGAATGATTGTTGGTTGTCAGGACTGATTAACATTACCACGGGTAATGATTGAAACTGACAATGCTGCATCAACGTAAGAGATTGGGATCCAGTTGTGTGATCCGCATCAGTAGATTCTTTTTCACACTGAAAAATCTACAAGAATAGAGACCACACAGGGTCTTTTAAGGAAACAGCAGAAATGTACATTTGCACTATTTTGAGACAATACTTGTGTATGTTAAGTGGTAGAAATATGTTTCTAAACTCTCATCAATATAGCAATGTTTATTCACTGATGAGGTAAACTTTGGGGGAAACCATTTGGAAATCATTCCAGGAAATGATAACATGGGAATTAATAAGTGTAGTAAAACAGATAAAATGATAATAGTGTTTCTTGATACATAGTAGTATAAATCAGATAAAGTAATCTAAGTTATGAGAGGTTATAATTTAGTATACCCACAGGTGTCACTTGAGACAGTAACCATTAATCAGTTGATATGTACCTGTTAATGAAGATTTTTAAAATTTTTATATTCGTAATTGCAGTTTTGGGAATGTATGATTAAGGCACCCAGAAATAGAATATCTGTCCACCTGACTGTGGGAAAATCCTGCAGATTTCTAGCATCTGCAGTTTTATGCTTCAAATATCCTGTTGGACCTTTGATTAAATAAATTCTTGCAATGTATTCAAGAGATTTATGTCATTGCACAATTGGAAACTGCATTTCCAGTTCTTCCACATTTGGGGCAAACTAAAAGTATTCTTGTAAGATTTTTTAAGATGGTGCTAAGTGGTATATATTTATGTATCTTATGCCTGTCAAGTCTTTTATTTTGTATGTTTGGTACATGTACCATGGAACCTTATACATGGAGGTATAAATCCACCTTGGATTGATTGTGTTTAATGGGAACTATTTTATCAGCTGTCCTTGTGGTGTTCCATTCTGTTGAAGTCAATTGACTTAGCATTGGGTGGAGAGTATACTCGGCAGCCAATAACTGAACACTAATTTATCTGTAGAGGCTACTCTATTTTCAAACCATGATATTTTAAGTAGATGCACTCATTACTTTGTACACATGCAAGCAGATTCCAGTTTTATAATTTACTTTCACTCATGAGGAAGTCCAATTGCAATTACCATTCAAAATAACAACAATTTATGCACCTAACTGTCAATATAAAATTAGTTTCCATCTTTAAAGCCTTTAGGGGTAATACAGCAAATTGATAAAATGGTTAATAAGGCATATGTCGCACGTCATTTGGTTAGAAATGGAGGAATGGAACAACAATGAAGTGATTTTGCTAGAATGTTAAAAGTTGACATTTGAGTATTGCAGAAAAATCTGAGCAGCAAGATCAGGAAGGGTTCTGGCTGAGAAACTATTGCTTAATCTAAAAGTGTAGATGCAAGCTTGTTGCCGAATTCATCAATGACATTTTTGTTTAGTAATGGAACTGCTAAACCATTCAGCAGTAGTTTTACTGAATTGTTGTTACATGCTTTTGATATCTAGGATTGAGGTACGGCTAGAGAAGCCTGATTGGAGCATGCTAGGTGGGGGGTGGATTTGGTGACTGGTACTTTGTTTGTGGAGAGTATGGTGAGGGCTTGGATATTGGAGTGTCATGCCATTTGGAGAGCCGTGTTAGTGGTGACATCAGAGATTGGAGAATGGGCTCAGTGAGAGGTGTATTTGGTACTGTTGATAGGGTGGCATTTGTCCAGATATTGTGATGTAATTTTGAGGAGATCGTGACTGAATTGTGACCTGGCACCATGTTGTCCTCTATCTTCCAATGCTGTTGAAGCCCAGGTATCATTCACATAAATCTATACTGCTTCCTTCCAAGTTGATGCACCTTTCTATAGATGTATCTAGAAATGCCCACAGTGAACTAACCAGGACTTCTTGATTACTTTTTGTACATGGTAATGATTGAGACCCTTAATTCTATTTGGATCACTACTGATTTTCACATTATACCATTTAGAAAGTACTCTCTTCTATCTTATTTATATCCAAAGTGGAAAAACCTTGCATTTGCATATTGTTAAAATCTTTTTCGCCATAGTTTTGCACATTTAGTTAATCCCTTAATATCTCATTACAATTTATTGCTGCCATCTTGTAATGACATCACCATCAACCTGCTTACAGTGCCACCCATCGTTCTGCTGTGAGCAGACTTGAGTATATAGGTTTCTGTTCCATCATTTTAGGCATATACAAAAATGAGAAATTGCCGAGGCGCTAACACGATCCCTTGGGACACTGGCATCCTGCTGGTTTGTGTTTCTTCCCCTTGTACTTATTGTACATTGCCACTCAGCCACATTTCGATTCAGATTAATAATTTACCTTAATTCCATGATCTTTAACTTTTAAGTCCTTTGAGGGATATTATCGAATGTCTCTGAATTTTCAAAAAAGTAACATCTGTTGCCATTCTCCTAACCACTACTATAACTCATCAGCTCTTCAAAAAAAGTCATGTTTAATCAGCAGTCAGCTTCAAATACTTAGCAGTTGAAAACTTTCAAGATGTTCAGCCACTCATCCTTGGGTTACAAACTCCAGTAACTTACTGACAATGATTATTCAGCTTACAGGTCTACGATTCTCTGCTTTCATTTTCTCTTTCTCACCTTCCTTAAGCAGTAGAGTGACATATGCAATTTTATATGCTAAACTTCAAAACGCTGATTTCCAAATGGAGAAAACTTTAGACCATTTATAATTAAGACAACTGTAATTTTCTCACCTATTTCTTTTAAAATCCTGGGCTCTTATCAATCTTTAGTACAATTTATTTTCTTCATTGCTATTATTTTACTTATAGTAATTCTGGAAAGTCCCCATTTCTGATCTAATATTATATTAGGCAAAAAAAAACTGCTAGAAATATTCAGCAGACCAAACATCAGTGGAGGGAGAAATTCCAGGCCATAACCTTTAAGCCTTTAGCAGAGGACTGGTCTTGTTTGTTTTTCTTTCCTCTTTTTCTTTAAGCTCATTTTCAATTTTAATCTTGTTGGCTTTATGTCAGCATGTTGGGTAACTTTGCTCCTGCAAGCTGGAGTTGTCTTATTTAATGCCACTGATATTTTCTAATCCACACACAAGTGCTAAGTCTGGAACACTGCTTATAATAATTCAAGTGTCATAGCCAAAGTATGCCATTTACATGATTTTAGAAAATTTAAGCTGACAGTTAATATATTGACAGTTAACCCATTTCTACTCAGCCATGCCCTAATAATATGTGCAGATTGAAATATCTTCCACGAGTTCCAATTCATTAAACAAGTATGACACTTTATTTTCAAACTAATGCATTGTTGTGGGAAATAAAGTGGTGAAGTTATGAAGTAAATGAAATTGCTTCTTCCAGCTTTGATGCCTCAACTTTCATTTGTGAACTGGAAATGAAGTTGCTTGCGTTACAGGATTTGTTTAATTAGCAAAAGTAAATTTCAACTTAACAGTTAAATTAATGAATAATGATTACTTTAATAATGAGCAACTGAGATGCCAGTTCAGAAATTAACATTAATTATGAGTTATACTAGGGAGCTTTATCATTTAATTGACAATATAATAACGGATAGGGGAAATAGTAGTTACTAATGATTAACTTTTTTTCTTTTTGTGTGTCTAGTTGTTATAATGTGTATTGCCTTTGCAAATCTTAAATTAAAAGAAACTATAATTCTGCTACTTAATTTTTGTATTCATCAAGGTGATGGATGTTAGGGGGTAAAACTGCATATCAATCTCAAGTTCTCCCTGGCCAGATAATGGACAAAATGGTAAAGCTCTCTTTGCATCAGCTCCAACCTTGCCAAAGTACTTATACTGCGCGAATATGTTTTATCCCCATCCTGGCCAGCCTATCTCCTCTTGACTGCTAGACTGATGACTTCAACTCGGAACATCACAATCAGCATACTTTTAGCAAAAGAAATTAGCAGCCAACCACAGCCAGGATTAAACTTGAGTTCTAATCCCAGAGGTAATAAATCAGTATCTAAGGGAACGGCCCATCTTGTTCCATCCCCTATAGCCTTAGATGTGTTAAATCAAAGAGAAGTTTTCACTTTGTTTTACTGAAACCAAAGAAGTTAATTACATTGATGTGTATTATTTTTGAAGAAATTAGTTAAAGTTCTAAGCTTCTATCTTGAAAAATGCCTAGAATCATAATTGGAATATTCACATAAATAACATGACATTGCATTGAGTGGCTATTTTACTTGCCTGCAAAACACTAGTAAGGACTATGATGAGAAACACTACATTTACCTGGTTATGTTTAGCCACTATGCTCTGGAACTCAACTCATTCAGGATAAACAAATCCACTGACTAGTTGCTTATTTATCAGCTTTAATATCCATTCCTTTCACATGCTACTTGCAGTGTATTATTACAGCAACTTAAGATGCGATAAGGTATCTTTATTAGTCACATGTACATTGAAACACACAGTGAAATGTATCTTTTGCGTAGAGTGTTCTGGGGGCAGCCCGCAAGTGTTGCCACGCTTCAGGCGCCAACAAAGCATGCCCACAACTTCCTAACCCGTACGTCTTTGGAATGTGGGAGGAAACTGGAGCACCCGGAGGAAACCCTCGCAGACACGGGGAAGGCTTCTTAGTATGCTTCTACAGGTTAAAGTTCTATAGGAAAACTATCACCTTAATGTTTTCCTTCAATATGCCTTGGACATTTATCACCATTCCTTCATCTATTTTGGGCTCAGATAATGGTCAGTGTTATAGAAGGACATTCACCACATTGATTTCATTGATTCAAGATGATTGTCCACCTTTGACTTCTCAATGACAAGATATTGACAGCAAATGCTGGTTTTGCCATCTCTGCCCTTCTCCTGAGAATCATTTTTAAAAAATTGATAGCTTTCTAAATGTGTGAGTCTGTGAGTCTATTTGCATAAATAATAACATAGATGTGTCTTTATTGTACCCTAGTATGCATGCACATATGCTATACACAAGTGGAAAAGAGCGAACTTCTCTGTATGTACTTTTAGTAGCATTGAAACACAGTAGAAACACAAAAGTCTGCAGTGCAGATAGAAGATGCCTTTTTCTTTGTTCTTATTTTTGGTTCAGTTTGGAATTTTTGGGGGGGTTTGTGTGTTTAAAAAATCAGATTTTTTATTTTCAGATATTTTGAACTTTTTGAAAAAAGTTGCAACAAATTTAGTCCTCTATATTTCTCCTCACAGCTAAATTGAAATTAATAACAATACATGTACATTCAATGTCTTGTTAACATGTCAAAATTTAATATAGTTTAACAAGTCACCACTTTTATATACTAGACAAGTATATTAAACAAACAAATGGTAATGCCTATTAGTCTATATCTACATTTTGAAAGCCACTCGCAAAATCCTTAAAGAAAAATGAATAAAATGTATGCACAGTTGAATACTTTATTAGCAGCATGGAGGTTAATCACTTTTTAAAGGTTTTTCTCAGCAAGGTTTCAGGGTTTTTTTTATTGATTAAACCAAATACAGATGAAGACTGTGTTTGATTCATTAAGTTTGCACTAGCCCCTTCATAAAGCAATATAAAACTAATTGCTCCCTCCCTGCCATTTGTAAATAAATGTCCAATTTTCCCATAAAAACCACGTTATCTGTCCTAACCACTTGTTGCAAAGCAACACTTCACAAAGCATTGTAGTGTAACCACCGATCTTGGCAATTAGAACCATAGAACAATACAGCACAATACAGGCCCTTCGGCCCACCATGTTGTGTCGACCTTCAAACCACTCCTAAGACTATCTACCCCTTCGTCCCACATACCCCTCTATCTTAAATTCCTCCATATGCTTATCTAACAATCTCTTGAACTCGACCAACGTATCAGCCTCCACCACCACCCCAGGCAGCGCATTCCATGCACTAACCACACCCTGGGTGAAAAACCTCCCTCTGACGTCGCCCTTGAACTTCCCACCCATTACCTTAAAGCCATGCCCTCTTGTATTGAGCATTGGTGCCCTGGGAAAGAGGCGCTAGCTGTCCACTCTATCTATTCCTCTTAATATTTTGTATACCTCAATCATGTCTTCTTAAATTATTTTAAGAAGATTATTTTCACAGCCTTGTGCATTTTTCATCCATCTAGATGTATGCAGAAGAAATTTCTGATAAATATTAAAATACTTCAGTAATTGTAGACACCTTCACACTGTAGGCATTCCAACTATAACTTCATTATTTGCATCTTTGAACCAGACTTGCCTGAAAATTTCAGAAATGCCTCATTGACTATTTGCTTCAATTAAACAAAAACAATGGTAGGGATTTCAAATTAAAGGTTTCATCTGTTGGCTGTGGGGATGTTGAATAAGGTTTTATGTATCGTTGCCAGCATATTTTTTTAGCAAACTGACAAAGTATGCTGAAAGTAACTATAAGACCAACTACTGCAGTGATGCCTGCAATGTATTTTGAAATTGTTGCACAAAACCAATTTCTTTAAAATTCTACAGGTGTCACGAACCAGCAACAAAGAAACACACTGAGCATGATTTAGTGTTAAAAAACTATTTTATTAATCACTACTTATGATAATACGTAAAATAAAAGTAAAAATGCTAGTATGTTAGAATTCAAAATGTTAAACCTTGAACGTTAACCCCAAAACTAAACTCGTCGTGTGTGTGTGTGACAAAGTCCAAACTCCCAGTTCCGGAATGGTTCTTAAAGTCAGTTCCGCAAGCCATAAGGTGAAACATGAGCAAGGGCTTCTTCAACAACCACCGTTGTCTTAAGATAAGACGTAGACGTAGAGAAACATAGAGAGAGTAAATACGAAATCAAATGTTCCACGATGGAACCCAAACGACACTTCAGTGTTTACTCGGTAGTGACTTCCTCACCCGAAAAGCATCTGAATCGTGGTCGTCCACACCAAATACCTGTTTCCTTCTACAGGTCAGCAACAAAGTGAACTCCACCGGATTACTTCCAACTTCCATACATGGATTTCAGTGGCAACACAGTTACTTGTTTCTCATCCATCGATAGAGAAAAACAAGCAGGCTGGTGTCTCTCTCCCTTCTCTCTCTCTCTCTTCTTCTCTTCTGACTTCTTCAACAACGTCATTACGTCCTTTATCTTCTATGACGTAAGCACGCCCACCACACACATACACACACACTATCTTGAAGGGACTTTCACTGAGTCCGTAACACAGGTAATTTTGTTAGCCCACATTTTATTGTCGTTAATGGTTATAATGTGTAGGGAAATAATTATGGTTCATCTCACCACCAACTAATTTGCATAATTCATTATGGAATTCATTAATATTAATATTCCATGTTTTGAAGTTCAGATCTATATGATTATATGAATTGAGACAATACATACAGCTCTGAATTAATAGAATATCATGAGATTTGGCACAACTGTTGGCTGGAGGATTCAATTATGAAAAGCCCATGGTGATAAATGTGTCTGTAACATAGGTATCAAAAAGGGACCATGAACATTATTCACAAGTGAGTGATGCACTGTTAGAGTTAATGATTGTAGTTAATTAACTTCAAAGTGTTTCTAAGTTTTTGCATTAATGGATATTATACACAGGATGTAAACAATATTTAGAAACTGATTAACTTAGAAATTGCAAACAATAGTGGAACATCAATATGGGACAGTGGTGATACAGTGATTACTGGGCTACTAACCGTTATTTTGGCAGATGTGGAATTTATATTCCATCAATGATCTGTAATTTCTTTTAAAAATCTAGTCTTATTAATGACCATGAAACTATTGTAAAATATCTGCTTCCCCTCTGTCTCACAGGGGAAAACAAACATTAGAACAATTCATCTATTTACATCTAGACTGCATGGACACACTGAAAATCAGTTGGACAGAATTGTACCTTTAAGGGAAAATAATCAACACACTTACCTACTTAATACATTTGCTCACCACAGGAAACTTGAAATACAGTCTGATTTGATTTTAATTGAAATCTAATTAAATGATGTCATCTTGGCAGTTAAATAAGGAAGTTTTTTTTGTTCATTACTTACTGCATCTTAGATGCAAATTTGTGATTTTTTTTTTGTAGGAGGGCAAGAACAAAAGGCCTGAGATAGCAAGCTTTGGAGGTAGCAAGCCATGATGATAGAAGTATGAAAGTATATGGGAACCATCTGTTTGCAAATTGATGTGTTCAAATAAAATAAGGAAATTGTGCTCAACTGAACAAATCCCTGGTTAGGCTTCAGTTGGAGTACAGTAAAACAACATTAATCTGGCACACTTGGGACTTTGATGTCAGACTGGCAGCTTCTCTGGACTCTTGGATATTAGTACTTCAACATACTTTTAGTTCACATTTTTTAGATATTTTACGGTAGTATAATACATTTTCCAATGAACCCTGTAAGTTTTAAGGGAGTGTGGGAAATGGAACCAGGTGAGCTTCAAGGAAGTGCGGGAAATAGTATGCAGTGAGTTTAATGAGAGTGCAGGAAACAGAGCCCCAGAGAGTTTAAAGAGAACACAGGAGCCAGGGCTTTGATGAGTCAAAGGGATGATGGTAATCAGGGCCCTGGTATGTTAAAGTGAGTGCAGGAATCAGCACCCAGTGAATCAGATGCTGAAACATAGGCATTTCTGAATAATCATATAAAGGATTATTGGAGTTCTATTCTGTTTTCATCAATTCAGGGTATTGTATTACAGGAAGGATGTCAAGACATTGGAAAGGATGTTGTGGAAAATTAGTTGTTTGATTTTTAAGGCTGAAGAACTTCATTTGTGCAAAGAAGCTGGGATTGTTCTCCTTAGACCATAGAACTTTAAGGGAAGAACCATTAGAGATTGAGGGGCTTTGATAAGGAGGAATATTTCCCAAAGGCATCCACTATTAACCAGAGGTCGTACATTTAAAATTAATAGAGAAGAAGGGAAGAAAGCAAAAATCCTTTCATATAGATCTGGAATATAATAGATGAAAGTGATGGAACTCTCAAAGGAACTTTGAAAAGGCAATTGGTTATGAACTTTGAGGACTAGTTTGCAATAGAAAGTAGGGGCCAAGATATATATTGATCTAATACAGTATTTAAGTGCACAGTTTGGGTAAATTTTGATATTTTTATACATTATTCACAGAAATGTAACTTTTCTGTATGAGCCACATAGTTTGAGAAATTGCACCAAACGCATGGGAGATGTTTAGTGAATAAGACATGGAAGGGACCGATGTTATTCGTAGTGCATTGCTTGTTTGGTGTGTTTGTGGCAGAAGCTAGGTCATAATTTTCTGCTTTGGATTGTCATGAGATGCTCACTAGAATCATTTTATCATAATTTCCCACTCAATGTGGCTGAACTAGTTCAGGACTTCTGAGCCATTTTTCATTTACCTCTGCAGTTTAATGCAATTTGGAGGCTGCTGTGGCCAAATTGGGAACCTAAACCTGAGTCTGCCATATTGTGCAAGGTGCACTGTCGTTTTCAAGTGATTGTCTCTTTACCGTGGGTGTTTTGCTGGGTGTGCTGCAGGAGCTGGATAGAACTGCAGACTGGGCACCAGAAAAAGGGCTACCATGCTTGAGGATCTTGTGGGAGGGGAATGAGGGATGTAGTTTCCTCTGTGTAAGGCCTTCAAGTATAGCAGACAAAAGGATTGAGGATTTCCGGATAGATCAGGGAGTAATATATTACACTCTGGAGTCATAGTGTGATACTGTGGGGGGAGAAATAATACTTGGTTTATAACTGTTACATGCTTGATTACTTTAATATTGCATGGCTTTGGCATTCTGTGTTGAAGGTAACATGGCACATGGAATATCCACTTCCAAGTACATAGACCTCACTCTTAGAAGTTGCCTCAAGCCATGCTTAAAGTCAATGGTAGATTCTGTGAGCACCTCGTAGCAAACTGACCAAGAGAACCAAATATTGTTTACTGAAGGATTAAAAGTTCCTCAGTTATTGATTGAATAATGAAAATGAGATTTTGAAGATAACACTTTCTGACTTTAACAAACATTCTCAGCACTAAGTAGCCAATCATTACAGATGGCTGTGAATTGATGATAAGGAATAGGAGGCAGAATTATCAGCAACATTTGGCCTCATGAAGACTTCACTTAATACCTAGGAGATTTATTAAGTGCAGCTCTCTAGATTCATTAAGGATGAATATCTGACATCTACCATTAACATACAGGTGACCACTGTGTTATGGGGGTGGGGGGTTGCTTTCTTAGAAAACGGGCTGCATCGCAATATTCAATAACTCGAAACTGCATCATTTGCACATTTGTCAAGAAATGTGAGTTGAAAGAAATAAATTTTAAGTTATTTATTTACTTTTATTTCCATACAAATTCCATGGGAGTGAATTTTATTCTATATTTCAAATTTTTGTGTATTGATTTGTGAATTCTGTAAGGAGCAATTTCCATAAATTGAATAACCGTAATGCAGGGGTTGCCTGCATTTGGATCTCACAATGTTGATTACAGAATGAATGATGGACACCCTCAAATATATTGTCAAGCACTGCAATTGTAGAACAGATCTGGCCATCAAAACCATGTCAGTTGTAAGCAGCAGCAGAAGCAGAATTGTATTTTAGTGCAATCTATCATCATGGCATATTCATCACTATACCATTATTATCAAGCCAGGGATCAACTCTTGGCATTTGATTAGATTATTTTATTGTCATATTTGTCACTTTTTGTCATATTTGTCGCTTTGAAAGGGAGAATGACATTACACCTGTGTGAATCCCCACAGCATCTGGCGAACCTGTGATATCTGTCTCGGAGGCTGACGTCAGAACATTCTTAAAGAGGGTGAACCTCTCAAGGCGTCAGGCCCCGACGGTGTACCTGCTAGGGTACTGAAGCTCTGTGCCGATCAACTGGCTGGAGTGTTCAAGGACATCTCCAACCTCTCACTGCTGCTATCGGAGGTTCCCAACTGCTTCAAAAGGACATCAATCATAACAGTGCCCAAGAAGAGCAGGTTGAGCTGCCTCAATGATTATCGCCCGGTAGCACTCTCATCTACTGTGATGAAGTGCTTTGAGAGGTTGGTTATGGCTAGAATTAACTCCTGCCTGAACAAGGACCTGCCTACTGCCACAACGGGTCTACAGCAGACGCAATCTTACTGGCTCTTCACTTGGCTCTGGAGCACCTAAACAACAGCAAAATGTACGTCAGGCTGCTGTTTATCGATTACAGCTCGATGTTCAACACCACCATCTCCTCAGTACTAATCAACAGGCTTCAAAACCTGGGCCTCTGTACCTCCCTCTGCAACTGGATCCTTGACTTCCTTATCGGGAGACCACAGTCAGTGCAGATCGGTAGTAACATCTCCTCACTAGCAATCACACAGGTGCACCTCAAGGATGCGTGCTTAGCCCACTGCTCTACTGTCTCTACACTCATGACTGTGTGGCAGGTCATACACCATCTATAAATTTGCTGATGATACCACTGTTATTAGCAGAATTTCAGATGGTGACGAGGAGGCATACAGGAGTGAGATAGATCGGCTGGTTGAGTGGTGTCTCAACAACAACCTCGCACTCAACGTCAGCAAGACCAAGGAATTGATTGTGGACTTGAGGAAGGGGAAGTCAGGAGAACACACACCCGCCTTCCTTGAAGGGTCAGCAGTGGAAAGGGTAAGTAGCTTCAAGTTCCTGGGTGTCAACATTTCAGAGGACCTATCTTGGGCCCAACACATTGAAGCAGTTACGAAGAAGGCACACCAGCAGCTCTACTTCATTTGGAGTTTGAGGAGATTTTGTATGCCACCAAAGACTCTTGCAAATTTTTACAGCTGTACGGTGGAGAGCATTCTGTCTGGTTGCATCACCGCCTGGTATGGAGGCTCCAATATGCAGAATCGAAAGAGGCTGCAGAGTGTTGTAGACTCAGCCAGCTCTATCACGGGCACAACCCTCCCTGCCATCAAGGACATCTTCAAGAGGCAGTGCCTCAAGAAGGCAGCATCCATCATTAAGGATCCTCACCACCCTGGACATGCCCTCTTCACATTACTACTATTGAGGAGGTCATACAGGAGCCTGAAGGCCCACACTCAATGTTTCAGGAACAGCTTCTTCCCCTCCACCATCAGATTTCTGAACAGTCCATGAACCCATGAACACTACCTCATTATTCCTCTTTTTCACTATTTATATATTTTATAACTTGCAGTAATTTTTATGTTTTTATGTCTTGCACTGTACTGCTGCAGGAAAACAAATTTCATGACATGGGTCAGTGATAATAAACTTGATTCTGATATACACCAGGGTGAATTGAAATTCCTTGCTCGCAGAGTAAACAGTATACATGGTGATAATAAGTATAATGATGAGCGCAAAACCGCAGAATGGTGCAAAGATTGTAGTGCAATCTGAAATAGTGCAAAAAGAAATGCTAAGTTGACATCAATGGAATAACCAAGAGAGGTAGAATAAAGCATACAAGAACATGGTAACGCCACCTGGAAGGGGGTGTGGAAGAGGTGATCAGTGCAGAAGTCTGATAGCAGTGGGGAAGAAGCTGTTCTTAAGTCTGGATGTCCAGGCTTTCATTCTCCTGTATCTCCCAGAAGGTGGAAGAGGGTAGAGGGAATGTCCAGGGTGCAGCCATCCTTGACAATATTACTAGCCTTCCTGAAATGTGTAAAAGGGCATATTAGGGTAGCACTAAGTACATATAAAAATAAGATGCCAGGAACAAATGTTTGTGCTGAACAGCAAAATCAACATGCAGTTGACTCAAGTTATGCATTTTGCACTCTGCAGTCCATCCATATCTGTGCATTGTAGTAGACAATTAAACAGTAATAGGAAGGGGTGACTCCTGGAGATTCTCTATTCTCAACAAAGGTGGAGGTCAATTTCTGCATGCTGAAAACAAGTTTGAAGCATTTCCAACCATTTTTAGTTAGAAATACCAGGTGAATGAACCATCTTTTATTCCTTCTGAGATCTCCACCATCACAAAACATTTGTTCCTTCAGTTTGATTCATTTGACATGCCCTTCTATAAAGCCCTGATAATGTTACAGGCTGCTTTTTATTTAAGTAGCTGGGGTGGCCTGAGCAATACCCAGGGACTGTTAACAGCCCTATGACTGGGGCAGCTAGCATGCGAAGTACATTATTATTTTATTTTTTATGATCTTTACAACTAAGTTAACTTAATGTTATTAAATCCTCACTGACCCCCTGTAAATTCTTGTTGCCCACCACCCCCATCACCCTGCTGAAGATGTTAAGCACCTCAGATGGGAGCCACTGTTCTATTTGGTCTTCTGATTATTTTTTAGCAAGCATAAAGAACAAAATTTCAAGCCAAAATAAAACAACTGGTTAAGAAAATGCATATACTGTATGTGCTATAAAATTATGTATATAAGCTAAATACAAAACTAATTAGAGTTGCTCAAATGAAGTTCTCGACTTGAAACATGAACTCTTTGTTTCTCTCTCCACAGACTATTTCTAGCAATTTCTGTTTTTCTAACAGTACAATAATTTTTTTTATTATGTAGTTTAACTTACATTGACAACTGCATGCTTGTTAGTAAAGGGGACTCATAATTTCTAAATTTGTTGATGTAGTAAGGAAGTCCCCAAAATATTTTTGGAAAGGGAAACAATTAGCATTTTTGGCTGATGATTTTCATTAGAACTGGTTGGGTTCATTGGGTTATCAATCTGAAATATTAACTCCTTGACTCTCTCTGCAGGTGTTGCCTGACTACTCAGTATTTCTTCATTTTCTGTCTCTCAGATTTGCAGCACTTGCTGTAGTTTGGACCCTGAATTTTTTGTATCAGCTGATTAGGTCCAAAATACCACAGTCTCTTCTTGGTGACCCACTTATGATTCCACTCAGTTATTGCATATGTGAAACATATTCCCATGATGTAGTTAGCCAACCAAGCATGTTCAATGATTAATGAGATTAGTCTGAGTGTGATGTTGGATCCATATTTAAGTTTCCCTGGGAGAGCAGTGGGAACAAATCTTTTTTTGTTATCTGAGTTCAGTACCTAGGCTTATTAAGTTGTACCGAAAGATGAATTTAAGTATCTGATAATGCAACATCTTGAAAACTGGGTATTCACTTGTGCATATCTATATGTGTATCAGTTTCAAAGTATGTCTTTGGTTGACATAAAATGAACTTGTAGTGCTGTAATGTACCAGTAACAATAGAAACACACCGAGTCATGTATAAGTGTTAGAAACTATTTTATTAATAACTACTTGTGGTAATAAGAAAAGCAAAAACGTTAGATGGTAAACATTAACCCCAAAACTAATAAACTCAAAGTGTGTGTGTGGCAAATTCTCAAACCCCAAGTCTAGGAATAGTTCTCAAAGTTCAGTTCAGCATGTCATCAGGTGAAACATGAGCAAAGGCTTTTGCGAAACCACCAACTGAAGAGAAATGTAGAGAGAATTTACGAAATCCACATGTTCCACGGTGGAACCCTTACGACACCTCAATCTCCGATGATCTCCACTGCTTTGTTCCGAAGTATCTGCCACCCTGAAGGCATTCGATACGTGGCCGGCCACAGAAATACCTGTTTTCCAGTACAGGTTAATGACAAAGTGGACTCCACTTGATTGCTCCAAAAATCCATACTTGGATTGTAGTGTCAGACATAGCTATTGTTCTTCATCCATTGATATGGAGACCAGCAGTCAGTCTCTTTGTCTCCCTCTCTCTTTGACTCAGCAAAACAGCCAGCACGTTGTTATAGTCTTGCTGTCTTGATAACACCACACACACAACTACTCTACTGTCCAGGTGCCTTAAAGGGACATTCACTAAATAGCAACCTGGCTCGTAACAGTGCCTAGGTTTGTTGAAGTGAGAAACTGAAGAGTTTCATAGGTACAGAGCTCAGCACAGCATGACTATTCATTTTAAGAGCCTCTCCACACAGATGCTGCAACCCAGAGAGCAGTCATTGGCATTTTTGTACTTAAAATGAGGTAGTGGCCTAAAAGCCATGATCACCCTTTTAGTCTATTCTAAATACACTGTACTGCTCCATCTTTTAAAACTGAAGGACAGAATAACATTAGCTATATAGATAGAATACAGTTACAGATTTAACTGTTATATATCTTTTCACATACCATACTTAAGCTGTGACCGATCCAATTTTTAACATATCAAACAATTTTGAATTGTATCCCCTTGAAGAGATCTACAAGAGCTAAGAGATGAGAGCTTCCCTGACTGATGTTGTGGTGGCTGTAACTGATCCTCTGTAATATTTGGGAATGTTCAATGTTGTGTAAAGTATCCTTACCACACTCAGTTCACACTTTATATTCCTTTTGAACTATTTTGTTGTATTAACTAGTTTTATCTGATCTCATTAAATTACTCTGGTCAAGGTCCTGCAAGTAATTTTTTTTGATAAACAGAATCTCTTCATTGGGAAGAGAAAACAGGATAGGTTGTTTGACTTGCACACAAATATAGTTAAATTGTACTTTGAGTACTATGAAAATTTCTGGTCACCATTTTACAAGAAGAATTTATAGACCTTGGAGAAGATGCGAGAACAATTTACAAGGGTGAAACCAGAATTGAGAATAACTATCAGGACAGATTAAAAAATCCTCGAGCTTTCTTTTTAAAGCCAAACATAATGAAGGGAATTGATAGCGTAGATCAGAAAAAGTAGTTCTGGGTTTTGGGCGGGTGCAGAACTGAGAGCGATAAATATGAGATGGGAAGAATGTAATTACAATTGAGAGGCGCAAAGTAGATTCGGCAGAATATTGACTGAGATAGAGTATTTCAGTTACGAGGTAAGACTGGATAGCTTAAGTTTGTTTTTCATTGGAACAAAGGAGGCTAAAGGGGGTAACAGACTGAGGTATAAAATTGAGGTGCATAGGTAGGGTTAGAGCAAGAAAGTTTTGCCCATAGCAGAGGTGTCTAAAGCCAGAGAGCACAAGTTTATAGCTTTAGGTGAGATCTGAGGAATTAATTTATACAGAAGGTGGTTGGAATTTGGCATTGCTTGAAGGAGGTGTTGGAGGCAAGATTTAAGTATCCAGATAAGCATTTGAATTACCAAGGCATAGAAGTCTACGGGTCAGTGCTGGAAAATGGGATTAGTCTACTCAGTGGTTGACATGGACATGGTGGACTGAAGGGCCTATTTCTGTGTTGTATTACCATGTCTCTTTGAGAAAATGAAATCCATAACATTTCTCCTTTTGATATATTTTAGGTTTCCTTCTACAGGAAATAATTGTCCTCTTTCTCCAGTGTGAAAACACGTACAAATTATTCATTAATTTTGCATGGTCTTGAGAAACTCCATGGTCTTAGACCTCTCCGTCACTGCAAACTACTCTAGCTTCCAGCTCTATCATTTTCTGAGATATCTCTGTTCCTCCATTTCAGGCTGTTTGAAAATCTCTGAAATGAATTTCTGCACTGTTGGTGGCTCAAGGATTCCCTGTCTACACCTCTCCGCTTCTCTATCTCTTGTGCCATGTCTAATATGGCCCTTAAAGCCTGACTCTTTCACCAAGCTTTTAGTTGTCTAATGTCTCTTTATGTAGATCGGCAACAGTTATTTTTATTTGATAATGCTTCTTTGAAGTGCCTCAGGCTATTCTTGCTATGTTACATTTGCTATACAATTGGAAGTTTTCGTTATCATTGTCATGGTGATTTAATTAGCATTCTTTTAATGCTTACCATAATCATATTTTTTGCATTGATTTTTCGTTCCCAAAATCACACTAATGTGCAACACAAAACCAAAGTACTGCAGGTGCTGGAAATCTGAAATGGCAAACGCAAAAATAGAAATGCTTTGAATACTCGAGTCAGACATCATTTCTGAAGAGAGAAAATGAGTTAATGGTTCAGGTTGATGGTTTTTAATCAGTTCTATTATGGTCACTGTATGCAACATGTACCCTTCCTTTGAACTTGTCTAATTCAGAACTATTACTTGTCATTTAATCTATCAAGACCTGATCCTAGTTGGTTCTAAAACATTGTTTCTAGATATCTTTAGCAGTTTCAAGACGATGAATGGCTTCAATTGTTTCAACAAGTGCTGAAGTATCAAGTCTGCTTGTGGTCTCATCCAATTCTGGAAAACTCCCAATTTATAAAATGTGTTGTAATAGATAAAGCAGTTAGCTGATATTTTTCTTTAAAGGTCAAGATTTTTGAAGTATTGTAGGAGGTATGTTATGGACCTACTTTAATGTTGTAAAATAACTGTTAGGGCATTGCATGTTTGAGTAGCAATAGAATGTGGAGTGAGATGGATTTAGCACCTGGGATCATTTGGATAAATGTTCTTGAATTGAAGAAGATGGGAAGGTAATAATTTTTTTTGAAATGAGGTTGATTGAAGAAAAAAGAGACATGAGCTTTTATGAATTTTCTGGAACATCAGTTCCCAGAAATTCTGTAATGTGAATTTCCTGTTAGAGAAGCAGCAGATGTAAGTGAAGTCGAGTGGAGGAGGTACCACTGGCAAAAGCCTCAAACTTAAAACTGCGCTTATTTTATGAAGTTTCGTAATTAATCAAAGGCAAGTGTAATAAATAAGGAAGTTGAAGTATTATGAAAGAAGTCAGATAGTTGAGGTAGTGTTACAAAAATAGATTTATAGTAAGCATTCAAGAAGCTGTTAAATTGTGTTTTTTCTTTTGGATAATTGTTGCAATCTATTGACATATTAAAATAAATTCTTGTAAATACCAATCTTGTTAAGGAAAAGTAATGGCAATGTATTTTCAGTCTACTGCTTGGTGATGTAGAGGAAATTACATTATTAATTCCTTTCAGTGGAGCTAACATATCTTCAATATAATCTCACAGATAAAAGTGGGATAGTAATTATGGCCCTTTATTAAATCTGTAATAGTAGGTTTTCTGATGAGCTAGTTTCTGTTACCATGGAAGTAAATCATGGTTTTACGCTTTTGCTGTGCATGGGTATAACAATGGAGTTCAAGGCAGCTCAAGTTGTGTTTAACATTCACTGTGCTGCTTTTTAAGGAAGTGACTGGAGAAAAAATGATTCTTTGTCTCCAGGATGGTTCTGTTTGGATAGTTAGAAGTCCTGTGATAGAGATAGGCACTGTCATTGTGATCTATACTTTTTATTATTGACATAACAGGTTAGAACAGGGCACATGGTAGCAGGAGCAGATTTTTCTCATTTGACCAGAACATAAAGTTATTTGAGCTTGTTTTTTCTTAAATATGATCCAGAAAACTGTTGAGTGAATGTAAGTTTCACATCTTTTGCGAATGTTGATACCAAATATTTTGTCTATTTTCAGATGAACCTGTAACATTGCATGATGCTAGATGGCTAAATTATGACCTTAGGCAACTCTTACCTTAGCATTCTGAATAATTTGGATACTGCACATTACATCATCAAGGAATTATGCCAATTATTAATGTATTTATTACATACAGTTCTGATGAAAGGCCACAAAGCCAGAAATATAAACCCTACTTTTGTCTCTCTATAGATGCTTTCTGACCTTTGGAGTAGCTATATCATTTTCAGTTTTTATGTTGAAACATTGCACATGATATTTTTTCAGTATGTTTCCATAAAGTGTTGAAAATAATTTTTTCTCTTGTCAGATGCTTGTAACGACACCTGAAAAGTGGGATGTGGTAACGCGAAAAAGTGTTGGAGATGTTGCATTGTCTCAGATTGTCAGACTGTTGATTTTGGATGAGGTTCACTTATTACATGAAGATAGAGGACCAGTTCTGGAAAGCTTGGTGGCACGGACACTTCGACAGGTAAAATATTTGATTTGGTAGTTTTTCTGCACACACCTGTACAATAGTTACTGTATGTGTAAACACAATACCACAATAAATGATACACTGTACCTCTCAGAATAACAAAGATGCAGGACCTGTATATGCAGACATAACTGATTTTTTTGTGGCGTAATCATTTTTATATTCAAATTTGTCTCTTGTGCTGTTTGGCGAAAGGTTTGGATGTAACTACCTAATATTAGTATGAAATATTAACAAGACATGAGAGACAGTGGATGCTGGAATCTAGAGCCAAAAGAAACTGCTAGGGAGAGTCAATGTTTTGGGTCAAGATCTTGTATCAGGACTGAGAGTGTAGGGGGTGATAGTCAGCATAAAGAGGTCGGAGGAAGGGATGAAGTGTGGGGTGGTAGGCAATAGGTGGAACCGGGTGAGAAGGGAGATGACAGAAATGGAGGAAATGTGAGTGAGAGTGCCATCTGATCTGTTTGAGTAGGTGGTGGAAGCAGAGTCCCTGATGACATTTAAGAAGTGTCTAGATGAATTGATTGGACATAGAAGGCTATGGTCCAATTGCTAGAAGATGGGATTAATGCAGATGGCTGCCCCCTGGTCAGCATGGACCTGGTGAGCCAAATGCTTCTTTCCATGCTCATGACTCTGACTCATTTGCAAAACCTCAACAAATGAAACACCTTACCTCCCAGTCCAAGTGAGTCCACTCCAGGTCTTCCAAGTCTGTTCACTGGCAGTCACTTACCTTCCAGTCCAGGTAAATCCGCTCCAGGTCTTCAAAGTCTAGCAAAGAGAAGTTACTTACCATGCAGTCCAGGGAATCCACTCTAGGTCTTACAGGTCTGATCTTAAACAATCACTTACCTGGTGGCTCCACTTCAGGACCGAAGAGTCGCTGCCACATATCTCGGAAGCGTGGCAAAGAGGGCTGGGCTGCAGGCGAGGCTGAAACAATGTGGATACAAGACCCCTCTCCCCAGCATACTACTGGCTAATGTCCAGTCCATTGAGAACAAAGTTGATGAACTAAGGCAAGACTGACTTACCAAAGAGAACTGAGGACTGTTGTGTGCTATGTCTCACCGAAACGTGGGGTTACACCTGCTTCACCTGACTGTGCTATTCAACCTGAGGGCTTCTCAATTCATCGAATGGACCGTACAGCATCTCTGGCAAAGTTAAAGGCGGAGGGGTCTGCTTCTTAATAACTTGTGGTGCTCTGACGTGATGGTCCTAGCGAGCTCCTGCTCACCCAGCCTGGAATGTCTAACAGTGAAGTGTCGACCATTCTATCTGAAGTTCACTTCAGCTATCCTGATGGCAGTCTACATCCCACCACGGACGGATATGGAGCCTGCACTCAATGAGCTATACTCCATGGTCAACAACCTTGAGACAGGATACCCTGAGGCCCTCTTCATTATCGCAGGCAACTTCAACCAGGCCAACAGCAAGAGTGTGTTATCAAAATACTACCAGCACACCTCCTGCTCCACCAGGGGCGCTAACACCCTTGACCACTGCTATACAACCATCAAAGATGCCTTCTGAGCCACCCTCGCCTTCACTTTGGGAAATCAGACCACCAGTCTGTGCTCCTTCTCCCTGCACACAAACAGAACCTGAAACGGGAGGATCCGGTACAGAGAGTCGTGCAGTGCTGGTCTGAGGAAACAGATGGGCTCCTACGTGACTGCTTTGAGACAGTGGACTGGTGCATGTTCAAAGACTCAGCTGCCAGCCTAGATGAATATGCCACCACCATCACAGACTTTATCAGCAAGTGTGTTGAGGACTGTGTACCAAAGAGGACAATACGGGTGTTCCCAAACAGGAAGTCATGGATGAACTAGGAGATCACTCCCTACTGAAGTCGAGGACTGCTGCACACAAATCTGGTGATCCTGATCTGTACAATAAATCGAGATATGACCTTCGGAAAGATATCAGGAATGCTAAGAGGCAATACCGACTCAAAATAGAGTCTGAAACCAGCCGTCAGTTATGGCAGGGCTTACATTGCCATAACAGGCTACAAGACGAAGTCGGGCTGCATAGCTAACAACAGCGCATCCCTTCCTGATGAGCTTAACACATTCTAGGCGTGTTTTGAACAGAAGGGAAGAGGATTGTCACCACCCACCCTGATAGCCTCCAATGCAACTGAACCCATGGTTACCATTGAGGACGTAAGATCAGTCTTCCAGAGATGTGAACACGAGGAAAGCATCTGGCCCAGATGGTGTCCCTGGCTGTGTGCTCAGATCTTGTGCTGATCAGCTGGTGGAAGTATTTGCAGACATATTTAACCTCCTCCGGTTTCAATCTCAGGTTCCCACCTGTTTTAAGAAGACCACTATCATCCTGGTGCCGAAGAAAAGCAAGGTAACATGCCTCAATGACTACCGACCAGTGGCTCTGACATCCACCATCATGAAGTGCTTTGAGAGGCTGGTCATGGCACGCATCAACTCCAGCTTCCCAGACAATCTCGATTTACTGCAATCCGCCTATCGCCAAAGCCGGTCTACAGCGGACGCCATCTCCCTGGCTCTACACTCAGCTCTGGAGCATCAGGGACAGTAAGGCACCTACGTTAGACTATTGTTATTGACTACAGCTCTGCCTTCAATACTATAATCCCAAGCAAACTTGTCACCAAACTCTGAGACCTAGGATTCAACACCTCCCCCTGTAACTGGATCCTTGACTTTCTAACCAACAGACCACAATCAGTGAGGATAGGCAGCAATACCTCCGGCACTATTATTCTCAACACTGGTGCTCCACAAGGCTGCGTCCTCAGCCCTCTACTCCCAATACACTCACGACTGTGTGGACAGATTCTGCTCTAACTCAACCTACAAGTTTGCAGATGACACCACCATTGTTGGCCGTATTTCAAACAAGGATGAGTTGGAGTACAGGAAGGAGATAGAGAGCTTAGTGGCATGGTGTCATGACAACAACCTTTCCCTCAATGTCAACAAAACAAAAGAGCTGGTTATTGACTTCAGGAAAGGAGGTGGTGTACATGCACTTGTCTACATCAATGGTGCTGAAGTCGAGAGGGTCAAGAGTTTCAAGTTCCTAGGAGTGAACATCACCAATAGCCTGTCTTGGTCAAATGACATACAGTAGATGCCATGGTCAAGAAAGCTCACCAGCGCCTCTACTTCCTCAGGAGGCTAAAGAAATTTGGTTTGTCCCCTTTGACACTCAGCAACTTTTATCGATGCATCATAGAAAGCATCCTATCTGGTTGCATCACGCTTGGTATGGAAACTGCTCTGCGCAGGACTGCAAGAAACGGCAGAGAGTTGTGGACACAGCCTAGCGTGTCACAGAAACCATCCTCCCCTCCTTGGACTCTGTCTTTACCTCTTGCTGCCTTGGCGAGGCAGCCAGCATAATCAAAGACCCCACCCACCCGGGTCATTCTCTCTTCTCTCCTCTTCCATCAGGTAGAAGATACAGGAGCCTGAGGGCACGTACCACCAGACTTAAGGACAGCTTCTACCTCACTGTGATAAGGCTGTTGAATGGTTCCCTTATACGATGAGATGGACTCTGACCTCATGATCTACCTTGTTGTGACCTTGCACCTTATTGCACTGCACTTTCTCTATAGCTGTGACACTTTACTCTGTACTGTTATTGTTTTTACCCATACTACATCAATGCACTCTGTACTAACTCAATGTAACTGTACTGTGTAATGAATTGACCCGTACGATCGGTATGCAAGACAAGTTTTTCACTGTAACTCGGTACAAGTGACAATAATAAACCAATACCAAACACTTTCAAGACCAAGGCAATATTCAGGCATGGGCTCATGTGGCAAGCAACATATAAAGGTGCCATTTCCAGAAAGAGAAAATCCAACCACCTACTCTTGACATTGTACAGCATTACAATTAGGCTCCCCACCATCAGTATTCCTGGGCTTCACCACTGACCAGCAACTCAGCTGGCTCAGCCACATAATAGTGTGGCCACAAGAGCAAAAACTGAGGCCTTGTATCCTGTGGCAGGTGACTCATCTGACATTTCAAGGCTGTTCCACCAACGACTAGTCGTGAATGAGGACTGTTTGATGGAATACCCTCTTGCCTGGATGACACCATCCAGGACACAACAGCCAATTTGATTGACACCCCATCAATCATCATAACTTCCACAACTGGCACATAGTGGCAGCAATATGTACCAGCTATATATCTAAAAGAAAACACTGCAGTTATACATCCAGGCTTCTTTGACAGCATATCCCAAATCCTGAGATGCCACCACCAAGAAGGGCAAGGGCAGCAGGTGCACAGCATCACCATTATCTGCAGGTTTCCCTCCAAGTTGTGCACTATCTTAACTTTGAAATACAGCATTTTGGGTGTACCTTGACCAGAAGACTCCCTCACCTTACTGTGTGACTCCATCACCACCACCTTCTCAAGTGCAGTTGGGGATGGGCAATAAATGATGGCCTTTCTGGTGACCCCCAGATTCCATAAATAAATAAATAAGTCATCAGTGGCAGTAGTTGTGACGCAATCACTATTTCTGACGGATTTTAACCTGCACATGATCTCTTTATCATGATATAGCTATTTTTACTGTTTAATAATTATTAACTTATTTTAAAGGAATGTAAAAAGAACAATTCTTGAATGCAATTTAAAATTCCCAGTTATGCACATCATATTTGACACAACAGCTATATACACAGGAGTTTTTACTTTCCAGCCCTTTGAACATCAATAAAAATAAAATGTTCAAATGGATGAACTGGAAGGTGAGAGTTATGTGCCTTGCTAAATTCAGTGAATTGTAAAATATTGAGAACTTAATAATCCTGAAAAGAGAGTGAATTCTGCAATTGTTACCAGCTTGGCTATTCTATAAAAGAAAGGCAAACAGAACCATTGCCACCAACAACTCAAAAAAATCTTTGTCATGAATGTTACATTCAACCTCTTCTTGCCTTTTACTCTTTAGATGTCTGCCTTTCTCTGTGCTGTTTAGTTGTTGACTACCTTGCAGTTGTCCTCTCTGTCTCTCCCTTTTTATTTCTCTCTTTGCATGCCTCTCTGTATGTCTACCCCTCTTCTTCAAACATCTATCTTTCTTTGTTCTTTGCATTCTCTCTCTGTTCTTATTTCCCTCTTTTTCTGTCCTTTCTCTCTGTCCCTTCCACTTCCTTCACTCTGCCACCAGCTCCTGCCTACTCTTCCAGTTACTCTCTCTTGGTCACTTTGTATGTGTCTTTCTCTCCCCTCGCAAGCATGAATGCACACAGATACATGCAGACAGGTGCACAAAAACTTTGTCACCCCCACCTCTCATTAAATCACACTTTCTTTCTCTCTTTAAATAGGTTTCATTGTTAAATTAACATAACTAATTAAACTAATCTCTAGTTCATTAATTTATAAATACCCATTGTTCAGAGGTATTAAGTCACATTACTTTTACACTGCTAAATCCTCATTATGCTATAAACAACTTGGAGATCCTGTCTCTCATTCCTTCTTCTTTGACATTTTAATTAGATTAATACACTTTGAACATATGGAGTAGGAATATGCCAGTTTGCCCTTTGAGCCTATTCTTCCATTCGTTCAAATCATGGCTGATTTACTTCGATGCTATTTTCCTGCACTATCTCCATTTCCCTCAATTCCTGTAGTATCCAGGAATCTATTTATCTTTGTTTTGAGTGAATTCAATGACTGAGCCTCCAAGGTCCTAATTTCCAAAGATTTACTTCACAACAATAATTTGAAAAGTTTAAATTTGAGGCAAGGACAGGCAAGACTGTTGCTGAAGTTTGTAAAGTATTGCCTTGCAGTACAGAAGGGATCTGAGAGGCTCTAAAATGCAGGCCCCAAGTGATGGGATAGAGGAAAGTGCAGAAAAAAGGCTAAACTCTTGCAGATCTGGGAGAATATAATGCAAGCTCAACAGCCACTGAAGACTGTCACAATGCAGGAGGACTTGAAGTGCTTGTAACCTAGTAGCTTGATCAGAAGTTGATTTCCAGCAGTGAGAAGATATTTTAGGAGAACAATAAAATGCAACAAGCTTCAGCTAGAGAAATGATGTATTGAAATAGTGGTGAAAGGAACAGTAATCTCTTTTACTGTAGGCCTTGAACAAGAAAAAAGCAAAAGGATTTGCTTGTCCTTTCTTAAAACCTGTAAATAATTGTCTTAGGCACTCAGAACCAAAGCAACTAATTGAAAACTCATATTTGAGCCAACACTGTACTAATTAGCAAATTGATTCGTGCATCTTGAGAGACAGTACAAATTAAATGTACAGTGTAAATTGAGAATAATTTGAGCAATAAACAAATCCCCTCTAAACTTCCCTTTCATATAAGATCTACTTATTTAAGGAAATGTGAAATTCTTTAAACTTATTTGAACTTTTGAAACGAATATTAACACTTCCCTGACATTTCTCTGGACCTAATCTTTTTAAAGCTGCCTTTTGTACTCTTATTTAAAGTGGTCTGGTCCATCCACCCCACCCCTTCCCTCCCAGTTTATGTTTTGTTCTGCTCATTGAAATTAATTCATTTTTGGTAAAGGTTACATCTTCTGGTTTTTCTTGTGATTGACAGTAATTAGCAAGTTTTCTAATCAGCCTTGGTGAAGGTCAGTTGTAATGTGAGCAATGCTCTCTCCTGTGGCAGGTGACATTTCCACTGTACGTGTTTAATCTCAGCTGATCAAAGCCTTAGTTGTTGAATCCGTGTAGGTACTATTGTGAATTTGCAGACACAAACCCATAAGCTAAGCTTTCTTGAAATTTATTTAACCTATGATCCTTAACAGATGTCAAGTCCTGCTCATTGTCTCTCAACTTGATTTTATGCTGAGCATATTCACATGTTTAATGATGGTAAAACAACACAATCCATTGGTTTTTTTTGGAGAAGCTGCACAATGTTCATTCATCTTGACCCACTGCATTATTGTAGATATTATATTGATTAACCAGATAGGCATTTAAAATAGTGGCAAAATGAATGCAAGTGTATTACTATGAATCTGGGAGGAGAGGTGGTGCTGGGAAACAGCACCCTACCTTCTGAATTTATGTAAGGATTTTAAATTAAACTTGCTGCATGCAGTTAGGTCTGATAAAACAACTTAAGTACTCCTTCAATGAGATATATGGTCCTGCAATGCCACTCAGTCTTTCTGGTCCAGGAAGGTAGAAATTGAAGCAATTGCTACAGGTAATATATTATTGTTAGAGATTACTTAAAATACAGTTTTTTTCCTAACTTTTTAATATTAGACCCAAGGTTCACAATGATCTCAGACGTCCTGTTGACTTTGCATACTTTTAGCAGCTTGCACTTCCAACAACTTACACTCCCATTTTAGGGCTACATGGGGAGTGAGAAAATAATTAATAGATACCATATTCTCAATGCAAAAAGCTGTGGTTTATTTGCTGTAGTTTATTTTTGCAGTATGCTGCTTTAAAAGATTCATTCTTCCGCTAATTGTTGCTTTTTTTTTTCTGGTGTATTCTACTGTGGTTACTCAGAGACACAAGTAATTGCTTCTGTTCCTTTGAAGACCTGCTTTCTCTTAGACAAGCTGAGCTCCATCATTAATATAATGATAAATGATATTTCATTGCACGTTATGTCTCATATAGTAGTGTGCTATGTTTTAAGTGTATCTTGCAACTGTGCAGAATCAAATAGTTAGCTCCTCGTACCATAAATCATCATGGATAATATGCAGTCAGCATTACCATAACTGCCAATTGCTGATAAATACAAATGGTTCATACTGAATAATAAGAATTAGACTCACAACACAGTTAAAAGCTGATTCCTTGAATGTGTGCCCCAGGTAGACAAGACTGCACCACTGGTGATAAGGATTCAATAAAAATTGCCCTCACAGAGAAATGCTGAGGGTAGCATAGAATAGAGAAAGAAGTTGATGTAGAAGCTGACAACTTCTATGTTAACAGGATATTAGGGAGAAAAATAGAGAGGAAAACCATTTATTTCTTTTGTCTTGTAGTCTGACTATCCCAAATAAATTTCCAAAGACTGGATTTGTAATTTTTTTTTAAGTAAAATCATTTATATAGGCAAGTGAGATGCCAAGTTTCACAAAGATAAAAATATAACATTTGAATTATTTTAGTACTGTTGGTTAAGAGAGATGTGTTGACCAGAGCACCAAGAAACTTCCCTGCGTTTCCTCAAAGAATGCCATGGGATTGCTTATGTCTACATGAACAAGCATGTGGAGCCTTAATTTGGCATCTAATCCAAAAGAGCATTTCTGATAAATTGCAGTCTCTGAACAGCAGCTTAAGTCTACAGTAGTGTTTGGATCATGAGCTACTGTCACAAAGTGAGAATTATGCCAACTGAATCAAGTTGATGTATCCATATTAAACTGAGCTACATTTCAGATTTTGGCATCATCCACGTGTATGTAAATCAATTGTAACAGTGATGGAATTATGTGGACAATGTAAAATCATTTAATCATAGGCATGGTCTTTTCTCTCCCAAGTGGCCTGAGCTTTAATCTACACCAGGTTAATATCCTTTGTTATCTGATGATCTCCAGATGTAACTTTGTGCGTAATTAAATTTGTTGACAAAACTTTGTGTACAAGACCTTCAGTAATGATCAAACTCTACACCAAATCACGTACTTTTTCATCTTTGCATGTATTTGCTGCTGCTTCTTCCGGAATGAATTATCTTCGATTTACCTACATAAGTCACCCATCATTAATTTGCCCATTTTCTTAATTGGCTTTGACCTTTTTGCATGCTAGGTATGCTTATCATCTGTAGAGGGAACTTGTCCAAGGTGGCCAGTAATCATGGCTGTGACCAATCGTAACTGAATTTCAAAAATTAACTAAGCATTTCTAAGAGAAGTTTTTTGTTGTTGAAATGTATAAATTAAGTCTTCTGTCTCTCATGTTTTTCATCTAACTTTACATCTTGGTATCAACAATAACATGTAGAACAATGAAGCAGAACTCTTGTACCAAATTTACAATCCAAACCATTTGTGAGGGTCAGAAAGGGGAAACACATTTTATTTTAATCATACATTATTATGTACTGATATTTAGTCACATTTTAAGACTCAGATGCTGGAAATCTTACAACTCCACAAATGCTGCAGATCTCACAGCTGCTTGTGGTATCCTCACTGATCAACTACTGCTTCCTCAATGCCCCACACCCTACTCCTCTATTACTTGTGCAAAAGCTAAGTTTTTTCCCAATCCTTTTGTCCCTAAGTTTCAGTTTGTGAAGAGGGCTTTGAATTTTAAAGTTTTATTAGGCTGTGTTATATTTTCTGCAAATACTATTACTGCTCTGATCACTTTTACAAATCACTTGAATTACTTTAAAATCATAAGTCATTTCTGCTTTGAAATCACTTAAGCTGCTATCAACTCACAGATCCCCAATTTAGCTATTAGTTGCTTTTTATTAATGTTCTTCAGATATTCTGGGCTTAACATACTTTCACCGGTCAAATGTCTAAATCAATGACAAAAAGAATGAAAAAAGGGGAGCTGATGGGTGTGTCTGAGAGAGAATGAGATGCAAGGTTATAGATGCAGCCCTGATTGTTGATACCTCTCAGTCTTTGTCCTTGTTATCCATAGCTGTAGATGCGCTAACTCACTGACCATTGAGGACTGTACTTCTGGTATATTTTGATTACAAGGCACATTATCCATTCCATGTTTTCAATGTTATATCCTCATGTAGGACTGTGTTGTTATTTCAGTGAAAAGTTCTGTCTTTAATTGATGCATGAGGCATACCTTCTTCATACTTAAAGTTAGGAATTGCTTTTTACCAAAACATAGGTTTGCATAATTTAAGTTCTTGTTTCTTAAGTGTCTGCAACTGTACTTTTCTCTGAAAAAATGTATTTCATCATTTATGCATTTATATCCAGTAGGTTAATCCTATCTCCTTTTCCACCTTTGTCAGTGACTTCAACGGCTGCCATGACCTTTATTTAAAAAAACATGTGAACTGCCCTCTGATTGGTGAGGAGAAAATGTTTTTATTTGATCAGGTCAGTCAAATGAAAACCCATTCTTTGAACAATCAAAATTGGAACACTGGAATCATTAGGACCTTATCAATCAGAGGCCAGCAGCAAACTTTATAGGACAAATGCAAACTTTACAAGATAGTGTGGTTGTTTGCTTATTGTCACGAACCAGCAACAAAAGAAACACACTGAGCATGATTCAGTGTTAAAAACTATTTTATTAATCACTACTTATGATAATATGTAAAATAGAAGTAAAAATGTTAGTATGTTAGAATTCAAAAATGTTAAACCTTGAACGTTAACCCCAAAAACTAAACTCTTCGCGCGTGTGTGTGTGTGTGTGTGTGTGTGTGTGTGTGTGTGTGGCAAAGTCCAAAACTCCCAGTTCAGGAATGGTTCTTAAAGTTCAGTTCCGCAAGCCATAAGGTGAAACATGAGCAAGGGCTTCTTCAACAACCACCGTTGTCAGAAGATAAGACGTAGATGTAGAAAAACAGAGAGAGAGTAAATACGAAATCCAAATGTTCCACGATGGAACCCAAACGACACTCCAGTGTTTACTCGGTAGTGACTTCCTCACCCCGAAAAGCATCCGAACCGTGGTCGTCCACACACAAATACCTGTTTCCTTCTACAGGTCAGCAACAAAGTGAACTCCACCAGATTACTTCCAACTTCCATACATGGATTTCAGTGGCAGACACAGTTATTGTTTCTCATCCATCGATAGAGAAAACTAGCAGGCTGGTGTCTCTCTCCCTTCTCTCTCTCTTCTCTTCTTCTGACTTCTTCAACAACGTCATTACGTCCTTTATCTTCTATTGACGTAAGCACGCCCCATACACACATACACACACTCTCTATCTTAAAGGGACATTCACTGAGTCTGTAACAATATTGAGCACAGGCAGACAGCACAAAAGGACAGAAGTGGATTTTGTACAAGCTTATCTTGTATGAGGCTATTCTAAACTACTGTACTAGGTGATTCTACCCATCTATTCATGCTACTCCCAGCTGAGCCACCCTGTTAGTCTCATTCTTGTTAGTTTCATTCTCCCTCTCAATTCCCTGTGTATTTAATCTCTCTCGCACATGCCCATCAAATCCCCATTTTGATTCATGTTGAAATTAACCTACATTAAGTAGTCATTTTTAGATGCCAATTAACCTTCCAGCATGTCTTTGGGATGTAGAAGGAAATTGGAGCACTGGTAAAACCCATGCGGTCACAGCAAGAGCGTGCAAACTCCACACCAAACTTGGGTCATTAGAGCTGTGTGGCAGCAGCACTAACTGCTGCATTACCTCACAGAGCCAAAGGGGAAGCAGTTGCAGGCAGACTGGATGGGACACTTCCTGCGGGATTTTCATGTCCCACTGATCTAGAATGTTAAATTGATATGAACAGCAGAGGTCCCAGAAAAGGATTGCAGAACAGATCCTTGACTATATTCTCAGTGCAGTTAATTTACTTGCTGTTAATTCTACAAGTTTAAGCTTCTTCAAAAACCTCTTGAAATATTTTCAATGCTTTTTAAAAATATTTAGGCTCATGAGATGGCCTTTATCCATTAGTTTGCTAAGCTCTAAAGAACTTCATGTTAGTGATGATTAGCAGATGTGACCTATTTCTAGATGTGCTGATTGCACTTTGCACTTTACAGTCTTTTGCTCTGTGGCTGAACACTGAATTATTTGATCCACAAGTATTTTCCCATCATTGATATTTAGATAACATATTTTACTCTCTTCCAAATTGTGATGACATTTCTGCATTCTGATTGCAAAATGCATTTTTATGAATTCTTTGAAAGCAAAATACTTCTGGTTAATATTTTAACATTGTGATTCAAATCTTATCTAACTGAACATCACAGATAATTTCTTTCTTTATATATCTTATCTTGCATTAAAGTTCTGAGTCAGCTGAAATTTGACCACAGTTATCTAAAAATATTTATTTGACAATAGCTTCCAGCATTTTCATCTTCGTTCTGTTGTGTACCAACAGTTATGGGTGTAAGTGGTTGATTATAATCAAATGTGTTAATTATTTCAAACATCTCTCTGAGGTTGAAGAGGGCTGCCTCCTTAAACTCCAGTTATGCTCAGGTTTCCATACAAATTCAGCAGATAAGCCCAAGTATTGATCAAGATCAAGTAATTCATAGCATAAGTAGCAACAATGAAAAAAAATTATTAAAATTTCTCTTAAGGTGAGTAGTTAGCAACAAAAAGTCTCATTCGTTCAGGTGATGAATTGCTGGAATTTTTTTAAAAAGCTCCTGTTCAATGGATGAGTATTTGAATTGTTGCTGGTCTTTTACTCTTCAGTATCACGAGACCTTTGCAGTTTCAGAATGGAAATAAGTTGATTCTGTGTTTTTTTTAAAACTGGTGTGAGGCTAATAGTAGGTGCGGTTGGGAAGGAGCTGGTGAAATTTGACACCTCTTTCAGTTTTTAGATAAAATGTTACTCTGTTCTTCCCAGACTTCAAGTTAATCTGGCCTATATCATTAGGATTTTTTAGATGGTAGGAACAGAGATTAAGTTGTGTACTGTACTCCTGTAGGCAGGTACTAGAATTTTATTTATTCTTTTAAATGTTAATGACTCGATTCATGGTGCTTGTGCTTTAAATTTATGGATGAAAAATCTTAAAACAATTAAAATTAAATTGAATATTACTTTCTGAAATGTAACCATTTTATAGTTATTTTGTTTACTGTTGTGCATTTTGGGAGAAATTAAATATGAACTTGCAGTATTTTACTTAATTTTTGACGTGTGAAAGGAAATGTCGCATTAAATCCCTAGTACTTTCCCGGGTACTGTGGATGAATGTTCTGTATGTAAAATATTTGACCTGCAATTTTTTTTTGATATCTTTTCACCTGTCAGGGATTGTTAGGATAGAATTAAATAAACTTCGATGCAAGGACTTTTGTACCAATGTAGAAGGACTAATGTAGAATTGGAGTAGTTTCAAAAAAAATGTTTCACTTTAGCTGTTTTTGAACGTAGATATTTAATAGCTTATACTCATTAACTTTGAAACAAAGAATGGAACTGTGCTACCCAAAACAAAGGTATTTGAGAAAAACTAATGCATGTGGAAGTAATTACATTTCTGGGAAAATGTTAAAAATTGTACATCTGTCCAGTTCAAGATATTGAAAGAAATTGTGACTTAGCAAATGAAAGACATCTAAAGTTCTTTTCTTTTTCAATCTTTTTATTAGTTTTCAAATTAATACAGATTAATATATAACATCAACATCAAAGAAAAAAATTCAAAAAAAAACAAACAGAAAAATAAATGGGACTAAAATTTCTCAGTAGAAACAGCAATATTATGTCGTCAACTCCATTCCTCTAAGTTGAAAGGTTATTACAAGGGGATGTATATCATGCGAAAATATTGAATAAATGGACTTCAAACTTCCTCAAATTTAAGCGAAGGATCAACAGTATCACTCCTAATTTTTTCCAAGTTTAAACATGATATAGTTTGAGAGAACCATTGAAAAGTAGTAGGGGGTATTGGATCCTTCCATTTAAGCAAAATGGATCGTTTGGCCGTTAATGTAACAAAGGCAATCATACGGTTAGCGGAGGCAGATAGATGGCCAGACTCTATCCTTCATAATCCAAAAATTGCAGTGATAGGATGAGGTTGTAAATCAATCTTCAATACATTTGAAATAATGTTAAAAATGTCTTTCCAATATTTTTCCAAAAGAGGACAGGACCAAAACATATGTATCTAAGAAGCCACATTCGATTTACATCTGTCACATATAGGATTTATATGTTGATAAAAACGAGCTAGCTTATCTTTTGACATATGGGTCCTATGAACTATCTTAAACTGTATCAAAGAGTGTCTGGCACACATTGAAGATGTACTAACTAAATGAAGAATTTTCTTCCAAGTCTCTGTAGGTAAAGGTGTCTGGAGTTTGCTTTCCCATTCATTCTTAATTTTGTCCAGTGGTTCTGGATGAATTTTCATAATTAGATCATAGATTATTGCTATCAAGGCCTTCTGACAAGGATTAAAACCGAAATTTTTTTCCGTAATTTCAGTTTTGTAAGGCGTCGGAAAAGAGGGTATGGTAGCTTTTAAAAAATTTCTAATCTGCAAGTGTCGAAAAAAGTGTGATCTAGGCAAATTGTATTTGTTAGACAATAGTTCAAAGGATGAAAAACAGTTATCAATGAATGAATCATGAAAACATACTATTACCTTCCTTTTCCATATGGAAAAAGCTGAGTCAACTCTGGATGGATGAAAGAAAAAATTAGATTGAATGGGACTTGATAGATTAAATTTATTCAATCCAAAAAATTTACGAAATTGAAACCATATTCGTATTGTATGTTTAACAATTGGGTTAATCATATGTTTACTTAATTTGGTAAGTGCAAAAGGGAGTGGAGCTCCTAAAATAGAAACTAATGAAAATTCAAGTACTGATTGGGACTCAAGGTGTACCCATTTGGGGCGTTGAATTACATCTGAATCTTGTATCCAAAAAATTAAATATCTAATATTGATTGCCCAATAATATAATCTAAAGTTAGGCAAGGCCATACCACCATCCTTTTTTAGTTTTTGTAAATATTTCTTACTTAACCTTGGGTTTTTATTCTGCCAAATATATGAAAGAATTTTAGAATCAATAGTGTCAAAAAAAGATTTCAGAACAAAAGTTGGAATCACTTGAAATAAATATAAAAATTTTGGTAAAATATTCATCTTAACCGCATTAATTCGGCCTACCAATGATAGAGACAGTGGGGACCATTTGGTAAATAGTTGTTTAACATGGTCAATTAAAGGTAGTAGATTAGCTTTAAATAAGTCCTTATGTCTCTTGGTAATTTTAACACCTAAATACATAAAATAGTCAGTTCCCAATCTAAAAGGTAATTGGCTATAAATTGGGGTTTGCATATTTAATGGAAAAAGTTCTCTGTTATTAAGATTTAATCCATAGCCAGAAAAAACACTAAGCTGATCTAATAGTGATAGTACTGCGGGGATAGATTCCTCCGGATTAGAAATATAAAGTAACAGGTCATCTGTGTAAAGAGATATCTTATGAATCTTCTGTCCACGAGTAATGCCACATATATTTGAAGAATCCCGAAGTGCAATAGCCAAGGGTTCCAAAGCAGTATCAAATAATAAAGGGCTTAATGGGTAGCCTTGTCTAGTACCTCGAAAAAGCCTAAACAAAGGAGATCTTTGATTATTAGTAAGTATTGAAGCCATAGGTGCATAATAAACCATTTTAATCACAGATATAAATTTAGGGTTAAAATTAAATTTTTGAAGTGTACTGAATAGATATTCCCATTCGACTCTGCCAAACGCCTTTTCAGCATCTAGTGAAACAACACATTCTGGAATTTGGGATGAAGGGGTATATATAATATTCATTAATCTCCTAATATTACAATGTAGATAGCGATTCTGAATAAATCCTGTCTGGTTTTCAGAGATAATTTGTGGAAGAACCTTTTCCAATCTAAATGCCAATATTTTGGAATCTACATTTAATAAAGAAATAGGTCTATAAGATGCACAATCAGTGGAATCTTTATCTTTTTTAAGAATTAAAAAAATAGTTGCTTCATAGAAAGATTGTGGCAGTTTGCCCACTGATAGGGCATCTTTAAAAATTTTGGCTAACCAGGGAACAAGAATATCAGAAAAGAATTTTAAAAATTCAGCTGTATATCTGTCATGGCTGGGTGCTTTACCCAAATTCATTGAAAATATTACTTTCTTTATTTCTTCCTCCGAAATGGGAGCATCTAATGTAGAGCATTCATTTAAAGATAATTGGGGAGTCTTCAAATCTCTTAAAAACTCATGTATTAATGTAGGATCCTCAGGGGATTCTGATTGGTATAAAGAAGAATAAAATTCTCGAAAGGATTTGTTAATTTGAACTTGATCTATCATGTAGGTACCATCTGGTTTACGAATTTTATTAATCTGACGTTTAGATATAGTAGCTTTCAACTGGTTGGCCAATAATTTACCAATTTGTCACCATGTATATAAAATTGACTTTTGTTTTTAAGTAGTAGATTTTCAATTGAAGATGTTAATAATAAACTATGTTGTAGTTGGAGTTCTGTTCTCTTTTTAAAAAGCTCCAGATTAGGAGTAACAGAATATGTTTTATCGATTTCTTTAATCTTGTCAGCTAATACACGTATTTCGTTATTAGTTCGTTTTTCTCAATCCAGCAGAATATGAAATAATTTGACCACGGATGTATGCTTAAAACGTATCCCATATTATCCCACTGGAGATTTCTTCAGCAAAATTAGTTAAAAAGAAAAATGAAATCTGTTCTTTAATAAATTGGATGAAATCTAAGTCTTGTAATAGCGAAGGGTTAAATCGCCATTGTCTGACATCAAAGGATACATCTGGTAATTTAATTGATAATCTCAATGGTGCATGATCAGAAATGGCAATTGCATCGTATTTGCAGTCCATAGTAAGTGGAGCTAGTCTAGCATCAATAAAAAAATAATCAGTCCTCGAGTAATTATGGTAGACATGAGAAAAGAATGAAAATTCTTTATCAAATGGGTGTAGAAATCTCCAAACATCTAAAATTCCGGATTCAACTAAAAAGGAATTAATAAAGACAGCGGATTTGTTTGGAAGTGTAGGATTTGACACAGATCTATCCATCGAAGGGTTTAAACAGCAGTTAAAATCTCCATCCATAATCACAGTGTATTCATTTAAATTAGGAAATAATGCAAACAAATGTTTAATAAATTCAGAATTATCTACATTGGATGCATAAACATTAAACATAACAACTTTTTTATTATGAAGTAGACCAGTAATTAATAAAAATCTACCATTTGGGTCTGATATTGTCTCATGATGGACAAACGAAATTGAGGAGTCTATAAGAATAGAAACTCCTTTCGCCTTTGCTTGTGAATTTGAATGGAACTGTTGACCCCTCCAAAATCTAAGACATTGATTATCTTTCTTCCTGATGTGAGTCTCCTGAACAAAAATGATCTGAGCATTTAATCTATGAAAAACTTTAAAGATCTTCTTGTGCTTAAGCAAATTGTTTAAGCCGTTAACATTCCATGAAATAAAATTAATAGTCTTATCCATTTTAACAGATTAAAAAACATATGGTATGTAAAGGGTTAATCTTGGTATATACGGAACTTACCGACAGGAAGAAGTAAAACAGTTCAAAGAGGAAGCGGATATGATCACAATTTAGAAAAATCTGTAGTTTAGCCCAGAAAAAAAAACCTAAAAACAGCCCCACCCCCCTCCCCCAACAGCCCAAAAACTGGCCAATAGACAGCCAGAAAGCTACCCTCTAATTGAATTAACCCCAGTTCTATTGGTGGCGGTAGTCCAAATTAACAAATATATAAACCACTCATGTTTAGACTAAGAATGAACAAGATAACCCAAACAGAGATATCAAAGTAACAACAAAGTTGTGGAATTAAGCAGAGCCAAAGGGCGTTAACAGTCAACATTTAAAGAATACAGTTTAATAATTACTTCAAAAAGAAAGCAAATGATCAGTCATTTTGTTAAATTCATAATTATTATAAAAACAAAACATTAAAAATATTAAAAGAAGAAAAAAGAAAAGTTTAAATCTAAAAATTAATTAGATAATAAAGCGAGTAAGTAGTAAATCAAAAGAAAAACACTATCTCTTCCGCATTTCTTAGCTTTTAAAATTAAAAGCTAGTTCAAAAGAAATTGCTCGGCTTCTTGGACAGATTTAAACCATTTACGAGATTTATCAGGCAGTGTAGTTCTCAGCCTTGCTGGGAATAATAATGCAGGATGATAATTGCTTTGATAGAGACGAGTCATAATAGGTTTGTAGGTCAGCCTTTCTTTCATAACTTCTCGGGTGTAATCTTCAACTATTCAAAACTTCCATTGTTTAAAATGAATTATTCCACGTTGACGAGCGGTACGAATCAAGAGTTCCTTGACGCTGACAAAATGAAATCTCAAAATTACTGGCCGAGGTTTTTGATCCGGAGCAGGTTTGAATCTTAAAGCTCTGTGAACTCTGTCCAGAATGGGGTCAGCAGGGAACATATTGGAACTGAACACATCGACCAAAAGTTTAGAAAAGAATTCTGTAGGGTTACCAGTCTAGGTGTTTTCTGGAAAAATTGATGATTCTTAAATATTTCCTCCTGCTGCGTCCTTCCAGGTTAATGATCCTCTGTTGTTGCTTTTCCAGGTTTTGCTTGGTGGTAATTAAAGCTTTTTCAAGTGAATGAAGTTTGGCATCTCTCTCTTTACCAGCTTGGTCGAGTTCAGCAATTAGTTGCATTTGTTTGGCATTCTCCTGGATAAGAGTATTTTGTTTCTGTGTGGCAAAGCTCCAGTCAAACTTTCTATTCAGATTAGAAATAGTTCGGCAAAGCTCCAGTCAAACTTTCTATTCAGATTAGAAATAGCTTCCAAAGTAGGTTGGTCTCCATTACCTTTACCATTAGCTGACGCTTTAGATCTGGTATTCATTTTAGCAGTTAAATGTCAAAATTAAACTTGTGCCAGTATTGTAAAAGACTTATTAAAGAGTGGTAAATAATAGATTGAAAAGTGCTTGGACCAAAGGCAAGTTATGACTTAGTCCATCGAGCGCCACCAACAGACTCTTGACATCTAAAGTTCTATGCATATGTAGAAAATAAAAAAGTTCTGTTTTGGGGCAGAACTTCTAAAGTAAAGCTCATAGAAATTAAATTTTCCATAGATGGTCTCCATGATATAAGCATTGGGAAAGCAAATAGACATTACTTTTAAAAGACTTACAGTTTGTTAACTCATATTTTTGGAAGTAGGCAACGGTTTTTATTTGTATGGGTCTCTGCGAAAATTTATCTGTTTGTATTTGCGCTTGTATTTTTTCCCGCAATATGTCTGCCATGTGTAATTCAACTTGTTGAGGCACAGCAACATGGAAACAATCTGTTCATATGCTGCTATCTTCCCGCGTGATATATCCAAATGAGATGTTTACTACTGAGTTAACTACTGACAATGAAAAATGAAACACAGCTGATTTTAAAATGTTATTTTATTCAGTCAGAATCAGTAGTTGAGTGCTTTTAAGAAAGTAGACAGTTACAGGGATGAAATTGCTAATAATGGAGAGGGAATGCTCAGCAAACCTGCATGTTTCTTTATTTGTGTATAGAGTAGGTTCATTCTGTTCTTTGGCTGTGATGACTTGCTTTCTGCTTGATAGCGCTGCAACTGACTCAGACTTTGAAGTGTTGAAATTGCATGCGTCCACCGTAATGATGAAGGAGGCATATTAGATTAATTTCACAATTTTGGTGCTGAAAAATTTGTGAATGGCCTGAAGCCTAACAAGCAGCATAATTAAATGATTTATTATCATTAGATAACGAAGTGAAGGTCGTGGCATTTATTATCATGGGAAGATTAGCTTCAGTAACATGAATAATTTAGTAGAAACGTTCTGAGTGCCTGTGTGTGTGAGGTCACAGGACAGCAGGTTGGTGATTGGTGGGTATTTTTCTTTCATCTTCTCCCTGTCTATTATCGGTCAAGTGTTTCAAATCAGTGCATATCAGTGTGAGGAAATTCTGCACTTTTAAAATAGTGAAATTTAATACAAACAAATTAAACCAATAAGTACACTAAGTAATTAGAACAGCTGGCTGGGCCACCGATATTTTATGGTTGCAACATGTGGGAACTGGTGGACCCATTGTGGTAAATAGCAACTATATCTGCAAAAAGTGTTGGCTGCAAGAGGAACTTTGACTCAAGGTTGATGAGCTGAAGTCCAAGATCCAAACATTATGATGCATCATGGAGAAGGAGAATTATCTGCACACAGTATTCCAGGAGGCAGTCACACCCCTTAGGTTAACTATCTCTAAATTGGTAAATGGTCAGGGACAGAATGGTGTGGCTGCAGAAGAGGTGGGTACAGTGATCCAGAGGATCATTCCAAAGGCGTCTCAGCTCTTACACTTGTCCAACAGATACAAGGTTGTTGCTCCCTGTGTGGACAATGGTGGGGGCTGCAGGGAGGGTGTGCAAACTGTTTGTGGCATTATGGCACAGAGCCGTTGAAGTGGAGCAAGAAAAGAGAAAGGTAGTCGTCACAGGGGAATAGCATAGTTAGAGGTACAGACACTGTTCTTTACTAAAGAGTCATGAAGGCTGTGTTGCCTGCCTCATGCTAGGATTAAGAACATCTTTTCTGGGCTGGAGAAGAACGTCGGCCCACAGTGTTTATGCTGACCATCATGCCTATCTTTATTATTCCCATATCCCTCTAGGCCCTGGTCATTCAAGTTCCTATCAAGATGCCTCTTAAATGTTGTTACTGATACCAACTACTCTTTGTGTGAAAAATTTACCCCTCAGATTCCCTTTAAACCTCCTCCCTCTCACCTTGATTTATGGTGTTATTGAGGCCACACCTGGAATACTGTGCACAGTGTTAGTTCCCTTAGAGGCAGTCTAAAGAAAATTCACCAGGCTAATTCCTGGGATGAGGGGGTCGTCTTATCACAAGAGTTTCAATGGCTTGAGTCTGTATTCCTTGGAGTTGAGAAGAGTGACTGCTGACCTTATTCAAACATGTAAGATCCTAAGGGGCCTTGATAGGGTATATGTTAAGACTTGGCTGTCACAAGGGTAGGAGTGGCTGCTTGAAGTTCCGGGGTTTAGATGTTTCAAAAGGGATAGGGAAGGGGGTAGAAAGGATGGGATTGCTAATCAGAGATAACATCACAGCTGTAGGAAGGGAACACATCACTGAGGGATCGTTTATTGAGTCAGGGAGGGTGGAAGTCCGAAACAGGAAGGGAGTGATCATTCTATTGGGAGTATTCTGTAGGACCCAAATAGCCATCCGGATGCTGAGGAGCAGATAAGTAGGCAGATTTTTGAAAGGTCCAAAAATAACAGAGTTGTTGTCTGGGTGACTTCATCTTCCCTAATATTGATTGGCACCTCCTTAGTGCAAAAGGTTTACATGGGGCAGAATTTGTTAGGTGTGTCCAGGAAGGGTTCCTGACACAGTATGTAGACAGGCCGACTCGAGGAGAAGCCATGCTGGATCTGGTATTAGGCAATGAACCTGGTCCGATGAAAGACCTCTCGGTAGGCGAGCAATTTGGGGATAGTGACCACAACTCCCTGACCTTTAGCATAGCCATGGACAAAGATAGGAGTAGACGTTATGGGAAAGTACTTAATTGGGGGAGGCCAAATTACAATGGTATTAGGCAGGAACTAGGGAGTGTAAACTGGGAACAGATGTTTTCTGGTAAATGCACTGCAGAAATGTGGAGGTTTAGGGATCACTTGCATGGGTTCTAGATAGGTTTGTCTCGTTGAGACAAGGAAAGGATGGTAGGGTGAAGGAACCATGGTTAACAAGAGAGGTGAAAGGTTTAGTTAAGAGGAAGAAGGAAGCATATTTAAGGTTTAGGAAGCAAAAATCAGATAGGGCTCTTGAGAGTTATAAGATAACCAGGAAGGAGCTTAAGAAGGGATTTAGGAGAGCTAGAAGGGGACATGAGAAGACCTTGGCAAGTAGGGTTAACCCTAAGGCGTTCTACATGTATGTGAGGAACAAGAGGATGGCTAGGGTGAAGGTAGGACCGCTCAGGGATAAGGGGGGAAAACTGTGTCTGGAGGCAAAGGAGTCAGGGAGGTGCTAAATGAATATTTTGCTTCAATGTTCACAGTGGAGAGGGACTTAGACGAATGTGAGGTTAGCGTAGAACAGGCAAAAGTGTTGGAGCATGTCGAGTTTAAGAAAGAAGCAGTGTTGGAGCTACCAAAAAGCATTAGGATAGATAAGTCCCTGGGGTCAGATGGAAGTGAAGGAAGAGATTGCTGGAGCATTAATGATTATCTTTGAGTCCTCCCTGGCCACAGGAGTGGTATTGGAGGATGGCAAACGTTGTTCCATTGTTCAAGAAAGGTGAAAGGGGTAATCCTGGGAATTATAGACTAGTGAGTCTTATGTCAGTGGTGGGTAAACTATTAGAGAGTATTCTTAGGGGAAAGGATTTATGAGCAATTGGAGAAGCATAGTCTTATTAGGGATCATCAACATGGCTTTGTGAAGGGCAGGTCATGCCTCAGGAGCTTAATGGAGTTTTTTGAGGAAGTGACAAGACAAATTGAAGGTAGCACGGCGGATGTGGCATATATGGATTTTAGCAAGGCATTTGACAAGGTTCCCCATGGTAGGCTCATTCAGAAAGTCATGAGGTATGGGATCCATGGAATATTGGCTGTGTGGATTCGAAATTGCTTTGCCAACAGAAGGCAGAGGGTGGTTGTAGAAGGGGAGAATTTGACCTGGAGGTCGGTGACAAGTGTTGTTCCGCAGGGATCTATCTGGGACCCCTGCTCTTTGTGATTTTTATAAATGATTTGTATGAGGAAGTGGAAGGATGGGTTGGTAGGTTTGCAGAGGAGATTTACAAGGATGCTACCTGAGTTGGAGAGCATGTCTTATGAGGAGAGGTTGAGCAAGTTAGGGCTTTTCTCTTTGGAGTGATGGAGGATGAGAGAAGACTTGATGGAGGTATATAAGATTATGAGAGGCATAGACAGAGTGGACAGCTAGCATCTTTTCCCCAGGGTGGCAATGGCCAATACTAGAGGTCACCTGTTTGAGGTGCATGGAGGAAAGTTCAGGGGAGATGTCATAGGTAGGTTTTTTACACAGAGATTGGTGGGTGCCTGGAATGCACTGCCGGGGGGTTGGTAGGGGCTGATACAATACGGTCATTTAAGAGACTATTAGGTAGGCACATGGATGAAAGAAAAATAGAGAGTTATAGGAGGTGAAGTAGTGAGGGGGGTTGATTGAATATGGATAAGGTTTATATTGGTCGGCCCAACTTCGTGGCCCAAAGGGCCTGTACTGTGCTGTACTGTTGTATGTTCTCACCAGAGGGAGAGTCAGCAACAAGGGGACGTAGCTACAAAATACAGAGCTGATCAATTAAAACTAGAGGTGCAAAGAAATTCCTTCCTTAGGGGGTAGTGAATCTCTGGAACTCTGCATCTGAGGGTCATTGAGGTCAAAGTATTAGATATATTTAAGGTGGAGATGGATAAATATTTGAAAGTTCGAGTAATTGAGGACAAGTACTCAGGGAACTGACACAGAAGAGGAGTTGAGGCCAGTATAGATCAGTCATGGTCTTATTGAACGGTGGGGCAGGCTTAAGGGTTACTTCTGCTCCTAATTTCTTTTTTTGTGAAACAAAAAAGCATGCATTTCAATATTTGTGAATTCAAAAGAATTCTTCAAAACAGTTTTTGAAATCACAGCTTCACACATTGTTGCTGCTCAATGAATCAGTAGCATATATGGAAAATAATTATTGTGAGTAATGTAGCATCATATGATTTTCGGCCTTGCCTTGTAATATGTTCTGCATACAGAAACTAAATAGGACAATTAATTTGTATGTACCATTTATTTTGCACTAAGAGTTTTTTGAAAACCTTTTGTACCTTGCAAAATATCAAGAACTGATTTAAGTGCTTACATAATAAAATGTAAATGTTTCCAAAATCAACCATGTCAATAATTATTTTAATTTATACTCTACATGCAGCACCTTTAGCATAGACAATTACTTCAAGGGACTGGTGAGTGGGTGGTAACTTGAAAACTTAATAAATGGTAAGTTTTGAGGAGGGACTTAAAGGAAAGCATTAGTGGAGGAACAGAGTTGATTTGGTGAGGTTAGGGCTCAGACAGCAAAAAACACTGCCTCCACTGGTGGTAGCTGTGAGTACATATGATACCAGATTTGGAGGAACAAAGGATTCTCAACAGGTTGTAAGACTGGGGATGTTTACAGAAGTAGTGGAGAGGTGAGGCCACTGTAGACTTGTCGATGAATATTTTAAGAGACTTTGAGGGACTCTGGGTGTGTCAAACTTGACATAATTTAGGATATGAACAACAAAGTACTGGAAGGGGGAAGATGGAAGGTCAGTCAAGATATCTTGGAATAGCAAGTCTTGTGATAACAGAAGCATTGATTTCAACAGCAGATAGGCAAAGCTGGGGTGAAGACATGCACTGATACTGAGATCTTTCTGGAATTAAGGAATATTCTGCACGGTGGTCAAGTACATCTAATAACATACAGTCTCTATTAATTAACAGAAGTTTAATTTATTTATTGTTAGCCTGGTTGCAAATTTTGTGCATGTAAACTTTTGAGTTTTTTTTGCACTTATAATTAAATGTTAAGAAACTGGATCGTCTGTGTGTCGTTCTTTCAAAAGGTATCTGAGGTGAAATAGATTTCCTTATTTTTAAACCTGATTTATAAATTGTACTTGATGGTGTAATGCATTAGAGGTTTTCTGGATGAAGCTTCTCTGAAAATGAAATCAACATTATTAAATAACTGGCTAACAAAATAATAGGGATTCTATAACCTGAACAATGTTGGGATTGAACGAATTCGTTGTTCTGGTTACTCGGGACAAGATACTAGATACTTCAATGCAATATACATCTGCATTTGCCAACTGATTTCTTTAAAGTTGAGTTTTATTATATTTAAAGAGAGTTCCCATTAAATTGTTGATTTTTTTTATTGCAGATCCATAATCTAGTGATAAAAGTTGTAATAATATTTAAACCATTTACACCATGCATCATTTTACGTAATTGTGACCTATATTAATTTGCAGGAGAGCACATAGCTATTATGTGTAGACTATAATTTAATGCATTTGTTGCTAACTTTGTAGGTAAATTTAAAGTGCCCCAAAGGATATTCTGAACATAGTTATTATCTTGGAAATAGTCATCAGCTAGAATTGTTTGAAAAATATCATTGTTTTTCTGTTTTTTTCCAAGGTTGAATCCACACAAAGTATGATCAGAATTCTTGGTTTATCAGCTACACTTCCCAATTATCTTGATGTAGCAAATTTTCTCCATGTGAATCCATTTATTGGGCTTTTTTTCTTTGACGGACGATTTCGACCAGTGCCTCTAAGCCAGACTTTTATTGGCGTGAAAGCATCAAATAAGGTAAAGGGAATTTAAAATGTCCTGTAAAAATAAAATAAAATGTTCAAAATTTGTTTCTGACTGTTCACGTTTATGAATTTGGAAGTTATTTTATGGTTTCAAACAAGAAAATATTAAAAATGAGAGGAGTTGGGGAGATCAGATCTAAGATTGACATTTTTGAACCTTTCATGTGAAAAGAAAACTAAGGTATTGTAAAGCTGATAATGCAAATCTGAAAAAGGAGAGATTAGTTTGAAGTGAACAGCATGATCAAAAATGAGTTTTATGGTAGTTGTTAATGAAGGAATTTTTATCCAGATATTAGGAGAATTTGTAAATTATTACATTTGTTGATCTATGCAGAATTATTCCATGAATTGTTTATTATATTTTTGTAGAATTTTTAAGACGGATTAGCGCCTGACAGATTTCTAACTGTGGAAGGTTATTATTCTTTTCATTCCCAGAATGTGTTGCCATGTTTTCATGTCAATTCCTTTTAGCAAGAGCCAATTCAGTAATTGTTCAATTTAACTTAAAAAGATGTTGCGCCAGGTTTCAAGATCAGAACCTCTTGTCAGTGATCCTTTATGAGAGTTTGTGTTCAAGAAACATGTTGGTCACTAAATTGGTTAATTTCCGTCACTGTGGATAGAACAGTACAGCACAGCCAAAGGCACTTTGGCTTCGCACATCTCTTTTAAACGTATGCCCTCTTGCATTTAACATTTCCACCCTGGGAATAAGGCTCTGTCTACTTACCCTATCCATGCCTCTCATAATTTTAAATACTTCCATAAGATCCCCCCTCAGCCTCTGACACTCCAGCAAAAAAAAATCCAAGTTTGTCCTACCTCTCCTTATAGCTATTACACTTCAACCCAGACATCCTGAAAATATTCTTCTGCACCCTCTCCAAAACCTCCACATCCTTTCTATAGTGAAGTTGAGCAAGAAAGTCTGTTCATCACTAAGTTTATTTGGAGGATATATTCTCAATTCTCACTGAGGTTTGTCATGACATTCTTGATGAACAAAGACTGTTCTGGCACATAGTTTTTGAATTAATTAGAAAATGGTGTAACTAGAAGGAATCCACAACTACAATAGCATCTGGTGACTGAAGTGCAGCCAGTGCACAGAAAAGGGGTGAGAAACCAGGAGAGAAGCAGTAGGCAAGGACTCTTGTGACTGACCCCGCACTTATGCTTGTGCAGTCGAGCGTGCCTATCCTGGACAATGCTTATATCTGTACCCACTAAAGTTTGGGCATTAATACCCATGCAAAAAAGCCTCATCTTCAATCATCTTGGGCTCCCTTGCCACTGCTTCAGAATCTTTCCCTGTGAAGACCCTATAACAACTGATGTTTGAGAGATATTTCACACTAAAAGAAAACATGCACAGGCATTTTCCATTGCACAAAATGAAGTTTGGGATGTGGAATGTCAGAACAATCCCAATTCTTAATCCCAGTTCACAGCATTTGTTCCCTAGCCTTCCATAACTTGGCAATTCAAATGTTCATCTAGATACTTCTTAAATGTAATGAGAGTGCCCACTTCCACTACCACCTCATACAATGCATTCCAGATTCCAACCACTCTCTGTGTGAAAAAAAATTTTCATCTGATCCCCTTTAAACTTCCCCTTTACCCTATCCCCTGGTTTTCGACATATCCATTATGGGGGAAAGGTTTTGTCCCGTCTAAGTACCACAAAATTTTGTATACCTCAGCAAGGGGTATACAAAATTATGTGGTATTTAGACAGGACAAAACTTTTTGTCCCCTCGGCATCCTCTGCCCCAAGGAAAACAAACCTTACTTTCCTCTTAAAATTCAAATCTGGTTCCACCACCTTACAGTTTGTAGCTTGTTGCTTAATTTTGAGCAGCACCTTCTATCTTCCTTATTATGACATAGATAGAGGCATTTCCTGACTCCCAGCAGAGCAAACCCATGAGCTCCCATTCCCCCCATCCTTCTTCCCCTGTTTCCCTGCAGTTTATTCTCTCACACATGCTGATTCTTTCTCGCAAGCTGATCAACTCCTCTTTGATTATTTTGTCATGTTCAGTAATCAATTAACCTCCCTCTCTTTGAAATGTAGAACTCCAACTTGAAACTCATGCGATCACATGAGGATTGTTGCAAACTCCACACCTGGCACCTGATGTCAGGATTGAATCTGCAACCTCAAAATTATGCAGCCTTACATTTTTTGGAAACTGCATTTAATCCATGCCCTCTAGTCCAAACCATTCTGCCAATGGAAACAGCTCTCCCTTATTTATTTTATCAAAATTTGTGCATTATTTTGAGAAGCACTGTCAAATTGACCCTTAACCTCTTTTTATTCATGTTCATAGAATCATAGAACAGTACAGCACAATACAGGCCCTTCGGCCCACAATGTTGTGCCAACCCTTAAACCTCGTCTAAGACTATCTAACCCCCTTCCTCCCACATATCCCTCTATTTTAAATTTCTCCATGTGCTTACATATCTAGCAATCTCTTGGACTTGACCAACATACCTGCCTCCACCACCACCCCAGGCAGCGCATTCCATGCCCCAACCACTCTCTGGGTAAAAAACCTCCCTTTGATATCTCCCTTGAACTCACCACCCATTACTTTAAAGCCGTGCCCCCTTGTATTGAACATTGGTGCCCTGGGAAAGAGGTGCTGGCTGCCTACTCTATCTATTCCTCTTAATATTTTGTATCCCTCTATCATGTCTCCTCTCATCATCCTCCTCTCCAAAGAGTGAAGCCCTTGCTCCCTTAGTCTCTCCTCATAATGCATACTCTTTAAACCAGGCAGCATCCTGGTAAATCTCCTCTGCACCCTTTCCAATGCCTATAATGAGGCGACCAGAACTGGACTCACTACTCTAAGTGTTAAGCTTAATCACAAGATCACAAGATAAGGGAGCAGAAGCAGGCCATTCGGCCCATCGAGTCTGCTCCAAGGAAAAGGGAAAAAGAAATGGGGTGGGAAAAAAAGAAGGAAAAAAAAACTATTCTAATCCCATTTGCCAGCCTTATCCCCATATCCCTTGATACCCTGACTATTTAGATATCTGTCTATCTCCTCCTTGAATACCCCCACTGATCTGGCCTCCACTGCTGTGTGTGGCAAGGAGTTCCACAATTTCACCACCCTCTGGGTAAAGAAACTTCTCCTCATCTCTGTCTTGAAACTGTACCCTCTAATTCTAAGATTGTGCCCTCTGGTCCTGGACACGCCCACCAAGGGAAACAGCCTAGCCACATCTACTCTATCCTTACCTGTCAACATTTTAAATGTCGCTACGAGGTCCCCTCTCATCCTTCTGTACTCCAGTGAGTACAGTCCAAGAGCCGACAAACGCTCATCATACTTAAGCCCTTTCATTCCTGGAATCATTCTCGTAAATCTCCTCTGAACCCTCTCCAACGTCAGCACATCCTTCCTAAGATGTGGGGCCCAAAACTGCGCACAGTATTCCAAATGAGGCCTCACTAGCGCCCCGTAGAGCCTCATCAACACTTCCTTACTTTTATACACTATACCTCTCGAGATGAATGCCAACATAGCATTCGCTTTCTTAACCACCGATCCAACCTGGTGGTTAACTTTTAAGGTATCTTGTATGAGTACCCCCAAGTCCCTTTGTACTACCGCACTATCAATCTTCTCTCCTTCTAGATAATAATCTTGTTGGTACTCTAATTTATGCTGTATAGAATCATTTGACTCAGAAGAATACTTCTTTGGCTGATTTCTCAACTTATTTTGCAAGTCCAGGTCTCTCTCTCTCCCCAAATACTCTTCATAATTATTAATGAATTAATATTACATCTTATTCTTCCTGTTAAACTATATCCATTGCAATTTTGTCACGGAATCTATAACAATGAAAATATCTGTTATCGAGTTAAAAGATGGACAAATAGGTTATATCAAAAATTACATAATTCAGACAGCTTCAGTATGACTGTTGCCTCTGGATAGAGGGTAATTTGGCAAAATTGGTCCATTAATATTAACACAGGTGTCTCACTTGACAAGTAAAATTAAATTTCTATTCTAGTTGCAGTTGATCAACCCTCAATTAAATGCAGAGACAAAAAAATTCAGTTCCTTTGCAGTATATTCAGATGTAAAATGAATGACCTAAGGTGCCTGAAGCTTATGTTATGTTAAAGCTATGTTATTCCAAAGGACTAAACTATAACCTGATTAGATATTGCAGTCACTTAACTATCGTCCATTTATGTCATAGAAAGCTCTTGGGCTTAATTTCCCCTGCTTCATCTAAGCACAAATACATCCTGTTTAAATTTTATTTATAGAGCACAGTTACAGGCCCTTACGGCCCAGTGGGTCTGTGCTGCCCATTTAAACCCATGTTAACCTACCAGTATGTCTTTGGAATGTGGGAGGAAACCAGAGCACCCGGAGGAAACCCACACAGACACAGGGAGAATGTATGAACTCCTTACAGACAGCGACGGGAATTGAACCCCGATCGCTGGCGCTCTAAAAGCGTCATATAGACGAACATATGTTAGGGCTAAACACAAAAATTGTATTGTGCCCATTACATTGTTTCTGTCTGTTTCCCTGTCATCCCACCATAAAGGGAGATACAATAGAAAGTAGACTGTTATGATTTTCACAGTGTTTATATACGTGTGTGTGTGTCCCTTGAGTTAATGCTGCTGCTGTTTATGGAAGTTTCTCTCAACTGTAAAGTCCAGCAACTGGAAAAATCTGTGTGCTTGGCAGATATAATATGGTTTCCAAATATTTGAAAAATAAAGTATTGATATAGATTTAATTCTCAGATGAGTAACTTTTCACTGTATAGCCTTTTGCAATAGCGCCATAAGTAAACAAATCATTGGTACATTTTCAAGCCATTATTTCAATTTGTGCATGAGCTGTGGAGAATACTGGCAAATCTTCCTTTATTTCCATCTGTATCGCTATATGAAACTTTTATAGTTACAATCCATGGTTTGATTGTGTTTCAGAATATATTAGGTCAGGAAATCCAGTTTTTGACCATCCAACACAGCTTATTTTGCTACTGTTTGAAAGTGGGATAATTGGTCATTAATATGTTGAAGTGGATTTGTTTTGGTTTTAACAAATAGGACATATCAGTGAAATTTTCCATGTTGCTAGTGATATACCAGTGTTGTAGCTGCATTGAAATATCTTGGCTAGAGGTGCAGCTTGTTCTGGAACTCGATTCTTCAGTAATAGAGTTAGCATATGTACTGCTCTGGTGGTCTTTACTGTATCCAGTTCTACTGCTGTTTCTTGATATCATGTGGACTAAATCAAGTTAGCAAAAGTTATGTAACTTCAGAAGGAAGACTTGGCAGATCATCCACTTGGTGCTTCTGAATCAAAATGGTTTACAGAGCTCTGGTGTATTTGAGAATAGGGATGTTCATGTCGTCCTCTCCAGCAAAGAGTTGATGGGCATGTGAGACGGAATAGGTTACGAGGAAATAAAATTTGAATTGGACTAATGGGATTGCTTTAAGTAATGGTATAGATTTGATGGGCCTAATGGCCTTTTACCCTTTTTACAGCTTTTACCCTTCTATCCTTCTTCAGCTTTTCGATGTTGGTTATTTACAGTTCCCTTTCCCATTCAGGCTAAACAGACAAGCTATTTTAAACAGGGGAAAAAAATACTCTGCATTCTTCCATCTGGCAATTATGACAATTTGACAATTGACTTGTATGTTTCAGCTTGTTAAAACGAACATCATTTGCTTTTGGTTTACTGCGTCCTAACAGGGAGATGATTGACTTGTTTCTGATGTCTCTCACCATCCATGGCAGCTGGTGACTATTGGCTACCGCTGAAACAACAAAGAGCAGAGTTATCAGCACAATACCTGATCATGTTAATATTATCAACTCTCCTGAATGGACTGAATGGCCTATTATTGCTGCTCTTTTGCTTCTGTGCTGCACAATTGCTTTGTCAGGAACCAACAAGACTAGACAGATTTCCAGGTTCTGCACCTGTTACTAGACTTTAACCCTGCTCCTACTCCATGTAATTAACTCGCATCCTAATTTATGAGAAGCTGCATACATTATCCTTCAGGAGTATCAAGGATTGCCGAAAGTTTATCGGCTTCTGGTGACGTACGGCCAACTTTACTAGTACAGGCACTCCCCAGGTTATGACAGGGTTTTGTGGCTGAGAACGGTTCATAACATGAGCTGTTTCTAAGTCAGAAATGAACAACATTGTATTGGACAGGATCACAGAAACGGCTGTGATGGGAGAGCAAAAAGGTGTGGGAAGAACAGCCGCCATCCAGCCTCACTGATTCGGTGAGTGAGCCTGCTCCCAGCTCTGCTTGGCTCGACCCAGACCCCGATTGTTTTGGCTCGAGTGGGAGGGTGGGGATTGGGTGGTCGTGGGGAGAGAAGGCACGTGGAAATGCCTTATTCCGTTTACATCTGACAGAAGATGCCTGCAGCCCCGCAACTGCTGGCAAATCCATTCTGCCGGTCTCCCAAACAGTCGTTCGTGTGTACGTAAGTCAGGCGTTTTTTTTTACCTGGAGTGGACCTGTACATGGATCCACAGAAAACAAAGACTGAGTGTATGAGATGTACTTCTTACAGTGGAAAATAATTCTGCTCTGAGATCTCATCACTATTTAACATCAGTTAAGATCATCATTGGCATACTTGTACATGTCTGTGGAGCACAAAAATATAAAACAGCAGTTGCTGGAGATCTGTAAGTTAAAAAAAATATCCTGGAAATACTCAGCAAATTGGGCAGAACATATGAAGAGAGGAAGCTGAGTTCACATTTCAGGCCTTTCATAGGAGATATGGAAAAAATAGTCTCTGGAAGGAAGAAGGAGTAGTGAGAACAAATGAGAAACAAAGGACTGCAGATGCTGGAATATCTAGATGAAAAACATTATGATGCTGGAGGAACTCAGCAGGCCAGGCAGCAGCCAACAAAAGAAATGGTCAGTGATAGGGCAAGAGAGATTGAATGATGACAGAAGTGGAGTGGGAGCCATCTGAATGAGGGTGATAAAGGCTAATGAATAACAAAAAATATGCCTTATCTATGTAAATAGAAATTATCAGGAGAGACGAAAAAAATCAGAAGGCTGGAAATGTGAGATGCAAGGCTGGAAAAGCTATTTATCCAAATGTTTTGAATTCATTGAGTCCAGAAAGCTGTAACATGACTATACAGCGCAGTGAACAGTTCTGTGTTGCTTGCCATGCTGGACACAGAGAAGGAGTGTTCAGATGATACAGCAGACCCTCTTTGTAGCACAGATGTTAGCCTAGATCATTGCCCAAAGTTCTGGAAACAATCAACGTGTCTGACTGAGGTGAGAATGTAACAATATTGAACTTCATGAGACAATCTTTATCTGATTTATTGGGCGAGATACCCAAGGACTTGACGGGAAAGCTAGGTACACACCATATTGAATATTATCCTCTTTTGACTATTGGAGAGTAAAATCATGCAGGATGTAAAACCTTAACCTATTGTAAGTGTGACAGGTTTAAGTTAAGTTAAAATTCATTCATTAGTGTTTGCAGAAGTTGTTTAATGTTCAATGTAATACTGCGATCTTTACATCTATATGTCAACAATGGAGACTGGAGGGAAGGAGGGAGATACAGTATTAGGAGAAATGTTCTTGGTTGAAGCAGTAGTTTTTAAGGAAGGTCTTAGAGTGAAATACAGATTGAAAGATAGCAAAGAAATTCTTGAAAATGTGGCACAGACAGATGAAGACATGGGTGTCAATAATGGGTTGAAAGGAAGATTAAACTTGGGGAAGTTGTTTTTATTTAAGGCTGATATCCAGCAACTCACCTGGCAACATGAAGAGAGTGAATGGTTTGAGAGAAGTGACAGCAAAATAGAACTGGCTGCCACCAACACACATGAGAAACATCCTGTGCTCTTGCCAACTTATTGTAGATGGGGAAAAAGAGGAAATGGAGCCAAGGCAGATTTGAAAGTAATGTGGCCACATGAGAAGGGAAGCCATTACCAACCTTACTGTGACTACAATAGGATAGATGATGGTAGAACCAAGTGAAGGCATTCTAACTAGGAAGAAAGACATTGGAAAAGAACATTGTCAAAGGTTGTAGATGAGCAGAAAATGGTGGCATTGATTTAAGGATGTTTCAGTACCACGGTAAAGCTATTAATCTGAGTTGGGAGATCGAAACATAGAGTTACTGAAAGGATGGGTACATATAAGGGAGAATCAGTTCATTCCAGAACTCTGAAGTTTATAGAAAGGTTGGAGATAGGGAAGAACTTTGCAAGGATAGAGGCACTGAGGAAGGTAAATGCAATGACTGGGTCTTTTAAAAGAGAGGGAGACAGAATTGCAGGCAAAGGATCCATTGATAATGTCAGCAAACATGATAGTCAGGAAGGAAAGTTGGTCGGCAATTTTGTACAAAATAGGGCCAGAGCAGGAGGTGGATTTCATGGACATGATCAGCTTGGGGAGAGTGTGAGAAAACAGGGGGGATGCCAGAGAAATGCATGGGGCTAATGCTCAGGGAGAAGGTATCTGGAGGGAAGTTTAGCTTGGTCAGTAAGGCAGAAGCAGATGAAAGGATAATTTCAATCTTCATGGTAAAGAAATTTATGGGCTTCTCATATATTGGAGGTGAGAGTAGATAGGGATAGGGATTATGATATTTTGTAGTGTATAGTCCTGCAAATGTATACTCCTTTCTACTCTAGCACAGAGCTAATCTTATTTCTTCTTTCAACCCAAAAACAAAAAAAATTACGGTATCCATTTACTGGATCTGAGAAAGAGACTAAAGAAAGATTTGCATTTTAAAGTCCCTTTCATAACATCCCAAAGCACTTTAGACCAATAAAGTATTTTTTGATTGGCGTCACTCATTTCATGTAGGAAGTGGAATTTCTAATTGCCTGGAAGCCAGCAGCCTTGTTTCATAGCATATAGTGTGTGAATGGAAAATTTGTTTTGTACAGAACAGTATACTTTTAATATTTTACAAAGGGATACAAATCCATACCTAATTTGCTCTTGGTCTGTAAAACTGCTTGCCTGTTATACTCTTCTTCAGATCAAATCCATGATATGCCAGCCCCCTGGCTGATGGATGCCATTCTGGTGACTGTGAGAATTATTATTCGTTTGCCAGTGTTGTCTCTCACATTGGAAACACACAGGAAACATATAACACTTTTTTTTTGAAACCACAATTTATTTTCTTGATTTATAGATGCAACAGCTGCATGATATGGAAGAAGTATGTTATGAGAAGGTTCTGGCAAAACTGAAGGAAGGGCACCAGGTAAACATTTTTTCTTGTAATTTTTCTTTGTGTTCGTGTGTTTAAGATGACAAAAGTCCTCTTAGAGTATAAAATCAATACCATTCATCATTTTATAAGTATTGGATCATTTCTGAATCTCTTTCAGAATTTGTTAGAAAATGTAACAATATTTACATGTCTATAAAATGATATATTGATATTACAACAAAATTTATGCATTGCTAAAGCAGAGAGCAAAACAAATCTTCATTAATGTAAAAAAGGACCACTGCATTCTCTTTCGACCAATATTTTTGTGCACACATTTACAATGTGGTAAATATAATTAAAGGTGCGGAAAGTTAAAAGATCAATGAAAGTTAAAAGATCAATGATATTAAACCTAAATTTGTTCTAATTGACCTGTAATGAATTAACCTTTGTATGTAATATGGAGATGAAAATAAGTGCTTAAGGTAGTTTGGAGGTTCCATCTGCTTCAAGTGTTTCATTTTTTTCTGAGAAGGTAGATCATTCCCATTTATGCTATAGATATCTGCTTTATGCTCAGAGGCTCATTTCTGGTGAGAACTCTGATTACAGACCAGAAATTGTGTAAAGAATAATGTAGAAACAAAAATCATCATTGATTCTTCTGTGAACGGTGACAAAAGTTTACTTTTTTAAGCACTTCAATTACACTACAGTATTAAAAACATATGTCAGGAAACAATTTGCTGATACACAATTCACCATGTTAAAAATGAATGATAAATTATCAGTAGGGATGATTCTTCCTCTAGCACTCACTGGTTGTTAACAACTGATTCCATTTTTGAAGTTTTTATGTACTTCAGAACTGTTGTCTCTAACTTCATTTTCATAGCAGTAAAAAATACAATGCTAGTTAAAAGTGAGTTTAGTCTGGTGTAGAGCACAATTGTAACTTTCTTATTGACACATGAGAAATTTGACCCCTGACTTTTAATCAGGATTTTAATTAATGCCAGATTTGTGCTTCTGGTGCGACACTCATCCCAACTGTGCAAAGCTAGTTTTTAGCCTTGCAGTGTGATTTGCAACCTTTCTCATCTAAAATGGTCACCAACTTTTACTAATACTGTTATGGACTCAGTGAAAGTCCCTTTAAGATAGAGAGTGTGTGTGTATGTGTGTGTGGGGCGTGCTTACGTCAATAGAAGATAAAGGACGTAATGACGTTGTTGAAGAAGTCAGAAGAAGAAGAAAGAGAGAGAGAGAAGGGAGAGAGACACCAGCCTGCTTCTTTTCTCTATCGATGGATGAGAAACAATAACTGTGTTTGCCACTGAAATCCATGTATGGAAGTTGGAAGTAATCCGGTGGAGTTCACTTTGTTGCTAACCTGTAGAAGGAAACAGGTATTTGTGTGTGGACGACCACGGTTCGGATGCTTTTCGGGGTGAGGAAGTCACTACCGAGTAAACACTGAAGTGTCGTTTGGGTTCCATCGTGGAACATTTGGATTTCGTATGTACTCTCTCTATGTTTTTCTACATCTACATCTTATCTTCAGACAACGGTGGTTGTTGAAGAAGCCCTTGCTCATGTTTCACCTTATGGCTTGTGGAACTGAACTTTAAGAACCATTCAGGAACTGGGAGTTTTGGACTTTGTCACACCCACACACGAAGAGTTTAGTTTTGGGGTTAACGTTCGAGGTTTAACATTCTTGAATTCTAACATACTAACATTTTTTTTAACTTTTATTTTACGTATTATCATAAGTAGTGATTAATAAAATAGTTTTTAACACTGAATCATGCTCAGTGTGTTTCTTTTGTTCTCGTTCGGCCTCTAATCTCTTTTGCTCTCGTTCAGCCTCTATCTTTAACTGGGTTTGTTCTCGTTCAGCTTCTATCTTTGCCAGCTGCACCTGTGCCTCAGAAATTGCTATTTCACTGCCAGGAAACTGTTTTAACACTTCCTTCTCAAACACCTTCTTTTCCACATAATGGCCAGCTATCAATCTCTGAATATCTGCCTTTCTCATAGACTGCTTTACTTCTGTAACGTTTAGCCTGGTAGCAATCTTTATCAGATCATCCTTTTTCACCACCTCCAATCCCTTTTGGGTTGGTGACTCCAAAAATGCCTTAATATCCATTGCTGCTGGTTTCCACACACACAAGCCAATTAAAAAGAATTTATCAGACCTCCCTCAAAAATCTTTGGATTGAATCTCGAACAAATCTCGTCAATCTGGGGTACAATCCCAGACGACACTCGTTAACCTTGGGTTCAATCCCAAGGTTTTTGAGGGAGGTCTGATAAATTCTTTTTAATTGGCTTGTGTGTGTGACTTCATTTAAATGAAGTGGCACTGGATTTTGTGTCCATGGTTAACAGAAATATTGAGAAAAGTAGAAGAGGTCACTGGGCAGCTGATATCTCAAACGATCTCTTCAAATTTGCACTCGAATCGGTCCATTACATACTACACGGAGAACGTCTTGACTTACTGCAGGGCTACTGTAACCCTGCATCGCAAATGTTTATCGATTCGGTTCTCAAGATGTTCAAATCCACAGTACCAATCCTCAATATTCCAGTGGGTCTGCTGAAGTCAATCAATGCGAGAGGTCCCGGGTTCAAATCCCGGACGAGCCCCCAATTTTGTCACAAACCAGCAACAAAAGAAACACACTGAGCATGATTCAGTGTTAAAAACTATTTTATTAATCACTACTTATGATAATACGTAAAATAAAAGTTTAAAAAAATGTTAGTATGTTAGAATTCAAGAATGTTAAACCTCGAACGTTAACCCCAAAACTAAACTCTTCGTGTGTGGGTGTGACAAAGTCCAAAACTCCCAGTTCCTGAATGGTTCTTAAAGTTCAGTTCCACAAGCCATAAGGTGAAACATGAGCAAGGGCTTCTTCAACAACCACCGTTGTCTGAAGATAAGATGTAGATGTAGAAAAACATAGAGAGAGTACATACGAAATCCAAATGTTCCACGATGGAACCCAAACGACACTTCAGTGTTTACTCGGTAGTGACTTCCTCACCCCGAAAAGCATCCGAACCGTGGTCGTCCACACACAAATACCTGTTTCCTTCTACAGGTTAGCAACAAAGTGAACTCCACCGGATTACTTCCAACTTCCATACATGGATTTCAGTGGCAAACACAGTTATTGTTTCTCATCCATCGATAGAGAAAAGAAGCAGGCTGGTGTCTCTCTCCCTTCTCTCTCTCTCTTTCTTCTTCTTCTGACTTCTTCAACAACGTCATTACGTCCTTTATCTTCTATTGACGTAAGCACGCCCCACACACACATACACACACACTCTCTATCTTAAAGGGACTTTCACTGAGTCCATAACAATACCGTTAGTAAATAATAATATATTAATTAAATGTATACAGTACTCTTTTTAAAAATGTGCTAATATAAGAACTTTGCACTGTCCATTGACAACACTTATGCCAAAGGATACACAATCAGCTCATTTGGGGCCTACAGATGGCAATGATGCTTGAGCTCCTGTATAAGGATATGTATGCCCAGAAGGTATTCAACAAATGCTTTAATGAATTGCACAGGGGTATATATTCAAAATATTGATCTTCTGGTAATCTGGTATGGGTGATTTATGTAATACTGGTAACTAATAATTAATGCAATATATAGTAATAAGTTGGGCTGTTAAATAACTTAAACTCAGCATTCTAAATTGCTCTAAAGCATGTTGAACACCTTAGTAATGCAAGTACTGCTCTTATATAGTTAAGCTATATACATTGGCTTCTATCTTAGGATCACAGAAGTTATAATGAAGCAGGTAACCTCATTAGTTAGTTGATTGATAGGTATTATCCTGGACATCAGAACTCTCCTACTCTTCTTCAAACTCTTTGTGATATTTTGATATTTTCCTTGAGAAGGAGTATCATACATTTCATTTGGTTTGGAGGGGGGAAATGCTATCAATCAACTAATTGATGAGGTTACCTGCTTCACATGACCATGGTGAAGAATTCTAAGACATTTGTGAAAGACAGCATCTCTGAAATGTTGATATGTTACGATAGACTATGTGCTCAAGTCTTTGGAGTGAGGTTTCAATCTGTGATCATCTCATTTGGAGAGATCAGTGAGCAAAGTCTGCATTGATATTTCTGAATCACAACCTCAGATCGGTCCTCTAAGTGGGGAAGGAGTGTGTAAACAAGAGAATGAATAATTGAGCCCAAACTTGTTTGCTTTATTTTGTCGAATTAATGGACAATGTTAATAGTGAGAACCTGAGCATTATGACTCCTGCTCTCTGATCCACAAATGGAATCTTTTGAAAGGACAAAATGTGCACAAAAAAATCCACTTAGAAAATTGAGTAAAATTATAGTTTTGCTGCAGATAATTATTTTGTGCCTGGAACATGATTTTGGCAAGAGGATAAAGTTAATTTCCTCCTCTCTAGTATCTTGCAACTTTTTTTTATTCCTGACTTTTGGAAAAGGCTGCACATTGTTTCCATATATTTAAAGATGATAATTCTAAGTGAAGCACAATTGTTAATAATTCTGTATGCATGGAATCACTGCAATGTTTTGAGTTGAAAGTCTCCTTAAACCTACCCAATTCTGTCTGTCTTTGTTCCTTTGAAAAGTTCCCTAAAATCTATCTCTTCAATTAATATTGTGAAGACTAGTAATTGACCAGAAGATCGGGAAAATTTTAGAAACCAGCAAGGGATGAGAATAAGCAAGCAAGAAATGTAAAACCACTCAGCAGGCACGTCTATATGTACATAATTACAGAGAGAATAGCTCGGGTAAATGTTGGACCCTTGGAGGATGAGACTGGGGATTTAATAATGGGAAATAAGGAAATGGCAAAGTATTTTGTATCCGTATAAGACCCTTGGAATGTCCTAATAATAGTAAAAGATCTGGAGCAAGTGGGAGGGAAGAACTTAAAATAATCTCAGCCTTTAGAGAAAATGCGTTGAGGATGTGAATACAGGAGGTGCAATTAGTAAGTTTGTGGATGGCACAAAAGGTGGTGTTGGTGAAGTGAGGAAAGTTATCTAAGCCTACAGCAGGATGTAGATAAGAACATTTTATGGCATGTGAAGTGATGTGTTTTGTGAAGTCAAATAGGGACAGGAGATGCATAGTTAATGGTAGGGTGCTAAGAAATGTTGATGAACAGAGGAACCTTGTGGTTGAAATTCATGGTTCTCTGAAAGTAGCAGGTAGATAGGTTGCTGAAGAAGGCCTGTGGCATTGTTGCCTTCATAGGTCGGGGCGAGGCATAGAATATATAAGTTGGGATGTTACATTGCAACTTCACTAAACACTAGTTGGGCCACATTTGGAGTATTGTGTGCAGTTCTTGTCACCACACTATTGGAAGGATGTTGTTATTGCTAGAGATAGTACAAAGGAGATTCACCAGAATGTTGCCTGGATTGGAGTGAAGGAGGCTGAGGAGTGACCTGATAGAGGTATATAAAATTGCAAGGGGCATAGATAAGATAGATAGTCAGAATCATTTTCCCATGATAAGGGTATGAAAACAAACTATTTGGATAGGCTTAAGGTGAGGGAAATGAGTTTTAAAGGGGATTTGAAGGTAAAGTTTTTTTCCCCCACACAGACCGTGGTTAATATCTGAAACTCGCTGCCAAAGGAGAAGGTGGGGCCTGATACGATCACTGCATTTGAGAGATATATAGACGGACACTTAAATAGGCAAGGGATAGAAGGATATGTCTTCGGGGCAAATGATGGATTAGTGTAGATGGACGCAAAGGTCAGCTTGGATATGATGAACTGAAGGGCTCATTTCAGTTTTGTACATCTCTGACTCTATGAAAATAATGGAACCAAAGACAGGTATCCTGGACTTGATGGCCTGCATCCTAGGGTCTTACAAGAAGTAGTTGTAGATAGTATATGCATTGATCATTGTTTTCCAAAATTCCTTAGATCCTGGAAAATTCCCAACTGATTTGAAAATTGCAAATGTTCAAATGAAAACTCAAGAAATGGGGGAGGTAGGGTCAGAACTTTAAAATCAAGCTGATATTTTACCAGGATTTACAGACCAGTTAGCTCATTATATGTCATTGGAAAAATACTAAAATCTATTATTTAGGAAGTAGTGGCAGAACATTGAGAAAATCATAATGCAATCAACATGGTTTTATTAACGGGAAATGTTGTTTGACCTTATTGAGTTCTTCTGAGGATGTAATGAGCTGAGTGAATAAAAGGAACCAGTAAATGAAGTTTACTTAGATTTCCAGAAGACATTTTATTAGGTGTCACAAGGTAAAAATTCATGGCTTTGGGGGTACTATTAGCAAAGATATGCATTTGGCTAGCTAACGAAAATCAGTGAATCAGGATTAACAGGTCGTTTTCAGATTGGCAAGCTGAAATGGTGTATCACAGGGATCAACGTTGGGGTCTCAACTATTTGTAATTTACATTAATGAATTAGATGTTGGTTGGGCCCATTCTTAGTATTGTTTAGAATAATGACATGATCTTACTGAAGCATACAAGATTCTCTCTTTACAATATTTTTATTGAATCCATGAAAAAAATACGGAGTACATGCATCAAGAAAGAGAATAAAAATACTACAAATATGTTGTATTAAATCGTACTTAGATTACAATACTCTAAATTAATAATCACATATAGTAGTTAGTTAATAAAGGAAGAAAAAATTGAAATATTTTATTATAAAAAAAATCTACTCCCACTACCAAAACCCGAAGCTGTTAGATGGAAAAAACAACAAGCAAGAACTTTTAAAAATGTAACCGTGTCAGCCAATATCTGCATTTTAGTCCCCAAATCAGAGATTTTGAAAATAATTCAGAAAAGGTCCCCACAGGGTTTGAAAGTCTAGGTTAGGTTCAAAAATTGAACAGCGAGTCTTCTCTAGATTCAAGTATGACATAACATCCCGTAACCATTGAGCATGAGTAGGCAGAGTAACTTCCTTCCATTTAAGCAATACAGCTCTCCTGGCTAAAAGAGAAATAAAAGCCAGAATATGTAAATCAGAAGTCTTCAAAGTTATATCTTTTTCTCCAACAATCCCAAATAGTGCAGTCAAAGGATTAAGTTTAAAATTTATTTTGAAAAGTACAGAAAAAGTATGAAAGACCTCTGTACAAGATTCTGAGGAGGCTTGACAAGGCAGTTGCTGAGATGATGTTTCCACATAAAGGAAAATCTAGAACCTGGGGCATAATTTCAGAATAAGTTGCCCATTTATAAGGCTGAATTTCTTTTCTCATGGGGTTCTGAATCTTTGGCATTCTCTTTCCCCAAGGAGCTGAGGAGATCGAATCAATGAATATATACAAAACTGAAACAGAGAGATTTTTGGTATGTAGAGGAGTTGAGGGTTATGGGGAACAGGCAGAAAAGTAGAAAAAAAGCCAAGATAAGATAAACTATGATATTAGTGAATGGCTGGACAGGCTTGAGGAGCTTTAAGGATCTTTCCAACTCCTGTTTTTGTTTTGTTCTTAAGTTTTTGTTCCTTGCCCCAATAAGGCATGTGCCTGAACATCATAGTTTGTTTAATGACTTTCTTGTGGAGTGCCTTGGGATTGTTTTGCTCCATCAGCAGTGCAGTATAAATTGGTTGTTGTTATTTTTGAAATTAGAAGTATGTATATTTTTCACATTTGGTCAGCAGCAAACTGAGGAATATTTTTATGTACTAAAATATTTGTTCGTTTTGTAGCCAAACCAATTTGAGCTCAGAAATCATAACCTGTTTATAAATCTTTGGTTTATTTGGACATAATAGTTGTACTTGATTTTTGTCTTAACACATCTCTCTTTAATTGCTTGATGTATTCTCTGTACACTGCAACATGTTATCGAAGTACAATGATACCTAACTGAAGTATCTTTGTTTTATTGTCCTTGTTTCATGTTTTATCTTTTAGTATACATTTAGTAGCATTTTGAGTGATTTCAACCATTTTATAATTTATTTTGCATTTTTTGAACTGTATTGCAGTAAGTTGATAAATGTAATTTTAGTAAATGAGTTATAATATGGAGCCTGGTGTTTTCTGGAGGATCAGTGTTGCGACAGATCAGGTTTCTATTTTCCTTTGCGCTAAAATAATACTAAGAGGGAGCATTGAGCTGTGAGTAGTTGGAAGGGTTGTAGACATTTGGGATGACAGATGGAGATTGTCTCTTTTGCTGTTGATTTTTCAAGTCATACTGTGAAAAATTTTCAGCTCTGTTTGGCTTTTGGGAAATTAAAACTTGGCTATTCAGTCATTAATTCTGATCCATCTGCTCTAACTAATGAGACAGCTTGTTTCAGCCTTCAGTTTGAATTAACAGTTGCATGTGCAATTTTATCATCTCTGTGTTGCCCTCATCCTCCTGAGCTCCTTGCTGAGTGTGGATGCAAGTACTCAGGACAATAATATACGGCTATGAGCTACAACGTCTTTATTTTCAAGTTCTCTTGTGGCGCTCAGGTTTAAACAATTGGTGAAATTGTAAAGTAGAAGTGCTGAGAATAGCTCCATTATACAGTACAAATAATGCTGACTGGTTTTAATTTTAGAGGTTTTGTTTCTCCTGTTACATTAGGCAGCAAATCTAATATGAATATTATTTTGGAAGGGGGATTTAAAACCTTTAACCGTACAAAGTGTGCACTTCCAGTAATTAACATCTGACTTGAAGTCCTGCTGGTCTTTTCCTGGATTCTCGTTTCAGTGACACTTTTTACAGCAAAATATTCCAAAATAATAATGAATGACAATTACGTACAGCTAGTTTAAAAGTAACGTAATTGCTAAATGTGCCATTTATAAACGTACATAAAATTCCAACTGCTTACTACTTTAATAAAATGCTTTTTTTTTGGCCATTCAATAAATCTCAACACTGCTTTCCTACTCTCTTTTCATGCCCCTTGATTCCTTTCTGTTTTAAATGCACGCCATTCTCAGCATCATGATTCTTCTAAAATCAAAAGAGTAAGCATAGGTCCAATCCACCCAGTCTTTCTTCATGTGTCATTTCTTTGACGCAAGGAATCTAGTAATCCTTTCTCTGCACTGCCTCCACTGCAAGTATACCATTCCTTAAATATGAAGTTTAAATTTGTGTATTGTACTCCAGGTTTGGTCTTGACACCACCCTGTAAATTAGGAAGGCCATTAGTCTTCCTAATTGCATGCTATGTCAACCCTTTGTATTTGATACATAAGACCTCCAGATTCTATTGTGCCCCAACATTTTGTATGCTCACTGCATTTAACTAGTGATTTGCTTTATCATTCTGCCTTACAAATTGGACACCCTCACATTTTCCTGCATCATATTTCTTTCTGCCAACTTTTCAACCTCTCACTCAATCTATCTATATTCCTTTGAAGGCTCTTTGTAAGCTACTTGCAACTTACTAACTCACCTACCTTTGTACCATCAGCAAATATGGCTGCAGCACACTTTGTCTCTTCACCCAAGTGATTGGTGTAGATTGTAAATAGTTGAAGCCTCAGGACTGATCCTTGGGTATCTCACTAGTTACTGATAACCTATTTATCCTGAACCCCTTTTATATTAGTTAGCCAATCTCTTGTCTCTGCCATTACTCCAACCCTGTGTGTTCCTCAGCAATAAACTTTTATGCAGCACTTTACTGAATGCTTTAGAAATCCAAAATCACCACCCTGTTTTTTAAATCTTCAAACAACTCCAGCACATGTATCTTTTGTATTCTTTTGTAAAACTGTGCAGGCTCTGCTTGATTTTGTTATAATTTTCTAAATATCCTGCTATTACTTAATAATGGATTCCAATGATAGATACTAGTTTAACTGGCCTGTAGTTTCCTGCTTTCCATCTCACTTCCTGAATAGTAGTGTACATTAGTCAGTCCCTTCGAATCTCTGCAGAGGATTTTGGTAGATTACAACTGATGCATCCACTATCTCTATAGCCACTTCCTTTTAAGAATGTAGTCATCAGATCCAGGGGACTTGTCACCTTGAGCTCTATTAGCTTGCTTAGTTTTTCTCTAGTGCTAGAGATTGTTTTAAGTTCCTCCCTTCCTCTAGCCCCATGGTCATCTATTATTGTTGGGATGTTTTAGTGCTTCCCACCATGAAGACCAATGGAAAATGATTAGAAATGCTGCCATTTATTTATTTCCCATTATTAATTCCCAGGTTTTACTCTAAAATACTAATGTTTACTTTAGTTATTTGCTTTATATATAGTTGTGGAAGCTCTCCAAGTACGAGAGTAAACTAGTAAATAATACAAGAACCTCTCCCTCTTTATGTATATTTCTATCATCCTTTGCTGGTTTCAGTAAACATCCAATATCTGGCCTACTATTAATCTTAACCACATTATATGCCTTTCTATTTCACACCATCCATGGCCAACTAAGAAAGGATGGTGTGAAATAGAAAGGCATATAATGTGGTTAAGATTAATAGTAACTTTCTTAGTGTGACATTTTTTAGTCACTGAGATGTATGAAATGTCTTCTTTAATGTCTGCCACTGCTAATCTACAGCCTTCCCTTTTAATATGCCTTCCTAGTTCACAGCAACCAACTCTGTTTCCAAGCCATCTCCATCGTTACAACTTGACCTGCTGGGTACATCACAGGTCCTAATAGTTAGCAATACATGATATAGATAAGTGTAATTACCCTCCATTAACCTATTTTACCTGACCATATCACAGATGCTCCCTTTGTTCTATGTATCCCTTCCACTCTCTCCTATGCAACTTTTTAAAATCTCTCTTAGTTCTGACCTGAAACATTAACTCTGTTTCTCTTTCCACAGATGCTGCCTGACCTGCTGAGTGTTTTCAGCTTTTCTTTATTATTTGAAATTTCCAGCAATTCATGATCAATTTATGACTTTATAAACAAAAGCTTTAAACTTAAACCCAAGTGTGCATATGGAGCATTCTCCTGCAAAATTTGCCCATTGAATATCAGTATCAGTTTTGTTCCAATGATTATATATTTTACCTTTTCTATAGATGATACCAGATCACTTCTTGCTACAGATTGCATCACTGTTGTGCTACTTAATGAGAACTTGTGTGCTTAATTAAAATCCAGTGACTTTCCTTCAGGTGGCTCATTGGGGAGCATTGACTTCACATTCCCAGTGACTGACAGGAATGGTGCAAATTAGTTCTTATCAATTAATTTATTAAAGGAGGTGATCTAATTACATTCACAGACAGGATTTACCCATTTCACTAACCTTTACAATATTGCAGTTTTGAGCTTTAGACTTGCAGCACTTCATTGTTTAGTCATTCATTATAATAAATCAGATGTCTAACCATATGTGGTTAGTTAAAAGGCATTTTGTATGTTATTAATTGGAGATTCTGATGTATTGATATGTTTAGTACATCTAAATGTTAATGTTTTAATTGATAGGCAATAAATTAAAAAAGCTATTTTAAGATGTTATTGTAAATATATAATGGTTTGGGTTATCAGTCTCAAATGGTTGCAATATAAGTTCATCAAACTCTGACACATTCATTTTGCCTTAATACACTTAAGGATTTTCATGATGACAGATGACATGGAGGCTGCATGTTGACATCAGATGTTTGATTGGTGGATTGAGAATTCGTTATCAGATAGAAAGCAATACTGTGAATAAACATCTCATTCTTAGCTTGGCAGGCTGTGATTAGTAGTACAGGCCGTACCCGGTAACAAGTGGGTTCCATTTTGACAGACGTCCCTAAGTTGATTTTGTCCATAAGCCTGAAAATACGAAAGTAAACAAAAGTCACTTAATATGGTAACTGTAACACCACGGTATTATAATCAATGGCATCAAAAGCACATAAAACTGATAAGAAAGAACAATGACTAAAAGTGAAGTGAGAGGGGAAACTAATTTGACTGTTCATAGGAACGAAGTTATGTATGCACATTGGACTTTTGAATTTAATAATATTATGGAGCTCGCTCGTATGTACGGGTGTCCATAGTTCGGGCGTTTGTAACCCAGGGATGACCTGTACACCAGAAGGGTTGGTACTGATAGGAGACTAGATAGTTAGGGGGACAGATAGGCGATTCTGTGGCCATAAACGAGACTTTGGGATGGGTATTGCCCCCCAGGTGCCAGGGTCAAGGATGTCTCCAAATGGATGCAGAACATTCTTAAGGGGAAGGGTGAGCATCCAAAGTATCAACAACATAGGTAGAAAAAAGGATGAAGTCCTGCAGGGAGAAGATAGGGAGCTAGGCAGAAGGTTAAGAAACAGGACATCAAGAGTTGTAATCTCTGGAGTACTCCCAGTGTCACATGCTAGTGAAGGAAGGAATAGCAGGATAGGGCAAATGAATGTCCAGCCGAGGAGCTGGTGCACAAAGGAGGGATTCAGGTTCTTGGACCAGTAGGATCTCTTTTGGGACAGAGGTGACCTGTATAAGAGGGATGGGTTGCACCTGAACTGGAGGGGGATCAATATCCTGGTGGGGAGCTAATTGGAAGGGTTTAAACTGGTCTGGCAGGGGTGTGGGACCCAAAGTAGTTGTGTGGCAGATGAGAAAGCTGAGGTGAATATAGCAGTTAAAGTGACCAGACAGGAAGTGAGGAAGGTCTGATAGGCTAAACTGCATTTATTTTTAATACAGGATGCCTTACAGGTAAGGCAGATGAGCTCAGGGCATCCCAGTATGTGGGATTGTGATATTATAGTTATTACAGAAACATGGTTGAGGGATGGGCAGGACTGGCAGCTCCATGTTCCAGGGTACAGATTCAACAGGCATGATAGAGATGGAGGTAAGAGACATCTGGAAAGTGGGAGGCTTTTAAAAGAGAGAGAGAGAGAGAGAGTTCAGCAACATGTTCTTGTTGATTAAAGGGCAGAAAAGTTACTGGAGGGGATTCTGAGTGACAGGATCTATTTTCATTTAGAAAGGCAAGGACTGATAAAGGATAGTAAGCATGGCACTGTGGTTGGGAAATCGTGTCTCATGAATTTAATCGAATTTTTTTGAACAGGTGACCAAGAAGATTGAGGAGGGCAGGGTGGTAGACATTGTCTACATGGACTTAAGTAGGGCCTTTGACAAAATCCTATATGGTAGGTTGCTCCAGAAGGTTAGATCACATGAGATCCAGGGTGAGCTAGCCAATTGGAGACAAAATTGGCTTGGTGGAAGGAGTCAGTGGGTGGTGGTGGAGAGTTGTTTATCAGATTGGAGGCCTGTGATCAGTGGTGTGCTGCAGGGATCAGTGCTGGGTCCCCTGTTTGTCATATATATTAACCTTGTTGATGTTATCCAATTACATTGATTTTTGCTATATCGTCTTGAATAATAGCTTGTGGCATTTTCCCAATGACTGACTGTTTTTAAGATTGATGTTTACTGTTTCTTTTCTCTCCCTTTTTTTTGGCAAATAGCAAATATAACTCTTTTCTTCAATCTAGTAGAATGTTCTCTGAACCTAGAGAATTTTAGAAAATTAAAACCAATGGATCAGCCATCTCACAAGCCATTTCTTTTAAAACCCGAGGATGAATTCCATCAGGATCTAGAAACTTGTTAGTCCAGAGCTGCAACAATTTGCTTCCTTGGGAATTGTAATTTTACTGACATCCTCCATTCCTTCCAATTCCTGATTTATAGTTATTTCTGGGATGCTATTTGTATCCTCTTAAGGTGAAAAATCATTCAAAATACCTCTTCATTTCATCTGTCACCTCCCTGTTTTCTGTAAATTTCTCCAACTCACCTTCTGCTGGACAAATGCACACTTTTGTTAAGTCATTTTGAATACCTGTAGATACCTAACAGTCTGTTTTTAGATTTCTGGCTAGCTTAAACTTGTACTCCATTTTTCCCTTGTTAATTTTTTAGTCACACTCTGATTTTTTTAATAGTCTGTCCAATCTTCTCTTCTGCCACCATTAATGTGCTATTATTTAAGTTTGATGCTAAGTTTTAAGTTATACATTGATACATTGTTAACTTGTTTAGTTAACCATGGATGGTGGGTTTTCCTGATGGAATTTTCCCTTCTCATTGAAATGCATCTGTTATGCGCATCAGGATTTCCACATGGCTACATGGGCAGTTCCTGACTAAGTTTTCGGTACTGCACGGAGATCTAGCCCATTCAGTTGTGTCAAATCTGCACAACAGAAGCAGGACATTTGCCTTATAAATGTTGAGTTTTATGATCTACCTCGCTCTCCTTCCAAATTTCATCTAAACCCAATCAACAAAGTCTTCATTCCTTTCTTCCTTATGTGCTTATCTTGTTTCCACATTGGGTATCTATGCTATTTACCTCTTTTAATTCAAATTGACAGTTTGGTTTACCTTTTAGTGCTAAACTTTTAAACATTGGATAATTTAATATATCTCTAAAAAATGAGCCATAATGAATAGATCAAGCTGAGTTCTGGAACATTTTGTCCAGTTTTGATTCCACTGCTTCAAAAGTAATGTGTAATGGATCTGTGGGGTGGAAGGTGATCAGAGAAGAGTGACTAAGATGATAGCATGCCTTCCCGAGATGAGTTATAAAGATAAGAACAGCACAATTTAGTTTTGTCATAGAAATGATAATAGTGAAACTTGTGAATATGTTTGACGGAAGCATGTTTGGAAAATTCAACAAAATGGCAATATTATAGTTCACCTCCAATGAAATTCCTGTGGGAGTAAAGCAGATTTTCAGAACCATTGGGGTATATTCCAGTGCAAAAATGATGCTTGTGTTTGCACATGCCCATTCCCCAAAGCATACGAGAGGATGGGCTTGTGCTCATCATCTGCAAGACCAAAGTTGTCTTCCAACACGCCTCCACCATACTGCATTGCCCTCCAATAATAAAGGTTTACAGGAAGATGCTGTAAAATGTGGACCACTTCTGAGATCTCAAGGGTCACCTCTTGGTGAAGGCAAGCATCAACAATGAAATTCACCACATTCAATGCATCAGCATAGCCTCTGGTTAACTGAGGAAAAGTATTTGAAGATGAAGACGTCAGACGTGGTATAAAACTCATGGTGTATTGGGCAGCAATGACCTGGACTATGCACAGCAGGCATCTCAAGGTACTGGAAACAGACCACCAATGCTGTCTCTGCAAAATCCTCTGAAGATTTATTTGAAGGCTTAATGAATCAGCATTGGGGTCCCCTTCCAGACCAATATCCCCAGCATTGAGGCCCAGGTTACTCGCAGTTGGTTACATTGAGCTGGCCACCTCATTTGCCTGCCCACCACTTGATACCTGAAACAGACACTCTAATCGGAGCTCCATTGTGGTACATCTGTTGGCCTGATGAGATTAAAAATCTGTGGAACAGCTAGCTGGAAGAAGTCGAGGACAGTGGATGAATAGACAAAACAAATATCTTAGTTCTCGCCAGGTGTTGGAAGAAGTGGAGGCTGTCATTTTCTGAATTAACTCTTTCTGGATTGAAATACTTGAAGTGGACATAACAAAGGCCCTACTAATAATGTGTTAATCAGAGATCATTCCCAAATAAGAAGTTATTTGGGGGATTCTCTTTGATAAGGTAGAAAAATCAACACAGACTTATAAGAGGAGTAGTCTGCGTTCGTGAACCGGAGTGGCCTGAGCCCAGTGTCTGACTCAAACTAGCTGTAATTAGTGTGAAATGGCCTGATTCAGCTTAAAAAAAAGGAATGACATCTGAAGCATGCAGTGAGGTGGTGCCACCTGTAGCCATGGGCCACTGCTAGTGAGGGGTGACACAGGTGAATCAGATGAATCAGAGCCAACAGAATCAAAGTATAATGATGCAGAACTGATAATGGAAAAGAATAATAATGAAGGTTTTTGAAGGTAGAGCAGCAAGAACTCAGGAGACTCATGAGCATGAATTCTGGCGAGACCAACTATTGCAAGGAAGATCCCCATGCCTGGGGCAGGGAAAAGAAGGATCAGTCGTTTGGTCAACGGGAGATCCCCTATTTCGGTGTAAGTGAGAAATTTGGTTTGGGTGAATATTGGTCCAAAAGGAACAATGGAATTCAGGAATTACGTGGGTATCTGCATTTGATGTAATAAGTTGATACAATGAAGTTGTGAGTAGTTTGAATTAATTAGGATTTGTGTGGTCATTCAGCTAACCCAAGTTAGTTGACCAAGGTAAGCGTCAACACATCACAAGGGGGACCGAGGAAGGAACATTCAAATTATATGGAGAACCTTGAGGCCATGGATCAGGAGCACACAGAGGCCCTGCAGAAGAAGTGGACTGCCTCATAAATTACCCAACCACTTTTGCCCCATATGCGTAAGAGTTTGTGATTCCTACATTGGCCTCATTTGGCACCTCAAAACCTGCAAAACCAAACTTGAAGCAAGGTATCCTCAATCCCAATGGACAGCCTAAGAAAACGTGTATAAATACTTCTGTGCCTCAGGCAAGACCACTGGATTAGATATTCTGCTTTCTAATTATAGTATTATGGACATTTGAAATGTTGATGAGCAGTTCTGAACTCAGGGCTAGGTTAATATCATTTGAGAATGGGATTTGGAGACCAAAATGATATTGCAACCTTTATTCTATTATTAGTGGGGGATGAAATTAAATGTCTTCAAATTAAATGGTGTTGAAATATCTACAGTCTGCATGGGGTAAACAGAGGGCTTGATGAGATTTTAATGTTTTTGTTTAATGTCTCCTTTACTGCTGGCTTGGAAATCCTCTATTATTTTGTGCAAGTTCAATAAATTGTCATTGATTAGAGACCCTTTGTAGTAGTCATTTAGGTTACTAATTAGTATATTTTGCAAGTTGTTTAAATTTCATTAATAGCACACAATGTTGAAGAGAAACCTCCTTTCCAAAGATTTTTTTTCTACTTTCCTCCATTTTTGCTTGGGATAGAAGGAGAAAGTAAAACAGTGCAGAGGCATCACAGGTAATGATTCTGTGATTAGAGAGAAACAGCAGAGAAACAGGCCCTTCAGCCCAACTCATCAATTATTGGGTCCCTCTTCATCTGGGGCCCAGTTTTGAAATATTACCAGTTTCAAAAAGAGGGTAACTCAGGTTGATTTCACTTAAAAGTCGTAATGCATGCAATATTCAAAACATCAATGTCTCTGGCTATGGAAAGCATGATTGGCTAATATTACATCTCAGCAGACAAGAAGGATAGGTTAATTTTTTAATATTCTGTAAAGAGGCCTTCCAAAACATTTTGTTTACATTGGCCAGCAAATAATGTGCATAGGTTCAAATTATGATATTCTATGCTGCATTTTAGTAAATAGTACTTTGACCTGGATTTCTCCTTCAGTGATTTGGAGTTTGAAACCTTGTGGTTTAATATGGGATTCAAAGGTGTATATTTTAACTTCTGTAAAAGATGACTAGCCATACAGTAGGCTTTGATGGGCATTCATTGAGAAAATGCACAGGTATTGATTTCATATTCAGTAACTACCAAAATTCATCTGATTTTCCACTTGGGAGATGTATTCTTGATATTGTCCATGAAGTGTTTTTGAAGCATGAATGGTGATCAGTAAACATTTCAAGCTGTGCTTTGTTTGGCAGACGAAACCTGATACTAATCAATCAAAAAAGTATGATGGAACTATAATGTATTAACTGCAGTTTTGCTTAAGTATTTACATCAAGGTAGACTATGAGTTATACGTTTAATACTATGGCATTATTGTAGCTGTAAAATTATTAATGGAAGATGTAGAAGTGGCTTTGATTTTTGGTATTCTAATTTACAAGTGCCTAGAAAGGCACTTTATATTTTTATACTTATTAGTTGTTAATAAAGAGATTAATGGAGTTGCAGTTTTTGTTAACGTGCATAATCTTTAATCATACATGATGGCTTTTGTATAACATTTTTTCTAAATGTAAATAAAATACAGAATGATGTTCATATTTATATTTCTTATAACATAGGAGGCCTCCTCGGCCCATTGAATCTATGCCAGCTCACAGAGCAATTCCATTGCTCTACTAATTCTTCCCCTATTTCCATCAATTTTCCTGGGATTCTACCACTCACCCGCAGACTAGGGGCAATTTACAGAGGCCAGTTAACCTACCAACCTGCAGGTCTTTGGGATATGGGAAGAAACTCATGTGATCATAGGGAGGAGGTGCAAGCTCCACATAGACAGCACTGGAGGTCAGGATTGAACCCAAGTCACTTGATCTGTGAAGCAGCAGCTCTAATAGCTGTGCTATCTAGTGAGTTCTAAGTTTGCAAACTGAACTGTTATTGCGAAATAGTTAGTAAATCAGTATCTTTTCTGGGATATGATTAGGAAAAAGCAAATAATAGGTGTATTAAAATAGCATTTAATTTAAAAGAAATGGTGTTCATTGCTTTAGGAGGCAATTTTGGAAAATCTTGAATTTTTTTGAAATTGAAGGAAGATATTTACATCAATAACGATGTTTTAAGTAAAAAGTGATGGCATTAGAATGCTAATTATGCACTGCATTGAAGGTTGCAGAAGTTATGATGGGATTCAAAGTTTTTTGAAATACTGTAATATGACCATGAAACCTGCTTAAGTATATCAATATTTGGACAAATAATTTACAATTTGGCAAGTGATACACATATGCACCTTGGTTGAACAAACTGCACTGTCTGCCATATTGGTAATGATGTAGCAGGTGCAAATCTTCTGTGCACTAGAAGTATGCAGACTGGGCAGATTGAATACTGATTTAACACCAGCGCTGCTAACTTGATCCAGAGTGAATCAAATTGAAGGAATCTCCAACTCCCCATCATCACCTGTGCAATGCAATCAATTACTTTTGGGCTAGATACTGATTGGTAAATGCTGTTGGTTAAAATAAACTATTGTTTGTTTTTTCCAAACCACAATTTAGTTTGTGAAGTCTAGAGATATCTGTGTGGTTGAAAATAAAGATTGTATGTTTAAAAACTTGTAAACATGAGAAACGTCTGTGCTAACAGTGCCGTGCAAAAAGCTTCCATTATATGTGGAAAGATATCAAATTGAGTATTTTACAATGCTGTTTGTAGACTGAAGCAATTTATGTGTCACTGTGCGAGAGGCAGGATTGAACTTAAAAATGAGGAGAAGAAATTTAATAACTCAGCTTGTAAGTTTGAATCCACTTCTACTTTCTAAATTACTTTTTCTTTTTGCATAATGTTACTTGAAAAATTTGGTTGGTGAGAAATGACAATGCTGACAGATTGCTTGACTAGACCATTTATCCCACCAAAACTGGAGTTTTGCATTAAGATAAGATATCTTTATTAGTCACGTGTACATCGAAACACACAGTGAAATACATCTTTTGCGTAGAGTGTTCTGGAGGCAGCCCGCAAGTGTCGCCACACTTCCGTCGCCAACATAGCATGCCTACAACTTCCTAACCTGTATGTCTTTGGAATGTGGGAGGAAACCGGAGCACCCGGAGGAAACCCACACAGACATGGGGAGAACGTATAAACTCCTTACAGACAGTGGCGGAATTGAACCCAGGTTGCTGGCACTGTAGTAGCGTTACGCTAACCTCTACACTACAGTGCCTGCAATACATCATTCTAGCTATTTTCCTGTTAATTAATTGTGCAGCAATATGTGCTGAACCAAAGTACAATACCATATGTTCTTTGACCTAAATTAGTTCTCTGCTTTGCTGCTTGTTGTGACTTCAAATCATGGATAATCATTTTGCAAAAGATGAAAATAAAAATGAGCTTGTTATTTTTACTTCACTAAAAAATTGGATGCGTAAAAATATTAACAAGATTTAAAAACTTATACTAAAATAAAGCTGGAGGGATTCTGTGATCCCTAGTCAACTAATGGTGATCGAAAAATTTAGTAGGTACAAGCAAATGGCTTACAACTCCAGTCTAAATTAAATGGATTTGTTGAATTCAAAACTGAAATAAGCAGGAAATAGCAAAGATAAAAATGCATCTTGATTATTCAGCAAATCAATATTGTCTTTGTAATGCCATGGTGTGGAATTATAGCTTTGTGTAACTGGAAGCATAGCGGTACAGCTGGTAGAGCTATTGGCTCACAGCTCTAGTGACTCAGGTTCAATCCTGACCTCTGGTGCAATGTGGAGTTTGTATGTTCTCCCTCTGATTGCATAGGTTTGCTCCAGATGCACTGGTTTTCTCTCATATCACAAAGACATGTGGATTGGAAGGTTAATTAGCCTCTGTTGATTGTCCCTAGTTTATAGGTGAATGGTGGAATCTGAGGGTAGTTAATAGGAATGTGGGGAGAATAAAATGGGATTAGTGTTGGATTAGTTTAAGTGGGTGGTTAATGGTTGACGACGACTCAGTGTGCTGAGTAGCCTGTTTCTGTGTTGTATGACTCTAAATAATAATGTGTTGACTTTGCTTATAGAGTTGTGAAGAACAAATGTTGGATAATTAAGTATTCACATACACAACATAAACTGACAATATGGATTTGGAGTAAGATTTCATCTAATTCTATTATGTTAGAATTTTAATTTAGAGAAAATTCATTTTACTTTGGCCCAAGGTGTAGTTTTTAGTGTGCTAGAATCAAGATCACCCAAACCCCAATACTCTAGCTATAGTATATAGCTATACCTATTGTATGCAGGTAAGAGGCCGAACATCAAGCCACCGTTGTTCTTTCACTGAAGTATATGAGAGTATGGGCTTACATCCAACATATGCAAGACTATTCTGCCCCTGTTGCCCTTATTTTTTTTATTCGGGAATATATAGCCCAGTGTGTTTTTCAAACGCAAAGAATAGTTACAGAAATCGTTATGGCCAGATCATGTGGACCTGGTTCCATTCTCAAAATCTAGCAGTGGGGTCGGGATGATTGTAGGACCTTGAGTGCACCATGAGGTGGCCCTGCTTCAAAATGCCTTATTTTTGTTTAAAGAAGGAAAAAAATAATGTTAATTAAAAAGACACATATAACAGCCCATATAAATAATAAAAATTGTTACAGGAAAACCATGTTTAAAGAAGGTTGAGACACAAGAGACTGCAGATGCTGAAATCTGGAGCAACACAAATCCAGATGAAGGGTCTCGACCCAAAATGTCGACTATTCATTTCCCTCCATAGATGCTGCCTGATCTGCTGAGTTCCTCCCGCACCTTTTGTGTTGGATTAAAGAAGGTTTTTCACCTTCTTGTTTGCATCACAATCTCATTCACCGATGAAATCAGTAGTGTTTCAGATCGTGCTTCAGGCCTGTGTTTGCAGATCTTTCATTAAATCTGGGGTTTGATGTGTTTCATTGCACATAATGTGAAATTTAGTACTTCAGTTTCAAAAGCTGAATACTGCCAGTTCCAATTGGAACTGTCTGGACAAATCAGCAAGATCTAGCCTATTTTTGGAGGATTTAAAATTTTCTTAACTATGTACAATAATACCATGGTATCTACAAAGTTAAAGTCAGTCCCAAATGTAGAAGCTTCTGTAGTGGAGGAGAAGTGTTTATGATTTCAGTCTTTTAATTCCTATCATCCGTGCTTGTCAAATTGACCTAAATGGGTTTAGAACTGTTTAAAGCACTAATAAATGCTTTCTTAGCTTAAAACTGATACTAATTTTGGGATGGCCACAACATTGTTAAGTGATGTGACAATTATTCATAAAAACTCTTCAGCTTTAATTTAGAATAGTCAGATGAATATTCTGGCATTGCTCTGCAAACAGATAGAAAAAAACTGAGACGGAAAAGATTCTGCAGGTGCTGGAATCTGGAGCAACACACGCAGGTCAGGCAGCAACTATGGAGGGAAATAAACAGTCGACGTATCGGGTTGAGACCCTTCATTGGGACTGGAATAAAACTGGTAAACTTAGCTTATTATCAAAGCCACTAATCAAAGAACTGCCTTGAGCTACAAGTAATCCATTTGAAAATGGAAAAGTTTTGAGGAATCAATGAGTCACAGGGAAGCTGGATGTTGCAGAAAAGTAAGATAATTATCTGAGGATGCGCACAGGAGGGACTCGGTAATGCATGCTGCTGAGATTAAAGGTTGTGCCAAAATAGTACTAACTTGTAGTTTTGTATCATGTTATGGTTTAGGGTGTTGGTTTATGGTTTATCTATAAGTCCTTCAAAGCTACTCAAGCAACCAGTTAAAATTGCATCTATTAAAGATTAGCAGAACTTGTTAAAATTTGTAGATTTCATTTTACCTTCATGACAAAACCCTACTGATGTATTCTTGTAGGTATCCTTTGTGATGGATGTACTTTAAGTCATGAACTTACTTGCAAGCAACTTCGGAAGAGCCTCTTTTGCTTCAAGCCATTCAACACAGGAATTAAATATCTTATTAAACTGGTTCAATCAAGGTTTTAATAACCAGTCCATGAAGTTTATTAGTCTTTGAAGTATTTTATAATTACAATCTATTTTGATAGTTCATGGAACTGTCTTGTTTTCACCAATGCAATCATCAGTATGTGTGCATTGGAATTCCATTATAATCTTACAGTGTTTGTTCAAAGATCTCTGATTAATAAAAACAAACTCCAAAATATTTCAAACTTAGTGAATGCAATGGTATATTTCTGGCAAGATATCTGCAGCAGGTTGCAATGGGTAGTGCCTAGCGATGAGGCAATCTGTCCAATTCATCATGGCTATATCTCAAAAGACTCATATGGATATCAGTGAATGTTTCGGGTTACTAAAACATGATAAACATACGTTGTCAACTACACATAATGTATTGCAATATCTGCTTTGGCATATTCTTAATGAAAATGCAGTGAAATCTGGAATAGGGTATCAGTGGGAGATGGATATGATCATGGCATTTTAATGATCTGCATGTTAAATTCCAAGTCTCTGGACCTTCAATGCTTCCAACTTTTTGCCATTTACAAAGCACTCCTTTCTATCCTTTTCAACGGTCCAAAGTGGATGACTTTGCCTTTGCCACTGTTGAAATTTATTTGCCACAGTTTTGCCCATTCGATTTGTTATCTCTTTCCAATTGAATGCGTCTGCTGTACTGCTTACCATGACAACTATCTTTGTGTCTTCAACAAACTTGGATATATAGTTTTCTGTACCATTATCTCAATCATTTACGGGAATATTGAGTAGCTCTGTCCCCAGTGTGAATTCTTGCAGGACCTTATTGGTCCTTAACCGAGCAATTGAGTACTACAAATTATCCCTTCTGTTCTCCCAATTGCATAATCAAATCAGTAAATACCCTTCAATTCAACATGCTTCAACTTTAGCTTATGGTATCTTATGAGTAATTTTATGTTTTGTTCCTTTAAATACTAACTTTCCTCAGAAAAGGTGATAACTTGAATATAATGTTTTTAATCAACTTAGTTTTTTTTATGAATTAAAGCAATATGGGTAGAGTTTAGGAATAAGAAAGGTGCGGTCACTCTGATGGGATTATACTCTAGACCTCCCAAAAACCAGTGGGATATATAGGACCAGATATGTAAGTAGATTATGGAAAGATGTAAAAGCAATGTGGGTGATTGTTGTGGGTGACTTTAATTTGCCCAAAATTAACTGGGCTTCCCAGACTGCCAGAGGCTTAGATGGGGGAGAATTTGTTAGTGGCATCCAGATGCATTTCTTGACACACTGTGTAGGCAGATCAAACAGGGATGGGGCCATACTAGTCTTTGTATTGGGAAATGAGCCAGCCAGGTGATTGGTATTTCAGTGGGAGAGCATTTTGGGAACAGTGTTCATAACTCCTTAAGTTTTCAGATGGTTATGGTTAAGGATGAGACTGGACCTCAGGGGAAAGGCTAATTACAACAGTACCAGAGAAGAGCTGGGGAGTGTAGATTGGGAGCAACTACTATTGGGTAAGTCTACATCGATCACGTGGTAGTCATTTAAAGATCAGCTGGTCAGAATTCAGGACTAACATGTTCCTGTGAGGAATAAAGATGAGGATGGCAAGGTTTGAGGACCTTTGGTGATGAGAGATGTTGCAAATTTAGTTAAAAAGAAAAAGGAAGCACATATAAGGTTTAGAAAGCTGAAATCAGATAGGGCCTTTGAGGAATATAAAGGAAGCAGGAGAGAACTTACGCAGGGAATCAGGAGGGCTAGAAGGGTACATGAAATGTCTTTGGTGAGTAGGATTAAAGAAGTATTTTATACATGCATTAAAAAGAAGAGGATAACTCAGGAGAGGGTAGGACCACTCTCGGTCAAAGGAGGGATTTTACTCCTGGAGCTAGAGGAAGTGGAAAGGTACTAAACAAATACTTCACAAGGGTATTCACCAAGGAGAAGGACATGGAGGATAGTGATATCAGGGAGGGGTATGCTGATATTATAGAGTATCTTGATGTCAAGAAGGAGGAGGTGTGGGGGCTCTTTAAGAAAATAGTTAAGGTGAATATCCCGGGTTAATGAAAGAGGCAAGGGAGAAGATTGCTGGGGGCTTGACAGAGATCTTTGTATCCTTTTTAGTCACAGGTAAGGTCCTGGAGGACTGGACAATAGCCAATTGTTCCTTTGTTTAAGAAGGGCAGTAGAGACAAACCGGGAAATTATAGGCCAGTGAGCCTTCCATCAGTGGTAGCGAAATATTGGAGAAGATTCTTAGTGATACAATCTACTCGCATCTGGAAAAGCATAGACTTATTAGGGATAATTGGCATGGCTTTGCGGGGAAGGTCATGTCTCACAAACTTGACTGAATTTTTTGAGGAGGTGACGAAGATGATTAATAAGAGCAGTGCAATGCAGGTTGTTTGGATGGACTTCAGTAAAGCACTTGACAAGGTTCCTCATGGTAAGCTGATCCAGAAGATTAAGGCACATGGGATTTATGGAGACTTGGTAGATTGGATTCAAAGTTGCCTTGGTGATAGAAGACAGGGCAATGGTGGAGGGGTGTTATTCACACTGGAGGTCTGTGACCAGTAGTATTCCTCAAGGATCAGTGCTGGGACCTCTGTTGTTTGTGATATATATAAATGATTTGGATGAAAATGTAGGTGGGCCGATTAGTAAGTTTGCAGATGACACAAAAGCTGGCAGAGTTGTGGATAGCGATGAGGGTTGTCAAAAGATTCAGCAGGATATAGACCAGTTGGAAATGTGGGTAGAGAAGTGGCAGATGGAATTTAATCTGGACAAGTATAAGGTATAGCACTTTGGGAGGTCAAATGCAAGAGGAAAGTTTACAGAAGATGGCAGGACCTTTAGGAGCATCGATGTACAGAGGGATCTTGGGGTGCAAGACCATAGCTCCCTGAAAATGGAAACACAAGTAGATAGGGTGGTAAAGAATACTTGCCTTCATCAGTCGGGGTGTTGAGTATAAAAGTCGGGAAGTCACGTTTCAGTTGTATAAAACTTTGGAGTACTGTTTGCAGTCCTGGACCCTGCATTGCAGGAAGGATGTGAAGGCATTAGAGAGGGTGCAGAAGAGGTTCACCAGGACGTTGTCTGAATTAAGGAGAGGTTGCACAAACTTGAATTGTTTTCCTTGGAGCACTGAAGGCTGAGGGGTGACTTAGAAACATAGGAAAAAACATAGAAAAAAACTACAGCACAATTCAGGCCCTTCGGCCCACAAAGCTGTGCCGAACATATGTTGCTACCCTAGAAATTACTAGGCTTACCCATAGCCCTCTATTTTATGGAAACATTGACAGAGGTATATAAAATTATGAGAGGCAAAGATAGGGTTGATAGTCAGACTCTTTTTCCTAGAGTGAAAATGCCAAATACTAGAGGACAATGGCTTAAATTGAGAGGAGAAAAGTTTAATGGAGATTTGTGAGACATGTTTTTTTTCACACAAAGAGTGGTAGGTGCCTGGTAGCTCTCTGGGGAAGTGGTGGAAGCAGATACAATAACAATGTTTAAGAGACGTTTAGACAGGCGCATGGACGGGCAGGAACTGGAGGGATAGACCATGTGCAGGCAGATTGGATTAGTTTGGATTGGCATCATAGGTCAGCACAGACATTTTGGGCCAATGGAACTGTTTCTGTTTTGTACTGTATTGTTCTATGTTCTCTGTCTGCACACAGAAGCATAAGTGTGGAAGATGTTGAAGGTCAGAGGTGGGTGCATGTGGCCCCTCATCTCTGAATCCAGGAGCATTTTATAACTTGCTGAATTAGTGGGCTAGAAACACTTCATATTTCTTCTCAGCTTTACCCTACCCAGGGCTAGCAAATCAAGTGTAGCTCCATTCATTTGAAAAGGGTTACAGACTTTGATTATAAAGATAAATCTAGCAAAGTTTCTTTTCCTGTATTTTACTGTTTATTTGTGTTTTAATTAATGGTTGTCTGTTGCTTTAAAGTATTTATTTTAATTTAATTGCATTAATTTTTGTAATTAATTTCAACTTTTTAAGTGACAATAATTATTCATTAGTCTTAGATTCCATCATTAGTAGATTCAGCATGTGATTTACAATAGGCATCCAGAGTGGTTTGATCTTGGGTCACTTGCATTGAAGTTGGATGAATGATGCCTCCATGCTGCAGATAATGGAAGTCTAAATTAAAAAGGGAAAATGCAGATACACTACATAGATTAGGCAACATCTGAGGAGAGGCAAACAAAGTAAATGTTTCAGGCCAATGGCCTTTCATCAGAGCTGAATATTACAGAGTGATGACTGTGGTGACTTCACCTATTAATAAAAGTTTCCTCCTGTATATCACTAAAAGAACCACATATGTTGAAAATAATAAAGAGAAAAAAAAGCATTCATAAATATCTGCTTATTTATTTAAATACACTGACCTGCAGTGTATTTCCAACATTTTCTGTTTTTGTTTGAAATAAAATACAAACATATTTCTTTATTATGCTTTGTGCGTAGTTTTGTATAACTATTCGGATGTTGTTTGTTCCCAGGTTATGGTATTTGTGCATGCAAGAAATTCAACTGTACGTACAGCCATGGCCCTTCAAGAGATGGCAAAAAACAGGGGTGAGATCATGTATTTCGTACCAAACCAAAGTGCAGACTACGGTTCTGCTGAGAAGCAGGTATGTTTGCGAGAGAACTTTCACCAATAAAGTGCATATGTGCGCTCCCCTGGAGTTTCTCACAGAACTGCAGCAGAACACCCTAATACCAATCTGCAACAGTTTATGCAAAAGCAAGGAATAATGGCATATGAATTTTTTTCAGGCCAGATGAAGCATAAATAACTGTACCCCAGTGGGTGATACTAGGAACACTATTTTTAATGCATATTAACATCATAGACTTGGACTTTGATATAAAAAGGTAATTTTAAAGCTTGGAAAAGTAGTCTGCAATGATCGGTATAGCAGCAAGTTTCAGGAGATGTAGACAGACTGGTAAAATGGAAGGGGACTCGGTATATACAATTTAACACTGCAAATTATGAAATGATATGTTATAGAAGGAAAAATGATGCAATGTGAAATGAGTTTCTGTACATCCTCTGGCTGTTCCCTCCAAGATATGGAAGCCACTTGACAAAACTGGTCTTTACTGTGTCTCTGGCAGTCCTGCTAGTTTCCAGCTGGAGATTCAAGATATTCTGCAGAATTTTGTAGCTTGTGTTCATAACCCACATTATATCACTTAGATTAAGTATCCAAAGAAATGGATACATAATGCCAAAATAACTGCATTGAAAACCATTGTGAATATTGCGCACAGTTATTACTCAACAAAGACATCATAGAAAACTATTCAGACAATATTACTTTTCTCCTTAATTACATTGATTCAACAGTTCTTCAGTCACGTCCAGAAATAAGTGACCATACCTTACAGCTGCTATGACCCAGGTTCAATCCAGCACTGTCTATGTGGAGTTTGCACTTTCTCCATGTGGCTGTGTGTGGGTTTTCTCTGGGTGCTCTGGTTTCCTCCCACATGTCAAAGATGTGTGTGTTGGCAGGTTAATGGGCCAGTGTACAAAATAATGATGGCAATGTGGGGCAAATAGGTTACAGGGAAAATTACTGGGAGAAAGTGATTACTCTATGAGCCAACACACACACACACACACACACACACACACACACACACACACACACACACACAATGGCCGCCTCCTATGTTGTAAGGAGATATGGAAATAATTGTTAGTTGTAAGCATGTGTCCAACAACTAAATGGGTAAGTACAGAACAATAGGATTATAGTTTATAAATACAAAATATAATTTATAAAATAAAATATAAATACAAAAATCTCTCTACCAAGAAAGCCAAAGGTTCTTTCTACCAAGAGTGAGAGCAATCCACACTGAGAAAAAGGTGGCCACTTAGAAAGAACTGATGTGAAATATGAGATCTGACTAAGAAACTTGATGAATGGAAAAGAGCCATCATAGACGTCATAGTTGGCAGAATTGTGGACAGATTGTTGTGGATGTTAGTGAGCTGGCAGTGGATATCAGTTCAAACAGTTAAGAGAGTGTAAACAACAGAAGCAGCAGGATGGTTCATGGATGGATGGTGGAGGAAAGAGCACAGGTTTAAAGATTTGGGCAAAAATTATGAGGACAATTTCTTTACTCGGAGATTAGCCAGGACCTGGAGTTCACTGTCTGTAGTGAAGGTGGAAAAAGAATCAATCACTGCCTCCCAAAGAGAACTGGATTGTGCTTGAGGTTTAAATGGCAGGACTCTCGAAACATTGATGTACAGAGGGATCTTGCGGTGTAAGTCCATAGCTCCCTGAAAGAGCAAAACAGGTAGATAGGATGGTAAAGAAGGTATATGGCACATTTGCTTTCATCAGTCGGGGCATTGACTATAAAAGTTTAGAAGTCATTTTGCAGTTGTGTAAAACTTTGGTTAGGCCATATTTGGAATATTCTATGGAGTTTTGGTTCCCACATTACAGGAAGGATGTGGAAGCTTTAGAAAGGGTGCAGAGGAGCTTTACCAGGATGTTGCCTGGCTTGGAAAGCATGACTTATGAGGATAGGTTGAGTGAGCAAGGGCTTTTCTCTTTGGAGAGGAGGAGGATGAGTGGTGACTTGATAGAGGTGTACAAGATGATAAGAGGCATAGATCGAGCGGACAGGCAGAGACTTTTTCCCAGGGCGACAATGGTTAACATGAGGGGACATAATTTTAAGGTGATTGGAGGAAGATATAAGGGGGATGTCAGGGGTAAGTTTTTTTACACAGAGAGTGGTGGGTGCGTGGAATGCACTGCCAGCAGAGGTTGTGGGGGCAGATACATTAGGGACATTTAAGAGACTCTTAGATAGACACATGAATGACAGAAAAATTAAGGGCTGTGTGGGAGGGAAGGGTTAGATAGATTTTAGAGCAGGATAAAATGTCGGCACAACATTGTGGGCTGAAGGGCCTGTACTGTGCTGTAATGTTCTATGTTCTCTGAAAGAGTATTAGCTATAAGGAGAGTTTGGACAAACTTGGATTGTTTTCTCTGGAACATCAGAGGCTGCGGGCAACCTGATAGAATTACATAAAATTATGAGAGACATAGATAGGGTAGATAGTCAGAGTCTTTTCTACAGGACAGAAATATCAAATACTAGAGGGCACATCTTTAAGGTGAGAGAGGAAATGTTTAAAGGAGATGTGCAAGGAAAGTTTTTTTTTCCACAGAGATGGGTGTCTAGAATGCACTGCCAGGGGAGGTGGTAGAAGCAGATATCATAGGAACATTTAAAGGCAATTGGACAAGCACGTGAACAGGCAGGGAATGGAGGGATATAGACCATGTGGAGGCAGAAGGGATTAGTTTAAATTGGCATCGTGGTTGGCACAGACATCATGGGCCAAAGGGCCAGTTCCTGTGTGGTACTGTTCTATATTCTACTATCTATCCACCAATCTTCCAGCACCTCACCTGTGACTAACAATGATGCAAAAATTTCTGTTCAGGGCTTTGGCTGTCTCCTTCCTTGCTTCCCATAGCAAGCTGAGACAGATCTCATCTTGTCCTGGGGATTCATCAACACTTGAGCATCCCATGACATCTAACATCTCCTCCTTAGTAGTGACCTGCTCCAGACTATCCACATACCCCTCCCTGAACTCACCATCTTCCATGTCCTTCTTGGTGAATACAGATAAGAAGTATTTACTTTGTACTCCACCCACATCACCAGTCCCCACACAAAGATTGGCCCTTTGGTCCCTTAGGAAACCCACTCTTTCCCTGGCTACCCACTTGCTCCTGATATACTTATAGAATATCTCGGTATTCTCCTTTATCTTACTTGCCAAGGATAGTCCATGACCACTTTTTGCCCTCCTGATTTCTTTCTTTAAGTTCTGTCCTGCACACTCTATATTCCTCAACAGAACACCTCGATCCCAGTTGCCTCTACCTGCCATATATTTCTGTTTTTCTCCTGATCAAACCTTCAATACCTTTTCTCATCAAAGGTTCCTTAATCTTGCTGTCTTTGTTTCACCCTTGCTGGAACATGTTGGTCCTGAACTCTTATTAACTCTCTTCTAAGTGACTTCCACTTGTCAGCTGTCATTTTACCCACAAGCATCTGCTCCCAATCTATTTTTCCAGGTCCTCTCCTAAGCTAATGAAATCAGTCTTCCTCCAGTTCAAGACCTTAACGTGAGGACCAACCTTATCCCTTACTGTGAAACTTTGAGAATTGTGGTAACTGTTGCATTGTTCTCCTTCCACCACCAACTGACCAGTGTCATTTCCTAAGATAGGTCAAGTACTGCCCCATCTCTATTAGAACTCTCTACATATTGAATCAAAGAGCTTTTTTGGACACATTTAACTATTTCATGCACAAGTTGAAATCCTCCACTACTATAAGCCTTTTGCTTTTGTACCTTTCTGCAACTTGGTTACATACTGTATCTGTTTCTTTAATTCCCACTACCTATTTGGGAAGCTGAAGTGTCTAAAACGAGGAATCACAATCTCAAAATAAGGAGTCAGTCATTCAGGAGTGATCAGAGGAAATTTCTTCAGCCAGACAGTAGTGAATCTCTATCCTTGAAGTCTGTGGAGAGTCAGATACGAAGTATATACAAGGAAGAGATTGCTAGAATGTTAGATATTACAAAAATAAAAAGGTATGGAGTTAATGCAGCAAAGTGGCATTGAGATAAAAGATTAGCCATGATCTTATTGAATGGCAGAGCAGATGTGAGAAGTCACGTGGCCAAGACTCCTTAAGCTGCTAGGGCAGTGGGAATTAGAGATTGGTTGGGTCCAGTACCCAAGGAAACATCCTGAGCTGCGTGATTTGACAAAGATAATACAAGACAATTTTTGAAGACTCCAGTGCAACTATTTTTTTCTCGTGTGTGTAGGTATGTATGCAATTAACAATACTTTTTTAAAAAAAGTATGATCTGTGATGTGCTAATACCTATTAGCTAATAGCTCAGCTCATAATTACTTCAATACTGCTGTAACATGGTGAGATGATAGTGAGGATAACAAAGAGTTTTTACTTTATAAAATAACTCATTGACTGCTAGATAGAACTAAGATTTCAAGATGAGTCATCCTCTGAGGAAAAATTGAGTTACACTGGTCCATACTTGCAAGGCCATCAGAAGTGATCTCACTGAGACATACAATGTTCTTCCTGAGGCTGAAGAATCTGGAACTGGGGGCATAACCTCAGATCATTTAGGACCAAGATGAGAAGGAGTTTCTTTCCTCAAAGGGCTGTAAATCAAGTGACCTGGAGATTGGACTGAAAAATGGACAAAATAGAGGATTTATCTTACTGCATAGTGGAGCATACTTGAGTTTCTGTATGGAATATGCGTACTTTTTATGTTATCATGTTCCTTCAGCACAGCACCTTTCATCAATTTCATCAAAATTTTTGATAAAAAGTTAATTGGAGAAGAGAAATTATTTAAAAAAAACACTGCAATTTAACATGCTACATGTCAAGAACAAAAATTTCAACAACTTCATGGACAATACAAAATCGATTATAACAAAGCAATCCCTGTTGTACAGAGAGCCTTTAAAACTATCTTACATCTTTTCTGCCACAAGCTTTCCAGTCACAAGTGATATACTTTACAATAAGAATTGTGAGAAGTTCTTAGTTCAAAGCAGCTTAGCTACGTTCTGGTCAAAGAGGTAGCCAGGGTTTAGGAAATTGTTCATAAATAAAAGGTATTTTTAACTTTTAATACTCAGCTGGGTAGGTCAGTGTTAAGGCAGCTATCCATTGCCCATCCCTAACATGAAAGGGTATTTAAGGGTCAAGTATTTCAAAATGGAACTATTGTCATTATTGGATAGGATAAGAATTGCAAGTTTTCTTACTGATGAACATCAGCAATCTTATTGGCTCTTTACAGTGAGCCATAAACTTATGGTTGATTTTTACAACATCAGCATATTTTTAAAACAATAATCAAATTCTTCAATTGTCATGATCGGATTTTAGCTCACAATGTCTTTGAAATAATGTACAGGATCTTTTGTATTCACTTTGGAGAGCAGACAAGGCCTTATATTAATATTTCATCTGATAGTGCCATATCCAATGGTTCCACACAGTGTGTAGATTTTTGTCCTCCAGTGTCTGAAGTGGATCTTGAAAGCTTAGCCTTATAAGTTGATGGCAAGATCCCGACTCATTGAGCAGTGGCTGACTAACAATGCACGGGAGGAACTTTCATGATAATGAACAACTTCAACTGACTGACGAATAATTTTTAAAATATTGCAAGTGACCTATACATATAGATCAGCATATGAAATAGCAAGCATTTTTTCTAAGCATGTTGTTTTTAAATTTAGAAACATGGAAATATGTTAAAAGTACGAATCATGCCAAAGCAGCTCCCTTTACATGATTTGGTAAAACTTAATTGTGCATAAGTATGCCCAAGGAAGCCTCAAGTATGGAAGATGCAGCATTGAAAAGATAATTAGGAAGCTAAAAACAGGGAAGATCAAGGAAAGCCCAAGCAATTTTTAATAAGTGCACTAAAGGAAAGGGGATAATAAAGGAAGGAGTTCCTAAAAGAATGCTTTTTTGTTTACCTTGATGGAAGACAGATATTATAGACATTCAGTTATGAAGTAAGAATATGGAGTATTGGAAATAATAAATATAGAGAAAGAGAGGGTATGTTAAAGATGCAATAAAATAAAACAAAATAATTTGCCAGGGCTGGATGAAATGTTTCCCAGGATATAGAAGAACCAATGGGGGAGAAAGCATGATCAACTTAATCCTGTTTAATTGTAGGTGTGGTGCTGGAGGACTGGAACGTCGCTAGAATGGAAAGAAAGATGACCTGAGTAATTACAGGCAAGTTGGCCTAATATCAGTAGTGGACAGACTGTTGGAAAAAATTCTGAGGGGTTGTATAACTTAGCATACAGGGAAGCAATGGTTAATCAAGGGCAGTCAGCATAACTTTATTAAGGGAAGATAGTAGATCAGAAACTAAAATGCATAGATTTAAAATGAGAGGGTAAAAATTTAAAGGGGACTTGGGGGGCAGGTTCTGCCAGAGGAAGCTGTAGAGGCAGGTATAATTACAATGTTTAAAAGGCATTTGGACAGGTACAAGGATAGAAAAGGTTTAGATGGATATGGGCCAAACACAGGCAAATGGGACTAGCTCAGACAGGCATCTTGGTAGCATGGACGAGTTGGGCCTTGCTGCAAGAATCTATGACTCTGTCGTGTCTGGCTAATTTGATGGAATGTTTTAGGGAGTTAGTAAGTAAGATTTAATGACGGTAGTGAATTTGATGTACAACGATTTAACAAGTGTTTTTCACAATGTCCCACATGGCCGATTCATCCCATGCTATGACATCTGAGGTCTACTTGCCTCTTTGACCCACTCTGCTTCACAGGATGTCCCTCAGATGCAGACAGTCAGCTTGTTTGGCTCTCAGCATCCAGAAAAGATAAGCTCAGGCAGCAGGCCAGTTCCAATATGATCTGGCTCTATAAATGCTAAAATCAAATATCTTGTAATACATGTCTACATACCCTTGAAGGTAGTAGAAGCAGATAAACTGGTTACAGAGGAAGAGTAGATACTTGTTCTATGTCAGCTGAGGCATAGAATATCAGACTAGGAAGGTCAACCTGAACTCTGTATGATTCTATTTATTTCACAGTTCTGGTCACCAAACCAGAGGAAGTATTTGCTAACACTTCAGAAGATGCAAAGGATATTTATGAGGATATTGCCATTTGATAGAAAATGATAGTTATGAGGAGGGACTGATTATGGTCAGATTGTTTTCTTTGAGGGGAAATTTAATTCAGTTGTATAATATCATGAGATGCAAGGAGGAGGTGATCAGAAAGTTTGGGAAAAAGACATATCCAGAGAGCTTAGATACAAGTTAGAGACACGAGACTACAGATACTGGAATCTGGAGCAACAAACAATCTGTTGGAGGAACTCAGCAGGTTGAGCAGCATCTGTGAGGGGAAAAGAATTGTCGACGATTTAGGTTGAAACCTTGCATCAGTGCTCCCTCTAACTTAAATACAAGTTGGTTAGTAAAAAGATTGGAGGGTAGTTGAGATAAGATTTCTTCACCAGAGTGGAGGTAGTTGAGATAATATTTCTTCACCAGAGTGCAAGAAGTCTTGAACTCTCTGAAAGGCTAGTGGAGCAAGCAACCTTTGTTATTCAGCCTTCAACCTTCAAAGATTCCTTGAAAAGTAGTAATATACAAGGTTGATAACTGAGAGCTGAGAAGTGGGAATGTCCAAAATAGCTCTGTTTTTGTTTGGAATTGACATGGTATGCTGTGCAAAACACACAAAATTCTGGAGGAACTCAGCAGGTCAGGCAGCATCTATGAAGTAAATAGTTGGTGTTTCGGGTCGAGACCCTTCATCAGAACTGGAAAGGAAGAGGGCAAAAGCTGGAATAAGAAGGTCGGGGGAGGGGGAGGAGTACATGCAGGCAGGTGATAACTGAATTCAGGTGATAGGCGAGTCCAGGTGAGAGGGGGAAGGTAGGAGGGTGGGGGAGGGAGGAGAAGTAAGAAGCTGAGAGGTGATGGGTAGAAGAGGCATAGGACTGAAGAAGAAGGAATCCGGTAGGAGAGGGCAGTAGACCATGGAATAAAGGGAAGGGGGTGGAGAATAGATGGGTAGGGATGGGCAGGTCATGAGGGTGGGGAAAGGGGAAAGAGAAGGGGGAAGGGGCCACAGGAATGAAGGAAGACATGAAGGAAAAAAGGGGGTGGGGAGAAGAGGGGAGGGGTTACCAGAAGTTAGAGAAATTAATGTTGAGGCTGTCAGTTGGAGACTACCAAGGCGAGATATGAGGTGTTGTTCCTCCAACCTACATCTGGCCTCAACGTGGCAGTGACCTCCTTCTGTGCTGTAATGTTGTATGATTCACTGCTGTTGAGTACCTTTTAAATAACACAAATGTAAGATTTCAGTGATGCTTTACAGTACAGAGTCCTCCAACAGGATAAATAGGCTTTTTAATTGTTGCAGTACAGATTTGGAAGGATGATAACACTAGTGGTTAAATTATGAGAACAGGTTGCTTATGTCTGAGTGCAGAACATAAAGGGATGAACTAACAAAAGTGTTAAGGTGATCAAATGATTTGATTGGGGGTAGAAAGAAACTATTTCCAGGTTTGTAGAAGTATAACACATCTGAGCATTACCTTAAAATTGGAATTAGATTATTCAGTGGTGATGGCAGAAAGCACTTGTTCATACAACAGGGAATAGAAATCTGGAACCACTTCCATGAAAAGGCTGTTGAACCTAGCTTAATTTAGAGCATTGAGACAATCTATAAGTAGATATCTGTTAGGCTAGGTTATAAAGGAGTATGAAAACAAGGCAGGTAATTGTAACTAAATCACAGATTAGTTTTGCTCAATTGACTGATATGATTGGTTTGGGACATGAAGGGGTTACTCTTCTTGGTTTAATGGTCAAAATGGGAAAGAAAATATCCAGTGGTAAAGGTGAACAGGGGACAGAAAAATCGAAGAAAGCAGAATACCACCTCAAAGTATAAATTAGAATGCCTTCAATGAAGACATTCCTGCAAGTAGCCATGCATTAAACTACATAACAAGAAAGCTAGAGCATATACTAGAAACCTGAAAAGAAAGTTAGAAAAAGATTTTTTTCCGCTCATATCAGGTTACATTTTTGTCAGTGCATTGATGGCCTCGGTATTTTCAGGGCAAACTATTGGCACCGTGAAGAGTTATAGATAGGACACCTGATGTAATGGTTCTCCCAACGTCCCTGCAGTTTTAACATTTTATGGCAGCAGAAAAGATGAAAGCTGCCAATGGGAAGGAGAAAGCAGGGACCAGGACAATAGAGGATGGGGTAGGGGAAGAGGGTCAATTATTTTCATGTGTAATTGCGTGGGTTTTACTGAGTTGGCTTATTGGACTTTGAAGAAACATTCATGCTGATTGTGGCTCATTATGGGACTGGATCTTCTCATCCTGTTCTGGAACTAGAGTTTTCAGAATCATAGAAATTTGCCCACCTATTTTTATGGGTTAAAATTTCTCGATGTTTTAGATTTGAGATCATTCCTGGAGGAAGGATCATAGACCCAACACATTTGCATATTGACTTTTGTTCTCCATTTTAATTTATGCATTGATATGCAGCAGACCTTGCTGGGAGAACTGGTGTACAAATGTTACTAAATCTGACAGCATTATGGAAATAAATTAACATCAATGGATACAATCATTAAGTAGTTTTGTCATCTTGACTCAGAAGGTTAATACAGTTCCATTGTGATATGGAGCTCAGTTGCTGCTGCTAGTTTGTTTGTATAATAAAACCAAAACCTGCAATGAAACACAATATATTTGTTTATTTTTTTAAATTGTCTCTGTTGTAAAACTATCCATGCCGGCCAGATATCGACTTTCGGTTAATTCCTCTTCCTAGCTCTTGGTTGATAGCCTTTCAAGTTATAGCTCATCGAAGTATTATTCTAACTTGAGAGTTTCTCTTCTTGTCTCTCTTTCAGGTAATAAGCTCACCACTCTTCTCACTTCTCACAACACTCTCACTCAATGAAATCGTTATTTTTCCTCAATTTCCCTTCATTCTTTTTACTAATTGCTTAGATCTGTGCTTATTAGTTACTGATCTTTCTGCTAAGGCAAATGGGTCCTCTCTGTTTGCCCTGACTGCTGCTCTCATAATTTTACACATCTGAATTATATTTCCTCTCAGTACACTTTATCCAAAGGAAAAAGACAATCTCTCTTTGTAGCCATAATTCTCCAGCATGGTTAACATCCTTGTAAGTTTCTTTTGCACCCTTTCTGTGCTATCACATCTTTTCTGTTGTATAATGACTAGAACTGTATATATTACTCTATCTGTGGACTAACTATTGTTTTCTCCAGTGCTTGCATGACCAGTCTTCTTGTATTCTATACTCGGCCAATAATAGCCAATATCATTTCCATTCTGCAAATTCTGTATTTTCCAGTGTCTTGACAACTAGCATACTTGATTGCTTGTTGTGAAGAAAAAAGCATTTTTCAGTAATCATCTCTTCTGTTCCAGGGTGAAGAAAGCATTTCACCACATTGACTTAGTATCTTGCTAGATTGTTTTGAAAGTTTAATTTTATGTAAGTGGTAGACTATCCAACGTTTTATTTTTTCTATATGCTCTGCAGTATTTATATTGCTTGATTTTTTTTAGCCAAAATCATGCAGAGTTGCTCATGTGCATATGTGATGGAAGCAACTGTACAACATTACACAGCACAATAAAATTAAAGAGAACACTGAACTAAGTATAGGAACCTTGCAGCCAAAGCAATGATTTTGGATTTATTTACAACTGTATCATGTGGAGTGCTATTAATTATTGACAGTACTGAAAATTTCACAATGAGGATGCTAAAATTTAAATACGGGTCCTATCCTTATTAAATAGTTCATTTCTTCATACTGGGATAGGCAGTTTTGTAAGGTGAACAGCTTGCACCACCCAATGGATAAATAAAGTACTGCTCTATAATTCAGAAGTGCCTGGATAAATATGTTAAATGTTGATTTTATATGCACAAGAAGAAAAATACATTTTACAAAAATGTGCCTGTTTTACTTACTTAAAAGAAGTACTTCTGCCTAAGCTCAAATCTGGGTTTAAAAAATACAAATAATTGAATAACTAATTGTTGCAAGATATATGGATGTGCTTTGCTGCTGCAGTGATGTGATTGATTTTTCCCTGATGGATTGCACATAGAGCACCATAAATAGCTCCTTACAATTGTAAAGTAATGCAGCTGAACAATGTCTTCTCTCCTGTATTTTGATATATTCAATATCTATAAATCCTGAATGTTTTCAACCTTGGAACTGGTCTCAGTTGTGTCTAGGAAAATATAAAATTGGAATCTGTGAAAAACCTCAGTAGATTAGGCAGCATCTGTGGAAAGAGAAATAGAGTTAGCATTTCAGATAAAAGGCCCTTTGTAGAATGGGAATGGGGAGAAAACAAGTTTGTATCAAGCTGTAGGGAGTTTCTCCATTATTTTTACAATTTGTGGCGACTCACCGTCTAGTTGGGCGAACCGGCTCGGCAGTCGGGTCGCGCGGCGTCGGAGCGACGAGGCCCAAGATGGCGGCGGGCCTCGTCTTTCCGAGCGACGGGGAGAACCCGCGCGTGGGAAAGTCCTGATGACGTAGGACTTACGTCATTGCCGGTTGTTTTGGGCGGGAACATTCTCCCTTAAAGGGCCCGCGGAAGGCGGGAAAATAAACCAGTTCTGTTTGGCAATCCTCTGAGTAGAGTCTTGTTTTATTCCGCGGTAGCAACCGCAACAAATTTGTAATTTGCAAGACTTGCTGAGTGATAGGAGTAAATCGACGAGGTCCTATGCTCTGCAGTATATATTTCCACATTGTCCTGTATTAAATGTCCTAGGGATTGCAAAATGAAAAACAACTTTGAATATTTATGTTTATACATGTTTGCTCATGAATAAAAATGTTTTTTTTTGAAAACTGAAATTTGGGGGGGGAATGATAATTTATGATTCGTGTTAATTAAGAGTGGCGAGATTAGAATATTTTTTCAATCAATTCAAAATGGGACAGACTTTACAGACTTGGATATGTTTATGCAAAATATTATCAAGTGGAAATGGGGATAATCTCTTCCATGGGGAGTTATTGATTAGAGTGCAAGTCACTTTGTACTTCTGTTCGTTTAGTATAGATGACTACGAAAGAGAGTTCTGAAGGCAGATGATGGTAATGCATTTCTCAGGAATGGCATTTCGAGTATATGGAGGTGGGGAAATGAATGGCTAAGTTTCCCATCAGATCCACTCACCACATGTCATGTGTATTTGTCACTATTGTGAGCACTCTGTCTTTTCAAAAAGGTGGTTGACCACTGTTAAAATCTTAAAGATAAAGTTTGGGAAAATCCTTCCTACTCCCTGACAATAGGTGACCTAGGCTAAAGTATAGCTATTAAACCTTGAGAACCATGATTCAAGTTTGATCACTTATGCTGAACTGGCTCTGCAGTCCAGCAAACCAATCAACCTGAAGTTGTGCTGATCATCATCAACATCAGTTTTATTCTTAATTATTTATTGATTTCCTATTTTGACATGCATTAACTGGTTTCCCTGATGAATCTATTATAATGAGAATCTTTTGCTTTGTCCCTGACTTTCTACAAATTTACTTTAATAGATGGAAGTGCTGGTAAATGCAAATTGAAAAAACAACTCTGCAGACATGAGTAAGTTCAAAACTTCCACGTTGACCACTGGTACATGGAAGTCTTGGGCTTGCTGGCATTTATCAGCAAAATCTGCACCATCAGGATGATTGCTAGTTTTTTTTACTGTAGTATTGCCTGCAACTGCTCCTACTGCAGGTCATCTGCTGCCAAAAACTCTTATTCATTTTGTGATATCCATATTCATATACATGAGTGCTCAGCTGGCAATTATCCGATTTTCCAACCTTCAGCTCATTGAAAACTTCTAAATTCCAGACAGACAAAATTTTGATATATAGGGAAGTCGAGGGTTATGAGGAACATGCAGGAAAGTGGGGCTGAGGTTAAGATCTGATCAACCAGTGCAAAGTAGCTTGAGGAGTCATGTTACGTATGCTCACTCTTGTTTCTTATGTTATCTTTCATACTTGATTTTTAACTATGCCAGCTGCCAAGTTGCCAGCATCCAGGACACTTGGCTGAGACAGCAATTTGGTGCGCTGAATACACATATAGAGCTAATAACACCAGTGCAAAATTGTAAGCAGATAGAACAAGTGTTTTGCATGCTTGACTAGATGTATTGGGACTTCAGGACTCCTTAAACAATCTTTTTTTTATATATATAGTTTCATTTCCATTAAGCCAGGAGAAATGAGAGATGGGTGAGGAATACCTGTCCTGGGTGAATTGGCATTAGATGCTTACCAGCATCAGCCTAAGGCACAATTTTAAACAAGCTGTTGGCTGCCATTTCTGGACAGGTATTCATGACACCACACATCTCTAATTTCTCACTGGAAATTGGCACATCAATCCCTGCTTAATTATTTTATTCCTTGCATTTGCCCAAGCATTAATTCTAAATTACAATTAAATAATTGTGTATAATTGGATGCAAACAAAAATGCTAAGGAAGGCACTTAAAAGAATTACATTAAATTAACATTCAATTTGTTATAATACTGAAATTCAGGTGAATGAATATCCATTTGTTTAAACACAGCAGCTGGAATACAGAAGTTGTATGTCAAAGGAGTGTTTGAGGGGACAATTGAAAATATTATCTCTGAATTTTCACTGGTATTAACAGCAGCAGTGTTCCAAATTTAATTTCAACTTAACCAATGATAAGTAGTATAATTATTAACATGTGCAAAGCTGTATCAATATCAAAATCTTAATTATTTTGATGATTGTGCTGACTTATGCCAAATACAACTTTTTCTGACCATTGCAGGGTTCAATGCTAGTCTTCAGGTTTCATTACAAAAGTATTCTTGTCTCTCAGTATAGTCCATCCTGGTTATTTATCTTGTAAAATTAATTTTCAAGACTCAGCATCTTGCTGAAAATCCTCAAAACCTCTTTTCTATGGGAAATGCCATCAGAACATGATGCTGGATAGGTTACCATGGGGGCAGTGGCATCATGGCTTAATTACTGGTCTAGAGAGGCCTGGACTGTTGAAAAATGAGTTCAAACTCTGCCAGGCAACCGGGGAATTTAAATACAAGTAAATAAACAAAACCCTGAATTTTAAATCCACCATCTCATTGATGGTTAAAAAAAACCTGTCTCTTCAAGGAAAGATATCTGCTGGTCTTGCCTGATCTGACTTATGTGTGACTCTAAACATAAATGTGACAATGGGCTTCCAATTTAAGACCAATTAAAGGAAAAGCTTAATTGGTACAGAACAAATAACGTGTAAAAATTAACACATAGCTCAAAGATTACTGTGGTAAAAGTATGTTTTAGTTCATGGGGTAGTGGCACCAGTACTGGGGAAAGTGAGTTGTACAGTTGCAACAGTTTACACCTGCACCATACTGGGGTCAGTGTTCTTGCAAATCCCAAAACAAGGGAAGTGACATCCCAGAAATAGCTGCAAACTGAGAATTGGAATGGAAAGGGGAACCTCTTGAAAATTACTATCACCAGATCAGTGGTAAAGAGCACTGGTCAGAGCTGAAGCTTAACAAGTCTCTGGGTCCTGATAGACCTCATATTAAGTCCTCAAAAGAAGTGGCTAGTGAGATGGTTGATGTGTTGGCTTTAATTTTCTGAAATTTCCTAGATTTAGGGAAGTTTCCATTGAAAAGGAAAATAACAAGTGTAACTTCTTTATTCAAAAAGAGAAAGCGACAGGAGACAAGAAACCATAGCCAGTTAACATTTTCCCAATAACAGATGTTAGAAGTTATTACTAAAGGCATAAGCAGGCAGAATCAATGTGGTATTGCAAAAGAGAAATTATGTTTGAATAACTTTTTGATGTTCTTTGGAAAAAAAATTGTGTGTGCTCTGTATGAAGGGGTAAACTGTGGTTATACTGCACTTTAATTTGAGGAAGGCATTTGATAAGGTGCTGCATCAAACACTATTGCAAAAAATAAATCCTTGGCGTATGGAAAGTAACATATTGGCATTGACAGAAAAGAGAGAATGGGCATAAACATCTTTTCTGGTTAACAAGATGTAATGAGTGGTGTACTAGAGGTATTCATGCTGTGTCCTCAACTTTCTACAATTTGTATAAATAACCTGGATTAAGATGAGAGAAGATTTGATTGCTAAATTTGCTGATGAGACAAAGATGCGGATGAATCTGTGTGTCATATTTTATGATTCACAAAAGGCTCAAAGGCAGAGCCAGCAAATAATTAGAAAAGCTTACAGGATGTTACTGTTTATTGTGAAAGGAACTGAATACAAAAGTGGGGACGTTATGCTTCATTTGTAGAGGGCACTGTTGAGACCACATCTGGATTGCTATGAATAATTTTGATCTCCTTAGTTAAGGAAGTGTTTAAACATATTGGAAACATTTTGGAGAATGCTTACTGGACTTGTATCTGAAATGAGCTGGTTGTCCTATTTGGATTGGTTGGGTAGTCTAGGCTTGTCTGTTGGAGCAACAAACAATCTGATGCAGACAGCATCAGAAGAGGGAGTTCTCTGCAGTTGGAAAATTCAATATTGAGTCTGGAAGGCTACAAAATGCCCAGATGGAAGATGAGGTTTTGTTCCTCAAACTTGTGTTGGGCCACGTTGTCACAGCACAGGATGCAGGACGAGAGTGAGATGGAGAATTAAAGTGGCAGGCAACCAGAAGCTCAGGGTGCTCCTGTGGAGTGCAAAGAGATGCTTTGCAATGCTATCAATCAAACTGTGTTTGGTTTCTCCAGTGTAGAAGAAACCACATTGCGAACATCAAATGCAGTACACTAAATTGAGAGAAACCCAAGTGTTTTCTGGTTGTTTTCCAGCAAAGAGATGCTTGGTAAGTGGGAGGCTTTCAAAAGTGAAATACTGAGAGTACAGAATCTATATGTTCTTGTTAGAATAAAAGGCAAGGCGAACAGGTTTAGGGAACCTTGATTATCGAGGGATATTGAGGCCCTGGTAAAGAAAAAGGAGGCGCATATCAGGTATAGGCAGTTAGGATCAAATGAGGCGCTTGAGGAGTATAAGAAATGCAAGAGAACACTTAAGAGAGATATCAGGAGGGCAAAAAAAGAGGACATAAGGTTGCTCTGGCAGACAGGGTAAAAGAGGATCACAAGGGCTATATTAAGAGCAAAAGGGTAGTAAGGGACAAAATTGGTTCTCTTGAAGATCGGCATGGTCATCAATGCATGGAGGCAAAAGAATGGGCAATCTTAAATGAATTTTTAGTATCTGTATTTACTCTGGAGACAGACACAGAAACTATAGGACTGAGGCACAAGAGTAGTGAGGTCATGGACTGTATCTGGATTACAGAAGAGGAGGTGCTGGCTGTCTTGAGGCGAATGAAGGCGGATAAATCCCCAGGGCTGGACAAGGTGTCCTCCTCGGACCTTGCAGGAGGCTAGTGCATAAATTGCTGGGGCCCTGGCAGGATATTTAAAACATCCTTAGCCACGGGTGAGGTGCTAGAGGACTGGAGAATAGCTAATGTTCTGTTGTTCAAGAAAGGCTCTAAGAATAAGCCAGGGAATTATAGGCCGGTGAGCCTGACGTCAGTTGTGGGTAAATTATTGGAAGGTATTCTAAGGGACAGGATATATAAGTATTTGGATAGATGGGGCCTAATTAGGGATAGTCAACATGTCTTTGTGCATGGTAGGTCACGTCCAACCAATTTTGTAAAGTCCTTCAAAAAGGTTACCAAGAAAATCGATGAGGAAAAGGCAGAAGACGTTGTCGACATGGACTTTAGCAAGGCCTTTGACAAAATACGGCATGGGAGGCTGCTCCAGAAGGTTAAGTCACTTGGCATTCAGGATGAGGTAGCCAACTGGATTCAACATTGGCTTAGTGGGAGAAGCCAGAGTGTGGTAGTAGATGGTCATCTCTGACTGGAGGCCTGTGACTAGTCTTGTGCCGCAGGGATCAGTGCTAGGTCCGTTGTTGTTTATCATCTATATTAATGATTTTGATGATAATGTGGTAAACAGGATCTGCAAATTTGTGGATGACACCAAAATTGGGGGCGTAGTGGACAGCAAGGAAGGCTATCTCGACCAGCTGGGAAAATGGGCTGAAAAATGGCAGGTGCAATTTAATGCAGGCAAGTGTGAGATGATGCACTTTGGGAGGACAAACCAGGGTAAGACTTATACAGTGAATGGTAGGGCTCTGGTGTGAGGTAGAACAAAAGGACCTGGGAATACAGATTCATAGTTCCTTGAAAGTGGTGTCATAGGTAGATAGGGTCGTAAAGAGAGTTTTTGGCACTTTGGCCTTAATAAATCAGGGCATTGAGTACAGGAGTTGGGATGTTATGTTGAAGTTGTACAAGACGTTGGTGAGGCAAAACTTAGAGTATAGTGTGCAGTTCTGGTCACCTACCTACAGGAAAGCTATCAATAAGCTTGAAAGGGTGCAGAGAAAATTTACAAGGACGTTGCCAGGATTTGAGGACCTGAGTTATAGAGAAAGGTTGAATAGGTTAGGACTTTATTCCCTGGAGCACAGGAGAATGAGGGGAGATCTAATAGAGGTATACACAGTTATGAGGGGTATAGATAGGGTGAATGCATGCAGGCATTTTCCCCCAAGGTTGGGTGAGACTAGAATTAGAGGACATAGGTTTAGGGTGAAAGGTGAAATACTTAAGAGGAATATGAGGGGGAACTTCTTCACTCAGAGGGTGATGCGAGTGTTGAACAAGCTGCAAGTGGAATTGGTAGAGGCGGGTTCAATTGTAACATTTAAGAGAGGTTTGGATAGGTACATGGATGGGAGGGGTTTGGAGGAATATGATCCCAGTGCAGGTAGATGGACTAGGCAGAAGATCATGTCGGCATGGACTAGATGGTCCAAAGGGCCTGTTTCTGTGCTGTTGTACTCTATAAATTAATGTTTTACTTAAGAAGACTGTTTGGGTCTTTGGATGCTGGGAAGGGAAGAGGTGAAAGGACAGGTGTTATACCTCCAGCATTTGCATGGGAGAGTACAATAACATGGGGAATGGTTGGGGGGCCAGAAGAATAGACCAGAGTGTTCCAAAGGGATTGATCCCTTCGAAGTATTGAAAGGGAAAAGGGGGCGGGGGGGTGGGGAAGGGAGAATGTGTGTTTGTTGGTGGAATCTTGGTGGAATCTTGTTGGAGCAGGTGGAATCCTTGTCAATTTCCACCAACTCGAACAAAATTCCATTGTATTTAAATTTGATTTCTCAAATGATTAATGTTCGATTGGAGAGATCATGAAAAAGAGTGGTTTGCACCAAAGAAAACAAAGAAAAAAGTGAATTGTCAATTCATTTCAAGACCTTTGCTCCACATCACGAAGGGGTTGTGTTCCCTTTGAGTCAGGAGCCAGTTGTGTTCCGTCAAAAACCATACTTAGAAAATCAGTGCCCTTTGTGTGTTTCAGAAACATTGAGCCTTTCTTAGTCAAAATTAGTTGAACTTGGCAGAAAGCTGAAAGCAGCAAGTTATCTTTAGAAACAAAAGCTTCATCTGATTTCATTACTAAACCAAGACTACACTGAGTAATAATTTTTCAGCCATTCTGTCTGATACGATCCTATGTGTGATGCTAGTATGATGAATTTTGAAGTATTTTCCTGCATATATTTAAATGAGATGATAAAATAACAGATTGTATTAATGCAGTCTGCATAAATAGAGAAATTTGTTTCTCTAGTGTATTTCAAATAAGTATTATTGCTCAGAAATTAATCCAAGTAGCAACTTCCTGGAATTATGAGATTGAAAATCAATTTAGCCGTGATAAAATTGTTTGCAACCATTTCTGGCTCAAATCCTGCCAATCGTGACATTTGACCATACCCACAGTCGTCCTTGGCAACTTATTTCTCAAATCCCTTCTCTTCTTACCACCAGAAGTGTCTTTGATCCTTAATTACCTTGTGAGATGTTATACTTTTCTTAGACATCATTGCAAATGCAGTTTTTGGCCCGTAAAGTCAAACTTCTCTCAGAATGCTAGACCAAAAAAATATATTGTGTTGCTGTCATTCAGGAAGAGAAATGATGTCACTTCTGGTATTTGCATGAATAAGGGAATTCCGTGGAAGTCTGAAGAGTCACCAGTGCTATTAAAGGAGGAGGGAGAAACTTGCATTCATATACTAATAAGGAGTGTTTTGGACTTCACCAAATACAGATGCACAGATCTGATGAAAATGTAGCCTTGTTGCCTTACCTGCTATGTATTTCAGCATTTTCAGTTTTATCTTAGATTTCAGCATCTGCAATATTTTGATTTTGGATAACCCCTAAGGATGTGGGCTTGGTGCTGAACATGTATCAGACGTCTGTGGAAACTTCCCTGCTTTTCAGAAAATATCATGGGATCCTTTACACCCACCTCTGAGAGGTAGCAGGGTCTTGGTATAATGATTTATCTGAAATCTGGTGTAGGCAATGGTGCAGCACTCTTCTAGAGTGCTGACTATATGCTCAACCTTCTGAATTGAATCCACAATCTTCGACCACAATCTCACAACTCCAAGTTTAGTTTGAAATTCATTATCGTCTCTGTTGCATAAACAATCTAATATAAAATTGCTGAAACAATCAGCAGGTCAGGCAGACAGACAGACAAGAGTTAATGTTTCAGGTTGAAGACCCTTCATAAGAACTGAGAATGTGAGAAAACAAATTGGTTTTAAATTGCAGACAGGTCGGGGTGGATGGATGGATAGGACAAAGGGGTATCAGCAGCCTGAGTTGCCCATGTGATCCTGATGATTACAGCACCATCTGATTAACACATTAATGAGGGCAGTTAGAGAAAACAAAGGGACATGTAAAGCTGTGGAATGCAGGTCAAAGCTATGCTGAACTTGAAAGTAAAAGGAAAATATTGGAAATGCCGTGCAGATCAGGCAGTGTCTATGGAGAGCAAGAAACTGAGCTAATATTACAGCAGTAGTGTTCTGTTCTAAAATGACCAAAGTTCTATTCTGGGGAGACCAAGTTACCTGAAATTGTTGAATTTGATATCGAGTCACAAAGACTAAAAAATGCGCAGATAGAAGATGAGGTGCTATTCCTCAAGCTTATTTTGGATTATCGACCACTACTGCCTATTATAAACTTGTACTTTTAGTTCCGTTTCTATTATTTATTGGTGGCAAGCAAGGCCAGTATTTATTGTGAAAAACACGATGATGCTGGAGGAATTCAGCAGGCCAGGCAGCATCCGTGGAGAAAAGCAGGCAGTCAACGTTTCGGGTCAGGACCTTTCTTCAGGACTGAAGATAGGAAAAGGGGAAGCCCAATATATAGGAGGGAAAAGCAGAGCAGTGATAGGTGAACATAAGAGGTGAAGTGGGGTGGGCACAGGGTTGATGATAGGTAGATGCAGGTAAAAGATAGTGATGGGCAGGTGTGGTGGAGGAGGGGGAGAGCCGATCCACTGAGGGATGGGTAAAAGATCAGAAGAGAGAGGGGGAAAAAAAAGAGGCTAGGAAAGGGAAGAAGAGAAGAAGCATGGTGGTGTGGTTTGTGGGGAAGGGGGTGGGGATTACCTAAAATGGGAGAATTCAATGTTCATGCCATTAGGCCATGGAGAAAAGCAGGTGGTCAACTCAGTGGAGAAAAGCAGGTGGTTAACTCCATGGAGAAAAGCAGGTGGTCAATTCTGTGGAGAAAAGCAGGTGGTTAATCATGTTTTTCATCTAGATTCCAGCATCTGCAATCCTTTGTTTCTCCAGTATTTATTGTGTGTCCCTCATTGCTTTTAAGAAGGCAGTGATGAGCCATTGCCATGAACTTCTGCACTCCTGCTGACAATACTCCCACAGTGTTGTTAAGTAGGGAGTTACAAAACTTAGATCCAATAACAATGAAAAAGCAGCAATATAATTGGAACGTGGTGCATGAGGAAGTAGTGGAGGCATTTACTCTCATGACATTTAAGAAGTATGAGCTCTTGAAAATCCAAAACATAGAAGGCAACAAACTGAGTGCTGGAAAATAAAATTAGTATAGATGACCAGCAAAGACATAGTGGATCAAAGATTGTGCATGACTCTTTGACTCTAGGATATACAAGTTAGGATTTTGAGTGACTGGGGGAGTACCTTCAGGTGGTGGTGTGTCTTTGTATTCTGCTTCTTTTGTTCTTCTCTGTAGTAGAGATCTCTAGTTTCAGGGTGTTGTTGGAGTACGCTTGTGTAATTGCGGCTCAATTTTTTTGAATTGTACAAATTACACTCACAGTGGGCATGTAGTGGATGGAGTGTATGTCTCGGGAGCTTGTCAACTGGCAGCTTTGTCCTGGATATTGTTGAGCTTCTAGCCTAGCATTAGACCCCTGAGGAAATCTCTATGTTTGATATTTTATGTTGCATTTACTTTGCCTTGGAGCTAGCTAAACACTGAGCAAATGTGAATTATTTTGCCTTTCTTGTTAAGGGTCTGCACTTGACACAAAAGAATAGAGAAATCATGATTCAAACAGTTAATTTTCCTTAAAAAATTGAGAGTGACTTTCCCTTAAAAAATTGAGAGTGACTTTCCCAGTGGCTGTAACCATGTTGCATATACTGCAAACTGAAGTGCAGCTTTTTGTTTTGCTTTGTTGTGGATAGAATTTGACAACTGGATTTTCCTTTTTAATAGAAATTTTGTATCCAGTTGTAGCTTGCAGCAAAAAGATTGGTTTTCTAGCAATGGTTATATTGAATCTGATAAACAGTTTGGTACAAGAGTTGAGATAGTCTTGCCTATAATGCAACCTGATGAAGAAAAAGAAAACAAGTTGCTAGGCATCACTGATTCCAGCAGCAGGGGTCATAGTTCCAGGAGGAAAATTCCTAAAGGTTTCCTTCTCTTCACTTAGAAAGGAGTCTAGAGTTTGCTCTGGATTTTAACTACATGCCTGTAAACTTATATCGTGGAGAAATTGCATGTGGAAAATTGAAAATTATACACAATCTTAGGATGTTCCTTCTCTTGAAGAAGCTAGAATCAAAGCTTGGTTCTTATACATATGAGGCTGATTTGAACATGGCTAGATAGATGTTAATTTATTGATCTCTCTGCCTCACAGGAAGATTTTGTTGACACATGATGAGCACATGTGCAGTGCGACAATTAGTATAGTAATAAGATTTTAGAGTCTGTTACTCACTCTCAAATCACAACTAAGAATTTGGTTACTCGATATTCAAATTGTATCTGCATATCCATGTTGAAATATTACAAAGGTGCATCAAACAGTCAGTTTCTTGGATAATTAAGTAATGAAGTTTTGAAAATAAAATATAGAAATTTCTGCCTTTGCTTCTTGAGTTGGACAATCCTACTGATGTCTTATCCATCTTCCTTTCATTATCGGACCATTTCTATTTAAGTTCCAAAATAACAGTTGAGCAAAAGTTAATTAAATATCGTGGAGAATATTGAAAACCTTTTTCTGTGTCTCTGATATTGTCTGTCTGAGGTGAATGGTGTGTTGCAAAGTATGTTCAAGTTATGGAAAGAACGTCCAAAAAAGGTTCTTAGTCTTTTATTCCATTGTGGATTTGTGTGCACCAGTAAAACCAGTTCTTCTAAAATTTATTAATTCTCTGAAAATGAGGCTGCAGTGTCTTCAACCTGCAATACTATCCTTGTTTCTGCTTCCACAGATGCTGCTTGACCTGCTGAGTTTTTTCAGAATTCTCTGTTTTATTAATTACCTCTTTCCAGTGTGTATTCCATTGGTCATAGAGAGGGAAATGTTTCTCACTCTCTACCTTATCTATGCCTTTCTATCAGCTCCCCCGCAGCCCCTTCTTCTCCATGGAAAACAAACACAGGCTATTCTATCTATCCCCATTATTGAAATGTTTTATCCCAGGCAACATTCTGGCAAACCTCCACTGCACCCTCTTCAGCACTATCCTATCCTTTTTTTTAGTGTGATGACTAGAACTGCACATAGTTCTCTAACTGTGACCTAATCAAAGTGTTATAAAGTTGTACCATGACCTCCATGATCTTGGATCTTAGATCAGATTAGTTTATGTTTTATATACACCAAAGTGCAATGAAATTCCTTGCAAGCATGAAACTCAGAGTAAACAGAATAAATGGTGATAATGAATGCAAGAATAAATACAATGATGAGTGCAAAAACAGCAGAATAGTGTAAAAATTGTAGTGTAAAAAGAAATGCTAAAGTGACAATAGCGGAATAACCAAGAGAGGGGATAGAATTAAGAGTACAGGAACATGGCTGGACTGCCGGGAAGGGTTGTGAGAGAAGTGATTGGTTCAGAAGTCTGACAGCAGTGGGGAAGAAGTTGTTCTTAGGCCTGGACTTCTGGGCTTTCAAACTCCTGTATCTTCTCCTAGAAGGTAGAAGACAGAAAAGGGAATGGCCAGGGTGACGGGCATCCTTGACAATACTGTCAGCCTACCAGAAGCAATGCATCATGACGAATGACTGGATGGAAGGAAGTGATGGCTCTGCAGGTTCCATTGGTCCCAAGTGGTATTCCATGCTCTTGTATTCTCTGCCCCAATTGATGAAGGCCAGCATCCTATTTGCCGCCTTCACCTCCTTTTCTACCCTTGCTGCCACATTTAGGGATCTAAGGCCCTTCTGTTCCTCAAATCTGCCTGGGGCCCTACCATGTGTGACATATCTGAATAATTTAAAATGTTGCTTCCTTTTGTTACCTTAGTTTTCCAGTTTTTAGAGTCATAGAGTAATACAGCATGGAAACAAGCCCTTTGGCTCAACTCGTCCATGCCGACCATGGTTCCCCCCAAGCTAGTCCCATTTGTCTTCATTTGGGCCTCCTATCCATGTACTTGTCCAAATGTCTTTTGAGCGATCACACAGCTTGCTGCACAGGGTTTACAGGTTAAAGGCAATATATTGTGATAAAGGTGTTTGCTTCCCTGTCTTTAAAAAGAAATTAATGTGAGGAATGTGAAGATCTTTATCAAAATGCTTCTAACTAGAGTGTTTTCTGAGCATAATCTTTAACAAAATATAGACTAGGAGAAATATATAATAATTGGTAAGAGCAGGAGTGGCAAGAATATAAGGTAATTTGAGGGTTTATAGAATGGAGTAGCAGCAGTTTTATGTTTACATAATGCTTTTAATGTGATAATCCAGCTTTTGCATTCCAGAATATGTGCCTCAATTATCAGTTTAAAAAATACAGCAGTAAAGCTCAAAATGCTAAATCAGAAACTTCAGAATATTGGTTGATCCTGTTCTAACTAAATATTGGGCAGCAAAGGTATTAATGAAGGAAGAATTAATAAAGGAAGAATTAATGAAACTGAAGTCCATTGGTATTGTATTGGAAATGTGACAAAAAGTTATTTCAAAACTTCATGATAAATTAGCACTACAGTTTTGCAATAAATAAGATCAATTGTGTCCATTGCTTTTTTTTAACTTAAAATGAGAAGGTTCTATTATAAATAATTGTAAGAGTTCCTCAAGACAGTGATTTGCCAAATTAGCAAATCTGTAAGGTGTTCCTATGTAGATGTGGCTCATCAGTGATGTGCAGTCTGATATCTTATTCATTCTCCCAGTGCTATGAATATTATTTGGGTGAGGTCTCATTTGGTTCCACTTTATTCTTTGTTGATGCATGAGGGTTCTTGTCCTGTTGAATGAGTTCCAAAAAGATTGAAAGTGATTGCTGTTCCTTAGACACTTCAGTAATTCATTTAACATAAAAAAGCATAAATAAGGTTAGAGAAATCAAGTTTGCCATCACAGCACAGTGGTCTTGCCTTTGAAATTAATGTGAAAAGTCTGTTACCAAATCAAAAATTAAAGTTGTAATATTGCAACTTGGTTATTTTTTTTATCAGTTTTTCCAGAGGTTGAGTTCAGTTTTGACCCCATGCTATTTTCTCTCTCAATTAAGAATAAATTGGCTAACAAGCTCATTAGCAAATGTCCAAATTCCTCAGGCATTTGGATGGCATTTGGAATTCATGAAACCTTTACACAGTTTTACATAAAGAGCCACTATAATTCCCTTGTCTTGGCCTTAGAAAAGTTATCCATGTTTTGGCCTGATTTGCCATGAAACCAATCTGTTATTTCAGTTGACAATGGGCCAATTTCCAAACTTGCACGATAGAATTTATGGCTTAATTCTTCAGAATATGCATTGAAAATGTGAATATATTTGCTGGGAGCAGCCTAGTAGTACAGTGATTTCATAAAAGGCAAAATAAAGGCACATGGAGTCAGAATTTGAAAGCAGAAGCACAGGGAAGGAGTGAATGAAAATCATGAAATAGCATCATTATCTATTTTCTGCTAAGTTCTAGACATTAAATGCTACATAACACACAAAAAGACTCTAGATAAATCTCAAGCAGAAAGTGGCTTTTAAATGTGCATGTTGACCATTATAAGGAGACTCTTGTCTTGCCTCCTAGCACTTTGTACCTCACTATTTAATATTAAAACAAACCTATTGTCATAAAGATTATTGGAGATTGGATAGACATAGCTTACTGTAGCATTATTAATGTACAACTAAAATAGATGATTAAAATTTAATGAACAAATAATATTTCTGGTCAAGCCTTTTACCTCCTACCATGCAGTGCTCCCACTATGTTGCAGACATGCTGTGCTGGCCTGCTGCCTTTCACTTGGAGGATTTGCATGCACCTCAGCAGGAGAACAACAAAAAACTTTTCCCCTTGATGGGCCAGTTTCAGTCTGCAGCTTTCTGCTATGTGAAGCTGTGGTCCAGGAAAGCTAGCCGTCAGGCAAACGTGAATGTTTGGCTGACAGTCTTTGATGGGAGCAGAAATGCTACCCTTCAGAGAGGAAATAATAGGGGACAGTTCATGCTCCACAATGCCTTGGACCTCTTGGAGTGCTATGCAGACAGTACTGTACTAACCTACCGTGATCCAGAACATGGTTCTATCATTTCAACCTTCAGACCAATACTGGATGCAGCTGAAAATACTGCATCCTACCCTTTGTATTCTGTTTGCTCTCCGGTCCATCTGAGTAAGTCTTTCTTTTTCAATCTTTTTATTAATTTTCAAATTAGTGCAAATTAATATATTTAACGTTAATAATTATACATATGGTGCAAAGAGATCAGAATAACAATCTTAACAGTTAATATATATAATGACAAGGTGTAAAAAAAAGTAATCTAGACCTCCTGCTCTTTTATTAAGTGAACATAATACAAAAGGAAAATTGAAAAGCGATTTAATTATATGAGAAAAGAACCCCCAAATCCAAAAAAATATTAATAATAAACCAAAAGAAACCAAAAACTTCAAAAACAAAACTGGACTGACATTTCTACAATTAAAAAAAAATTATTTTGTCGTTAACTCCGCTCCTCTGTATTCAAGGGTTATTGAAAGGGTTCTGAAAAAGGTCAGCTTATATCATATGGAAATATTGAATAAATGGACTCCAAACTTCCTTAAATTTAGGCGAAGGATCAACAGTACCACTCCTAATTTTTTCTAAGTTTAAACATGCTGTAGTTTGAGAGAACCACTGAAAAGTGGTGGGAGGTATTGGATCCTTCCATTTGAACAAAATGGATCGCTTGGCCACTAATGTGACAAAGGCAATCATACAACAAGCAGAAGCAGATAAATGGCGAGATTCCATCATTGGTAACCCAAAAATTGCAGTAATAGGATGAGGTTTTAAATCAATATTTAATACAGATGAAATAATGTTAAAAATGTCTTTCCAATATTTTTCCAAAAGGGGACAGGACCAAAACATATGTGTCAGGGAAGCCACCTTCGAATTACATCTGTCACATATAGGATTTATATGATGATAAAAATGGGCTAATGTAGCAGTGGGCTACGCACTGAGCTAGAAATAATGACACGCAGTCGGTAGGTTGCACTCGAGACTGGTTTATTGCGAACCTCGCTGCGCTGGCTTTTAAGCAGTTAAGTTCCCGCCCTCTTTGGGCGGCGATGACGTCAGAGGTGCGCCAGCAGAACCTCTTCCTGTGCGCGGGCTTTCTCCCCTCGCTGGTGGAGAAGGCGGCCCAGTGCCATTTTGTGGCTGGCCTCTCTGCTGACGCGCGTGCTGTTTTCGGAGCCAGTTTGCCTGCGTGGAAGGTGGGTCGCCACATAATCCCGCCCCCCCCCCCCCCCCCCCCCCAGCCTCCAGAACCGGCGATACACCCCCGAAGTCCACAGACCGGATCAGTTGCTGTTTGGGTGGTCTGCCTCTGCGCCGCGGGGCCTGAACCTCAGCCGGCTGCGCCAAGTCCACATGGGCCGATTTGAGCCGGTCCACCGTGAAAACCTCCTCTGTCTCCCCAACGTCTAGAACGAACGTGGACCCGTTGTTTCTGAGCACCTTGAATGGCCCCTCGTACGGCCGCTGTAGCGGTGTCTGGTGTGTGCCCCTCCGTACAAATACAAACTTACAGCTCTGCAGGTCTTCGGGTACGCAGGTTGGGATCTGTCTGTGCTGTGAAGTCGGTATGGGGGCCAGGTTGCTGAGCTTCTTGCGTACTCTTGCCCCCTTGGGGCTGGTATGAACTCCCCTGGGACGACCAGGGGTGCGCCGTACACCAGCTCGGCCAACGAGGTGTGCAGATCCTCTTTGGATGCTGTGCGGATTCCAAGCAGGACCCAGGGGAGCTCGTCCACCCAGTCAGGCCCTTTCAGGTGGGCCATGAGAGCCGACTTCAAGTGACGGTGGAAACGTTCCACTAGTCCATTCGACTGTGGATGGTAGGCAGTTATGTGGTGTAACCGTGCTCCCAACAGGCTGGCCACAGCTGACCACAGGCTGGAGGTGAACTGGGCACCTCCGTCGGAGGTAATGTGGGCCGGTACCCCGAAACACTACCCAGGTTGCAATCAGCGCTCGGGTGCAGGAATCGGCAGTGGTGTCAGTGAGCAGGGCTGCCTCCGGCCATCTCGTGAGCTGGTCTACCATAGTTAGGAGGTACTGCGCTCCCCTCGGCACTGGCAGGGGCCCCACGATATCCACATGAATGTGGTCGAACCTCCGGCAGGTAGGATCGAACTGCTGCGGTGGGGCTTTGGTGTGCCGCTGCACCTTGGCTGCTTGACACTGCGCACACGTTTTGGCCCATTCACTGACCTGTTTGCGAAAGCCGTGCCACATGAACCTGCTGGAGACCATCCGGACAGTTGTCCTGATAGATGGGTGCGCCAAGCTGTGTATGGAGTCGAACACTCACCGCCGCCAGGCTGCCGGGACGATGGGGCAAGGTTGGCCCGTAGCCACGTTGCACAGGAGGGTCCTCCCACCTGGGTCTACCAGGAAGTCTTGCAGCTGCAAACCCGAGACTGCGGTCCTGTAGCTGGGCAACTCGTCGTCTGCCTGCTGCGCCTCCGCCAGTGCTACATAGTCCACCCCCTGGGACAGGGCCTGGATAGCTGGCCTGGAGAGTGCATCCACCACGACGTTGTCCTTTCCCGAGACATGCTGGATGTCCGTCGTATACTCGGAGATGTAGGACAGATGTTGCTGCTGGCGGGCCTACCAGGGATCGGACACTTTTGTGAACGTGAAGGTCAACAGTTTGTGGTCCGTGAACGCAGTGAAAGGCCTGCCCCCTAAGAAGTACCTGAAATGTCGGATTGCCAGAGAAAGTGCCAACAGCTTCCGGTCGAAGATGCTGTACTTGAGTTCGGGTTGCCGCAGGTGCCTGCTGATGAACACCAGGGATTGCCAGCGCCCCTCGATGAGTTGCTCCAGCACCCCACCGACTGCCGTGTTCGATACGTCCACTGTAAGGGCGGTTGGAACATCTGTTCTGGGGTGCACCAGCATCGCGGTGTCTGCCAAGGCTTCCTTGGCTTGAATGAAAGCGGCCGCGGCCTCTTTGTCCCAAGTAATGTCCTTGCCTTTACCCATCAGGGTGAACAAAGGGCGTATGACGTGGGCTGCTCAGGGGAGGAAACGGCGGTAGGAATTGACCATACCCACGAACTCCTGCAAGCCCTTGACTGTGTTGGGCCGGGCGAAGTAGCGGATCGTGTCTACCTTGGTGGACGGGGTGTTGCCCCGTCTTTGGTAATCCTGTTGCCCCGGAAGTCGATGGTGTCGAGTCCAAACTGGCATTTGGCTGGGTTGATCGTGAGGCCAAAATCACTCAGGCGGGAGCAGAGCTGGCGGAGGTGGGACAGATACTCCTGACGATTTCTGCTGGCTATGAGGATGTTGTCCAAATAGATGAACGCGAAGTCCAGGTCGCGTCCCACTTCATCCATTAGCCACTGGAACGTCTGTGTGGCATTCTTCAGGCCGAACGGCATTCAGAGGAGCTCGAACAGGCCGAACAGGGTAATGAGTGCTGTCTTGGGGATGTCTTCAGGATGTACCGGGATTTGATGGTATCCCCGGACGAGGTTCACTTTGGAAAAGACGCTTGCCCCGTGCAGGTTTGCTGCAAAGTCGTGTATGTGCGGCACGGGGTAGCGGTCTGGGGTTGTAGCCTCGTTCAGTCGACGGTAGTCGCCGCATGGTCTCCAGCTTCCGGCTGCTTTGGGCACCATGTGCAGGGGGAAGGCCCATGGGCTGTCTGACCTCCGTACGATCCCCAATTCCTCCATCCTCTTGAACTCCTCCTTCACCAGGCGGAGCTTGTCCGGGGGAAGCTGTCGTGCACGGGTGTGGAGCGGTGGTCCCTTGGTCAGAATGTGGTGCTGTACTCCGTGTCTGGGGATAGCTGGTGTGAACTGCGGTGCCAGAACCGATGGGAAGTCCACCAGGATTCTAGTGAATTCGTTGTCTGACAGCGTGATGGAGTCCAGGTGTGGGGCCGGCAACTTGGCCTCGCCCAAGGAGAACGTCTGGAAAGTCTTGGCATGGACCAGCCTTCTCCCGTGCAAGTCAACCAGTAGGCTGTGAGCTCGCGAGAAGTCCGCCCCCAGAAGTGGTTGGGCCACGGCGGCCAATGTGAAGTCCCACGTGAACCGGCTGGCACCGAACTGCAACTGCACTGTGCAGATGCTGTAGGTTCGTATCGTGCTACCGTTTGTGGCCTTCAGGGTGGGTCCCGGCTCTCTGTGTGGGTGTCGTACCCCGTCCGGGGTAAGATGCTGATTTCCGCTCCGGTGTCGACCAAGAAGCGGTGTCCCGACTGTTTGTCCCAGACATACAAGAGGCTGTCCTGGTGGCCAGCCGCTGTAGTCATTAGTGGCGGCTGGCCTTGGCGTTTCCTGGGAACTCGCAGGGCAGGTGACACCGGCGGGCTTCTGTGCCCCACCGCTGGTGGTAGAAACACCACTGTGCATTGGCCTCCTCACTCCTGCCTCTGGGTTGCATGCGCTCCATTGCCGGGCCTGGTCTGTCCTGCCGTTGGGCATGTGGCTTGGTAATCTGTCCGACGGACATCCCGCTTTCCTCCTTGGTTTTCCACAGCACGTCTGCCTGGGCCGCCACCCTCCGGGGGTCACTGAAATCTGCCTCGGCCAGTAGCAGATGTATGTCCTCGGGCAGTTGCTCTAGGAACGCCTGCTCGAACGTGAGGCAAGGCTTGTGTCCGTCAGCCAGGGCCAGCATCTCGTTCATGAATGCTGATGATGGCCTGTCTCCCAAACCGTCGAGGTGCAGCAAGCGGGCACCTTGCTCCCGCCATGAGAGGCCGAAGGTCCTTATGAGCAGTGCTTTGAATACTGCATATTTGCCTTCCTCTGGGGGCGCCTGTATGAAATCCTCAACCTGGGCGGCTGTCTCCTGGTCAAGGGAGCTCACCACATAATAGTAACATGTGGAATCAGAAGATATCTGCCAAATGTGGAACTGGGCCTCTGCTTGATCAAACCACAAGCATGGTCGCAGCATCCAGAAGGGTGGCAGTTTTAGCAAAACTGTGTGAACGGATGAAGAGTCGATCATCTTTGATCCAAATCCTGTTTGGACCATCGGGGTCACCAATGTAGCGATAGGCTACGCACTGAGCTAGAGATAATGACACACAGTCGGTAGGTTGCACTTGAGACTGGTTTATTGCGAACCTCACCGCGCTGGCTTTTAAGCAGTTAAGTTCCCGCCCTCTCTGGGCGGCGATGACGTCAAAGGTGCGCCAGCAGAACATCTTCCTGTGCGCGGGCTTTCTCCCCTCGCTGGTGGAGAAGGCGGCCCAGCGCCATTTTGTGGCTGGCCCCTCTGCCGACGCGCGCGCCGTTTTCGGAGCTGGTTCGCCTGCGTGGAAGGTGGGTCGCCACGCTAACTTATACTTGGACATATGGGTCCTATGAACCACCTTAAACTGTATCAAAGAGTGTCTAGCACACATTGACGATGTATTAACTAATTGAAGAATTTTCTTCCATGTCTCTATAGGTAAAAGTATCTGGAGTTCTCTTTCCCATTCATTCTTAATTTTATCAAGTTCCTCTGGACGTATTTTCATAATCCGATCATAAATTATTGCTATCAGGCCCTTCTGATAAGGATTAAAACCTAAATTTTTTTCCGTAATTTCAATTTTATATAGTGTCGGAAAAGAAGGTAAAGTAACGTCTAAAAAATTTCTAGTTTGTAAATATAGAAAAAAATGTGATCTGGGCAGATTATATTTATTAGACAGCTGTTCAAAAGATAAAAAAACAGTTATCAATGAATAAATCACGAAAGCATGTTCTACCCTTCATTTTCCATAAGGAAAAAGCTGAGTCAATCCTGGATGGTTGAAAGAAAAAATTAGATTGAATAGGACTTGATAAATTTATTCAATCCAAAAAATTTACAAAATTGAAACCATATCCGTATTGTATATTTAACTATTGGATTAGTGATTTGTTTACTCAGTTTAGTAAGTGCAAAAGGGAATGAAGCTCCTAAACTGGAAACTAATGAAAATCCTTGCACTGATTCACACTCAAGGTATACCCAATGGGGACAATGAATTGCAACTAAATCTTGTGCCCAGAAAATTAAGTATCTAATATTAATTGCCCAGTAGTAAAGTCTAAAATTAGGCAAAGCCATACCACCATCCTTTATTAATTTTTGTAAATATTTCTTACTTAATCTTAGGTTTTTATTCTGCCATATATATGAAAGAATTTTGGAATCAATAGTGTCGAAAAAGGATTTCGAGATAAAAATTGGAATTGCCTGAAATAGATACAAAAATTTTGGTAAAATATTCATCTTAACTGCATTAATTCGGCCAATCAATGATAGAGAGAATGGGGACCATTTAGTAAATAATTGTTTAACGTAATCAATTGAAGGTAAAAAGTTAGCTTTAAATAAGACCTTGTGTTTCTTGGTAATTTTAACACCCAGGTACATAAAGTAATCAGTCACTAATCTAAATAGTAATTGCTTATAAATTGGGACTTGCTTGTTTAATGGGAAAAGTTCACTCTTATTAAGATTTAATCTATAACCAGAGAAAACACTGAACTGAGCAAGTAGTGATAATACTGCAGGGATAGATTTCTCCAGCTTAGAGATATAAAGTAACAGGTCATCTGCGTAAAGAGATAGCTTGTGAGTCCCCTTTCCACGAGTGATACCAAATATGTTAGAAGAATCCCAAATGGCAATTGCCAAAGGTTCCAAAGCAATATCAAATAAAAGGACTTAAGGGGCAACCCTGTTTAGTGCCTCGAAAAAGTCTGAACAAGGGGGATCTCTGATTATTAGTAAGTATTGAAGCCATAGGTGTGTGATAAATCAATTTGATTGCGGATATGAAATTTGAGCTAAAGTTAAATTTCTCAAGCGTGTGAAATAAATATTCCCATTCGACTCCATCAAACGCCGCCTCAGCATCTAGCGAAATAACACATTCTGGAATTACAGATGAAGGGGTATATATAATATTAATTAACCTCCTAATATTAAAATGCAAATAACAATTCTTAATGAATCCTGTCTGGTCATCAGAAATAATTTGTGGAAGTACCTTTTCCAGTCTAGAAGCCAATATTTTGGAAAAAACTTTAGAATCCACATTCAATAAAGAAATAGGTCTATAAGATGCACACTCAGTGGGATCTTTATCCTTTTTAAGAATTAAAGAAATAGTTGCTTCATAAAAGAATTGTGGTAATTTACGCACTGATAGGGCGTCTTTAAAAATTTTACCTAACCAGGGAGAGAGAAAGTTAGAAAAGGATTTAGAAAATTCAACTGTATACCCATCGGGACCAGGTGTTTTACCCGAGTTCATTGAAGAAGTTACTTTCTTTATTTCTTCCTCCAAAATGGGTGCATCTAATATTAAATGTTCATTAAGTGATAATTTTGGAGTCTTCAAATTCCTTAAAAATTCATGCATTGATGTAAAATCCTCAGGAGATTCTGATTGATATAAAGAAGTATAAAATTCTTGAAAAGATTTGTTAATTTGATCATGGTCTACCATGTAATTACCATATAGTTTACGAACTTTAATAATCTGACGTTTAGTTGAAACAGCTTTCAATTGGTTGGCCAACAATTTACCAGATTTATCACAATGTATATAAAACTGACTTCTGGTTTTGAGTAATTGATTTTCAATTGGAGATGTTAATAATAAACTGTGTTGTAATTGAAGTTCTGTTCTCTTTTTATAGAGCTCCAAATTAGGAGCATCAGAGTATCTTTTATCCATTCCTTTAATCTTATCAGCCAATATACGTAATTCATTATTAGTTCATTTTTTCAATCCAGCAGAGTATGAAATAATTTGACTGCAGATATAAGCTTTAAAGGTATCCCATAATATCCCACTGGAAATTTCTTCAGTAAAATTAGTTGAGAAGAAAAAGGAAATCTGTTCTTTAATAAAAATGGACAAAGTCTAAGTCTTGCAATAAAGAAAGACTGATTCGCCATTGTCTAGCACCAGAGGGTACGTCCAATAACTTAATTGATAGTTTCAATGTAGCATGATCAGAAGTGGCAATTGCATCATACTTACAGTCAATAACAAGTAGAACTAACCGTGCGTCAATAAAAAAGTAATCAATCCTAGAGTAATTGTGATAGACATGAGAAAAGAATGAAAACTCTTTATCATATGGGTGTAGAAATCTCCAAACTTCTAAAATTCTGGAATCAACTAAAAAGGAGTTAATAAAAACAGCAGATTTGTTAGGAAGTGCAAGATTCGACACAGATCTATCCATCGAGGGGTTTAAACAACAATTGAAATCTCCATCCATAATCAACGTATATTCATTTAAATTAGGAAAAGATGCAAATAAATGTTTAAAAAACTCAGGATGATCCACATTAGATGCATAAGCATTAACCATAACAACTTTTTTGTTATGAAGTAAGCCAGTAATTAATAAAAATCTGCCGTTTGGGTCTGAAATTGTCTCATGATGAACAAATGAAATTGAGGAGTCTATAAAAATAGAGACTCCTTTCACCTTTGCTTGTGAGTTAGAATGAAACTGTTGACCCCTCCAAAATCTAAAAAAGCACTGATTATCCTCTCTCCTAATATGAGTCTCCTGTGCAAAAATAATCTGAACATTCAGTCTATGAAAAACTTTAAAGATCTTCTTATGCTTAATTGGATTATTCAAACCGTTTGTATTCCATGTAACAAAATTAATCATCTTATCCATTTTAATAGACTAAAAAAAATATGGTATGTAAAGGGTTAACCTTGTTGCATAAGAGATTCATTAACAGGAAGAGGGAAAAAAAAGTTCAAAGAGGAGCTGGAAATGATGACAATTCAGACATATTAGTACTTTATCAGTCCAGAAGAAGAAAAAAACAACTAACCTAAAAACAGCCCCACCCCCCACCCACCAAAGCCTGAAAACTGGCCAATAGGTAGCCAGAATGCTACCCACTGTTATTTAACCCCAACCTTTTGGTGGCAAATCTCCAAGCTGAAAAGAATGCAAGACACCATCAATAGTCTCAACATGAAGGAAAAAATAACCAAAGCAATTTTTCAAAATGTAAACAGACTTGCTAAGAAAATTCAACAAAGCCACAAATATAAACAGTCGACATTTAAGAAATACAGTCTTATTTTAATTTCAAAGAGAAAAAAGCAATCAGTCGCTCAGTTAAATTCTTAATTATTACCCAAACATAACATTAAAAAAATTAAAGTAAAATAATAAAGAGAACAAAATATTATATTGAAACTTGCTAAGTATCCATGTTCCAGAACCAAGCATGAAAATATTAACAAAGGGCAGGAAAATATCTCCGGGCATAAAAAGCATTTAAACCTGTAAGTTAATCATTGCTTAGTAGACCAATTAAGTATAAATTCAAAGAAAAGCACATTTCTTGACCATCTGGAGTCAAAAAGTTAACCTTGGAGGAAATTTTCGGCTTCTTTAACGGAATTAAACCATCGGCGTGATTTGTCAGGAAGTAAAATTCTCAGGCGGGCTGGAAACAGTAATGCAGGTTGATAATTCCCTTGATAAAGCTGCGACATAATTGATTTGTAAAGCAGTCTCTCTTTCATAACTTCTGGGGTGTAATCTTCAACCAGACGAAACTTCCAATCTTTATATTGGATCATTCCTTGACGACGAGCAATTCGAATCAAATGTTCTTTAGTACTTATATAATGAAATCTCAATATTACTGGCCGTGGTTTTTGATCTGCTGGAAGTGTTGGTTTTAACGCTCGATGGGCACGATCCAGTATAGGGCTTATAGAAAACACTTCAGTGCCAAACACATCGATCAGAAGTTTAGAAAAGAATTCAATGGGATTACCAGATTCAGCATTCTCAGAGAGGCTGATGATCCTCACATTATTTCTCCGATTGTGGCTTTCTAAATCAATATTCCTCTGTCTTTGTTGTTCCAGTCTTTGTTTGGTCACAGTTAAATCTTTTTCCAGTAAGTCCAGCCTACGATCTCTCTCTCTTTGCCAGCTTGGTCCAGTTCAGCAATTAATTGCTGTTGTTTAGCACTCTCCTGTATGAGATTGGTCTGTCTGTCTTCAATATCTTTTAACAGCATTTCCAAAGTGGCAAATCTCTAGTCAAGCTTTTTATCCAGTTTAGAGATAGCTTCCAAAGTGAGTTGAAGGTCTCCGTTGCCCTTGCTATCAGCTCCAGCCTTAGCTCTAGTATTCATTCCGACAATTAAAAGTCAAAATCAATCTTGTAAAAGTATTATAAAAGTCTTATTAAAGGGTGGTGCATGAGGAATTAAAAGGTGAGTGGAGCAGAGCAAAGATACGACCTACTCCATAGAGCGCCACCAAAAGCTCTGAGTAAGTCTGACCCCTGAGCACATCCTTCTATTCCTGAATAAAGGAGAGAAGCTTCAAGAGGCATGGAGTCACAGAGCATGGAAATGGGCACTTCGGCCCTACTGGTCCATGTTGATCAAGATGCTTTAACTTTTGCAGAACAACAAGTTCTGGAGAGCAACAATCTACTCATTAGTAGCACCTTCACATTTTTGCAACCTGGTCCTGGATAACAGGACCACAGCCTAAATCCACATAGACACACAAAGACTTTTGATGATTGGTGCCTCCTTGGATTTAGGCTGACCACTTGACCCAATAGCTGCTGTAGAATGAGATCATTCACCAGGCCCTTGCACAGGAATGTGTTTTACTTCCTATTGAAAGTGACGCTGTCCTGGCTCCGCAGTATCTTCTGCAGTAGGTAGAGACTGACTTTTCTGTGCACTTTGCCATCTCATATCTTGGTCGCCATAGCATGCATCTGCACCATCCTTCTCATAAATGCCTCACTACTGTAATCCTCATCTGAATGCACACCAGCTGGCATGTGCCTGCTGCCTGGTTGCAGCCCATTAGTGCCAAGTGTAACTTCTGTTTCCACTCATCCTCTATGCACATTCTTCTTCCCCTGGAGTGTTAGCATTTCAGGTAGTACCTAATAATGTCAGGCACATTGACGCAGTGTGCTATTCATCATCAGCTTCCAAGTCATAGAACATTACAGCACAGTACAGGCCCTTCGTCCCACGATGTTGTGCCAACATTTTGTCCTGCTCTAATATCTAACTCTTTCCTCCCACATTTCTCTATCATTCATGTGGCTATCTAAGAGTCTCTTAAATGTCCCTGATGTATCTACCCCCACAATCTCTGCCGGCAGTGCGTTCCACCCCTTATACCTTCCTCCATTCACCTTAAAATTATGCCCCCTCGTGTTACCCATTTTCGACCTGGGAAAAAGTCTCTGACTGTCCACTCGATCTATGTCTCTTATCATCTTGTACACCTCTACCAAGTCATCTCTCATCCTCCTCCTCTCCAAAGAGAAAAGCCCTAACTCACTCAACCTATCCTCATAAGATATGTTCTGCAATCCAGGCAGCATCCTGGTAAATCTCCTTTGTACCCCCTCTAAAGCTTCCACATCCTTCCTATAATGAGACGACCAGAACTAAACACAATACTCCAAGTGTGGTCTAACGGAGTTCTATAGAGCTGCAACATTACCTCACGGCTTTTGAACTCAATACCATGACTAATAAAGGCCAACACACCATATGCCTTCTTAACAACCCTATCGACCTGCGTGGCAACCTTGAGAGATCTCGTGTTCCTCCTCCTGTGCTGTTAGTTGAGTTGGGTGCAAGGAAAAAGCAGGAGAGGAACTGGTGGACTCTCCAAATACTCTGCAATGATAAATCACTGCAGAGGTGCACAAAACATGTATTTTAGAGAGAGAGAGGGAGAGAGAGAGAGAGACATACAGCATGGGAACACCAAGTCTCTGCTAATCATCAAGCACCTAATTATACTAATTCTATATTAATCCCCCATATTCATTGACCAAAATTTCAATATCTCACTGAGAGTAATGACCTCACTCCCTCACCTCTGTTTCCTCACTATCTGTCATCACTATCTGTGAGGCATTATGGTCATTCTTGCTATTGGACTGCCATGGAGTATGTTCCTTTAAGGGCTGAAGTCCTGCTGTCATTGGTATGTGGTAAACTGCTGGCAGCTGCTTAAATTCAGACAGAAGACAACATGGCCTATGCTATTTCTTGTGGATGGAAGCATTTCATGACAAAAGCATGTTTGCATGTGAGTGATCACACCATGATCAAAGATTGACCTTTTGCTGGAATCGAGTTTAAATAGCATGAGAACAGTATGCAATCTGATTAACACTCTAAAAATGAAGTTAAATAATTTCTGGGCAACTATTTTCATCTGTTTGTAAATTCACAGAAGGAGGATCTCTTAAGGATAGAGGAAGGCTTGTTGGAGACCATAAATGTAACCTTGTAAGAGGCAGAAGGCATAATGAACACTTGTTTCTGTTTGCACAAAAGATGGGCACTTTGTACTTAAAGAGGAAGAGTGCAAAATATTGTAAAGCATAGAGAGGAAACATTAAAGTATTTCATATTTCTGAAAATGTATAGATCGCATGACCTAAATAAAACATATCTCAGGCTCTTAAGTGACACAAGGCAAGAAATAGTAGACATTGACATCTAATTTTTCAAACTTCTCTATTTAGAATTGTGGCTCTGGAGCACTAGAAGGCCACCAACATGGCACCATTGTTTAAAAACAAGGAGAGGGACAATTAAAAGCCAGTTCACACATCATCAGTGAATGCATGAATATAAGAAAGAGAAACAGGATTAGGCCTCAAGTCCATCACATAGATTTCAATAAAACACAGAAAGTGGACATTTGGCCACACCAGCCTGTGCTGGCATTTCTGCCCCACTTCATCTTCTCTCATCTTTCCTCAACTAAATCTGTCAGTATAACTTCCTATTCCTTACCATCATATGATTGTCCAGCCTCTCCTTAAATACATTATTTGTTCCCAACATTTCCTGTGGTACACAGTTTGTGTTCCTTGATGATTTAATTTCACAGTTCCTCTTTGCCTTCCTCATAGTTTTTGTAACTTCCTTCTTAACCCCTCATATTCTCTCATAGCATGTATTCCTCTACTGCCTGCATACTCAATGTAAGCCTCTTTCAAAACCCTAAATTGTTGCCATCTTCTCACCCTTCCTTCAGGAAAGAAGTTTTTATTGAATTTGCCATTGAATTTCTTGATGACCATCTTGTATTAATATCTTGCTATGCTCTTACCCACAAGTAGAAACATATTATCTCAATCAAAGCATGTCAAAATGTTAAAGATCTCTACTAAAACTTATCTTGCCTTTTTAAGAGAAAGCATTTCCAATCTGTTCATCCTTTCCTGATATGTGTACCATCACATTTCTGGTATCATTCTTTTAAATCACTGTACTTTTTCCAGTGCCTTTATATTGTTGTGATAGTATGATTTCTGGACTCTGTGCAGTGCTGTAAGTGTAATCTAACCGAGGTTTGACAGAAGTTTAGCATAACATCCCAAATATTTACTTGTGTCCCTCTTGAAATAAGCCTGAACATTTTGTTTTATTTCTTTATGATCATGTAAAATGTTACTGCAAAGATTAGTGGTGGACTAAAGGATTGTGACATTTTAAAAACCAGACAAGTGTGACCACAAAGTTAAAAAGAGTTAGAAGATAGAGTAGAAGAGCAAACTACCAAATAATATAAAACCAAGAGTAAGAGCAATCCCTGTGAATATAAAAATGAAGAGAACAGCTAAAGTAAACAGGAAGAGATTGGGGAATTAAGAATGGGAGATAGAGAAATGGTGGAACTACTAAATAATTTTGGATCTGTAAATACACTCCAATTGTAATAGAGAAGCAACTGGCTAAAGGAAGGGAGGAACTTAAAACAATCTCTACCATTAGAGAAGAAGTACTAGGCAGACTAATGGGGCTAAAAGCTGACAGTCTCCTGGAACTGATGACCTACAGCCTACATCAGTGGCTGTCATGGATCTGTTGGTTTTAATCTACCAAAATTTCTTAGATTTTTGAGAGGTCCTTCAGGATCAGAAAACCACAATGTAACACCACTATTCTGGAAAGAAGGGACAAGGAAAGCAGAAAACTGTAGGCTGGTTAGCCTGTTGTTGCGAAAATAGAATCATACAGCACAGAAACAAGCCTTTTGGCCTAACTGGTCCATACTGACCAAGATGCCCATCTAAGCTAGTCTCATTTGCCCGTGTTTGGCCCATATCCCTCTAAACCTTTCCTATCCATGTACCTGTCCGAGTGTCTTAAACGTTGTTATTGTACCTGCCTCAACCACTTCTTCTGGCAACTCATTCCATATACACACTGCCCTCAGTGTGAAGGTGTTGCCCCTCAGATCCCTTTTAAATCTTTCCCCTCTCACTTTAAACCTCTGCCCTCTAGTTTTTGATACCCTTTCCCTGGGGAAAAGCTGGAACCCACTGTTAGGGAGTCAATAACAAGACATATAGAAAATTATAATGAAATCAATTAGATTCCTTGTTTTATGAAAGGGAAAACCTGTTTAACAAATTTCTTAGACCTCTCTGAGGATGTAACAAACAGGATGATTAAAGTCGAACCAATTGATGCAATGTATTTAGATTTCCAGAAGGCATTTTATAAGGTGCCACGTAATAGATTACTGAACAAAAGAACACTGCATGGGGTATAAGGGTATTACAGCTGTCCCTGACTTAAGAATGTGCAACTTATGGATACCCCAACATGAGCTCCCATAATATTATTAAATTCAAAAGTCCGAGATGCGTACATATATTTGTTCCTACGATTGGCAGAACTAGTTCCCTCTCCCTCCCCCTCGACTTATGGATGTCTGTAAGAACAGAACCTTTTTTTCCCAGAGATGGCCTGTGCATGGATAGGGCATTGACTAACAAAAAACAGACAAAATAAATGGATCAGCACTGGGGCCTCAACTGTCTACGATGTATGTTATTTACTTTGGGTATACTATGGCCATTAAGTATACAATATATTATTGATGATACAAAAGTGGCTAGATTAGCAAGTTAGGAGGAGGATATAAAGAACCTGCAAAGATTAGGTGAGTAGACAAGAAGTTGGCAAATGGAATATAATGTGGGGAAAATACAAGGTTATCCAGTTTCAAAGGAAGAATGATAATGCAAATTATTATTTAAACAGGGTGATATCACAAAATGTTGCGATAAAGGGGATCTAGGGATCTGATTGCATGAAATGCAAAGGTTTAAATGTGTAGGTACAGCAAGTCATCAAAAGCCAATAGAATGTTGGCCTTTATTGCCAAGAGTATGCAGTATAAAAGTAAGAAAGTTTTGATGTAACTTTACAGGGTATGGTGTGACCACACCTGGAATATTGTCTATAGTTTTGGTCTCCATATTTAAGGAAGGATGTGCTTGCATTGGAAGCAGTGCAGACAAGGTTCACTGGATTGTTTTTTGAGATGAAGGAGTTGATAGGAAGAGAGGTTGAGCAGGTTTGACCCATTCATATGCATTCTGTTCATAGATGTTCTTCTCTTCTTGAGTTAAGATCCATTATTTATCTGGCATTGACATTAAACTCACCGGTCTATAATTCCCTGGACATGGTCTTGTTCCCTTCTTAAATAACAATCCACCAATCCTCTAGCATTAGACCTTTTTCTAGCGAATTATAACAAATGCAGTTATTGCACAACTATCTTTGTACCCTTGTATCTTTGCTCATTATGGAGACTTGTAAAATATTTGAACCACTTACCTGCATTTAGCTTTTTCCACAGGGGTTGTTGCTTGTGTGTCAGCCATCCCTGGTTTAGTGTTGAGGGCTGTATGCAATGAGCCACTGTTCCTTCGCATTTGATGGTGAACCCAGTGGCACAGTGGTCTGTCCGCTGTGCCAGTAACTGACCATCAGCATATTGCTTTTGTATAATTTTGAATGCCTCTCTTAAATCCACCTCTCATTTTGACTGCCCTGATATTTCCTGTTTTATTTTCATACAGTACTCTGACCTCCCCAAACTCCTCTCTCACATTCTTTCTAAGCTCCAGAAATACTACTCCACATATTTTTCCTCGTAAAATATGGTGCTTCCTAATTTCATGAACTAAACTACAGCTCCTTAATACTTTCAATCTTTCTTCTTTCATATTTTTGCTTTTAAAAGTCAAGCGTGGCAAGCATTTATAATCTTTCCAGTACAATGGAACAGTTTCGAAACAAATTGCTTGTTGCATGATTTCTGAGAGAAGCAATTTTGGAATTGAACTTAATTAGTTATCATTTGATTTTGGATTTGCACTCTGGACTGGAGCTTTCTTAAGAAATTAACTTCTTTAGGTCACATTTTGCTGGGAACTGCTGGTAGAACTGCAGACATTTCTCAGCACACATGCTTCCAAGTTTGGAATTTCTGTGCAAATATGGAAGTCGCAAACTTGCTGAGATTCACCAGTGGCTTCCTTGCTTGTATTCTGTCAACAATGAAGGGTGCACTTGCTTCCATTTCTTAGCAGTTGTTCTGGGGAATCTGTTCACTTGAACAGAGAGCCCTTTTCACTTAAATGGAGAAGAATGGTTGTGAGACCTCGGTGAGGACATTTTGAATTTTTTAAAATATATTATAATTACATGATCAGATATTTGTTAACACCATGCCTTTAGCTCATGCTTTGGCTACTGTTGACCCTATTATCTCTGAGGCTATCAATTGACATGTCGAACAAAGAGACTCTACAGCATGGTTTAATATAACTTAATCTTTATTAGCACTCTAGTTACTTAAGTATGTACGTATACCACTGATTTTTAACAACTTCACATTTGATTTACTGTTCCAACTTATAACTTATTCTAAATCACAAGACTCCCGGCTCGCACATAAATATCACCGTGTGAGGTAAATTGCCCAGGCTCACTCCAACAGATTTGTAGTCTTTGAGTTCCGACCTCAAAGTTCTCCTTCTTGCGATGATTGTTCCTAGGGTTGTAGCTACCTATGTCCTTGATGGCTCCTCTTTTATTCAGTTTCTTGTGATCTTTTGGAAGGTTTGTTGATGTACCCCTGCCCAGGATCTTTATGGCTCTGAGTTATTCATTCATTCATTCAAAGCAAACAGGACACATCTATCCATTGTTCCCTTTTCCATCCTTAAGTTAGACCTGGGCCCAAAAGTGTTGATCATCCGTGACAGTTGAGATCCAGGATGGAGTCAAGGAGAGCATTTGTTTTCTTATCAGACCAGCAAGTTTTTTATTTGTAAGGCTGCCTGTGCTTTGCAATTCCTTGTTCCTTCCACAGAATGACAATTCCCAAACATCTTTAGTTGCTTATCCCGTTCTCCAGACGGTTCATAATGGAATAATTTACAGTTGCATAGTTCATAGAGCTGTGTCAGCATAACTCTACTTCCTCACATTGAAACTGGCCTTTCTTCACTGTGTTCATGGTTCCCCGCATCTTTTTTTTCCAAGTCAGAGCGTCCTCCCAAAATCTGAAGGGATAATTGACATTTTGTCTTTGGCTACACTATCACAGTTATTGCATGCTACGGAAGCATGGTCTTGCTTCTGTTAATTAAAGTTTCAAAAGATTAATGTGTGTACAGCCAGATTTTAAGTGTTGTTGTATATAAGTGTAATGTAAAAATTGCTATATGATGTAATCAGTTAAGTTTCTTTAAAAATATATATTTGATATATTGAAATGAAATATACATGCAACAACTAATAAATCTAACATTCTTGAAGCACACAACAGGTTACTCAATGTAGTTTCATTTCAGATTATTACAGATTTATTTTGGTATATACTCTCACAAATATCAATTGAGCCATAACCTAGACAAGGACAAAATATTACATTTGATAATACAGGTTGGGATAGTGAATGTGGAGTGTTTTGTGAATGCCTAATTAATTCTCAGAAGGCGTTACAACTTTTAGTTCAATCTGACTCAGATGTTGCTCCAGCAAATATTAAGTACAGTTGTGAAACAATTGCTGTAAGGTTAATGCTGAAATGTCAACCAGATTTTGAATGTGAGATTTCCCACAAATATCTGCAGTCCAGGGCAGTTATTAGGTTAACAAGTGCATCATAATAATATCAGAAATATATTGGCAATTTTCATTGTGGTGGGAATGCTGGGATTTTTTTTTGCTCAAGCTATCTTTATCATATTTCTGTATTTCTAAACTGTTTAACTGCCATGTAGTATAATAAAATGGTGTTATATGACAACAGCCATTTTGCCCTCCACCTATATGCAGCTTTGCTGCCTGCAGCTTACAACATAGAATATTAGTATGCAGTATAGTTGTTGTTTACAGTAAATATGTTACTGTAAGAATATTACATGAAAATTGCTAATTTATTACAACAAAATAATCTAATTTGTCCATTAAGGAATATTACAATGGCAATAAGTCATTTAAAGCTGGCAGTGTATTGTACTACCTGTTTTTTGGTATCTCTGCAGATTCAGAAATCCCGAAACAAGCAGTTACGTGAGCTGTTTCCAGATGGACTTGGCATTCATCATGCAGGAATGTTGCGCCAGGACAGGAATTTGGTTGAAAATTACTTTTCTCGTGGGCACATAAAAGTGTTGGTTTGCACAGCTACATTGGCCTGGGGTGTCAATCTTCCAGCACATGCTGTCATCATCAAGGTAAATTTAGAAAATCTGCCAATTTCTCTCTGGTTATATTAAAACAATACCATTTTCTATTTTTAGTCTTTTAAATGTTAGGGTGATTGTCAAATAGGGGTCAGAACAATAGGCAATCACACAGAGTTTTTGGTGAGATTCTGCTTGAGTTCTGGTGTACCTACAACCTGATGAAGGAAAGTCATATACAGACAACATGGCAACAACAGTAGAATACAGGATGGTGTTAGAAAGATATATGGCATATCATGTACATAGATGTCATCAAATCATTACCACTGGCCTAAATATGAATTATTCCACAGAACAAATTATTCCACAGAACAGTCTAGTCAAGTAGCATAATCAATTTGTTACTGGAGCAGGGCCAAGAGTGCATATGTGAGGTGATTCAAAACTTGGGGGCAAAACCAGTTTCCTTTAGAATGAGTGGAGACCAGAAAGTAAGCACTACTTAGTCTGTCTATCCTTCAAACTTTTAACAACCTTATGTGGTAAAATAATTGTGTAAGCAATTATTAAAGCTTAAAATTCCACGTTTTTGTGGCTATAGGTTCCACCGAAAATAAGTTGATATATGGATATAAATTATATCGAAGCACTAATTTGAAGTAACTTATGTTTTATATGCTGGATCCTTGAAGAAAACTTGCATTTCATGCAGTGGAATTATTTGCAATGATTGAAAATTCAAAGGCCTTCCTGAAAACTTGAAATGAATGGTATTTGGCATGTCTGGAAATTAAGAGTTGGATGAAAAATAAAAATCTGGAGCTGCTGGAAATCTGAAATTAAAATAGAAAGTGCTGGAAACACTCAGCACTTGTTTTATGATTGGATGGTTAGAAAAGCTATGTCAGCTGAGTGAATAGAAGGCGTTCTAATAAGCCTCTCTGGTTGTGATTTGAGGGTAAGATTGCATGGTATAATGACCAGATGGCCACCTAAGCATTGGTTATCATGGTTCTGAAATTTCTAGGTTGTCCAAGAATGTTTAGTTGATGGTGGCCTGGGAATATTTAAGTGTGGCTGACTGCTGAGACTTTTTGTTTTCCAAGTGTTGTTTAAGTCAGAAGTTGGAACAGAGACTGGAGGTAACAGTAGTTATTGGTAAGACTTGGCAATATTAATAGCCAAAAATTCTATTGTCCAGTGGAATATTTTGTTATGATACAAAGATTTTTTTAATAAAACATCAATCGTTAAATGCACTTAAGCACGTGTACACAGACCAAGCTTTTGTAAATCTCAGTGTTGTTTTCTCCATGTATGTGTGATCAATTTTCCTTCATTCATAGAAGTTGAAAGAAACATTTAATAAAATCCTAGGTAAAGAATTAATATACATCACAAAAGTGAATTTATTATTTTATCATGCTCTGGAGGCAAGCATATCATACAATATTGTTTGAAAACCAATTTACAACTATTAATCTTATTACATGATTTTAATTTTATTAAATTTAATTACATGATTCTGTAATTGTATTACGTTTTAAAGAAAGTCATTAAATATCTATTATGAAGCCAATGCCAGAATTCATTAATTTTAAATTATTTTTCTATTTCATTGTCCTCTAGTCTTTTTGGGATGGGAAATGGGAAAAATTGGCGGTGAGCACTGAAGGTATAAATGGGGACACTCACTAAAATAATTATTTTTAGTTATCTGGAGTAAATGACTGCACAAATTAAAATAATATAATGTGTACTGATTTTTAATTCATCTGTCTCCATTGGCAATATTGATACCTCATCCATTGGATATTTCCACTATAATAAAAAAAAAATCAAGGATTCAGAAACTAGCAGTAAACATTAATGAAAGACTCTTCCAACTAATAATACAATCTTTTGAAATGGGGTTTTCCCAAGATTTACTGATGGGGGAAAGTCACTTTTTATGGAAACAAGGAAATGATAAATTGGTTCACTTAGCTTGCCATTTTGTAATGCTTTTCTATGGTTTCTCGACAGGGCACTCAAATATATGATGCAAAAAGGGGCTCTTTTGTTGACCTAGGAATTTTAGATGTGATGCAGATTTTCGGCAGAGCTGGACGGCCACAGTTTGACAAATTTGGCGAGGGCACAATCATCACCACACATGATAAACTGAGTCATTACTTAACGCTACTGACTCAACAGAACCCAATTGAAAGCCAGTTTCTGGGTCGCTTAGCAGACAATCTAAATGCAGAGGTAAGTGCTCTGATGTTTTGTGAGTTCTTTGATAGGGCGGAATTTTTTTTTTCTCAAACTCTCTTTCAGAACTATATTCTTAATTCCACTATTCTATGTTTCTTTATCTTTCCAAGGGGATATAGGGCTACAGATCCACAATGTACTCCAACTTGCAGCTACCATTTTCTTAAAAATATATCACAAATTGGACCAGATGGTGCTTGATCTGACACTTTACACATGCCTCTCCTATTCTGCTATTCAACATTGGCTTCGCGGGAGAAGCCAGAGAGTTGGTAGTAGATGGTTGTCTCTCTGATTGGAGGCCTGTGACTAGTGGTGTGCCACAGGGATCAGTTCTGGGTCCGTTTTGTTTATCATCTGTATTAGTGATTTAGATCAGAGGTTTTCAACCTGTGGTCCGCGGACCCCTGGGGGTCTGCGGCGGGTTGCCAGGGGTTCCGCGAGCAAGCCAAGAAAAAGATGGAAAAGCAACCTGTTACGAAGACGTAGCTTACTTGCTTGCTCCAGTTTTCCACTATTCAGAAAATCGGCCATATCTATTCTATCTGTTATAGGCGACAATCTTAGAGACTTAGACAGTGTCCCCTTCTGGTAAGCTGCTGCTTAATATTCGATTTGTGTAGTTAGTAGTGTTCACTACTCACTACTATTCTGTTGTGCACTGTAGTGTTAGCGAGACTGAGTGACGTTGTTGGTGTGCCTTAATAATATTGCTTACTTACCGTGCATTTACACCACAGTGACATCACTGTTAAACGAAAAGTGCGCAAGCATGTAAATTTTAGATTAGTTTTGATAATTTTGTTTATCAGTAATAGTAATTAAACTGTCCAGTGTGTATTGCTGAGTATGGAGAAATTTCTGAAGAGAAAAGCTGACCAGAAACCGGAAGATTCTGATGACGAAGGGGATAAGGGTGACCAAAAGAGAAAACCACACAAGTACGATCCAGAATACATTTCGTATGGCTTCGTCGCAGTAGGGACAGATGCGGACCAACCTCTCTGTGTTGCGTGTTTGCAAACACAGTCCAACGATGCAATGAAACCAGGGAAATTGAAGTGCCATTTAACAACAGTGCATCCAGATATTGTCAGTAAGCCGAAGGAATATTTTGAGCGGCAAAAGGAGCTGTACCTCAAGCAGAAAGGCAAAATGACAGCTTATACTGCCTGTAGCAGTAGATATGTGCAAAGTTGTACTGGGAAAAGAATCCGGTCAAAAACTGAAAGCCATTCCACTGTCTGATAACACAGTAAGCAGAAGAATTGGCGATATGGCGGAAGATATACAGAGCCAGCTGATAGCACATCTTCAGCAAGTCAGATTTGCGATTCAGCGCAATGAAAGTACTGATGTTGCCAGTGCTGCGCAGTTGTTGGTTTATGTTCGATATTGCTGGGAAGGAGAGGCATTGGAAGACCTTTTGTTTTGCAAGGCGCTCCCAGGGCGTACAACCGGTGAAGAACTTTACCGTGTGCTTGACACTTTTTTTGTACAATCGGCATTGGCGTGAACACAGTGTATTGGAGTATGCACGGATGCTGCTGCCGCAATGACGGGACAGAATTCGGGTCTAGTCGCACGAGTGAAAGAAGTAGCTCCACATGTAGTAGCAACCCACTGCATGATTCACCGTGAGGCTTTGGCTGCAAGGATATGGATGTAAATCTTGCGGATGTGTTTTCCACGTGCATTAAAATTGTTAACTTTATCGAAACCAGGCCGCTCAATCATCGTTTGTTTGAAAACATATGCCGTGAAATGGAAGCCGAGCATTAGCATTTGTTGCTACATACAGAAGTCAGATGGCTGTCATGAGGCCGCGTTGTGCAGCGTGTATATGAATTGCAAGGTGAACTGCTCATTTTTCTAAATGAGCATAACGGATCATTGGCACAGTTCTTGACAGATGAGACATGGGTTGCCAGATTAGCTTATCTTGCAGATATTTTCAACATTTTGAACAGTTTAAATCTATCATTGCAAGGACCTGGCTCAAATGTTCTGAAAACGCATGACAAAATCAATGCCTCCCAGAAAAAACTCTGTATCTGGAAGGGAAGATGCAAGCAAGGTGTCTATGATATGTTTCCGTTGCTGACTGACTTTCTGACAGTGAATGAGACGAAGACAGAGGCCATTGCGAGCACCGTTTTGAACCATATTCAACAGATGTCACATTATTTCCATGAGTATTTCGGCGACGATGACGTGAGCATGTTTGATTGGATTCGAAATCTGTTTGAATGCATGTTTACTGATTTAACTGGACGTGAACAAGAAGAATTGGCTGAACTATCATCTAACAGGACTTCACGCTTGCAGTTCAACCGAATATCACTGTTGTCATTCTGGATAGCATGTTCCCAGGAGTATCCACTGCTGTCCGGCAAAGCCGTCAATGTTCTGTTACCATTTGCAACCACTTACTTGTGCAAAATAGCATTTTCTGCAGTCACTGCCATGAAAACCAAATACAGATCAAGACTGAATATTGAGGATGACATACGTGTATATTTGTCGCACATACCACCGCGTTTGGACAAACTCTGCAGTGCAAAACAGGCACAGCCTTCACATTGAACTGAACACTGAAAGGCACCGCTGGTAATTATTGGTGATTGAAATAGTCAGTATTTCAATAGGGCCTATGTGTAGTAATTTAAGTGTTGTATGCATGAATTATCGATTGTTTGATTTTGTGGGCTTTGGGGGTCCGCCATCTAACAAGGACATGTTCTGGGGGGCCGCAGCATGAAAAAGGTTGAAAACCACTGATTTAGATGATAATGTGGTAAACGGGATCAGCAAATTTGCAGATGACATGTAGTGGACAGCGGGAAGGCTATCAAAGCTTGCAGCGTGATCTTGACCAGCTAGGAAAATGGGCTGAAAAATGGCAGATGAAATTTAATGCAGGCAAGTGTGAGGTGATGCACTTTGGGAGGACAAACCAGGGTAAGACTTGCACGGTGAGTGGTAGAGCACTGAGGTGTGCAATAGTACAATACAGATCCATAATTCCTTGAAAGTGGCATCACAAGTAGATAGGGATGTAAAGAGAGCTTTTGGAAAATTGGCCTTCATAAATCAGGGCATTGAGTGCAGGAGTTGGGATGTTATGTTGAAGACGTTGGTGTGGCAAGTATTGTGTGCAGTTCTGGTCACCTACCTACAGGAAAGATATCAATAAGTTTGAAAGAGTGCAGAGAAAATTTACACGGATGTTGCTGGGACATGAGGACCTGAGTTACAGGGATAGGTTGAATAAGTTAGGACTTTATTCCCTGAAGCGCAGGAGTATGAGGGGAGATCTTATAGAAGTATACAAAATTATGAGGGGTATAGATAGCGTGAATGCATGCAGGCTTTTTCCCCTCAGGTTGGGTGAGACTGGAACTAGAGGTCATAGGTTTAGGGTGAAAGTTGAAATATCTAAGGGGAATCTGAGGGGGAACTACTTCACTCAGAGGGTGGTGCGAGTGTGGAATGAGCTGCCAGTGAAAGCGGTGGATGCAGGTTCAATTGTAACATTTAAGAGAAGTTTGAATGGGTACATGAATGAGAGAGATATGGAGGGATATGGTCCAGGTGCAGGTAGGTGGGACTAGGCAGAAAAGCAGAGCACTTTGGGATCAGTGACCATAATTCTATTATTTTCAATATGGTCATGGAAAAAGATAGGACTGGTCCCCAAGTTAAAGTCCTAAATTGGGGTGGGGGGGGGGGGGGGAGGGCGGGGAAGGCCAGTTTTGATGGCATCGGACAGGAAATCTCCAAAGTTGTTAGGGAGAAGCTCTTTGCAGGTTAAGGGGAGTTTGGCAAGTGGGAGGCTTTTAAAAAGTGAGATGGTAAGTGTTCAGGGCCAGCATGTTCCTATTCAAGTGAAGGGCAGGGCTGGCAGGTTTAGGGAACCTTGATTGACAAGGGACATTGTGAGTCTGGTCAAAAAAAGAAAGTGGTATATGTCAGCAACAGACAGCTGGAAACATGTGAGTCCCTTAAGGGATGTAGAAAAACACTTAAGAAAGAAATTAGGAGAGAAGATGAGATAAAAGAGAATCCTAAGAAAATATATATTAAGATAAAAGGGTAACTAGGGAGAAAATCGGTCCCCTCAAGGACATCTCTGGGCGGAACCACAGGAAGTGGGTGAGGTCTTAAATGAATACTTATCATCTATATTTACTGTGGAATGGAAGCTGGTGAGTTCGGGAAGAATAAGTGATATCCTGGAGCATATCAACATTATGAAGCAGGAGGTATTGGAGGTCTTAAAACCCATGAAGGTTGATAAATCCCCAGGGCCTGACCAGGTATATCCTAGGATGTTATGAGAAACAAAGGAAATTATGGAAGGGGCCCTGTCTGAGATTTTTGTAACTTTGTTAGCCACAGCTGAGGTATTGGAAGATCAGTGGATATCTAATGTTGTGCCTTTATTTAAGAAAGGCAGCAGATAAGCCAAGGAACTACAGGCCAGTGAGCCTTACATCAGTGATGGGAAAATTATTGGTAGATATTATGAGAGAGAGGATTTATTTGCATTTGGCAAGGACGATTATGGATAGTCATCATGTCTCTGTGCATGGGAAATCATGCCTTGCAAGTTTGATTGAGTTTTTTGAAGAGGTGACTGAGAGGATTGATGAGGGCAGGGCAGTAGACGTTGTCTACATGGACATTAGGAAGGTCTTTGACAAGGTCCCACTCACCCTGGATCCCACATGTTCTGGAAGGTTAGAACATGTGGGATCCAGGGTGAGTGAGCCAATTGAATACAAAAGTGGCTTGGTGGTCAGAGGCAGAAAGTGGGAGTGGAGGGTTCTCAGATTGCATGTCTGTGACCAGCAGTGTGCCACAGCGATCAGTGCTGGGTCCTCTGTTGTTTGTCATATATATTAATGATTTTGATGAGAATATATATAGCATGATTAGTTAGCTTTAGATGGGACAAAAATTGGTGATATATATAAACAGTGAAGAAGGTTGTCTAAGGCAGCAACAGGATAGAAATCAACTGACAAGTTGGGCAAGAGCTTGGCAGATGAAGTTTAACTAAGACAAGTTCAAAGTGATGCATTTTGGGATGTTAAACCAGGCAAGGTCATAATGAATTGCAGGGACTTGGGGTGTGTCATTGAACAGAAAGACCTACAATCCAAGTTTGTAGTTCCCTGAAAGTGGCAACACAGGTTGACAGGGTGGTGAAGAAGGCCTATGGCATGCTTGCCTTTATTGGCTAAGCCATTGTGTACAAGAGTTAGGGCGTCATGTTACTGTTGTACAAAATTTGGTTCAGTCACACTTGGAATGTTGTGTGTCATTCTGGTTGCTACACAACAGGAAAGATGTGATTAGAGAGGGTGCAGAAAAGATTCACAAGGATGATGCCTGGATTGGAGAGCTTGAGTTATTAGGAGAGTTTGGATAACCTGGGTCTCTTTCTCCTAGAGCAAAGAAGGCTGAGAGGTGACATGATACAAGTATATAAAATTATGAGAGGCATAGATAGGGTAGATAGCCAGTGTCTGTTTTTTCATGCTTGGGGTGTCTAAATGTAGAAGGCATAGGGATTAAGATGAGAGGGAGGAGGTTTAAAGAAAATCTGAGGGGTAAATTTTTCACACAAAAGTAGTTGGTATCTGGAATGAGCTGAAGGCAGGAACATTGACAATGTTTAAGAGGCAGCTTGACAGGTACCAGAAAGAGCAAGGCATAGAAGGATATGGAGTTAATGTAGGCAAGTGGGATTAGTGTAGAAAGGCAAAATGATCAGCATAGATGCGGTGGGCTGAAGGGCTAGTTTTATGCTGTACAACTCTATGACTGAGTTACTTTAGTGACATCATCTGAAGAGATCATATTTCTGAGAATGTAAATACTGAGAAAAAAGTAGTGCCAATGCATGTTAATTCCTATTTTTTAAAATCATAAAGCAAATGTGAATTAATGTCATGCCTTTCAAGTCCTCTTGACATCTCAAAATGCTTCATAGCTAACAAAGTACTTCTGAAGCGCTTACCACTGTTGTGACAATTTACTACATTAAAGTTGATCTATAAATGCAAATGTTGTTACAGAGGAGCTACAGCAGCCAGTTTGTTCACAGTGAGGTCTCACACATGGAAAGTGAAATGAATGATTGACGAAGCTTTTGTGGATTTAATTATGCGATAACCGTTCAATACATTGGGAAAACATCCTGCTCTTTAGATGGTGCTGTGGAATCTTAATGCCTATGCTGATAAGCAGATAGAGCCTTAGCTTAGTACCGTATTTCAAAGAAGCCAATTCATCTTTTTTCTTTAACTTCTGAAGCAGCAAGCTTATTAAATAATTGTCCTATATATTTATACGTTGTACTTGGTATTTATGTACTAGGCAATAAAATTTTGACTGAAATGTAGAGGTAGCAGCTGATAATACAAATGACATAATTTGAAATTTGAATTTATTTTGCTGCTTTAATTTGGTTGTTGCATTCATGCTGTGTTATTTACACTACTTCTCAGAAAAACTTGTCTCTTCCCAAGACCCCAATTGCTTTCTACTGAGGAGAAACAGCAATTTTTGTTTGAATTTAGATTTTGTTATTGCCTGCCAATGTAGCCTTGTCAAGAAACTGAGTATGATGGAAAGTAATTAGTTTAACACAATATTCTAATGAATACAAATGGCCTTCCTTAGATGGTGATTCATCTTAAAGGTTTATTTATTATAGTTCATTTATTGTCTAGTTCTAACTTTACAATTCTTAGCAAGGGAGACAACCTCAGCAACTCTGCTGAAGGCAGAGAATTCAGTGCAAATTTCCTGTTCCTGATAATCCCTTCTTAATTCCTGCTGGAAATATGTTTGAATTTTGGTCTTTGAGAGGCATTCACTGAATGGACTGGCAAATGAAATGGGCAAGTTGGCAGCCAAGGAATCATACTTCAGCAAGGACTGGTATCTTCAGGAGAGAAAATGAGATGTCAAAGGATTTTATGGAATGTTAAAAACAACTTTTTGTTTTTATAGTATTGTGCAGCAGCTTTAACTTATTTCTTTGTTTGCCAGTACTATGAAAGATGTTATTTCATTTTGTGTCCTAAGATACAGACTAAAGAAATTTCAAAATCAACCCAAAACTACTGAAAACCACTAGGTGTCACTGAAGGATCATTGAAATAAGAGAGGTGTTGTAAACATTGTTTTGCAAGAACATATTTGATGATCAACGCCATGGGATCTTATAGAAATCAGAACAGAACAAGAAATCCATGAAATGCCAAACAAAATATTGATAAATTAACATACATCATGGTCATTTTAGTTGTTGACTTGTGAGTACAAACATTATGGTTTAATTGTAAGGTAAAGCAGTAAACTTGATATAATTCGGCCCTCTCCCCTCATCTAATGTTATTGTGCAGATCATAAGGGAAGTGAATATGTGCTATAAGATGAGGGTGTTATCTATCCAAACTATGTAGAATTGCAATAGTTGAATCAGAGTTCACATAACCCTTTACCAAGTCAAAAGCTATACCATCTGTGGACATTAATGCCTAAAAATGCATTTATATCCAGCAATATACAAGGATTATGAAACTCAGCTTTATATTTTCTGTACTAGTGGGATGATTGAAATATTGTATATGTTAGCAAAAATATGTATAGATGTTTGACTGAAAGAGACCACTGTAAAAATCGTTATGTACCAGTTAATGGTGTAGAGAAAGGAGAAGATAAGATTTGTTTCCCCTTATTCTTGTTTGTTGGCATTGTCGATGCAGCTGAATTTATTACCATCCTTGGTTGTCCTGAGAAGCTGGGAAATCTTTTCAACTACCGCACTCTTTGTTGGGGTGATTCTTCAACAACAATTTCAGTAGTTTGTGGAATCAAAAAGATGACCATTACTTCCACAAGTTGTGTGAGACTTGGAAGACAATTTGAAAAGTGTCATCATTACAGCACTGGTGCTCTTGTCTTTCTCAGAGACAGAGATTATAAGGGAAGAAGATGCTGTCAGAGTAATCTTGCTTTATTGCTGTCGTACAAGCTGGAGATTGAGCACTAACTGTCACCAGCAGTGTTTCGTGAGTCTGTGCCAGGAATGTGAATGAAATGAATTGTTCAGCCTTGTATGTTTTTGCAATGTTTTAATTACTATCTAAGAAAGGGATAAATATTTTACCATATTCTTGATTTATGCATTCAGGTTCAGAAACTTTGAACAGTGAGAAACCAACTGGCATGGTAAACCCACCTACTCAATTACTGGTTAGTTATTCAATACATCATCCTTTACAGTTACCACCAGCTCAAACAAGACACACATTCCCTTCCACTTTCAGCATATCGAAGGAGTTGCACCCTTTACAACTTGCTGGTGTGCTCTTCCATCTTCACCAACAATTTCCCATTTTATGGCACTTTCTCATGCAGGAGATGCAACGTTGTCCTATAACCTCTTCCCTTCCCATCATCCAGGGACTCGAACAATCTTTGCAGGTGAAATAGAGATCCACGTGCACTTCTTCCAGTCTAGTATTCTGCATTTGATGTTCACAATGTGGTCTTCACTCATTGGAGAAACCAAACGCAGGTTAGCGGATGGTTTTGCGGAGCACTTGCGTTCAGTCCACAAGAGAGACTCTGAACTTTTGGTTGCGTTACCACTTAAACTACACCATCTCAGTCCCACCCTGACTTGGTTGTCTGTGGCCTCCTGCACTGTTACACTGAGGCCCAACACAAGAATTACAGGATCATACATCACAGAAGAGGGCCCTTTTTTGCTCACCTTATCCATGCTAATGTGATGCCCACCTACATTAATTCCATTTACCCACATTAGACCTATATCCCTTCACACCTTTCACATCTGTCTGCCTCCACCATCTTCCAGCAGCTCCTTCCAGATGTTCACCACCTTCTGTGTGAAAAACTTACCCCTTAGATCTCCTTTAAATGTCTCCCCCCTCGCCCTAAACCTGTGCCCTCTAGTTCAAGACTCCCAAGCCCCAGGAAAAGGTTCTTCTATCTATCCTATCTATGCCCCTCATAATTCTGTAAACTTCTATAAGGTCACCCTTCGGTCTGCTAGGTTCCAGTGAGAAAAAAGCCCAACCTATCCAATCTCTCCTTATAACTACAGCCCTCCATTCCAGGCAACATCCTGGAGAATCTTTTCTGCCCTCTCTCTATTGCTGACCACATCCTTCCTGTTGTGTGGCGATCAGAACTGTACTCTTTCGTGCAGTCTGACCAATGTTTTGTATGTCTGCAACTGACATCCCAACACTTACACACAGTGCCTCAGACAAGCATACCAAATGCCTTTCTCACTACCCTATCCACTTGTGTCACCACTTTCAAAGGTCAATGGACTTTCTCACCAAGGTCTCTCTGTACATCAGTGCTCCTTTGGTCCCTGCCATTTACTCCATTTGTCATACCAGACTTTGATTCCCAGATTTGAGGAACAAATCCTCATCTTCCATCTTGGCACATTACAGCCTTACGGGCTCAATGCTGAATACTTCAGCTTCAGGTTACCCACACTTTCTGGGGCTATAAGAACTCACCATTTTTGCCAGTCATCATTTTGGATTTTTTTATCCATTAGTATAGTCTGACCTGCTGGGCAAATCCTATAGCCTTGCTAGTAACAACAGATTATGGAGATAAAGTGTAATCTTATTCCAACAGTTACTCTAATTTATCAGAGAGATTCCCTTTGTTCTACCCATAAACCTCCACCTTTTCTGCCACTAAACACTTCTTTCTCTCTTTCCCAGTTCTAACAAAGAGTCTAAGACTTGAAATGTTAGCTTTCCCTTTCCACAGATGCTGCCTGACTACTGAGTGTTTCTAGTGTTTTTATTATGTATAATAATAAGTCTAGATGTGAAAAAATGCATAATTTTAATATGAGTAAATTGAGCAGCAAATTTCTGTAACTGAGAATCAAAGGTCTAGAAATTCTGTTATGTACTGCAATGTTTATGTGTACTACATAGTAGAATTTATTTGGAAGTCGATTACTTACTGTGTCTTTCATGTGGGTTGGCAGATTATTTACAGATCTTCTGTGTCTGTGTTGTGCTGATATGTGTCGTGTCCAGTGGGGTGGAACATGCATTTAGATGCTGCTTCAATAAAATTCAGGCCTGTTCACAATGAATGTAAGGCCTGATTCAGGGAAGCCTGAGCAGATCTGAGGCTATGAAGTCTGAAGCACTTGCATGTACATCTCTTTTAAGTTATGTACTTGCTCTTCTATGATGAGCAAGTGGAGGAAAGGGCTTTTGTGTACTATGGCTTTATATGCAATAACCGTTTACAGTGTTTAGGGTCCATAAATATCAATTGTGATCAGTGATATAACATGCTTATCTAGCTTGAAAGAGTTTCTAGTCTAAAGCAACAATTTTACAATTCTTTGTCAAAAAATTAGTCAGACTTACTTTTATTACCATTATAAAATTCATGTTGCTTCAATAAAGTTGTTATAGATTCACTGGGGCAATTTTTGTGCATGCTGGGAACTAAGCAAAGTAACTGAATCTCAATTTGGCTAATTCTATCACTGTTCTCATTCATTAACAAAGTGATGGAAATAACATGTAACATTGTTATCAAGCAGCAACTTACTCATTAAGGCACACTTTCAGCTCTACCAGAACCACTCAAGACCTGACCTCATTACAGTGGAGGTCAGGATATAGGCAAGAGCTGAATTCCAGGGGTGAATTGATCATCAAGGCTAATCATGTAAGGATAGTACATTGCTGTAAAAGTTCTTATGAGTAGTGACTTACAAGGTATAGAAAGATTGGACCTAATGTGGGTAAATGGGAATAGCGTAGATAGGAACAACGAGTGACAAGGATGTGGTGGGCCGAAGGGCTTATTTCTATGCTGAACAATTCTGACTGAAGACATGCCATCTTTTGCTGCTTCCTTGGTCACCTTCCTCCTCAATGTGGTCAGAAGTGGGGTCTTTGCTGAAAATTATACCATGTTCAGTTCTATTGACAACTCTTGTAGATGTTACCGTTGACCAAAATTTTTAAATGAATCTGCCACACAGATACTGTGGCAATAAGAGCAAGTCAGAAACTGGGTGTACCACAGCAAATCCTGACTTCCTGAAGCCATTTCAGTAATTTCAAGGCACAAGCTGTGATGGAATACTCTCCACTGGTCGAAATGAGAGCAGCTCTAATACTCAAGAAACAATACCCATGACAAAGTTGCCAATTTATTTGGCACCTTATCCATCACTGGCACCCCTCAACAGTTTTTACCATCTACAAATTTCCTATTTCCTAAGAGTACTTTGACTCCAGCACCGAACCCCTTGGCCTCAATTACCTAGAAGGACAAGGGCACCGGGAAGATGGAATCAACATTGCCCAGCAAGTTGCATCCAATCCTGACTTGGAAATATATCTACTTTATTTCTTTGTCATTAAGTCAAAAATCCTGGAATTTGCTACTTAAGTCACTATTTAACTGCACTCTGGGAATACGCTTTTTCACATAGACTCTAGTAGTTCAAGATGAAGGCTCTCTGCTATCTTGTCAAGAGCTATTAGGGATGGACAATAAATGTTAGCTCTGCTAGCAAAACCCACATCCCTCGCATGAAATAAAAATAACATTTTACGAGGTGGAAAATGGGGTGTAAATTTGGTTTAAAATTACTGTGCAGAGCTTTTATTACATGGAATTGAAGCTCTGTGCCAAAATAACCTTTAAGCACCAGAGATATAAAAAAAATTGCACACATTGTAAATGTAAACAAATGTAAAGTGAGAATAGATTAACATTTTAGCTTTATACCTGAAACCGGTTCCTCTCAACAATGCATATTGTATGTTGCATTAAAAAATATAAACTCACTAATATTCTGTGGAACAACATACCATTTTTGGCAATTTATCAGAATATTTATTTTTCCATTGTTAGTTTATTTTTATGTTTTATATAACAATACTAATTTCTCCTTTTTTTCAATGTTTTGTAAACAGTAATAGAAAGATTTTATACAGTTAACTGGGATGTCTTAGAAAAAATGGGAGTAGAAATTACAAACTGCATCTATTTTATCAGGCGACTGCTTTTTCCAGGTTTTAAGTTGCTTATGTTTTGTAAATGATGAAGCTAGCACGTTTTTTTTTAGCAACCTCACAGAATCAGACAGTAATAGGTAAGAGAAGTTACTTTAAGGCAATCTAAGCGGCAATCTAAGCAGCAATCACCAACTGTAATGCTTGTTTTAAATAATAAAGAAAGTTTCTGTGGAGTCAGGAAGTCTCTATGAAGGTCATTATCATCTTTTTCTCTTCTGCCACTCCATCTTCCTTGTCTTCTGATAACTTCATTTTTTGTCATTGAGTCAAAATCCTGGAATTCACTACTCACTGGAACTTTGGGAATACGTTTTTCACTGTGTAAATTCAAGATAAAGGCTCATTTCTATTTTTAAAGAGCTATTTTAGCTTGTCTTTGGAATTCATAGGATTGCATGGAATATACACAGAAATAGGACATTCAGCCAACCAGTTCATGCCAGTATTTATGCTTCACTCTATCAGCATAATCATCTATTTCCCTCGTGTGTTTGTTTGGCCTCCATACTAACAGCTACAACCAATCTCTGTGGAAGGGAGTTGCACACTCTTTACCAAAGAGTGATGAGAAGTTTCTTCTGAATTCCCAGTGGATTTTTTCATAAATATCTTGTATTCATGCCCTCTAATTATGCTCTTCTCCACAAGTGAAAACATTCTCTCTGTATCCACTCTTGTCAAAACCTTTCATCATTTTAAAGATGTCTATAATCTCACCTTGCAGTCATCTTTGCTCAATGGGCACCTTTTTCAATTTTGTGTACTGCATTCAGATCTTACAATATGGTCTTCTCTACAATAGGGTAACTGTGAGTGACCGTTTTGTAGAACAGCTCTTTTCAGTCTGGAAGCTTGATCATGGAAAATGGGAGCAGAAATAGGCCATTCAGCCCTTAAGGCTGCCTTCTGTGGTAGAGAATTTCACAGATTCACCACCCTGTGGGAGAAGAAATTTCACTTGATCTCAATTCAAAATGGCATATTCTGTATCCTGAGACTATGATCCCTGGTTCTGGACTCCTCCCACCCATCAGGAGTATCCTCACTGTAGCTTGTCTTGTCCTGTTGGTGTTATAGGTTTCAATGAGATCCCCTCTCATACTTCTGGGTTCCAGTGAGTATTGGCCTGGCCAACCCACTCTATTTTCATAGGTTATACCTCCAGGAATCCTTTTAGTAAACCTTCATTGCACTCTCTCCATTGGCAAAATCATCAAATACAAAGACTGAAACTACACACAACTCTTGATAGGTTTCATCCAGGCCCCTCTCAGCTGCAGCAAGATATTGTTGCTGCTATTATCAAATCCTCTTGCAATGAAGGCCAACATACCATTTCTCTTCCTAACTGCTTGCTGATACTGATTTTCAGTTATCTGTCACTTTAATTCTCCATCCTACACTCGCTCTGACCTCTGCTTTTTGGTTCTTGTACCTTTACCATGAAGTGCAATGTAAACCCAAGAAACAGCATCTCATCTTCCAGCATAGTATATTAAGCCCTCAGGACTTTACATTGAATTCAACAAATTTAAATAACCAGCCTTTTCGGAACTAGTTTGATCTGCTGAAAGATCATCAACTAAAATGTGAGCTTTGTTTTTCTCTCCACACAGATGCTGCCTGACTTGCTGAGTATTTACACAATTTTGTTTATCTCAGATTTCCTGTCTATTGCTGTGTTTCATTTCTCCAATGTCTCATAGTTCCAGGATTGTTTTACATTTTTTTACTTGTTTGTTTCCTTTGCTTTCTTTCCTTCGCTTTCTTTGCTTTCTTTGCATTTTCTGCTTTCTTTCTTTGCTTGTTTTTATTCATCACTATCTATTTACATCAAATCATCTGCAACTTACATGCCTCTCAACCTCTCTTAGCCAGCAGCACCACCAGTATTTCAGTCTTTTTTGGTCTTTGCTCTATCCCAGGCATTCCCTTTGTTCTGTCCATCCACCCTCCTTTTCTGCAGCTTACTCTTGTTTTTAACTTCTGGTTCTAATGCACTCTGAAATGTTAACTCTGTTTCTCCCATTGCAGATGCTGTCTAACTGCTGACCATTTCTAGTATTCTGTTTTTATCCCAATCTGTTTATCCCTTCCTGAAATGTATACCCGTGCATCATTCTTCTAAATCTTCTCTGCACCCTCTCCATTACCTCCATTTCCTGCCCACGATAAGGGGACTGAATATGTACTTGCTTTTCCCAATTGATTTAACCGAGGTTTGATACAGGGGAAGGAGGGCAAACAAGCATCAATCTACATTGGGAGATAAGCAATGGAGAGAGTCAACAGCTTTAAATTCCTGGGCATTAACATATTGGATGACCTGTCCTAGGCGCAGCACATAGATGCAATCATAAGGAAAGCGTGCTAGTTTTTTTATTTTCTTAGGAGGTTAGGGAGGTTCAGCTTGTCACTGAACACTCTAATAAACTTCTCCACATGTAAAAGTATCCTGACTGGTTGCATCATTATCTGGTACAACAATTCAAATGCCGAACGCAAGAAGCTGCAGAGAGTAATGGACTCTGCCCAATACATCACGGGCATATCCTTCCCCACCATTGGTAGTATCCTGCCCTCAGGAAGGCAACATTTATCGTCAAAAATCCCCACCATCTGGGCCACGCCAGCTTTTCACAGTTACCATCGAGCAGGAGGTACAGAAGCCTGAAGTCCCACACCACCAGGTTCAACAACAGCCACTTCCCTTCAACCATTCGGTTCTTGAACCAAAAGGCAAAGCTCTAATCGCTACAGTTTAGCAATGCTATGACCACTTTGATCACTTTGCACTAAAATGGACTTTTTTTTATTCTAATTGTGTTCTTTCTCAGAAAAATTGTGTATAATTTATGCTTTTCTTGTGAATACTGCTTATCTGATGCTATGTGCTTGTGATGCTGCTGCAGGTAAGTTTTTCATTGCACCTGTGCATACATGTACTTGTGCGTATGACAATAAACACGACTTTGACTTAGCATCACTTCCTTTTTAATACTATTCAATCTGTATCATGAGAGCTTGAAGAGATTGGTTTTATACATTGGAGTTTAGGAGAATGAGAGGTGATTTAATTGAAACGCATAAGGTTTTAAAGGGGACTGAATGGATCCTAGGAGAATATTTCACCTTGTTGGGGTATCTGGATTTAGAGGCCATAGTTTTGGGATAAAGAGTTGCCCATTTACGATGAAGATGAGGACTTTTTTTTTAGTGGGTCATGGAGCTGTGGAGGTAAGCCATTGAACACATTCCAAGGCAAAGATTGATAGACATTTGAACTAAAAAGGAGTCAAGAGGTATGGCAAGAGAGTGGAAAAGTGATGTTCAGGACAAGACTGGATCAGCCATAATCTATTGAATGGCAGAGCAGGCTCAAAGGGCCATTTGGCCTACTACACCTGTTTCTCATGTTCTGTTGTTCTTATGTTCTCTCAAAATAAACCCTAATGTTTACTTTGCTTTCTTTAAAGCCTTGCTAACCCATGGCGCAAAATCTTAGCAATGGTGTATTTGTACTTTGAGATACATTTGTTCACATGCCCACATTTGCTCTCACCTTTGAAGTGATAAGTGACCTCCCTATTTTTTTCCTACTAAAATGGACAATTTTGCACTTGTATTGAAATTTAGCACCAGTTATTTACAGCCCCCCACACTCCCCCAACTCGCCTGCCTCAATTTAGTATCTTCTGAAAAATTTCAAAATTCAGTTTTTAATTCCAGTGTCTAAATTGTTACTTGAAATTGTGAACAGCAATGGTCCCACCACTTGCCATAATTTTTATTGGGAAGGCATCATTCCATCCGCCTTAAGGGATGTCAGCAGCTTAAGCATGAAATGTTGAAGAAGCCCGATTTAGCCTCAAGTGGAGGCTGCATTTTACCAAGTTGACACCTGAATATGGATTCCAGCTCAGCTGTTCATTAAACATATTCCATGCCTTTAGGTAGAATATTCTGCATTGCATATTCAAAAGTAACCCTATTATTCTCCTGTGCTTGAATTTAGTTCCCTTGAATTTTGTAAAGACAGCATATTTCAATCCTGATCTCTGGTGCTGTTTGTGTGGAATTTGTACATTCTCCCAGTGACCATGTGGGTTTTCACTGGGTGCTCCAGTTTCTTCACATATCACAGCAGCATTCAGGTTGGTGGGTTCACTGTCCATGATCTGGATTGAGGGAGTGGAATGTGAGGAGTTCAAATTCAAGTTTATTGTCATGGGAATACATACCCAGGATATAAATGCCATGAAAATTAGCATTTTGCAGCAGCAGCACGGTACAGTACAAACATGACAAACATAAATTACATAAACTTAAATTAACATAAGTTATACATAACTTACACGACAAAATAAACACATATAAACATAATGACATTAGTGCAAATTGAGGGAAATATAATCCGAGGTAGAATTAGGGTTTTTCAGGTCGCTCAAGAACCTGATGGGGAAGAAGCTTTTGAACCTTGAGACATGGGTCTTTAGGCTCCTGTACCTGCTGCCTGATGGCTGCAATGAGAAGAGGGTATGGTCTGGATGGTGGGAGTCCTTAATGACAGATGTCACCTTCGTGAAGCATCACCTCTTGTAAATGTCCTCGATGGTGGGGAGAGCTGTATGCGTGATGAAACTGGCTGAGTCCACCAATCTCTGTAGCCTCTTGTAAGATATGATAAAATCTTTATTAGTCACATGTACGTTGAAACACACAGTTCCTGTTCATTGGAGTTCCCATTACCAGGCCATGATGCAACCTGTCAGAATGCTTTCCACTGTACATCTGCAGAAGTTTTTCAGTCTTTGATGACATGCCTAATCTCCTTAAACTTTGGAGAAAGTAGATTCACTGGTGTGCCTTTTTCATGGCTGCGTCTATGTGCTAGGCCCAGGATAGATCCTACAAGATGTTGACAATCAGGACCTTTTCACCGGCAGACCCTTCAATGAGGACTGGTGCTAGTTCGCCTGACTTCCCTTACTAAAGTCCACAATCATTTCCTTGATTTTGCTGACGTTAAGTGCAAGATTTTTGTTTCAACACCACTCAACCAGCTGACCTACCTCACTCCTGTACAGCTTCTTGTCACCATCTGTGATTCCACCAACAACAGTGATGTAGATTGGTAGATTAGGAGAATAGGTTACAAGGAATATCAGTAGGAGGATGGGATTACTCTGTGAGCTGACATGGACTCCATTGGCCAAAATGGCATCCTATGGCATATGGAAAAAGTATTTGGATTTAAATTAGCAATGCATGAAAATACTGGATTCCATTATGAATCTAGTATATATAATTGAATATTCTATTCTAAATCATATATATTAAAATCTGTCATGTTACTCATTACATCTGATTAAAATGCTACATTTAGCCAAGAGTAAGTCTGTTCAGATGGTAAAGACCGAACAGTGTAATTAACCAAGGTTAAAAGAATCACAGGCATTGTATTGGTTTATTATTGTCACTTGTACAGAGGTACAGTGAAAAACTTGTCTTGCACACCGATCGTACAGGTCAATTCATTACACAGTGCAGTTACATTGAGTTAGTACAGAGTGCATTGAGGTAGTACAGGTAAAAACCATAACAGTACAGAGTAAAGTGTCACAGCAACACAGAAAGTTCAGTGCAATAAGGTGCAAGGTCACAACAAATTCAGGGCTCTGATGAGCTGTTTATTACAAGAAGATAACTAAATTTTTATGGTTTGCAAAACTTGGGGTCTCAGACCAAAAAAGATATAAATCAGAAGTCCAAGTATCAAGCCCTCCAAAGATAAAGAATGAGATCTCTGGGCAGTGATCTCTAGGAGAGTGTTCTGGATCTGTCTGATTCAGGTATTTCTTTGGAGTGATGCTCCTTTCTGCAGATTGTTTGCAGGAAAGAATTGTATAAACTCTGTTCTTAAACTATTTATCTTGTGTCTCTAAAGATTTACTTGTTTATTGCCTCCATATGGAAACTAGCCATGATATCTGATTAATAATGAGCTGCCTGATTCAATAACTTCAAAAGAGAGATCATTAAAGGTTATTAGCATGTTCAAATCTAGTGGAACTATGTGTATGATGAAATGCAGTAAGAAAAGTAAGATTGTAATGGAAACTTCCATACTACAGTGTCAAGCTTCCTGGACCTGCAGCATTTCATTGACCAAAGCATGAATGATAAAGTACCATGTTTGTTACATAAATGGTGCTATCAAATTGACATCTTGAAAATAATCAATTTTAACCTGTTTTTATGAAGGCTTATCTAAAATTGAAATTAATGTCTTTTTTTTTGTCTTTCTAGATAGCTTTAGGAACAGTGACTAATGTGGAAGAAGCAGTAAAATGGCTGAGCTATACTTATTTATATGTGCGGGTTAGAGCAAACCCAATAGCCTATGGGATCAATTACAAAGCTTACCAGGTAAAAAGAAGATAAAATTAGAGCCTCCTTGTGTGTTCTACTCCTTTGTCTAGTACAATCTAATATTTGTTTTAAGTATTTTACTGATCACACCATTCTGTTAAGTTTATTAAGTGAACTTCAGTATTATCGACCCACAAAATCAAGTCCATACAACGTAGTATCATCATATCATAGCTGGATCTGGTGCATTTACACTGTTTGTTTGGCAGAAGTGTTGGGAGTGCTGTGAATTTTCATTTGGCTGTTCAATGCTCAGTGTGTTATTGGAATACCTGTGATGTTTCAGTTGACATGAACCCTCATTTAATTTCATTGTAATGGAAGAAGTGATTCATTCTCAATGTGGTTTTAGGAAAGAAGCAGATAAAAACTAATTTGCTGACTTAAATTTTAGGATGGAGATATAATAGTAAAGTTTGTTTAATATTTGCTTAGAAACATTATTTTTTTGTTCTAATATTTTTCATTAATATGCCTTATTCAGATTGACCCTGGACTGGAAAAATACAGGCGAGAGCTTGTCATTGAGGCTGGCCAAAAATTGGACAGAGCCAGGATGGTCCGCTTTGAAGAGAGAACTGGCTATTTTTCAATAACAGATCTTGGTAGAACTGCCAGTCATTACTACATTCAGTATAATACTATTGAGGTATGGATTTGAAATGTTTACGACACCATCTTAACAATTTTGAAAAATGTTTATTATTATGGGATTCAACCTTATCTGTATCAGACAATACATTTAGCAGTAGAGATTTTTATTAGTTGTTGGTGAACCTGAGAATGAAATATGATTACTCCCACATAACAAAAATTATTTCTGGATGCCTTGTCATTTCTCAGACTGTAAAAGAAATTATCCAGAAACAAGATCATATTTTTGTTTTTTTATAAATATTAGTTTCTAATTCTTTTACAGCTTTCTTTTGCTGCTATGCATTTTTAATTACTATTTCCATACTGAAATCATTTTGGTTTTCAGCACAATCCAAAACAAGACTGAAGAAATCTTTGAGCGCAGGCCTATCAATCAAATCAAATTTTTGCCAATAGACATGTCTTTTGAAAATTCTCTCGTCCTTTTGTAACTTTTTTTTACATCCTTTCTCTCACTAGTAAGGACAGGATTATAAATGGCAAGCCTGCCTTCAGAAGATGTTCACTGTGTCTGGGACATAACAAAAATTTTTAGGAATTTTTATCTGGCACAACAAACCTCTTAAATGATTATCACAATCACATAGTACACTTCTGTTTCACAACACACTGGCACACTTGTATATATAACGTGTCTCTTACAAACAAGAACATGACGAGCTTTTTAATAATGACGTGAAACCAGGTGAAATTTAATGACTAATTGCAACCAATACTATGGGGTGTTTCGAACACACTTCCTGAGGCAAATTATTTCTTTAAGCAGTATGACTAAAGCATTCCATCTTAAATTTACAGTGGTAGCTCTAGCTAACCCAGAGATTTGACAGGTCAACTCTTAACACAGGCTTATGAATTCGCAATGGTGTTGGTGAGATTGTGCCATGTTTCTCCGACATGAGCAAGGATAAATACAGTGGTCATTAAAAACAGAATATACTATATGCCTAGGGGCAAGCCAGGTAAAGCTTTAGTATATGGGAAAATAATTTTGATGCCATCTATATTTTTTAAGTGATATAATCCATAGGAATAAAGTTGGAATACTACTGAAATGTGATGTTATGCAAGGAAAAATAGCATCCTTCACACAATCTCTGCAAATATCCAGTATTCAAAAATGATTTGTCACTGGGCTGTGAATCAAGTATCTTACCAATGTTATTATTTGCTTGTTCTATGATGACCCAGTCTTTAAGTATCATCCTAAAATGTATATACATCATAATGTAAATGAGACAAGTCTCTATTCTACTTACAACTGTTTGTCTTTCACTTTCAGACTTTCAATGAAATGCTCGATGCTCACAAGACTGAGGCAGACATATTTGCTTTAATATCTAAAGCTGAAGAATTTGAACAGATCAAGGTAAATTGACTTGAAAATTGAAGTACTTGATGCTTCACAGTGAAGACTTTATTCAAGCATGGAATAGTTGATGAAGGAAGGATGATAGAACCCAGTTGAAATTGCTCTTTAAATGAATTATATGGAAAAACTTTGTAGTTCAACATTTGCGTCTGAGGGTGAAAGAGTTAATTAATTGAGTACTTAAGGAAGTGACGCTTTAAAATTTGCATTTTTAAAACACTAAGCTATCCAGTACTGCAGAGGGAATGTCCATTTATTATGGGTTACAACTGCTTTGGTGTTTTGATTGTAGGCCCTCTGCAGCACTTCAAGGAAAAGGTGTCCTGGATGAACACTTGGGAATTGGGTTTTGGGGTAGAGAGGGTTCGTGGTCAGAGATTTGATTCAGTATTAGGGTCTGGGGTGGTGTATGGGACTGAGATCAGTAGCTTGCAAATGGAGGAAGGTATGACTTCACAGAATGGAGCCGTGAAAGAAAAAAATGGGACTTTTCCAAGTACATTTCCAGCAACAGTTTTTCCAAGAGTGGCCAACAAACTAGATTAATTTCTGCAGCAACAGAGCCAGGTGCCAGAAAAATTGCATCAAATGTGTATGCTTATGTCATGAAAGGAATTTTTTGGTTAAATTTCCAGAATGAACTGGAAATGGTTGTTATGTTTTACTCTGAGAAAACTCTATATTCAGTAACATTGTGCTGAAGTAAACAGCACTACATGATCAAAATTCTGTGCATCTGTATTTTAATTGTTTTAAAATATTTTTAACTTTTTTGAAGTTTTAACATGAGTAGTACTTTCATTGTTGATCCATTCTCACAACAAAGCAGGTACCACAATGCAGGTGCTGATTCTATCCAAAAATGGATCCTTTATCGAACAATGACCAAAAAATTATATATCACATAATACTACGTTTGTGTGTGTTGTGCATTACAATTTCCACATTAGGGTGGCATGGTAGCATAGTGGTTAGCGAGACGCTATTACAATGCTAGCGATCGGGGTTCAATTCCCATTGCTGTCTGTAAGGAGATTGTATGTTCTCCCCGTGTCTGCGTGGGTTTCCTCAGAGTGCTCTAGTTTCCTCCCACATTCCAAAGACGTACGGGTAGGTTAACATGGGTTTAAGTGGGCGGCACAGACTCATTGGGCCAGAAGGGCCTGTTACCGTCCTGTAGATAAAGTTTTAAAATAAAATTGCTAAAAAAAAATGTCAACTGTGATGTCTGAGATGTTACTTTGGGGTGCCCCATGTGGACATCATGGCCTGCCCATTCAGAAACAAACCTACACAACATCTGTGTGTGGTCTGCTTTGTCATTAAAGTGAACTTGCATTTGACATTCATGGTGATTTTGCCTCAGGCACCCCCAATGTTAATGAATGCTCCCTTTCCCAACCCAACTGTGAACAGGCTGATTAGAGGAGAGGCCGTACCTGACCTGGTACTAGGCAATGAGCCTGATCAGGTTTCAGATCTCTCGGTGGGAGAGAATTTTGGAGATAGTGACCTTTACCATAGCCTTGGAGAGGGATAGGAGCAGATGATATGGGAAAGTATTTAACTGGGGGAGGGGAAATTATGATACTATTAGGCAGGAACTTGGGAGCGTAAATTGGGAACAGATGTTCTTGGGGAAGTGCACAGTGGAAATGTGGAGGTTGTTTAAGGAGTACTTGCATGGAGCTCTGGATAGGTTTGTCCCATTGAGGCAGGGTAAGGATGGTAGAGTGAAGGAACTGTGGTTGACAAGAGATGTCAAGAGGAAGAAAGAAGCTTACCTGAGGTTTAGAAAGCATTGATCAGACAGGGCTCTGGAGAGTTACAAGGTAGCCAGGAGGGAGCTTAAGAATGGACTTAGAAGAGCTAGAAGGGGGCATGAGAAGTCCTTGGTGAGTAGGATCACGGAAAACCCCAAGGCGTTCTACATGTATGTAAAGAATAGGAGCATGACTAGAGTGAGGGTAGGACTGATCAGGGATAAAAGAGGAAACGTGCCTGGAGTCGGAAGAGGTGGGGGAGGTCCTTAATGAATACTTTGCCTCAGTATTCACCAGAGAGAGAGACCTTGACATTTGTGTGGATGGCGTAGGACAGGCTGATATGCACATTCCTCATGCCAATGTGAGGAAAGAGGATGTGCTGGAACTTTTGAAAAACGTTAGGATAGATAAGTCACTGGGGCTGGACGAGATATATCCAAGGTTATTAAGGGAAGCGAGGGAAGAGATTGCTTCGCCTTTGGTGATGATCTTTGCGTCCTCACTGGCCACAGGAGTAGGAAGGTGGCCAGATGATTGGAGGGTGGCAAATGTTGTTCCTTTGTTTAAGAAAGGGAGTAGGGTCCCTGGGAATTATAGACCACGGAGTCTTACTTCAGTGGTGGACAAATTACTGGAGAAGATTCTTAGAGACAAGATAAATGGGCACTTGGAGAAGCATAGATTGATTAGGGACAGTCAGCATGGCTTTGTGAGGGGAAGGTCGTGCCTCACGAGCCTGATTGAATTACTTGAGGATGTGACAAAGCACATTGAAGGTAGAGCAGTAGATGTGGTGTACATGGATTTTAGTAAGGGGTTTGATAAGGTTCCCTATAGAAGGCTTATTCAGAAAGTCAGGAGGCATGGGATCCAGGGAAACTTGGCTGTGTGGATTCAGACTTGGCTCGCCCATAGAAGACAGAGGGTGGTGATAGATGGAGCGTATTCTGCCTGGAGGTCGGTGACCTAGTGTTGTTCCGCTGGGCTCTGTTCTGGGACCCGTGCTTCTTGTGATTTTTATAAATGACTTAGATGTGGGGGTGGGTTACTAAGTTTGCTGATGATACAAAGGTTGGTGGTGTTTTGGATAGTGTAAAAGGTTGCTGTAGATTACAGCAGGATATTGATAGAACACAGACCTGGGCTGAGAAGTGGCAGATGGAGTTCAACCCAGATAAGTGTGAAGTGATACACTTCGGGAGATTGAATTTGAAGGCAGAATACAAGGTTAATGGCAGGACTCTTAGCAGTGTGGAGGAACAGAAGGATCTTGGGGTCCACGTCCATAGATCCCTCAAGGTTGCCGTGCAGGTCGATGGGGTTGTTAAGAAGGCATATGGGCTTTTCTCTTTGGAGAGGAGGAGGATGTGAGTGACTTGATAGAGGTGCACAAGATGATAAAAGGCATAGATCGAGTGGACAATCAGAGACTTTTTCCCAGGGTAACAATGGCTAACATGAGGCGACGTAATTTTAAGGTGATTGGAGGAAGATATAAGGGGGATGTCAGGGGTAAGTTTTTTACACAGAGGGTGGTGGGTGCGTGGAACGCACTGCCAGCAGAGATTGTGGGGGCAGGTACATTAGGGACATTTAAGAGACTCTTAGATAGGCACATGAATGACAGAGAAATGGAGGGCTATGTGGAAGGGAAGGGTTAGATAGATATAGAGCAGGATAAAATGTCAGCACAACATTATGGGCTGAAGGGCCTGTACTGTGCTGTAATGTTTGATGTTCTATGTTCTTAAATGAACCAATCACCTCTTTTACATCCCCTTCCCAGTGATGCTGCCATGTTTTCGGACTCTTAATTGTACCTTTCTCGCTTATTCCATTATTGTCACTTCAGCATTTCTTTTTGCACTACTTCAGACTGCACCACAATCTTCACACCATTCTGTTGTTCTCCGCTTGTTCCTGTATTTATTGTTGCATGTATACTGTTTACTCTGTGAACTTCATGGGAGCAAGGAATTTCATTGCATCCGCGGTAGAAATGACAATAAACCAAACTGACTAAATAACAATCATGAGCCTGACTCTCATTGTCCAAAAAACGATTGTGACCCAACTCCACCCTCAATCCTACTGGGCCACAAGCAGCTGATTGCAGCTTTCCTTTGTCTTGATACCCCAACATAACCCTGAAGAACATAATCCATTTTCTCCCCTCTCAGCCCCAATTAATGGACATCCTTCAATAATAATTCCCTCCTTGCCAGCACTCTTCCCCTCACAGATCACATTCCCATGAACCAGACCTGAAGCCTGATGTGAACCAGACCTGAAGCCCAGTGTGAACTAGACCTACACATAGAAGAAAGTCTTCCACCACATTAATTGAATAAGCCCCGTTCTACAATATACAATGCCGTGGCCTCGTCCCACCATTGAATTTTGCAGTGGCAAACCCTGGAGAAAACATTTATTGGCTGATTGCATTTTATCAATTTAATATGCCTTTCCAAGTGTCGAAGAATTTCTAAGGCAATGTGTTATAACATGTTGCCTAAAACAATGCCCTCAGCTGCACCAATTTTGATATCACAACAACCTTATAACTTTGCATTAGACTAACTAGTAGTAATTGGAAAACAAATTGTAGATTTTCTGTAGCAATCAGAATGGGGTTAAGTGCCCAGATTTCTTTCACTTGCAAATGCCAGCAGAGAAAGGAGTATTTTGTTTTAATCTATATTTTAACTTAGTGATGTCTCACTTGTATTTATGCGCATACAACACTGAAGCATGGATGCTCTAGAGCATAGATGAACTGCAGGTATGTTGCAAATTTTATAATGATTTCTGGCTGGAAGGTTATGTATTTTGTGATTATTATAGTATCACCAGCTGGATCTTTTCAAAATTATTCAATGAAGCAAATACAGACATTTGCATATGAATTGTACACTGTAATCCTTTAGATATGGAACTTCTGTAGTTTCCTAATATGATACCATATATATTTTGAACACTGAGTATAATTCTTATGCAGAACATTTACAGCTATAATACACCATTCTCGTTGAAAAAAATCTTGAGGGTAAAACAGCCCAAACACTAGCTTTAATGTTTGAGAACTACTGGAAGTCCATGTTCCTTTAAAAAAGACACACCTGAGCAAGATGGTAAATTAACTATCCTCGAATAACTACCGGTTTTATGGTTAAGATTTTTTTGTGAAATCAGAAGGTGCAGGATCAAAACGAATCATTTGATAATGTAAAGAAAGTATCTTTACAAGGTATGTAAATTCTTCACAAGGAAGTGTTTTGCTTTGTCAGTTGCTATGCTGCCTTCACCAGAAGTGACTTAATTAATTATCATTGAAATGTAGAGGTTGAAAGTTTAGCTCACATCAATAACAGTGTGGTTGGTACTTCCTTGTGGTTTAAGTGAAATGTGGTTAGTTGGTTCTGAAATTTCCTGGAATTCTAGAGTTAATGCCAAGATTATCTGAGAAAATAGATGTGTTGCTGATGAAGTAGCTGCTTTATAGCAGAGTAGTACTTGGAAATTCTTAAATTATACATGGATTAGCCAAGAAAAAGAATTCCAGTAGTCACTGTTCCATTTCTTGAAGCTGTCAGTTTCAGACCTCTGTAGTCCGGTGAAACTGAAAATATGCAAAATATAGTGAAAATCTCAATTCAAAACATAAAATCAAACACACAGCAGGTCTTTCAGCATCTCCAATTTTATTGTGCTTATTTTTTTCTAAAACTAACCAAAATTCATTCTTTTTGAACATAAAACCAGTTCTTCCTTTTGTCTATTTTCGATATTGCTGGTCGTGGACTTTAGTGCATTTAGTTATTTAGTTTATTCACATCGCTTGAAAGTGTAGTTTTCTATTTGCATAGTACTGGAACTGTCGATAATTATTTACTTAATTCTCTTCCTCACTCTCTCTGGTTGGCAATTAGCCCTTCAAAGTGATGTTTTTTTTCATGATACAAGAGTTTTTTTAACCAAATCAATAGCTGGGTCATGGAGAGAAAACACATTGGGACTCCTTGTGCTGGCTCCACCATTGTGTAAGATGATAACTAATTTTTTTAATCTGAATACTACTTTACTGAACGAACTCCATTGATGACCTTACTACGCAAACTTTGGTCTACTGATCTTTGGTCAATGTACTAGGAATGCAGATTTCTTGGAAAATTTCAGAAGGTTTCAGAGATGAAGCGGGTGATGTTGTAAAGAAACCTTACAGGCACAGTAGTGTAGCGATTAGCGTAACGCTATTACAGCGCCAGCTACACGGGTTCAATTCTGGATGCTGTCTGTAAGGAATTTGTACGTTCTCCCCGTGTCTGCGTGGGTTTCCTCCGGGTGCTCCGGTTTCCTCCCACATTCCAAAGACTAGGAAGTTGTGGGCATGCTATGTCGGCTTTGGAAGCGTGGCGACAGTTGTGGGCTGTCCCCAGAACATTCTACGCAAAAGGTGCATTTCACTGTGTTCCAATATACATGTGACTAATAACGATATAAGGATGACCGTACAAAAATTGAACTATTAAGGTGATCAGGAGTAAATATGAGTCACTATGATAACAGTGGTAGATGTGCAGAACTTAGGTTAGAATAGGCTATGCACAACAGTGTTTTGGGTGAGCTGTACCAATTCACCCAATCATCCTCCTCCTCTCCAAATAGAAAAGCCCTATCTCCCTCAACCTATCCTCATAAGACATGCTCTTCAATCCAGGCAGCATCCTGGTAAATCTCCTTTGCACCCTCTCTAAAGCTTCCACATCCTTCCTATAATGAAGTGACCAGAACTGAACACAATACTCCAAGTGTGGTCTAACCAGAGTTCTATAGAACTGCAACATTACCTCGCGGCTCTTGAACTCAATACCCCGGCTAATGAAAGCCAACGCACCATATGCCTTCTTAACAACCCTATCGATCTGCGCGGCAACCTTGAAGGATCTATGGGCGTGGACCCCAAGATCCCTCTGTTCCTCCACACTGCTGAGAGTCCTACCATTAATCTTGTATTCTGCCTTCAAATTCAATCTTCCAAAGTGTATCACTTCACACTTTTCTGGGTTGAACTCCATCTGTCACTTCTCAGCCTAGGTCTGCATTCTATCAATGTCCTGTTGTAATCTACAGCAACCTTCTACACCATCCACATCACCACCAACCTTCATGTTATCAGCAAGTTTACTAATCCACCCTGTTATTTTTGCACCTCTTCAATATATGCCTCCCGATCTGGTCCTCAGTGTCTCTGCTGCTATTGGGGGATCTGTAGAATACCCCTAATAGATAATTTTTTGGGACCAAGTTATCTCTAGGGAGTATGTTCATTGTTTCAGTTAACATATTTATTTGTCTAATACCATTGTTATGCAAATAAATACATTACGTCAAAATTTCACTTCTAGCTATTTAAGTCTAAGTTTTAAATCACTAAGTTCTGCATCAAAATCTATACATTTCTGATCAATTGAACATCAGTATGGTCAGCTTTATATTCCGTTGTTTAAGAACTTTGAAACATAATGTTTCAGTAGCTGCAGATGCAAAAGGTTTTGTTTTAATGCAGTTTGTTACATAGCTAAATAGTAATAGCCGAAAGTGAAAAGAGGAATTTGTATGTAGTGACATTACAAGCATTTTATGATTCTAATTCCTTTTATATGTGCAATCTTCTTGCCACAATAGGATTGTTTTCTCTTTAATAACAATAAATCCTTGTACTGCCTTTTCATATGAGGATTTATAATGTGAAAATGTTCTGAGGCTGCATTGAAACTGTCTTTAAAGCATGCTAAACAAAACATTTGTTTTCATTGGTGATTAAAGTGCCTGCATGCATCAAACGGCAGCTTAATCAATATATGTAAATCGGATCTATGTGCTGTGATGTGCATCGAACACTGAAGTAGGCAAATCTACTCATGAAGGAAGGGGACATGGCTGAGAAACCAGATTACTTCACAAGAATCTGGAATGCATTGCCTCAGGAGATGGTGGAGGTGAAGCTTTCACAATATTTAAGAAATAGCTGGACAAACACTTAAATAGCTATGACATAGAAGGCTATGGGACAAATGCAGGAAAAAGGGATTGATATAAATGGGCATAGTGGGCCAAAGGGCCTGTTTCTCTGCTATATGACTCCAAGTAACAAGATCCTGCAAAATCTCAGCAAAGTAATATGTACTTGAGATTTTGGACAGGATAAAAAGTGATAAAGAGAAGGTAGCAGAAAGGCTAGCTATACACAGAAGATAAATCATCCGGTGCAGTTGGGGTGCTGAGCTTGCTGTGGGAAGTAAGGGAAGAAATTGCAGATGCCATAAACTTCCAAACATCGAAAACATTTTGAGGATGGTGCCTGTGGACAGGAAAATTGCAAATATTACACCATCATATATAAGGCACACATCAGAAGCATGATGGAATGCTCTCTGTTTGCCTAGATGAGTGCATTTCTAACAACTGAAGATTAGTACCATCTGGGCCAAAGCAGCTCACTTAGTTGCCACCCCCTCAATCATCCTAAACGTTTATTCAGAATCAAAATCAGATTTATTATCACTGACTTGCATTACGTGAAATTTGTTGTTTTGCGGCAGCCAGACAGTGCAGACATAAGATTACTATAAATTACAAAATAAGTAAATCTTGGCAAAAAAAGGGAATAATGGGGTAGTATTCATGGACCGTTCAGAAATCTGATGGCAGAGGGGAAGAAGCTGTTCCTGAATCATTGAGTGTGGGTCTTCAGGTACCTCCTCCCCAATGGTAGTAATGAGAAGAGGAGATATCCCTGATGGTGAACGCTCTTAGAGATGGATGCCCCCTTCTTGAGGCACCGCCTCTTGAAAATGTCCTTGATGGTGGAGAGGGTTATGCATGTGATGGAACTGGCTGAATCTACAACCCTCTGCAGCCACTTGTGCATTGGACCCTCCATACCAGGCTGTAATGCAACCAGTCAGAATGCTCTCCACAGTACAACTATAGACATTTGAAAGAATCTTTGGTGACATACCAAATCTCCTTAAACTCCTAACAAAGCAGAGCTGCTGGTGTGCCTTCTTTGTAGTTGCATCAATATGTGGGGCCCAGGATAGATCCTCCAAGATGTTGACACCCAGGAACTTGAAGCTGCTCACCCTTTCCACCAATGACCCTTCAATGAGGAGTGGTGTGTGTTCTCCTGACTTCCCCTTCCTGAAGTCCACAATCAATTCCTTGATCTTGCTGACATTGAGTGCAAGGTTGTTGTTGTGACACCACTCAACCAGCCGATGTATCTCACTCCTGTACGCCTCCTCGTCGCCATCTGAGATTCCCTCCACCAAAGCTGCAGAGTGCCCTCCATGTATACAATCCACAAAATTGAGTTATTCTGTTGGATTATTCCAACAGCACCTCTCAGTCCGGTGGCCTCCACTGCCATGAAGAACGGCAGCAGGGTGCATAGGAATGCTGCTTACCTCCAGGTAACCTCCAAGTCACACACCAACCTGATTTACTTGTCCTTCATTGTTTCTGGGTTGAAATGCTGGAACTTCCACCACAATGGCATTGTGGGAATACCTTGACCAGACGGTTCAAGAAGACAGCTCGCAATCACACCTCAGTAGGAGGTAGGCAATAAATATTGGCCTTTCCGGTGACACCCACATCCTGAAAAATAAATGAATATAAATTAAAACATCATTTGGCACTTCAATGTCATTTAGCACTTATTAAATAAAAGGTCCTTATTCATTGTCACTTTTAGGCATATAACGTAAAATAATTTGTTGCTCTGGCAAATCTTGGATTGTGAGATCATACTGCTAAATTAGCACTGTGTTGTCAGCTCCAAGCATTTGAAGTAAATATACTGGGGAGCAGTATTTTTTGTTTTCTTGCTAGTTCTAAGAGGGAGCCATTCTATTTGCTGACCATTGTATTCCCTCCTGGTATTCAGCAATATAAGTCTTAAGATAGTGCTTTACCCTAGATCTGGACTTGGTCACATGGGTTAGGTGCCACTATATTACTGAATATATTACGTCAACTATATCTTTTTGATATTAAGACAAGAACATCTTTACAAAAGTTCTGCAGAGAGGTTTGATTTGAGAATGTAATGGAGATAGCATGTCCCTTTCAATTTTAAGATTGAATCTCTGTTTTTAATGCTACTTGCTAAATCACATCCTGGCATTAAATGTACTGAATTTCTTTGTATTTTTGCAGGTAAGAGATGAAGAGATGGAGGAGCTCGATCAGCTGCTGTGTAATTACTGTGAGCTGTCTGTCGCAGGTGGAGTGGAGAATGCCTATGGAAAAGTGAACATTCTTCTTCAAACCTATATTAGCCATGGCGAGCTGGATAGCTTTTCACTCATTTCTGACTCTGCATATGTTGCTCAGGTAAGATCCAGGATACAGATTCATTTCTCTCTGTAAATATTGTAATATTGCGCAATTCCATCCTTGATGAAGATTCAAACCTTTGTGCCTTGTATTACAACTTTCAACTCAATAAGAAAGGAAGATGCTTTGATTTCCCACAAATAGAGAATTTGAGGTGATAATAATTTCTTAAAATATACCTTCAGTTGCAGCAAAATTTTGTACATTGTTGGAAATCATAACAACCTTCATCAATGCTCTGTTCAGAGTTCTCTGAAGCTTGTGAAAGAAAGATGAAAAGAAAATGTGCAAAGCTTTCTAACCTTCCCAAATTCTTTTTGAAAATATCATTATTTGTTTTTCATTTGATATTTATTTTCAACACTTTTTCATGTACCAATGATTGACCGTCATCTAATGTTCATTTGCACTTATCTACAGGTATTGATTTATGAGCTATTAACTTATAAAATCACCCCATACATGTCAACTTTTGATAAATTGGGAAGGAATGAAGAAGTCTGCTTGACTGATTTTGTAGACCTGTTGTAAATAAGTTACATACTACCAGAGATTAATCAATTCTCTAAGACCTTTTTTCAACAAAATGCATGCTGTTGAAGACCTTTTTTCAACAAAATGCATGCTGTTGAAGAATTCTGCTAACTTGAGATCATCTGTCTCAAGCCAGATCCCTTGCAGGTCCATATATATTTGGGGGAATAAATGTGGTAAAAGAGCAACCCACATTTATTGTATACTGCCTGCATTTTAATAAAATATTTCAAATCCACAGGGAGAAAGCAAGTGAAGTTAAACCTACTTAAATTAACAATTGGACTAAAATTATAGTAGTGTCCAGTTTTTCTAGCATCTGCAGAATTTCTTGTGGCTCCAGTTTGGGGGTTTCTTTTCTTTGAAAGGTTGCTAAAATCCAGAGCTTTATACAGAAGAAATTCACTCGTTGTGCTAGGATTGAGGAGAGGCCAGAGGCATTTGTGCAAATTCAGCAAATTGGGAAATATGTTTAGTGTAACAGTAAGAAAGAGGGTAAAATTTATGATAAATGTACAAGAAATTCGTATGATTATTTAAATGTCATGATATGAAATATTCGATGAAAAGCTGAAATACTTGCAAAGATCAAGGAAATAGGACAAAACGATATTTGTTTTTAAAAAAACAGCATTACAGCAATGGATCATAAGTGCTGTAAAATTCTATGAGTCTATAAAAGCTGATGATGCAAGAAATATTTTCAAAAATATTTTAACATTGTAGGTTAAAATGAATTTTACTTAAGCTGAAATAATGTGAAAAATTAAGATTTTTTTTCTGCAGTGTAGCAACTCAAATATGCCTGAACTAATTAGTGTAAGTTGTAATTGGACCCAGCCCTGAACATCTGGATAGCTACCCAGTAAAGAATAAATTTTGTATGGTCCATGCAGACCGTTTACACTAATATATCAAGTACAGATCTGCAAACATAGTATACCTGTGTTCTGCGCAAATTGCTACCATGGTAGTTAGTAGACCACAAATGCTAACAATTGGCACAGTCTAACTACATTGGATACTTAACATTGTTTTCATTCTAATTAAATATGGTGTAATTCTGTTTTCTTTTCAGTGCTGACATCCCATCAAAACATGGCTACTTTATTACTTCCTCTAGGTTTATGCTATCATTTAGTTTCTTTTTTGAGAACTCTACACTTTATTCACGTACAGAAAGGAAGTTGAGCTGTTATATAATTTATCTTAGAAGGGTCAGTAATAAGAGTACAACCTGATCTGTACAGTGTAAGATCTCTGTCTTGAATATCCAAAGAAAGTCAAGTATATTAAACTTTGAGTGGCAGCTTTGATTTTTCTTCTTCCGCTCATTAGTCAGTTCAACAAATTCTATCAATAATTTAACAAAACATACCTTGTGTGATGCAAGGTGCTTTCATGAGAAGTTTTTTCCCCATTTTTATGCTGAGTCCCCAGACTGAAGTTGAACAGACCATGATGATATAGCATTGAAGTAACAAGATTACTGCTCCTTTCTCAGCCAATCACTGTATCCGTGTTCCCAATTTTTAGAGCAAATGATTTGAATCAATAGGAAAATAAAATAAGGTGAACAGAGCAGGCCATCCCCAGGTAACAGAAGAGTTTGTTTTAACAGATGTCTATAAGTTTGTCCGTAAGTCATAAAGTACACTAACATCACTCGATATGGTAACCACACCTCCTCAGTATTGTCATGAATGGAATCAAAAGCACACGAGTCTGATAAGAATGAACAATTACTAAAAGTGGAGAGAGAGAGAGGAAATAAGTTCTGCTGTTTGTAGGAATGAACGTACATACATACATTGGACTTTTGAATTTAATAATATGGGAGTTCATTTCATATGAAGGGGTGTCCATAAATCAGGCATTCATAACCTGGGACAGCCTGTAATAGATTCCTTGCCCAAAAGAATAATTTACTTTTGCAAAAAAAAATTGTACAAGATTGCAATATAGAAGCATAAATATGAGCCATTCTCCAAATTCAGAATCAGTATTTTTTTCTTTTAAAAAAAGTTTTTTTTTTAACTTTTTATTTTTGTTTAAACAATACTAATATCTGGAAACTAACTGACTGAGTTGTTATCTCTCCTAAAGACAGTAGATTTAACATTATAATTTGTTCATTAACCCAAAAAATGCAGTAGTAACTGTTTCATCTTAATTTAGATCGCATTTATAGTTTAACAACAGTAATTATTAGCCGCCTTATGACCGACCAAGTTATCGTAAAGCAAAGAAACTCCAGATGCTGAAAATTTGAAATAAAAGCAGAAAATACTGTAAATGCTCAGGAGGTCTGGGGAAAGGTCATTGTCCTAAACTGTTCACAGATGCTGTCTCACCTGCTGAGTATTTACAGCATTTTCTGTTTTTATATCAGACCTGCACATTATATTGCTCATTGCAACTTACACTGAGGTCAGTGGCAGACTGATGGAATGCTGCAGTCTCAGATGCTCCATGTTTGGTTGACCTGTTAAGCCAAATTTTTGTCTACCTTTGAAACGTCCCAGGTTTCTTCTTTAGACCGCTTCCTAAAACTATGGCTTTGAACGTGCTGTAGATCAATTGCCTTGTAGTTTGGTGTCAAATTTGTAAATCTACAAGGTACTCTTGGATGTTCTATTACATAATGATGTACATATACTAGTAGTTATTATTCAGTGAAGACTAAGGAATCCTCCTAATCTTGCTCAACAGGTAAACCTCAATTGATGTTTTATATTTGTGTTTTATGTTTTGTAGTTCACATAATAATACTTAATTTGTTTTGAGGTTCTTTGAAGCTTATTGAGATCCAGCAAGATGATATACAGATCTAAGAATTATAGAACATGATGTCATAGAAGATGGCCTTTTGGCCTTAATATCCATGCCAATCAAAAGTAGAGCTATTTAGGATTAGTCCTACTTACCAAATCTTAATTTGTAGCTTTGATGAGTTGTGACATTGCAAGGCCTCATCCAGATATATTTTAAATATGATAGGAGTTTCTCTCTGCATCATTATTTTCAAACTTTGCATTCTTGATTCCCCACTACTTGGGGTCAAAACATTTTTCTTCAACTCCCCTCTAACGTTTCCAGCAAGTAACTTGAATAGGTGACCCTAGTTATCAGTCTGGTTGGCAAGGGAAATAGGTTGTTCTTGTTCAGCCATGATCTAATTAAATGGTAGTGGAGGCTTGAGGGGCCAAGTGATCTACTACTGCTTCTTATATCCTGCTTAGGCCTCTTATAATTTTATACACCTCATCTAAAGCCTAGTTAGTTGATTCTGCTCATAACTATAATTCTTCAGTCATGGTAACATCCTTGTTAATCTTCTCTCCACAATCTCTAATGCTGTCACATCCTTCATACAGTATTACCAGAATTCTGATGCATGTTGGTAACCTTCAGACATCCTGATACAGATCACCTGACATTCCATATTGATATGTGTCTTTTTTCTCTATTTCGCTTTGTTTAAAATTTCCAACTTTTATTCTTGCCATTTCTAGGGAAGTAGAGTGGATAAGTAAATATTTGACCCAAAACAATAGTTGTATATTTTGAAACTTGTAGTAATTTAACATCCCCCTAGAGGATATTCAAGAATGTACAAGAGTGGTGCATGAAATTTAAACTTAGGTTCTTAAATACAATTGAAATATTCCACCAGTCGAGTAATTAAATTGATCATTTTCAGGAATTGGAAAAGTGTAATAATAAGATTTGTGGATTTCTTGGTTTCTGAAAGCATACTGTGAGATTTAATTGAATGTTGTTGATATAGTTAGGAGGGAGTTAGCATCATTATAATTTTTTATCTGCAGTGAAACAAGTTGACACATTTTAACAGCATTGCAATGCATTTTACAAGTAATAAAATGAATTTGTTTCAGTTTATAGTAAGAGTTTTGATAAATGTACATGATATGTCATTGAGTACTAATATCAATGTAGGTAATTAATTTTTACATGTAAATGTATATTTTGTTGTATTCATTTCCAGCCATTTACTTGGACTGTTTTCTCTTGTGTTTATAGAATGCAGCTCGAATTGTCCGGGCGCTATTTGAAGTTTCTCTGAGAAGGAGATGGCCTGCAATGACATACAAGCTGTTAAATTTGTGCAAGATAATTGACAGGAGATTATGGGGATGGTGCAATCCGCTACGCCAGTTCTCAGTTTTGCCAGGTCATGTACTCACAAAGCTGGAGGAAAAGAAACTCACAATAGATAAGATGAAGGACATGCGCAAGGATGAAATAGGTAATCTTAAATGAACTTTTCATATTGGAAATGGCAGTATTGAAACCCATGGACTCAAGGGGTTGACGTGGGAAAAGTCAAGAAAAACAAGTAGAGAGTCATGGTAAATGGTTGGTTTTCAGACTGGAGGATGATAGGCAGTGATGTTCCCTCGCAGTCAGTGCTAGGGTCGCTGCTCCATTTGATTTTTTTGATGAACTGGATATGGGTGTGCAGAGTAAAATTTCAATATTGATAGATGACACCAAGCTCAGGTATATGGAAAATAGTGGTAAAGTCAGTAATAGACTGCAAAAGGATATAGGTAGAATGGCAGACTGGGCAGAAAGTTTGCCACTGAGAATTAAAACCAGGATTTATAATGTTTTGTGAGAGAGAACGATTAAGACAGTATAGGCTGATGCCATGGCCCTAAAGAGCATACTGCAGCCAAGAAGAAACCTGGGTTTATGCATGTATAATCTGTGAAAGTAAAGAAAGCAATTATTAAAGCATACAGGATCTTGGGCTTCACAAGTAGAGGCATTAGAATACAAAAGGTCAGAGTTTATTTTGAATCTTGATGATACTGAAGCTAAATCTGAAGTATTACAGCCAATTATGGTCAACAGACTCTAGGAAGGATGTGAAGGTTCTAGAGATGATGCAGAAGAGTGAGAGCTTTCAGCTACAGGGTGAGACTGGAGAAGCTGAGCTTGTCCTCCTTGGACCAAAGAAGGCTGAAAGGGGATTACATAAGATAAACAGAAGTTATTCCCGATAGCAGGCAGTTCAAGTGCCAGGGGATACAGCATTAACTTGAAGGGCAAAAGATGCACAATCTTTTTTACACAGTGACTGATTATGATTTAGAACAATGCCTTGAAGTGAGATAGAAACACAGCCAGTCATGGCTTTAAAAAGAGAATGGAATAGATATGAGGGAAAATATATGTAGGACTACACAGTAAGAATAGGGAAATAAGGCTAATTAGACTGCCCTACAGGGAGCGAACATGGATTCACTACACCAAAGTGTCTCCTTCCGTGTTCTGATTTTCCCTTCCTGAAGTCCACAATCAATTCCTTGGTCTTGCTGACATTGAGTGCGAGGTTGTTATTGCGACACCACTCAACCAGCCGATCTATCTCATTCCTGTACACCTCCTTATCACCCATCTGAGATTCTGCCAACAACAATGATGTCATTGGCGAATTCATAGATGGCATTTGAGATGTGCTTAGTGTCACGAACCAGCAACAAAAGAAACACACTGAGCATGATTCAGTGTTAAAAACTATTTTATTAATCACTACTTATGATAATACATAAAATAAAAGTAAAAATGTTAGTATGTTAGAATTCAAAAATGTTAAACCTTGAACGTTAACCCCAAAACTAAACTCTTTGTGTGTGTGTGTGACAAAGTCCAAAACTCCCAGTTCCGGAATGGTTCTTAAAGTTCAGTTCCGCAAGCCATAAGGTGAAACATGAGCAAGGGCTTCTTCAACAACCACCGTTGTCTGAAGATAAGATGTAGATGTAGAAAAACATAGAGAGAGTACATACGAAATCCAAATGTTCCACGATGGAACCCAAACGACACTCCAGTGTTTACTCGGTAGTGACTTCCTCACCCCGAAAAGCATCCGAACCGTGGTCGTCCACACACAAATACCTGTTTCCTTCTACAGGTCAGCAACAAAGTGAACTCCACCGGATTACTTCCAACTTCCATACATGGATTTCAGTGGCAAACACAGTTATTGTTTCTCATCCATCGATAGAGAAAACAAGCAGGCTGGTGTCTCTCTCCCTTCTCTCTCTCTCTCCTTCTTCTTCTTCTTACTTCTACAACGTCATTACGTCCTTTATCTTCTATTGACGTAAGCACGCCCCACACACACATACACACACACTCTCTATCTTAAAGGGACTTTCACTGAGTCCATAACATTAGCCACACAGTCATGAGTGTAGAGAGCATAGAGCAGTGGGCTAAACACACATCCTTGAGGTGCGCCTATGCTGATTGTCAGCGAGGAGGAGATGTTACTACCAATCTGCACTGACTGTGGTCTCCCGATAAGGAAGTCGAGGATCCAGTTGCAGAAGGAGGTACAGAGGCCCAGGTTTTGAAGCTTGTTGATTAGTACTGAGAGGATGATGGTGTTGAATGCTGAGCTGTAATCGATAAACAGCAGCCTGACATATGTTTTGCTGTTGTCTGGGGGCTCCAAAGCCAAGTGGAGACCTAAGCAAATTGCAGCGGATCCATGTCCTTGCTCAGGCAGGAGTTAATTGCAGCCATGACCAACCTCTCAAAGCCCTTCATCACAGTAGATGTGAGTGCTACTGGGTGATAGTCGTTGAGGCAACTCACCCTGCTCTTCTTGGGCACCAGTGTGATTGATGCCCTTTTGAAGCAGGTGAGAACCTCTGAATGCAGCAGTGAGAGGTTGAAGATGTCCTTGAATACTCCAGCCAGTTGGTCGGCACGGATTTTAAGTACCTGGGCAGGTACACCATCAGGGCCTAACACCTTGCGAGTGTTCACCCTCCTGAAGGATGTTCTGACGTCGGCCTCTGAGACAGAGATCACAGGGTTGCCAGATGCTGTGGGGATTCGCACAGGTGTAGTGTTATTCTCCCTTTCAAGGTGTGCATAAAAGGCGTTGAGCTCATCAGGGAGTGACGCATCACTGCCATTTATGCTGTTAGGTTTCGCCTTATAGGAAGTAATGGTATGCAAACCCTGCCACAGCTGTCATGCGTCCAATTGTGTCTCTAACTTCACACAGAATTGCCTTTTCGCTTTCAGGATGGTCTTCTGTAGGTCATACCTGGACTTCTTTTAGGGTTCTGGATCACCGGTCTTGAATGCCCAGATCTAGCCCTCAGCAGACTGCGAATCTCCTGGTTCATCCAGGGCTTCTGATTTGGGAAAACTCAGTATGTTCTCAATGGCACACACTCATCCACGTAGGTCTTGATGAAGTCAGTGATGACTGTGGCATATTTACTCAGATCCAAAGGTGAATCCCTGAATCTGGTCACTCCACTGATTCAAGGCAGTCCTGTAAATGCTCCTCTACCTCCCTCGACCATACCTTCGCAATGCTCACAAATGGTGCTGCGGTCCTCAGTCTCTGCCTGTATGTTGGGAGTAGAAGTACTTGCCAAAGTGTGGGTGTGGGATGGCGCAGTAAGTGTTCTTGATGGTGGTGTGACAGTGATCGAGTGTGTTGGCTCCTCTGGTTCCACAGGTAACGTGTTGGTGGTAGTTTGTCAGAGACTTCTTCAAGCTGGCCTGGTTGAAATCCCCCTTGATGATGGGGAAGGCATCAGGGTGCACCGTCTCATGACTGTTGATCACGGTGCTCAGCTCCTCCAGTGCCAGCTTGGCATTTGCCGGGGTAGAATGTACACCGCTACCAAAATGACAGTGGAGAACTCCCTTGGCAGATAAAATGGATGACACTTGACTGGCAGATGTTCCAGGTCAGGGGAGCAGGACTGAGACAGAACCATCATGTCTGTGCACCATCATGAGTTAATCATGAAGCAAACGCCTCTGCCTTTACCTGATGCTGCTGTCTGGTCCATGAAGTGGATGGTGAAGCCCTTGGGCTGAAGCACTGTGTCCGGAGTGCTGAGGGTGAACCATGAAGCAGAGTACACAACAGTCCCTGATGTCCCTCTGGTACTGCAGTCTTGCTCTGAGGTCTCCACTTTTATATTCAGAAATAAACTCGTTAGCTTCATGGACATTATAAGGCTAAATTATCTTAAGAAATTCAATAGAGTACTCTAAAGTAATGGAGAAAGACTTTGTATATGAGCACATTGCAGTGGTTGATGGCAAGTAAGCTGGGAATTCTAAATTAGTGAATTAGTTTGTAGGGTTGGACTGGAATTGGCTATTTTGAAGGTCTATTTTTTCATAACAACCCCAAATCAAGGACAAAATTAAACATATTGCACTGAGGTAACAAAATTTACTTTTTGGTTTTGAAGATAAATAGTGCCTGCAAAATATTGAACTTTGATGAATGCATTTTTATGTAAAAGATGACAGTTTTGAAAGATTTAATATTTCGAACTTTGTCTAGTTATGTTGAGGACCAGATTAATACTAATCGGACCTGAATTTGCAGTCGATGTTGAGCTGCCTGCTCATTGCTATTAACCCAGGGCAAAAGATTGCACTTGCATCATATGGTTCTCACAAGATAAACTTGCTGAAAAGTGCCAGTTCTGGTTTCAGTGACTAAACTGAAGGCCTTTCACTCAAATTCTGTCATTTGAGTTCAGGGAAGGGAGAGGAGCCAGAACAAGCTCTGCCCTTAAATGTCAAAGCAAAATCTTCAATAGCCAGCTAAGTTATACCTTCTTTTAACTAGCTCTCAAAACAATACAAAGGTTTCTGAAATTCAGGTTCTCAAAGTCTTTGAGATTTACTTTGAAGTAAATTTATATAGCATCTTCATTGTTAAAATTCTGCTTGGTTCTTCAAATTTTAGGCTCTTTATAAATGGGCTCAGATTTAACAATGTTATATGGTAAAATTGAAAGTGGCAGACTTCACAGGGTGAGCTTATTTGCACTGGAAAATTGAACAATTACCATTTTAAACTTTTATATTTCTAACATTTTATTTTTAAGTCTAATGATACTTCTGACTCAGTTGACTCTAAATGTACATCAACTTATTCAAAAACATGATAAAATTTACATTGTCATAAGCTTAGGCTCCTTGATTATGTCACACTGCAAGGAGTAGATTTCCACTTAACTGCCCAGGGAATTGGGGGGCTGTTGGATTTTCATTTTCTTGGTCCCACTGCTTGGACAAGTGTACCCTTTGTTGAAGGTACTCATTCAACCCAACCCTTCGTGTTTTGCCATTTGTGAATTGTAAATTGACCCATTGTAAGTATGACATGTTCATACCAATCTTAACATGTAAAGATCTTTTACAGCCAGCTAAAAAAAGTTTTTTGACAGGTGCTCCTAATCCAAACCATGTGATGAGAGCCTTAGAAAGAAAAAGCCAAGTAATTTTGAATAGATTTAGAGGAAATTTGGAATAGATTTGGAAAAACTACAAGTAAGAGTAAGACTAAGGAAATGAGAGCAATATTTGTATTGGTATTAAAGTATTAAATATACCAAAATGGTATTTGTTTTGGTACAGAAAACTCATGTAGACCTCAAACTGATATGGACCTGAACCTGCTAGCCTCCTGGAGGTCACATGAGCATATTGCTAGTAACTTTTGAGAAATGCAAAAGCCTCAAAGCAGTGAGGTTTTAGTAGGTACCAGATGCTTTTAACCTAATGCCCTTGTTTATTTTTGTAGTGTCATGAGTCTATTTGCCTGAGATTTTACAAGCAGTAGTTTGTTTATTTTTTAATGGAAGTACTGTTGAGGCCAGATTTATTTGTCTCTAACCCTCCAGCTAAACAAATATTTTATGGTACGAAAACTCATTTGAAAATTTCAGAATGAAAGCTTCTTGGAACAGAACAAAATCATTTGCTGTAAAAAGAGGTACTTCAGTTTGTGTTTTTAAATATTGTCAGAAATGAGGTTGCATTTAAAGAGTAGTTTCCTCGGTAATGCAAGAAGCTGGGTCATAGGAAAACTTAAATTAGATTGGAACACCTCAAGGAAAGCCATTCCATTAGGTTATTTGCTAGTAAAAACCTGTCCACTGTTTCTTAAGGTACTTGTTTAATCAAATTTTGTTTTCTTGTGTAGGCCACATGCTGCATCATGTTAACATTGGATTAAAAGTGAAGCAATGTGTTCATGAAATTCCTTCCATATCTATGGAAGCAAGCATTCAGCCCATCACCCGAACTGTCCTTCGAGTTCGCCTGACTATTAATCCAGACTTCAAATGGCATGACCAGGTAAAAAAAAACAGGGTCCAAGGGGATGGGGCAGCATGCAAAGATTGGTTGCAGAAGTAGGACCTGCTTTTTTTTTCAGGTTTTCTGACACATTTTGTTTTTTTCACAGCTGCAAGTGACTAATTAACTCCAAAATAAAGCTTAAGATAAAAAAGGGTTGCAAAAGATTTGAAACAATGTAAATTTTCTTAAGTTTGCCTCTCAACAAAATTTGCCCTTAGGACAGTTGCATAAAATAGAAGCCTCTGTTTTGAAGTATTTTTATTCATATATCTTAAATGTTGTGAAACTGAGTAGATATCAGCTTCTTTGGGGCAGGCAAGGTGAGCTTTACAAGGCTGTTAAATCTGGTAATGGTGAAAATAGGGAGGAGGAAGTGGCAACAGAGGACGGCAATATTTGAGGTGAAAATTGAGGTGAAATCAGCCATGATTAAATGGCAGAGCAGACTAGATGGGCCGAATGGCGTAATTCTGGTCTAAAACTGGTGACTTTCAATTAGAGTTGTTTTAAGCTCAGATCAAGGTCAATCTATTCATCGAAATTGCAAACTGAATTTGTGAAAGCAATTATGAAAAAGAATACTGTTGAAAGCAAGGATGGGGAAATATGCAAACTGGATATTGAATAACAGAAATAAAATCAGCTTATCACAATTGAAGTAGGACAAACTTCCAGCTCTGTTATCACAAATGAGTTGGCCCCTTTGTGATGGCTATGGACTAAAGTTAACAGTGGACAAGAGCATAAAAACTACCACAGTCTTGTTCATCTCTATATTTGATTTCAGACGATACAATGGTGATTTTGTCATTGTGAGAAATCTACTGAAGTAGGCTGCCTCTTGTTAAATGGGTGATATAATGAAAAGTGAAATGAAAAGCAAGAATTATGTAATTACAACAAATCACAAAATGGATAAAATGGCTGACCGCTTTAGTAACAATGTAGCTACAAAAATTCTTTACCTGTCAATCATGAGTTATTAAACAAATTGAGTAGACATTGTGTTTCCGGCTGCATGATGTCCCTTGCTTTCAGTACATAGATGGGAAAATTCCCCGTTACCTTTCAATCAATGGCTCCATGAGATGTGTTCCATTACCTCGCCACCCACCCAAGTTACTCCAGCTGCTTCTCCCATTCACCCAGCTTCCTGCTCAATGTGTCTTCTAAATTCTGAGCAGTAATTTTCTTCAGCTATAATGAGTATAGAAAGGCATGTTAGTGTGTGGTAGGGCAGGTTTTGAAAATAGGAAAAGAAACACAGCAGGTTCAGGAGATATAGTAGAACTCTGTTAAAGGTAATGCAAGCTTTCAACTGCATTCGTTTGAGATGGAATTAAGCTGTATATAACACACAAGCTTCATTTTGTCACTAGAAAGGTTTGTATATTTCAAATTCGCCTTCTGTGATATGGTTTGGGAATTGAAGAAAATTCCAGTCAATTCTATTACCCATTTGGGAAAATTCAAAGTGCATTTGTCATCTCTGGTAGGCGTAGAAAACATGTGGATAGGTAAGGAATAGCAAGTAATTTGGATTCATGCCTTTCTCTTTAAAAAGTAAGAATACCAATATTTTAAAATAAATATGTTCATTCTTTTGATAGTTTGTGCACTAAACCAAGATTTTTTTTTAAGTTTGAGAACTTCATTAAAATATGTGCTTATATTTTTTGTAAATCGATATCTAAATTTAAGTGTATTGAATTCAGGCAAGTATAACTGAAGCAGAACCTAATTATTAACTTTAATGTACCTTGTGACTTGTAGATTAACTACTGTGGTGATATTAACATTTTTGCAAAAACTGATAGCAATGATCCAAAGTGGTTACTTTTCCTTAGCTCTTAATTACTAAGCTGTTCAAAACTCCCTGTTGCCTGTGTTCCCTATATGAATTATAATGTTGTTAAAAATAAGATCATTGTGGACAAAAATACACTGGAAGTTCCTTCAAAGCATTGCCTTGTGAAAATACTATAACAGTATTATGGATTGTTCCTTGTGTACTCTAAGTGATTGCTGCCTTTTTTCTGATACATGGTACGATATGAATAAGCCCAAGCCAATGTTGTCAGTAAATGCAGTGTGATCCATACCGTTTGTTTAATGGGGAAAACTGATTGTATAGTGCCTTGAAATACTTGTTTAAAAGAGGTATGTACAATCAAAATCTTGAAAAAGCACTTCAGGTAATACATTCTGTTTTAGAGAGCAGTGACATTTTTTCAGAGCGAAACTGTTCTCCGGTGGATATGCATACACAAAAAATGAGCTGCAAAGTATCAAGTGTATGCTTCCTTTGGCATTTTATGACTTCACGGTTTTGATTGTAAATTGAGAATTGTGTTAGATGGATAATTTTCCAAAATGAGATTTAAGTCAGAGGTATGATTGCTATTTGTGAGGTTCCATATCAGTAGTGGGTACTTGCATAATTCACAAGTTCAGTTGGTCTCACGAAGCAGTATTGCAGTAAATACTTACAAATATCTACTTTTAATAATCCTTATTATTACATAATCTTATAGCTATTGCCATGTATTATCTAATCCTCATTCTCAGGTTCTCTGTACCTCACAGTTATAATAACAATTTTGCATTTTAACCGTTTTACCTAAGAACAGACAAAATTGGAGCTGGAGGAATCCATACCGCCCCTCAGATTAGTTCTATCTTTTAATGAATTCACATCCAAACTTTTTTTTATCAACTCCACTTTCTTGTCCATCGCTGCATTCCTTATATGAAAATCAAAAACCGCAGCCACTGGAAATAAGAAATAAAATAGAACATGCTAGAAACACAGGCTGCATCCATTAAAATGGCAATGAAGTTAACATTTCAGATCAAAGACACTTCGTCAGAACTGTTATTCCTTGGTTCTTTCAGTGTTCCAAAATGTACTGTTCCCAGTCTTAAATAAACTCACTGACTGAGTATCCACAGCCTTCCATAGAAGGAATTTCCAGAGACACAATTTTGAATCATAAGTTTATACTGTGCAAAAAGCAACAGTGCAACGGAACAACTAGGTCTTTTAATCAAACTGTTAATTGTATTGCAGACGCTGAATGATGTTGACAAAGTTCATTTGATCTCATAGAAACTTAATAGGTGTTTTAAAGACTTAAGAAACAGAACTGTTACTAGTGTTAATGTTTAACTACTGAAAAGAAGAACACATGCAGAGATTTCACATCAATAATCACAAAGCAAATTCCAAGAAGTCTTAATATAACTCCAGAATTGGGCTGAAAGCTGGAGTCCTTTCAGGTAGATACTGTTCTTGAGCTGTTTCTGATTCAATGTGGAAAAATGTTGTTTTAGAACCATAGAACACTGCAGCACAGAAAACAGGCCATTCGGCCATTCTAGTCTGTGCTGAAACTTTATTCCGCTAGTCCCATTGGTCCATAACCCTCCAGATCTCTCCCACCCATTTATCTATCCAATTTATTCATAGAACTTAAGAGTGAGCCTGCATTTGCCATGTCAGATGGCAGCTCGTTCCACACTCCCACCACTCTCTGAGTGAAGAAGTTCCCCCCAATGTTCCCCCCTAAACCTTTTCCCTTTCACCCTAAAGCCATGTCCCCTCGTACTTATCTCTCCTAATCTAGGTGGAAAGAGCCTACTCGCATTTACTCTGCCTATACCCCTCATAATTTTGTAAACCTCTATCAAATCTCCCCTCATTCTTCTACGCTCCAAGGAATAAAGTCCTAACCTGTTCAATCTTTCCCTGTAACTCAACTCCTGAAGACCCGGCAACATTCTAGTATATCTTCTCTGCACTCTCTCAATCTTACTGATATCCTTCCTATAGTTAGGTGACCAGAAATGCACACACTACTCCAAATTTGGCCTCACCAATATCTTATAAAACCTCACCATAACACCCCAACTCCTATACTAAATACTTTGATTTATGAATGCCAGAATGACAAAAGCCTTCTTTACAACCCTGTCTACCTGTGACGCAACTTTCAGGAAATTATGTATCTGAACTCCCAGATCCCTTTGTTCCTCTGCACTCCTCAGTGCCCTACCATTTACTATGTCCTACCTTGATTTCTCCTTCCAAAATGCAACACTTCAAACTTGTCTGCATTAAATTCCATCTGCCATTTTCTGGCCCATTTTTCCAATTGGTCCTGATCCCTCTGCAAGCTTTGAAAGCCTTCCTCGCTGCCCACAACGCCTCTAATCTTAGTCTCATCAGCAAACTTGCTGATCCAATTTACCACATTATCATCTAGATCATTGATATAGACAAACAACAGTGGTCCCAGCACAGATCCCTGAGGCACACCACTAGTCACAGGCCTCCAGTCTGAGAAACAATCATCCACTACCACTCTGTCTTCTCCCACACAGCCAATTTCTAATCTAGTTTACAACCTCTCCATGGATACCTAGTGCCTGAGCCTTCTGAACTAACTTCCCATGTGAGACATTGTCAAAGGCCTTACTAAAGTCCATCTAGACAACATCCACAGCCTTTCCTTCATCTACTTTCTTGGTAACCTCCTCGAAAAACTTTACAAGATTTGTTAAACATGATCTACCGCGCGCAAAGCCATGCCGGCTATCCTTAATCAGCCCTTGGCTGTCTAAATACTTGTATATCCGATCTCTCAGAACACCTTCCAATAATTTACCTACTACTGATGTCAGGCTCACTGGCCTGTAATTACCTGGTTTACTTTTAGAGCCTTTTTTAAACAACGGAACAACATGAGCTACCCTTCAGTCCTCCAGCACCGCACCCGTGGCTAAGGACATTTTAAGTATATCTGCCAGGGCCCCTGCAATTTCTACACTAGTCTCTCTCAAGGTCCGAGGAAATATCACGTCAGGCCCGGGGGATTTATCTACCTTTATTCACTGTAAGGCAGCAAGCACCTCCTCCTCTTAAATCTCTATATGTTCCATGACACTACTGCTTGTTTCCCTTCCTTCCATATACACTATGCCAGTTTCCTGAGTAAATACTGATGCAAAAAAACTGTTTAAGATCTCCCCCATCTCCTGAGGCTCCACACATAGACAACCACTCTAATCTTCTAGGGGACCAATTTTGTTCCTTACTATCCTTTTACTCTTAATATACTTGTAGAAAACCCTTTGGGTTTACCTTCACATTATCTGCCAAAGCAACCTCATGTCTTCTTTTTGCCTTCCTGATTTCCTTCCTTAGTATTTTCTTACATTTTCTATACTCTTCAAGTACCTCATCTGTTTCTAGTTGCCTATACCTTCTATACACCTCTCTCTTTTTCTTAACCAGATCGTCAATATCCCTTGAAAACCAAGGTTCCCTATGCCTGTTAACTTTGCCTTTAATTCTGGCAGGAACATGCAAACTCTGCACTCTCAAAATTTTGCCTTTGAAGGCCTTCCACTTACTGAATACATCCTTGCCAGGAAACAACTTATCCCAATCCACTCTTCCTTGATCCTTTCTCATATCCACACAATTGGCCTTTCTCCAATTTAGAACCTCAACTCGAGGACCAGACCTATCCTTATCCATAATTAACTTGAAACTAATGACATCATGGTCACTGGACTCAAAACGTTCACCTACACATACTTCTGTCACCTGACCTGTCTGGTTCCCTAATAGGAGATCAAGTATTGCATTCTTTCTCGTTGGTACCTCCATATATTGATTTAGAAAACTTTCCGGAACACATTTGACAAACTCCAAGCCATCCAGCCCTTTCACAGTGTGGGAGTCCCAGTCAAAATGTGGAAAGTTAAAATCCCCTACTATTACAACTTACTGTTTCTTACATCGGTCTGCTATCTCTCTACAGATTTGCTCCTCCAATTCTCTCTGACTATTAGGCGGTCTATAATACAACCCTATTAGTGTGGTCACACCTTTCCTGTTCCTCAGCTCCACCAATATGGCCTCTGTAGATGAGCTTTTTGCGCTGTCCTGTCTACACACAGCTGTAATATTTTCCCTGACTAGTAATGCCACTCTTCCCCCTTTCATCCCTCCTCCTCTATCATGTCTGAAACAATAGAACCCCAGAACACTAAGCTGCCAGTCCTGCCCCTCCTGCAACCAACTCTCACTAATAGCTATAATGTCGTAATCCCATGTGCCAATCCACACCCTAAACTCATCTGCCTTACCTACAATACTCCGTGCATTGAAATAGATACACCTGAGGACATTTCTATCATGTACAAACCTTTGATTTCTGTCTATACATGCAGTCTTCGCATAATCTTTATCCTCCTCCACTTCACTATCTGCTCTAACACTATGGTTCCCCTCCCCCTGCAAAGAAGCACTGCTTTTGCAAAGAAGCACCTCATTTATATTTGTTGGCATGTCCTGGATAGCCTGAAATCATAGAGAATTGTCATAGAAAGATAACTTGGTGATGGTACTTCATAATAGACCAAGTAAACATTGGCCATGAAAATGGAGGATAGATGTGAATAAGATGGAAAAGATAGATAGAAATTTTAGGGTTTATTGCCTTAGCGTCCTCCAATGTAAATGATTGTTGGATGGATAATGATTGCTGTATTGTCATCTTTGATTTATTTAATTAAGGCTATATATTATTAACATTTTGAACTTGACCGTGAAGTGAATATTTACATACTGCATGCATGTTGAAGGAAGCAGTTGCAACCATGATGATGAGTTTAGGTTTTCAATTACTGTAGGTAATTTATTTAAAGGGATATGGTTGGTCAAGACTTCCAATTTGCACATCAATAATTCCTGCATGTAAACAAGAGTCAGAAAATTAGGATAGATATTTAACATTGCAATGGTGATTAATATTAATAATTTCTTAAACAGTTTCAAAGCTTACTGTTAGCATATTTTGGATGTTCTTTGTTTGGCCAACATCGTCTGTTGCATTGGTCCATTTAATTAGTCAGCTTCTGCCACATTAATCAGTGCTATTCCGCTGATTGTTTTTGGGTTACAATGTAATTGATTGAATAAAAGGTCATTGGATTTCTTTTTAAAGTACTAGAAAGTATTTGTTTCTTCCTATTCCTACTTCTACCTTGAACTAGTATAGCAACAATGCAATGTAAATAAAGAATCAGCAGGGGGAGTGCTGAGTTAATGAAAAGATATATGAAAATATCCACTGTCATCTACTTTATTGTACATAGTTGTGGAGTTTTATATTCTAGCTAAAAAAATGTGGAAGGGTTTAATTAAAATTGCATTCCAGAAATCATGATTATTTGCTTTTATTATGGAAGCACTGATGTGCATCATGGAAAGGCTGGTCTTTCTTCATTCAAATAAATATCTACAGACCATGCAAAAATAGAATATGTGGAATAGGAGCAAAAATGTTTTAAAAAGACTACATTTTAAATAACTGTAAGCATAAAATAGTGTTTTTTTCTGCATAGGCTTAACCACTGAGCAATTTCAATCAACTGATAGAAAGGCCAAGATCAATGAAAAGTTTAAAATTGATGCAGATTTAGATGACATCAGCAAACAACATTTCGGGTTGAGACCCTGCATCAGGATTGAGAGTGAAGAGGAAAGGGGGAGGAATGAGATGGGGCAGTAGGAGATTAGTGGACAGGAGGTGAGGGTTACCTGAAATTGGAAAATTTGGTGTTCATACCATTGGGTTGCAGATTATAGAGATGGAATATGAGGTGTTGTTCTATTGGGCCTCACCCAAATTATGCATTGTACAAGCAATTCAGAATCTACTGAAATGGCACTGAGCAGAGTCACCTGGTTACTGTCTCTCAGATCATAACTCCCAGTTACCTTCTCTTTGATGCTAGTAAAGGATTTTTCCAGATTCTAGTTGCCTCCTCTGTTCCCAGATCTTTGAGAGCAGTTGACATTTTTAATAATGGCTTTCCAAAGAGAATTGGATAAAAACATGATCATAATTTTTGAAGGTTATCAAAAGTTACAGGCAGGTCTTGATCAGCTGAGTAAGTGGGCCGAGGAATGGCAAATAGAGTTTAATTCAGATCAGTGCCAGGTGTTGCATTTTTGTAAAGTCAGATCCAGGTAGGACTTTCACAGTGAATGGCAGGGCCCTGGGGAGAGTTGTAGAACAGAGGGACCCTGGAGTACAGGTACGTGGTTCCCTAAAAGTGGAGTCACAGGTATACACAGTGGTGAAGAAGGCTTTTGGCATGCTGGCCTTCATAAGTCAGAGCACTGAGTATAAAAATTGAGAGGCCATGGTGCAGTTGTACAGGATGCTCGTGAGGCCGCACTTGGAGTACTGTGTTCAGTTTTGGTCACCTTGCTGTAGGAAACGTGTTATTTAACCGGAAAGAGTGCAGAAAAGATTGACAAGGATGCTGCCAGGACTTGAGGGACTGAATTATAGGGAGAGGTTGGACAGGCTAAACTTTATTCCTGAGAGCATAGGACACTCAGAGATGATCTTACAGAGGTGTATAAAATTATGAGGGGCATAGATAGGGTCAATAAACTCAGTTTTCTTTCCCCAGAGTTGGGGTGTCAAGAACTAGAGAGCATAGGTTAAAGGTGAGAGGGGAAAGATTTAAGAGGAACTTGAGGGGCAACTTTTATACACAAAGGGTGGTATCCATGTGGAATTAGCTGCCAGAGGAAGTAGTTGAGGCAAGTACAATAACAACTTTTAAAAGACAGTTGGACAGGTACATGGAATGGAAAGGTCTACAAGGTTATGGGACAAATGCTGGCAAATGGGACTAGCTTGAATGGGACATCTTGCTCGGCATGGACCCATTGGGCCGAAGGGCCTGTTTCCATGCTGTATTACTCTTTGAAAGGGGGGAAAAAAACACAGAATTGGAAAAGAGCCAGGGAATGGGAATAATTGAATTACTCTTTGATGAGGTGATGAAGACTCTGTGCCTAAATAACTTCATCATTTGCTGTGTTATTGTTGTGATAATATTACTCCAGTGTCATTTTCTTAAAGTTAGTTTCAGTAGTTTTGGAAGACAGAAATTAATTAATAGCATTGGTCTTCACAGACTCATGGATCTGTAGGTGAGCCTTGGTGGATTTGGGTGGAAGATCCTGTGAATGACCACATATACCATTCAGAGTACTTCCTTCTCCAAAAGAAACAGGTGAGGTGCAACCACATTGGTAATACAATCGTGACATTTTCCCCATTGCTGCTGATTTTGTGGATTGTGGTTGCTGGCTCAGTAAACTGGAGTTGACGGTATTGTTTCAGCCACTGGAATACATTTCCTGAAAAATGTTCATGCAACCAAGATTTGTTTACAGTTTTACAGTGACCATAGAGGGTTGTTTAATTTTCATTATACAATGTATGCAAATATATCTTAAAGCTATTGACCATGATGAAAATGAAAATGTTTGGCAATTGCATATCTGATTCATGTTTGTCACAATGTACAATTTGTCATTGTTCTCCAAAGCAATATAAATTGAATGTTGATTCACCCTTTTGAACTTTCTTCAAACCAAGCTGTGTTGAATTTGAATTCAGTTTTCCAGTCAGAGTCAATCCTATCTATCAATTTAAATAATTAAAAGTTTTCTTAAGAATGCTTCCAATACGGCACGGTAGCGTAGCGGTTAGTGCGATGCTATTACAGCGCCAGCGATAGGGGTTCAATTCCTGTCGCTGTCTGTAAGAAGTTTATACGTTCTCCCATGTCTGCGTGGGTTTCCTCTTGGTGCTCCGCTTTCCTCCCACATTCTAAAGATAGGTTAATTTGGGGTTTAAAATGGGCGGCGCAGACACGTTGGGCCGAAAGGGCCTGTTACCACGTTGTAAATAAAAATAAATAAATAAATAATGCTACAGAACAATCTGAGGGCAAAACTTGTAATAATAATGAAAGTAGCAATTAGACGCACAGTATCTCTTGTGAGATTACTCTGTAAGAAGCAAATGTTACCTTAAAAGAAAAAAATATTTTTGGACCAATCAGGCAAACTATTCGGATGAGAAATTTTGAATTGCATTTGTATTAATTTGTACAAAAATGTTGTCAAATATCTGGTTGCAAATGTTTAAAAAGTTTCTTTTGAGAGGAGGAAAATTAAAAACTCCTTTAATGATTTGTTTTCTTTTATGTTGATTGTAGGTTTTGTCTAAAGAACCGCAGCTGTTGGTATTTACCATTCCTATTTTTGAGCCATTGCCCTCTCAGTACTACATCCGGGCTGTGTCTGATCGGTGGCTGGGAGCAGAGGCCGTGTGCATAATTAATTTTCAATATCTGATTCTGCCAGAGAGACATCCCCCTCACACTGGTAATGTAACTATAAAGCATTTATTTATATATTACTGAGACATAGCAGTCACCACTCTAGGTGGCTCAGTAGTTTATTCAATGCACAGCTGAGCAGTGCAAATAAGGTCCTGAATTTGTTTCATAGCTGTAGTTAGATGATCTTTGTTAGGGTAATTAATTATAGAAGTCCTACAGCTGACCTCAGCAACTCTGCATTAGGTATGGGGGGGAGGGATAAAAAGCCAAATTTTAAGATCCTGGTGATTCCTACTGGGAGTGCAAGCATATGAACATTGGATTGTTTGTAATGCAACTAGGGTTTTACTAAGCAGCCAGCATTCTTCAATCATGATCCCACACAAATGACAATTATTACCATTATCAAGGCTCAGTGATAGCAATTTTGTCTCTGAGCAGAAGGTTATGGTTCAAAGCCCATTCCATGACTTAAGCACCTTAGTTGGACTGACATTTCAATGCGGTTTTAAGGGAAGGTACATTATTGGAAATGCCTTTTTAAAACTGAGGCCCCATCGTCCTCAAAGGTATATTCCATGAAGCTGTTTGCAGAGAAACATAGGGACAATTTGTCATGATGTTGAGGCTGGCATTAGCTCATAAGATAAGTGGAAATCAGTTTTTAAGGGCCTGTAGTGAGGTGTATCTGGCTATTATTATTCCAAAGCCCAGGACATCACTACAGGAGTTCCTCAAGGCAGTATTCTTGGGCCCAACTATCTTCAGCTGCTTCATCAGTGAGCTTTCTTGCATCATAAGGTTAAAAGTGTGGATATTCACTGATGATTGTGCAACTTTCACTTCCATCTGCAACTACTCAGCAAAAGAAGCAGTCCATGCCTGCACGCAGTGATACCTGGACAATGTTCAGGTGTGGGCTCATAAATGACAAGCTGCGTTCATGCAACAAAAATGCCAGGCCATGACCATCTCCAACAAGAGAAAATCCAACCGGCTACCCTTGATATTCAAAGGAATTATCATCCCTCCAGCATCAATATCCACCATCAATATCCTGGCTGTCTCCTTTGACCAGAGATTCAACTGGACCAGCCACATAAATACTTACACCGAAAGCCTTTCCACCAGCCACAGATCAGGGACGTGACAAAATACTCCGCACATGACCTGCTCTCCACAGCTCCAAGACTTACAACACCATTCAGGACATAACAGGTTGCTTGACTTGTACCTCAACCACCACTGATATTCATTCCCTGTCTTGGAGCCTGGTACTCCCTCCCCAATCACTTTTTGGAAGATCATTCACCAGAAGGATTTACAACAATTGAAGATGGTGGCTCACCACAGCCTTCTCAAAGGCAATTGGCAATAAATGTTAGCCTTTGTAGTGACACCTAGATCCTGAAAATTGAATAAGTAAAACAATTTGCTGTTTCTATCACCCTGTGGTACACAAGTCGACTGCTGCATTTGCCCTTGAAACAGCAGTGACTTTCCTTCAGATGAAGCTAATTGGCTGCGAAGGAGCTTTGTGACGAGCTGAAAACATGAGTTATTTTAAGCAGAGCTTTTCAGTCTTGTTACAGATAATTTCATTAAAAATGTTACATTTGATGAAAAATGCTATTGTACTTGTTGCTCATCCTCTCTTTCCCAAGGATGATAAGTTAATGAGCTGGAAGTTGAACAAACGCACAGTTTTGTGCATGACCCTCCAGCAACAAAATCTTTTCGTCTAGTGGGGTCCAGGGTGCTTTGCACATTTGGGGTACATGAGGGCCTTACCTCCACTTGTTCCTGTCATTGCAGAGCTAGTGGAGGGAAAGAAAGTCGGATCCTGCTGATGGGCTGGGGGTTAGATGTGGTGATGTAGAAACAATAGGGCAAAAGTCAGGTTCAATAAGTGAAAGGGTTAGGCTAAGCTGGACTGAGATAAGAGGTCAGAGTTGGTCGGGTAGTTAGAGGCCTGGTGTATGTATTAGTGAATGGGCAACCGGAGGTCAAAGAGATTGGTGATCTTGGATGTCAGGCAGACAGGCAATTTAATCAGGTCCGAGTGGGAATCAGTTGGATAGGTAATTGAGCACCCTGGTGGATAACAGCAATGAAGGTGTTGGGGATGGGATGGGAATGAATTCTAAAGAAAAAGAGGACATGTCCAGAGGAAGATGGGTGGCTAGGACTACACAACAGTGGGACAAGTAAGGTTGAATTTCCTTTAACTAATGCTGGAGTTGGGCTTGTTGCTTTACCTTGTTGCCTTGTTTGTGTTTCTGATTGGATATTATATTTTTTAGTGTCTCTCTTTATTAACTATTGTAGTTAAAATCTTTTGCACTCTTATTCAGTGGCTTTCCACTATGTGTTATGTGCGCTCATTTGTATCTCTTGACACATTTCTTACATGTATTGCATATTTAACTTACCTGTACTTTGCAGAATTGCTTGATCTGCAGCCTTTGCCCATCAATGCTCTGGGAAATCGGGAGTATGAAGCTCTGTACAAGTTTACCCACTTCAACCCAATTCAGACTCAAATTTTTCACACTGTTTATCACACTGACTGTAATGTACTACTTGGAGCTCCAACGGGTTCAGGAAAGACGGTTGCTGCTGAGCTGGCAATATTTCGGGTTTTCAACAAATACCCAACATCAAAGGTTATTTTGGTTTAATTTTTTCTATCATATTTGTAAGCGTTTCAGTTGAAATATTTAAATTTGTATGTTCTTTAATCTTCATAAAAGTATCTTGCACTACTGGGATAAAAACATTGTCTTTGTTTGCCAACACAAAGCAGACATTAATAGTTTTGAATGCCATTACATGTCCTTCCCAATATTCAATTGTTAATGATAGTCGAACTGAACATCAGGAGAGATGTACAACAGGTGCATCAATAACCGACAGTTAATTTCGTAGCATAGATTGATACATATGCCACTATTTAATATGTATTTTTTGTCAATAATATGGCACTTTAGGGAATTTGACTCCTGAAGCTTGATTTTTATGACTTTTGAACTTTGTACAATTTCTAGGCTGTTTATATTGCTCCTCTCAAAGCACTTGTACGTGAACGAATTGAGGATTGGAAAATCAGAATTATGGAAAAGCTGGGTAAAAAGTAAGCATCACATGTACTGTAATCTAATCAAACAGTCATGAACCCTTCATCAATGTCTCTGATTATCATCCTATTCATGGCACTTAATTCTTTTGAATCTGACAGATCTTGTCATAGGCTTGCCTTACAGTTCTCACACTTACAATAATTTTATGTTTTTTTAAATACTCAACCATCTATAGAAATATGTGGTGTAGATAAAACTGATATAGCAATCATCAAAATAGTTCTGTAAATGTTTGCCCCTTTGAGTTGTGGTGGTTTCAGCTCATGCATTGTCAGATGCTTATTCCACCTGAAACTCCGCAAGTAATTTGAACGACCCTTTTTCAGAGCAACTTACTACTTATTTTGAGTAATACGCAAAAAGTGCTGAAGGAACTTAACAGGTCAGGCAGCATCCATGGAGGGAAATAAACAGTCGATATTTCAGGCTGAGGCCCTTCACCAGGACTGGAAAGGAAGAGGGCAGAAGCCAGAATAAGAAGGTGGGGGGGACGGGAGGAGCACAGGCTGGCAGGGGATAGGTGAGTTCAGGAGATAGGTGAGTTCAGGAGATAGGTGAGTTCAGGAGATAGGCGAGTCCAGGTGAGAGGGGGAAGGTAGGGGGGAGGGGGAGAAGATGTAATAAGCTGAGAGGGACTCGCCTAACCCCCGCCTGCATGTGCTCCTTCCCTTCCCCCCACCTTCTTATTCTGGCTTCTGCCCTCTTCCTTTCCAGTCCTGATAAAGGGTCTCGGCCCATAACGTCGACTGTTCATTTCCCTCCATGGACGCTGCCTGACCTGCTGAGTTCCTCCAGCACTTTTTGTGTATTGCTCCAGATTCCAGCATTTGCAGATTCTTTGTGTCTTTTTTTTGTTGAGTGTTATTATTATTTTTCAGTTTCTTTTAATGTAAGATCCTGCTCTATAACTTAAATAATGTCACTTTAGAAAAAGGAGGGAGAGAGAAAAAACAGGAAAGGTTATTTTTAGTTTAACTTTCCTTATCATTTTTGTAAATATTTTATTCAAAGTGTTTATGATGAAAGATCATTGACCTAAAACAACAGTCGTGTACCTCGCTTCACAGATGCTGCCTGACCTGTATGTTTCCAGTATTTCCAGTTTTAATTTCATATTTTCAACAAATGCAACAGTTTGCTTTTGAAAATGTGAGCCTTGGAGTGACTCTCTTTTCAAACCTACACTTGATCTTTTAATTACAGAGAATCATTGCCACGGGTTCCAAATTATCTCCCTTTTCTCAAAAAAAAACTTCATGTACCAATGGTACAATGAAACTGCAATTGCATTGCTACTTTTAGTTTTATTTCTAATTCAAAAGCTAATTGTAATGCTCCTTTTATATTGACGTAAAAGTGAATACATAAATCCAAGTGGATGTATTGGTTATGTTCCAAAATTCCATAAATTCTTGAACATACCCCACAGATTGGAGGGTAACAAATATAACCCCAGTATTTAGAAATGAGGGGAGAGAAAACCAGAAAGCCTGACATAATAGTAAGGAAAATTCTGGAATCCATATTCAAGGAGGTGGTAACAGTGCACTTAGAATGTAATAATAGGCTAGTGTAGAGTGAATGCATAATTGTGAAAGGGAAATAATGTTTGACACATCTGTTTGTTTTTTTGAGTTTATAACTAGTAGAATAAATAAACAACGAATCAATCAATATGGTGTATTTGAACTTTTAGGTGTTCAATAAGTCACCACACAAGAGATTATTAAACAAAAGTAAAGTATATAGGATTGGAAGTAATACCCTGTCATGAACAGGATAATGGGTAGAATAAGCAAATTGTTTTGTTTTTGTGTTTGAAGGTTATGACAGGTGGGGTGCCACAGGGCTTGGTACTGCGCTCACAGCCATTCACAGTCTATATCAATAATTTGGATGAGGGCACCAAGCCATGTTTTCTGCTAATACTACACATAGTGGCAGTATCGCTTGTGAGGAGGAGGTAGGGAAGCTTCAGCGGTATTTAGACACCTTATGTGAATGGTCAAGTACATGACGGATGGAAACATAATATGGAAATTTGTGAGATCATCACTTTGGTTGAAAAACAGAAAGGTGGAATTTTTTTTTAATGGTGAAAGATTGAAAGGTTTTGCTGTTCAGAAGGACCTGGGTGACATTGTACATAAATTACTGAAAGTTAGCATGCTGACAGACAGTTAGGAAGCAAATAGCATGTTCAAGTTTTTCTGCAAAATGATAACTTATTGTAAGGCTCTGTTGAAAATTATGGTATTTTGTTAAATATTCATTGGCTGTAACAAAGCAGGAACTTGAATAGAAGCCTAAGAATATTGTGTATGGGTCTAGTCTCTAAGAAAGAATATACTTGAGACAGAGAGAAATCAGGACTGATTCCTTAGATGTGGAGGTTGTTGTCCATTGAGGAGTTAGTAAACAGATTGGTTCTATAATCTCATAGAAACATGCAAAATTCTTATGGAATTTGACAGGATAGATACAGGGATGATGTTTCCCTTGACTGGAATGTCTAGAACCAGGGTTCACCATCATAAAATAAGAGGTTGGACCTTCATGACTGAGATGAAAAAAATTTCTTCACCCAGGTAGCAGTGACTCTTTGGAATTCTCTACTCTAGAAAGCTGTGGAGGCTCCGTTGCTGAACATTTTCAAAATTGATAGGTTTGGATATTAGGGGTGTCGAAGAATATGGGAAGTTGAAGGATACGGGAAAGTGGCATTGAGGTAGATGATCAGCCATAATCATACTGAATGGCAGAGCAGCCATAATCATACTGAATGGCAGAGCAGCCATAAGGGGCCAAATGACCTACCCTTGCTTTTTTTTGTTCAGCTGAGTCAAGTGCAACTTTCTTGCATCTCCAACCTAATACCAAGCTGTACACATCTCCACTTAAAATCTATACATTTTTGTTTATACATGTTTTTGAAAAATGTCAAATTATTTGGTGATCCGTGGTTATTCAAAAATAAAATTAATTCTGTATTACCCACATCTTATCTATGATATATATCTTTCTTCAGTGTAGTGGAATTGACTGGGGACGTGACTCCAGATATGAAGGCGATCAAAGAGGCAGACCTCATTGTCACAACCCCTGAGAAATGGGATGGCATCAGCAGAAGTTGGCAGAATAGGAGTTATGTCCAAAAAGTGGCGATCCTCATCATAGATGAGATCCATTTACTAGGTAATTATTGAATATTGGATGGAATTAGATACTCATAAGTTTGTATATTATTTTTTTTTGTCCTCCAATTTTCATCGTGTCATTTTTGTTTCCTAAACATAATGTTTTTGCCATAGGGTTCTTCCATGACCACCCTGCAATACCTCACTCATACCTTTTCTTCATGTGATCCTTTTACAAAAAAAAACTGTATAATTTTTAATATATTGAGGAAACAGCCAAGTGGTCTCCTGCCAGGCCTCTGGCAATGCTGTTGTGAGCACGACATAGGTATAGAAGCAATCCTCGAAAACTTATCCATATCAGCGAGATAACTTGAAATTTGCAGGAGTTGTTTACAAGAACAAAGAACTTGACCAGTGTATTATGCTGCCCATGTTAGTGTTTCTAACTTCAGCTGCAGTAATTTGTAAAATTTAAAATAAAGGTTTATTCTTCTCAGAGCAACATCATAAGGCTTCTACAAAAGTTGAAATTTTTGCTTCTGAAATCACTAGTCCATGATTAAAATTAAAAGCAATGGACAATAAAATTAGCAGATTGATCATGAAATTAGAAAACTGGTCATAGTGTGAAAACTTCTTGGATGATAAAGGGTAGAACTATCTGGAATTAAACAGCATTGTGCAACATCAGAAGTTCACAGACTCAGAAGTTCACAAGATGCATGCAGCACACCCAATGGAGGATGTGAGACATCTCCAGAAAAAGGGATAGGATATCATGAGCAACATGGTTTCTAAATTCAAGTTGATGGGCAAGATGATGGGATTGGGGGTCAGTGGGGTGGTATGGAGGTGATGAAATGATGTATTAATATTAATGGGTAGTTACCAGCCATCTGGGGCATTGGAATTTGATGACTGCTGAGATGGCAAATCAGAGGGTTAGTACCTTAGACTTTGAGGCTCGCATGGTCAAGATGTGGCTTGGAGATCAAGTGTGGGTGCAGGGTTCTTTGCAGGGGAGACTGTTGATAGGCTCTGATGCAGGGGTAGTAATGGTGACCATGAGGTGAAAAGGAAGTAATTCATTCAAAGGTCAAACATTTCCAGACCAGTGATCACATTGTTCTGGGGTTGCCCAACGATATTCGCTCTGCAACAGCATGGTCCAAGTTCCCCCATACATTTTAAAAGGGGCAGTGTATCTGGAATGACGTTATCCTGTGCTCTTGTGGAAATGGTGTCAGGAGCCCAGATATGGCCAGAGGAATTCACTTAGTGATATTAAATGACCCAGGAATGGTCGTTACTACATTTCACATCAGAGAAAAAAGGATTTTCAGTTACATAATCCCAGAAAAAAGTTGTTATACAATTAATTTGCTTGGCATTAATGTACTCATTACCAGCACCTGTTGCACCTTCACCGGCAGCACATGCTTGAAAATGATGAATGTCAAGGTATTTTCCTCACTAAAGTGGCCCAGAATTAAGTCCCAAGTGATGGGTTGAAATATACATTTGAGAGCACAAGTGTAGCGTTACAACTTAGGAAACAAAGGAGGAAACCTGTTCCTTCTGGGTTCTGAAGAACTTTCTTTTAGGTGCAGCAGAATCATGAAGGGGGACAATCCAGCACCTCCACCGTTCATCAGAAACATGTTTCCCAGGAGTTCCTTAGGTAACCAGCTTACATATGTAAGAAGCCTGAAGTCTCCAATTAGGTGGCTGCAAGTGACCATAAAAATGAGCCAAATAAATGTTGCAGTTGTCTCTCTACTAAGTTTACCAGTAGTGTGTCTGCTCTACAGCCAAAACACAAGTGCTACGTATAAGAATTTCTACTCTGTTCTTTTATTTCATAAATAATATGCATCATGCACATTGCAAAAATTGTCAATGCCTCTCCCTGTCTCAGATCTAAAAAGATCTGTGTATTTCTTGTAAAGCAAGATTAATATTTAAAAACAATTAAACGTGTGTTTATTTGCAGGTGATGAAAGAGGTCCTGTGCTAGAAGTAATTGTGTCCAGAACTAATTTCATCTCATCTCACACTGAAAGCCCTGTCAGGATAGTGGGACTATCCACTGCACTGGCAAATGCCAAGGATTTGGCTGACTGGTTGGGTATCCAACAGGTAAGGAAAAGAATTAGACCATGAGGAGTAATTGCAGATGATGGGCTGATACCAAATGGATTATTTGTGTCTGTACTTTGGAAGCACATATCATTTAATGATACATTTGCAGAATCCAATCAGCAGTTTGTAAGCTGCAGCTGACAGTGATGAAAGGAGGTGCCTTTTGTCTACACGACTGATGGTGAATTTTAATGAGCAATAACAATGAACATTTTGAATAACCACTTGTATCATTAAATAGAGCTCTATAACTCACTCCACATTTAATACTACATTGCCTTCTCTCATTTTGAAGCTCCTGCAGCATTAGTTTTATTATCTTAGTAAGAAAACATAATAACAAATACTAAGGACATGTAGCCCTTCCTGCTTATAAAGACTATTGATTGCAAACTGGCACAGTTTATAATGTTTATTTTTTACATGATAAACCCATTACTATGCCTCGATTAATGCATTAGTAGAATCTGAAAATAGCAAATACATAAAACTCTGGCTGTTCTCTTACCTCAGCTTTCTTTCTATCAAAACTTTTACACGGTTTTTAAATACCTCTAAATTTGGTTTCAATGAATCTCTGCGTTTCACCTTGTCTAAAACTCCTATTGTCCACATGCTGTCCTGCTTGCCCATCATGGCTGTCATCACTACCTGCATTGGCTCCCAATTCCCACAGTGAATCAAGCACTGAATGATCAGTCTATGATTTTGTTCCTGTACACCTTTCTAACCTCCTGCAGCATTCTCATCCCAGATGATCCTGCAGCTTGAGCTTCCTATCCATATTTTTCCCCCCTATTCAATCATACTTTCTGCATTTCCTTCTCTAAAGCCCTTAAATTCTGTCTGGAGAAACTTATTTAAAAACTCAACGCTTTGAGGAAAAAATGTTGTTACTTATTTTATGTGCACAAGGCATTGTTACTTTGTAATATTCTGGAGCATTTGATCTTTATTAATGAAACTGGTATTCATTTGCATATATAAGAGCAGATTCATTTTGTTACTGATTCATTTATACTTACTAAACATATCATGTGTATCCTCATTGTTTCTTTTTGAATGATATGCAATAGTTGCACAATGAACTTTTAGTTTTGTTTTACATTAAAAGAAAATGTGTAATTACTTTGGAGTTTGTAGATTGTTCCAGTTTCTTCATCTCTTTTGCTCTCCACCTCTGGCAGTACTGCATTGTTCCATGCAAGTAACCAATATTTGTGCATGACCCTAGAAGAGCATTGACACCTCATTTGTCTGTAAAGATTAACCACAACAAACTCACGTTTGTCACCTGATATATGTTTGCACACAAATGCAAGTATACTGTACATATAAGTGTACAAGTTTTAGCCCCTAGATAGAAATTAGCAGCAGCAACCTTGGGTGATTTTTATTTTTGTTCTCCATGGTCCTTCACGAATATATGGATATGGATGGCAATTGTAATACTGCATGTGTTGTCCCAGGTATTGAGTGACTCAACATTGAAGGGGGTCCTTCTGAAATTAAAAAAATTGCTGGAAATACTCAGCAGGTCTGGTAGCTTCTCTAGAGAGAGTGAAACAAAGTCAATGTCTCAGGTCTTTGACCTTCCATCAGAACTGACCTTCCAGCTTAGAAGATACAATGCATTATCCTGTATTTTTGTGAACCAGCTTTGAAGGAAAAGCAAACTGGTGTTATGGTATATAATTCTTTTTATTTTATATTAAATAGCAAGGTGTCATTCACTCTAAAGTAGGCAGAATGATGAACCAAAATAATAGTGCTTTGAGGTTTGTTTAATATGTTTTTTTTCATATTTAATTTAGAACGGACTGTTTAACTTCAGACCTTCTGTGCGTCCAGTTCCTCTTGAAGTGCATATTCATGGCTTCCCAGGCCAGCATTACTGCCCTCGCATGGCTACTATGAACAAACCAACATTCCAAGGTGAAATTTGAAGCTTAAAAAGCAAGAAAAATCTTTTAAAATGTCTAATCTTTCCTTAACTCTGTTTCTGTTCAGCCAAACTACATGGCATTGTGAACCACTGAGTGTTATATTGTACAGTGCTACAAATTTAACTGACCATTAGCTTCTGATGAGATTAGAAATTAAAAGCAGCACTTCATAAGTCAATGTAGTTCTATGATAATCTCTACTTTTAACAGTAGATGACATTTACAAGTGTTATATACTTGAATAGGTGTTGATTGCAAAAAATGAAAAGAACTTGGTGCACACACGCAGTTGTATTAGAAGTTTCAAATTGCTTCAATTATCAGAATATAAATTAACTGTAACAACAATAATCCATAGCTGGTAATACTTAATTATAATTATTTTATTGTGACGCTAAGATGGCTCATAAAGGTCCAGAAGTCAGAAGTTTCCTTTTAGATGTACACACTAATTAACAAAGAAAATAGTACAATTGTTTGACAGAAAAATTATCCCTTCATAGAACATAACATTACAGCACAGTACAGGCCCTTCAGCCCACAATGTCATGCCGACATTTTATCCTGCTCTAAGATCTATCTAACCCTCCCCTCCCACATAGCCCTCCATTTTTCTGTCATTCATGTGGCTATCTAAGAGTCTCTTAAATGTCCCTAATGTATCTGCCGCCACCACCTTTGCCGGCAGTGCGTTCCACGCATCCACCATTGTCTGTGTAAAAAAAAAATTCGATTCCTACATCCCCCCCCCACCCATACCTTCCTCCAAACACCTTAAAATTATGCCCCCTCGAGTGAGACATTTTTGCCCTGGGAAAAAATCTGGGAAACATTCACTCAATGGTGAATGAAATATGCAATCTGTTTGCTTTTTAATTTGGAATCTGAAATGCATCACCTGCCAGTGTGCTGGAGATAAGTTATAATGTGGCCTTTAAGGGGGAATTAAACAAGTATATGGTGAGGTATATTTGCAAGGCTATGGAGGAGGAGCTGAGTGTGGAACTACTCAATTGCTGTAGTAAGGAGCTGGCACAGATGCAATGGGCTGAATGGCCTCCTTTGCTGTTACCATTCTTTGATTGTATGATATCGGAAATCTGTTGTGCTTGTATGCTACAGCTGCTTTTTACAAATTAAAGATTTAAGCTCAACATATGATAACAAATATGCCTTAAATCAAATTTTTGAATAAAGAGCCATGATTACCTCTGACCTTTGTTATTGGAATTCACCAATTGCAGTGCCAAGAATGAGCAACGGAGTTTCCCAATAATAAACAAGCATTTGCAATTTTCAATTGCTGCTGCATTTGAAATAAGCTAATCCTGTCTGGGCTGTATGCTATCAGCTTAGTAAAGAAGCATAATATTGAAATGTAGAAGAAGTGAAGTCTTAAAACTGAAATATGACATGCTTATCTTATTTCACTAACAAGTGTTTATTAATTCCTTTGAGAGTACACTTCCTATTGATGGAGTAATAGCTGGAAAAATAAATTCTCAAATGTTTAACTGTTATGTTATCATGCTAACACTTGCACATTATTTTAGGTCAGACTAGTTATAGTTATATGGCTAAGCTTATTAGCTGTATGACATAAATGTGTGTATTGATTTGAGGAAGAGGGCAGTCTTGTCACCTCTGAGTAATTACAGCCTGACAATAGCAAAGTACTAAATGCTAATGAACAATAAATCTATTTTGGACTGTTCAACACAGCTGTTCCTAAGGCACCAGCAAGTCATTAGATGTCGAGCTTTTACAAATAGTTATTTTTCTTAACAGCTATTCGGAGCCATTCTCCATCCAAACCTGTGTTGATCTTTGTATCATCCAGACGTCAGACTCGCCTCACTGCTTTGGATTTGATAGCCTTTCTGGCAGCAGAGGAAGACCCCAAGCAGTGGCTACACATGGATGAGAGAGAGGTACAATGCTCAGCCTGAAATCTTAGTTTGGTTTGCTTGTTATTTTGCTTTCCAAAAGAATTATATTTATTAATATTGATGTTCTCAAGGTCAACGAAGTGAAAACACAGTCCTGATCGTCCCTATAAATGTGACTCCTGGCAAGTCAGCAACTTGTTAAACCAGAAATGCCCAAATTGAATGTTAAATGTGTTAATAGAAGAATAACAGCCTTATTCATTTGTTCTCCCTTTGGCTGTAGACATTGGTACATGCATTGACAGAACTATAAAAGCCTATTCCCAGACACACAGATATAATTAAAAAGGTTGAAGGTGTAAGATCACCATTTCTTTCATGGTCAATATGAAATCAAAGGGTCAGTGATGATATAGTAGAAGGGAACCTGAGAATTGAAGCCTAGAGGAAAGGTCAGAAGTTGGAACCTAGCACAAAGGTCAGAAATTGGGACCTAATACAAAGGATAAACAGTAAAATAAGAAAGCCTTGGTGGGGTTACAAACAAGTGCTTTACTGTGTAAGATTAGGGAGTGTGCAACATTGGTCACTCCTAGATCTACTTCAGTTTATTCTGCAGTTCTCCAAAATGAGCATTGCTTGTGGAAAGAAGCAAATCTGACACAAAAATTGGGCAAAGGTTACATAAAGACATGGCTTAGACATGGTTATTATTTCATTTCAAGGTAAGTACTTTTTTAATGGTGTGGCACTGAAATAGCACCAAGTGATCTAATTTCTGGACCATGACGTTTGATATATAGGGTCAGATAAAACTTCCGCAAACAAATTAAACTGAACACTAAACTCAACAGCTGGAGAAAGGATACACGTGAGCACTAGGGCATTTTCAGTCACTGAGACTGAAGGAATGCTCTGCATAGGGATCACATTGATGGCTCTTCTAGTGCCAGAGGACTGAGACATGAGAGTGACTCCCAGGTCCCAAGAAATGAAAAAAATATAAAGGAAAAGGGAGAAGAAGCACAGACTTAAGAAATTTGATTGCAAGAGCTTGAAGGACACCTTAGGGAAGTATCTGATAGTAAACAGGATTGAAAAAGCAAATCCAGAGATCTGCTTCAAATTAATCTGAAACAAAGATAAAAGGCAAATTTAGAACCAATGCAGGAAAATGTTTCACATAGAGTAATCAAAATTCCAGATAGTCTTATGGCATTAGTGTAGAATCAAAACTTCTTGGAATTATTAAAGAAATAATTCAATCTCATTGTGAGACAATTTAACCTTTCTGTACAGTTAAACCAAAAAAAAATCAGTCTGTTTTGATCAAGTGAATTGTAGCATGGTTGTTATGTTACCTAATGTGTACATCCTTAAATGACTTTATAACAGCAACATTCTCCCTACCTGGCAGACCAGGCAGTCAAAGTACCACAAAAATACTCATCACCAGCCCCTTATTCTGAATCTATGGCCCTTGGATCTAGTTTCTTTCACCACTTACCCTGTCAAGACCCTCTGAATTCTTTCCTTCAATAAGTCATAGAGTTGTGCAACATAGAAATGGGCTTCTCGGCCCACCATATCCATGCCAACCTTTTTGCCCAACTACACTAATCACACTTACCCATATTAAGCCTGTGTCCAATCAGGTGCCTGTCTAAATGTCTCTTAAATGTAGTTTTTGCATCCAATTCCGCCAGCTCCTCTCGGAGTTTCAGATATCAACCACTATGTAATAAAAAAAAGCCTTACCCCTCAAATCCCCTTTAAAACTCTTTCCTCTCACATTAATCCTATGTCCTCTTGTTTTTAATATGCCTACCATGAGAAAAAGATTCTGACTATCTACCCCTCTCATAATCTTATATAGCTCTATCAGGTCACCCCTCAGCCGCCTTCACGCCAGAATAAACAAACCTAGCCTTTACTAATTCCTCCAGTCCAGGCAACATCCTGGCAAATTTCCTCTGTACTCTCTTCAGCAACTATATCCTTCCTATAGTGTAATGACCTGAACTGCACACAGTACTCCAAGTGCAGTCTGACCAGTGTTTTATAAAGTTGCAACATAACATCCCAACTTTTATATTCTATCCACCGACCTATGAAGGCAATCATGCTTCACTACTCTATCTACCAGTGCCACTTCTAGGGAACTATGGACTTGTACCCCATCAACATTCCTTAGTGCCCTATCATTTACTGTAAATGTCCTCCTCCTGTTTGACTTCCCAAAACGCATCACTTCACACTTGTCGGGATAAAATTCCATTTGCCACTGTTTTGCCCTGCTTTCCATCTAATTTGTATCCTGCTATAGCCTTAGACAACATCCTCACTATTCACAATGCCACCTATTTTCATGGTATCCTCAAACTTGCTGATCATTCCTCCAAGTCATTGATATATATCATAAGAAAAAGAGTCCCAGCACTGATCCCTGAGGTATACCACTGGTCACAGACTTTCAATCAGAAGAGCATCCTTCGACTACCATTACCACAAGGTCACAATTCATGGCCTAGCTACCTCCGTCAAAGATGTAGGATTCTAAAATCGTCCAGACCACTCGTCCATCTCCATAATGATAGCAAGCTGACCATCGCAAATGTCTGCAACCCGCCAAGTGACCTAATGCCTAATAATGAATTATAGCCTTTCGCACACCTAACTACCTACCCTGGGTACTTCAATAATCAATGTAATTTGTGGGGTAACTCCAATAACAGCACTGCCAGAAAACAACTGCCGGATTGGCCCTGTTAGGCACAACTTATATCTTGAAGCAAACCAACCTGGTACTTTCCATTCCACCAATGGAGGAAAGAATTCTTACCTGATCCTTTTTTCACAAAGAACAAGCATGACCACTCGTGCTCTTGACAAGCATTGCAGTTCATACTTCATTTTCATGTAACGCACACATTGGTCTTGAACCACCATTCATAAACTTAAAGCCAAAACTGCAGAAGATACTTAGAGTAGATACATAGCAACCACCATTAAAACTGTTTTACTGTCCTCCCCAAAAACTGCAACTACTTCATGGGATTTCTTAAACTGTCAACCACCAACTTTGTTTCCTGGAATTTTTATCACTTGCTGGATATGAGAAAGTGATCAGCACCTGGAAGTAAACAGGGAAAATGAAGACCCAACATGGCAACAGCATCCCTTCACTAACTAATGAAAGAGGTCTCATAAGATCACGGGAAATGGTGGAGAACATTGACACATGCCCCAGCTCAAAGCTGTGAAAACTCCTGCACTGCCAGAGAGCAGTTGCCTGACAACTACACCAGCAGGCAAGGGTCAGCCCGGATGCTTTTACTTTACTGCTTCTAATAAATTCAGTCACTGGCCTGCAAGAAGGACAAACAGATGGTAAAAACAGCCAGCTCTGACAGAGTCTTTGACCCAAAACACTACTGAAGCAATACATGTAGGTTCTGCTCCCCCAGTTAGTACCAGAGATTCATTATTTTCTTGATCTTAGCTCCAATGTTCTGGAGATGTTGCTAGCAAATTAGCAAACCAAGCTGTTTTGGGATATGGGTGAGTCGCTGGCAGCAGAACTGGACTTGAAAATTATCCTTTCTTTTAAGTTGTTTTGATAGAAGGCCAAAACAAAAGACTTTGCAGAATTTCATTAAAGTTTCTATTTTCTGAATTAAGTTTCCAGAGAACATAGATTCTTTATGAGTATTTTCTCAATATCCAGAAGTTCTTTAGTTTAGCAATCAGCCTTAGCCTAGCAGTGACTTTATGAGAGAGAAGTCCTGGTGTGTATGTTAGAGGACCAGTACCAGGACTAATTCCTGTAGGAGCCTATTATTAACCATGTGTGGGTGGCTGATTCGATCTCCAAGATGCACATAGGTCTTTCAGTTACTGATTGTAGAATTAATGTGTTGCATGGCTTTCATGATTTTGAAGTTTCAGAAGAATGCCTGTGCACTTAGGCTAGTGCCAAGGACTTGCTCAGAAAACCTTTCACTTGAACAACTTAAAAGAGGGGAAGACCTTTACATCCAATTCTGCAACTGGCCATTTATGCCCTGTGTGATACATTCAATCAGCCTATTGAGGGGATATTGCTGTTTTTAGTGTTGGTATCTGTCTGTTTAACAGGATGTCTTCCAGGACCTTGCATGTTATTGAGAGCAGGGTCAATGGGACGTTAGCTACATAGATCATCAAGTGGCTTGGCAATGGCCATTAAGATATGATATATCTTTATTAGTCGCATGTACATTGAAACACACAGTGAAATGCATCTTTTGTGTAGAAATGTTCTGGGGGCAGCCCCCAAGTGTCGCCACACTTCCGGTGCCAACATAACCTGCCTGTAGCTCCTAACCCATACGTCTTTGGAATGTAGGAGAAAACCGGAGCACCCGGAGGAAACCCACGCAGACACGGGGAGAACATACAAACTCCTTACTGACAGCAGCTGGAATTGAACCCGGGTCTCGGGCACTGTAATAGCATCATGCTAACCGCTACACTACTGTGCTGCCAATTATCTTGGATTGATGCCTGATGCTTGTAATGATGTGGACGTTGGTGAATAGTTTAGCTGGAAAGCCGTCCCTGTGCTCCGATGTTCTTCAGGACTTTTAGGTAGATTCCATTGGGTCCTCCTGGTTTCCCTGACTTAATTTGCCTTCAGATACTGTCTGTGCGAGGGTTTGAAAAGTCTCTCTGCTCTGGGATATTTTTGAGATGAAAGTCCCAAAGAAAACCTGCATGATCCTTCATCACACACAGGTAGGCCAGAGATGATGTGGCTACCTGGTCCACAAATGGAACAGCCAAAGTATGTGAACATAGCCACCCAAGTTAAGCCATCACCCACAAACTGTACTCCTGTCTGAGAAATCCATTTTCTGGTGACGTGACAAATCTTCATTCAACCTCACTGGAGCCATTGTAGGGATTGTTAACCTGACATCAAACTGTAGCTTTTTCTCAGCTGCATGGATAATTATATTTTATATATACAGTGGAATGCAAAAGTTTGGGGACCGCTGGTCAAAATTTCTGTTACTGTGAATAGCTAAGCGAGTAAAGGATGACCTGATTTCCAAAGGCATAAAATTAAAGATGACATATTTCTTTAATATTTTAGACAAGATTACTTCTTTATTTCCATCTTTTACAGTTTCAAAATAACAAAAAAGGAAAAGGGCCCGAAGCAAAAGTTTGGGCACCCTGCATGGTCAGTACTTAGTAACACCCCCTTTGGCAAATATCACAGCTTGTAAACACTTTCTGTAGCCAGCTAAGGGTCTTTCAATTCTTGTTTGGGGATTTTTGCCCATTCTTCTTTGCAAAAGGCTTCTAGTTCTGTGAGATTCTTGGGCCATCTTGCATGCACTACTCTTTTGAGGTCTATCCACAGATTTTCAATGATGTTTAGGTCGGGGGACTGTGAGGGACATGGCAAAACCTTCAGCTTGTGCCTCTTGAGGTAGTCCATTGTGGATTCTGAGGTGTGTTTAGGATTGTTATCCTGTTGTAGAAGCCATCCTCTTTTCACCTTCAGCTTTTTTTTTACAGACAGTGTGATGTTTGCTTCCAGAATTTGCTGGTATTTAATTGAATTCATTCTTCCCTCTACCAGTGAAATGTTCTCCGTGCCACTGGCTGCAACACAAGCCCAAAGCATGATCGATCTACCCCTGTTGGAGAGGTGTTCTTTTCATGAAATTCTGCACCCTTTTTTCTCCAAACATACCTTTGCTCATTGTGGCCAAAAAGGTCTATTTTAACTTCATCAGTCCACAGGACTTGTTTCCAAAATGCATCAGGCTTGTTTAGATGTTCCTTTGCAAACTCCTGATGCTAAATTTTGTGGTGAGGATGCAGGAAAGGTTTTCTTCTGATGACTCTTCCATGAAGCTCATATTTGTGCAGGTGTTGCTGCACAGTAGAACAGTGCAGCACCACTCCAGAGTCTGCTAAATCTTCCTGAAGGTCTTTTGCAGTCAAACGGGGGTTTTGATTTGCCTTTCTACCAATCCTACGAGCAGTTCTCTCGGAAAGTTTTCTTGGTCTTCCAGACCTCAAGTTGACCTCCACTGTTCTTGTTAACTGCCATTTCTTAATTACATTACGAACTGAGGAAACGGCTACCTGAAAATGCTTTGCTATCTTCGTATAGCCTTCTCCTGCTTTGTGGGCATCATTTATTTTAATTTTCAGAGTGCTAGGCAGCTGCTTAGAGGAGCCCATGGCTGCTGATTGTTGGGACAAGGTTTGAGGAGTCAGGGTATTTATAAAGCTTTGAAATTGCATCACCTGGCCTTTCCTTATGATGACTGTGATGAAGCCATAGCCCTAACAAGCTAATGAAGGACTGAGACCTTGGTAAAAGTTATCTGAGAGCTCAAATCTCTTGGGGTGACCAAACTTTTGCATTGTGCTCCTTTTTTCCACTCTAAAATTGTACAAACCAAAAATAATACACTAATCTTGCTTAAAATGTTGAAAAGAATGTTTCATCTTTATGACTTTTGGAGATCAGTTCATCTTCTACTCACTTAACTATTCACAGTAACAGAAATTTTGACCAGGGGTGCCCAAACTTTTGAATGCCACTGTGTGTGTGTGTGTGTGTGTGTGTGTGTGTGTGTGTGTGTGTGTGTATATATGTATTGTCACGAACCAGCAACAAAAGAAACACACTGAGCATGACTCAGTGTTAAAAACTATTTTATTAATCACTACTTATGACCATACGTAAAATAAAAGTAAAAATGTTAGTATGTTAGAATTCAAAAATGTTAAACCTTGAACGTTAACCCCAAAACTAAACTCTTCGTGTGTGTGTGTGGCAAAGTCCCAAACTCCAAGTTCAGGAATGGTTCTTAAAGTTCATTTCCGCAAGCCATAAGGTGAAACATGAGCAAGGGCTTCTTCAACAACCACCGTTGTCTGAAGATAAGACGTAGATGTAGAGAAACATAGATAGAGTAAATACGAAATCCAAATGTTCTACGATGGAACCCAAACGACACTTAAGTGTTTACTCGGTAGTGACTTCCTCACCCCGAAAAGCATCCGGATCGTGGTCGTCCACACACAAATACCTGTTTCCTTCTACAGGTCAGCAACAAAGTGAACTCCACCGGATTACTTCCAACTTCCATACATGGATTTCAGTGGCAGACACAGTTATAGTTTCTCATCCATCGATAGAGAAAACTAGCAGGCTGGTGTCTCTCTCCCTTCTCTCTCTTCTTCTGACTTCTTCAACAACGTCATTACGTCCTTTATCTTCTATTGACGTAAGCACGCCACACACACAAACACACACACACACTCTCTATCTTAAAGGGACATTCACTGAGTCCGTAACAGTATGTATAGGATTATCTCATTCATCTAAAATCCAGTTAGTACAGGCACCCAGGCTTTCCTCATGAGACAACCCTTTCATCCCAGAAATCAAGCTTATGAATTTTCTCTAAACTGTCCCCAGTGTAAGAATATTTCTCCTTAAATAACAACATCTAGGCTGTACCAGTAATTAAGTGCAGTCTCTGTACAATTGTAGTAAGATTTCTCTATGTTTGTACTCCACTCTCCTTGCAATAAAGCCAATATTCCATGTGTCTGTTTTCTGCATTTCATGTGCAAGTTTAGCCTAACTCCTCTGTACAGCTGCATTCTGTAGTCACTCTCCTTTAAATAATATTCTGCTTTTCAATTCTTCCTACCTAAATGGATAACCTGTTTCCACTCATTATATTCCCATCTCACCCTACCTAGCTAAGTCTCTCCCTGCAGACTCTGTGTCATCCTCACAACTTCTGACCTATCTTTGCAGTGTAAGCAAATTGTAAAATGCCTGCTTCCTTTGAGAATTCCACCTTAATGCCTGCTTCCCTGTTTTCTCTAGGCACTCCAGTGAAAAATGCCTGCTTTGGGCATTCGATGTGTATGCTATTTGCAACCCAGTTATGCCTGTCCATGCGCTTTGCACATTGTTAGGCATTAGCCAGAGCATAATGGATGGGAGAACAAGGAGTATTATGCAGCCATGCAATAAAATGGAATAGTGGCATTGGGCTTTTGCCAGCATAAGCAGAAGCCATGCTTGTCATTGAGTACGGGCAATTCCTGGCAATATTAAAAATTCAACTAAGGTGTATTTAGCTATGCTGGTAGTTAGGTCAGACCATTTGTGGAATGGAACATTAGCACAAATAATAATTGAATGGCTAGAAAGACATAATGTGTAAAATTCTTCTTTTAAATAAAAACAGAAAATGTTTGAAACACTCAGCAAATCGGGCAACATCTGTGGAAAGACCTTTCATTCAGGTTTCCAGCATCTGCAGTTTTTTGATTTTCTTCTTTTAAAGTTGGCTTGAACAATTTAAGAATAAGTAGCAATGCAAATAATCAAATATTACATGCAACATCCTTCTGTATCTATAATTGTTTGATAAGATGAAAATTAAATTGTTTGTATTGTCAGCTTGAACAGTATTCTGACATGATACAATCGCCTTGAGAGCTGAACATCTGCTTAATCAACTTGAAAATTTTGCTGCACTTGTCCCATAGAATCAGGTTGGGCAATTCAGCAATATGGCAGTGTCTTTTTTTTATATATTATTGGTAGATGAGATGTGTGTGATGCTGATGACATAAAAATGTTCACCATTTTCATATTGCCCTGAGGGCATTAAGAGTCTATCATGTGATGTAGCACTGGCATGATATGTGTGTAGAGTTATTCCTTTCACAAAAGGATATTAACAATGTTTTTTAGAACAATTCAGTAACTTCTGTGATTATTCTTTTAATATCATCCCATTTCTCAATTTATTTTACCCAAGTCAATGACTTGATGAAAGTTTGAAGAGCTTCATAACCACAAGGCTACTGATCCATAGGATTAAATTGTACTTGATTGCAAAAGAAAATGTTAGGAGTCTGTTCCTCAGTCTGTAGCTTCATTTCCTTGACAAGGGTTCGGAAAACAATTAGCAAAAGACTGATTTTAACTACAACTTAATTATCTTAATTCCGATAGTTACAATTTAAGTAGACATTCTTAGAGGAAACCAAAATGGTTTCTAGAACAAGCAAAAGTGCATTAAGTTGGATTTGTTGGAAATTAGTCCCAGCAATATTCTTGAAACTATGCAGCAGATGCATTTGTTGCCTGAATTAATAACCAATCATGCACATCTCATACTTATGTAGCATAGGCTCAAAGTTCATACCTCGGTCTCTATAATAAACAGTTAATAAAAGTTAAGGTTTAAGCATCATCCTACTGCCGTAAATATTACAAATGCTTCAGTAATTTCAGTATTCCTCATACAGTAGATTATTTCTTTTCACAGTTTCATATTTCAAGAAACCATGTATGTAAATTAGAGGCACCCCAGGGCATTTAATGGTTTGTGGATAATGGATGGCAGGCATTCTTTTTTATTCTGAACAGATAATATTGTACTGCATGTAAGCTGTCATGTTTCTTGAAGGTACACAACTTTTAGTTTTTGTGCGACAATAAACCATTTTCAGTATCCATTTTGTTTCATATTGGTAAGGAGCCAAATTAGCATTATTTCCAGACATCTGCTTCTTCATCTCAAATGCTTTGAAATCAGAATCCAATTAATTAATGTGATGCAAGCATCAGCACACCAATCATACACTGGACAAAACAATATAGGAGTAAAATATTAAGCATTAGCCTCTAAAAATAAATAATCCTGGACAAGATGACTAAACAAAGCTGGAGACTTTTGTATATCCAGTCCGATCATGTCATCCTGTCCCTTTTGGAGCTACTCTTTGCATTGGATATAAATTATACACAAAAATTGGAATGGTGTCAAGCCATCAACAGGATGCACCCATATGCTACCCATAGAACAGCAGCCACATATCTAATTAACTAAGCATATCCTTGAAAATAGAGTATTCATGTGTGAGTTGTAATATTCCAAGATATTAAAATGAACTTTGCTGTCCAACAAGGGTTGATATATTTGAACAGAAATTGATTGTAATAATGACTCTGGGGAAAAATAGTTAAGTTTTCTGAATTGCCTTCAGAAAGTGACATCTCAGTGTCTGTTAATTGTTGAAGATGGTGCTAATAAAGCTTGCTTGGGAGAAACTGCTCTTGAATGGCTATAACACAGACTCTGAAATTAGTAATGTGATGGCTTAAAACATCAAAGATTGATCGGGTTCATGCACTTTTGGGAACTACTGGAATAGTTTAGAACCAGACTAAAAATTCTTACCATTTTATTATTCATTTTGCACCAATTAAGAGACAATGGTGCATTTTTATATAATTTTTTTGTATGGTGATTCTGGACAGGCCAGCTTTTACTGCAATTCTAGATTCATTTAACCATGTTATCTGCAACATTTCTTGAAGTACTCTTGCCATATTGTTGGGAAGTTTGTTCTAAAATTTTGACACAATGACAATGGCTGATGGCACCATGTGTGCAAATCACAATGCGTCACAAGCATAAAGAATGGTGCTCCCTGCTCCTCTTACCCTTGATGCTAGATGCCACAGATTTAGGAGTGTTGTCAAATAAACCTGGGTGGTTGCCACAGTGTATCTTGTAAGTAGTATACACTACAGTCAAGGTGATTAAGGGAATAGATGTCTTTGGTGGTTGGGCTTCTGATGCTAATAGGAGTGTTGTTGCAGCTGTACTAATTAAAGTGAGAAGGGAATCCTTTATTACTCTTGTATGCTTTGGCAGTGGTGAATAAACTTTGGGGAATCAGGAAATTACTAATTTTTGTCTGAGTTCCTAACCTCTGACCTACTCTGAAGTAAAAGGTTCCACCATTCACTATTCTCTCTTGAAAACCTGGTGCATTATGAATATTTTGGTAAGAGTTTTTAAGTCTAGCACTAAACTACTCCTGGAGTTCCCAAAGGTACATGAACCTGATCAATTTTCAATGTTTTAAAGCGCCGTATTATCAATGAACCCTGTGAATTTAATAGTGGTGATTCAATAATATGTCATTGGAGTTGGTTAGATTCTCTTTTGTTGAAGGTGATTAATTCCCTGGCAATTCTATAATACAGATGTTACCTGCCACTGAGCAGCCCAAGCCTAGGGTTTGTGTGGGTTTTTCTGCATTCCATCCAACTGTCTGACTCAGACTAATCAGTGACAAAATAATGGAAAGAGCCATCAAAAGTTTATTATTTGCTCTGTACTCCCAATAATCTACTCACCTGTAGGTTACACCAGTTCTATTTAGTTTTGGACCTCATGGACAAGATTATTGATGCAAGAGCAAAAAATTGAGAGGTGAAGGGTGACTGCCCTTGACATTAAGGCAGCATTTGATTGCATATAATATGAGAGACCTAGTAAAACTGGTCAGTTGAGAAAAACATGCAACTGGAATCATGCATAGCTCAAAAGGTGCTAGTGGTCAGTGGGGGTCAGTCAGCAAATTCAGTGTGGCACTGCAAGGGTTCCTTAGGCAATATCCTTGACCCAACTTCTCATGATAATTTTTTGATCATAAGATCAAAAGTGGGACCAATCAATAGTGATTGTAGAATGATCAGTCTCATTCAATTTTCTCATTTTTTCACAATTCCACTGATAATGAAGCAGTTCAAGTTGGCATGCAGTAAATCCTGGAGAACATCCAGGCTTGGACTGTTCATTGGCAATAATATTCTGCACTACAAATGTACCTAGTAGTTGACATCTTTAACAAAGGGAGCTTTATCATGTTACTATATAAAAATGGAAAAAACTCAACTCTAATTTGTATCTGATACTAAGGTTGAATCAGTGGCCAAGATAATGTCTATGATTAAGATATGGATTTTGTGACAGAAACCGAGGACAGTGGTTTAAATATTACCAATAATTAATTGAAGGAAATTGTTGCTCTCCCAGTTCTGTCAAATAGACTAACAATGAAAAGGGGTCAACAAAGCTGTTTCTGAGCTAAAGCTGGATATTATCAGCTTCCTTGTGATAGTTAAAATCCAGTTCTCAGATAATATTGCCAAAGAGAGCATGTAGATGGTAAAGGATAAGCTATTGGACAGCAGCAATGAGAACTGCGTGAGCATGGAAATAGTGATTCTCTGGTGTGATGTGTGTTTCACAGTTTATCTCCAATCATCATCTTGATGCTCATAATAATATCCTAATGATTAATTAGTTAATAGCACTGAACTTAAGTTGTGCAGTAATTAATGATTAATAAACATTACAGTATCTTATTCCCAGTATAACCTTGCCAATATCGTAAATATTCCATACACCTCCAATATTTAACTGCATAATTAAATTTCTCCAATAATGTTTTTTTTAAATCAAAATCACATTGCTATATTTATAAAAGTACTTTGGCAACACATCATTTACTTATTGTTATAGTTATGCATAGGTTAGTAAAGTTTAGATAGGTCTGAAACCACATGTAGTGCTGATTTATGCAAACACATGACTGTCTCCTAGCAGCAGCCTGAGTTTCCTGCTGTTAACAATCCAGCAGCTTCGTTGAGCAAGTAGCAGCCTCCCTACTAGGAACTTCTCCAATTTGCATGACAGATCCTTGGGTATTACATGCAGGAAACAATGGCCACAATCGATCTCTGCAAATGAAAATAGAATCATCTGTGCTGAAAGAATTCGTATTTGTTTATGATTTTATTCCTCACCCAATGTTATTATTTTAAATGCTATAAAGTTAAGAGGGATCAGTATTTATGGATGTTGTTTGTGATGATGTATTAGAAAGAAGATGACCACCTTTTCAAAATGATGATTAGACATTGCTTTCCAACTCAAAAGTGACCCATTCATTCCTGTTCTGGTTTTCTCTCCATTAAGGAATTCTCATTCCACACCAGTATTTCATCTACGACACTGTATGATTAAATTTTATTTAATAATCTGTTTTGTAGCTCCTTATTAAAAGTCTTGTGACGGTCCAAGTTTTGTCAAATATGATTTTCCTTTGACACTGCTAATCCAATTATTATTTTCTAAATACCTTCTTGCCACTTTCATAACTATGCAGTCCAGTGTTTCTCTTGTGGTTATGCTTGCTATCTTCTAATCAGTGGGAATCATTCCAGAATTTCTAGAATTTTGAAAGATTATAATTAGTGCATCCACTATTTCCATAGCTGCCTCCTTCAAAATATTAGGATACAGGAAGAAGAAAGTTTGGACCAATTTTTTTTCCATTGACCCAATGATTGATTCTACCCATGATAGATACGGGCAGAGTCATCTGTCTCCAAAACCCAGAGGACATTGGCCAAGCACATCAACAAGTCTAAGCAGAAATCTGAGATCCTGTTTTTAACTCTGCCAAAACCACATGGCTTACACCACTCTAGGAAGAGGAAGAGTAAAAATTTGTAGGTGCAGAAACAGAATGCATGTCAAAGTACTTAGCTCCTTGCTGAATGTTTCTCCATGTTGAGCCATCTTGGCCAGGAACTTCCATGTGTTAATGTTCTGTGAAATCATAAATAAACTTATATTAATGTATGAACGGTGACAGATAGGATTGCTGTCACAGTTGGCTGCCTTACAGCTCCAGGGACCCAGGCTCAATACTGATCTTGGGTGCTGTCTATGGCCTTGACCACATGGGTTTCCACTCAGTGCTTTAGTTTCCTCCCACCTCCCAAGAATATGCATGAAAGTTAACTAACTGCTGTAAGTTAACCCCTTGGTGTAGAGAAGTGGCACAAGAACCAAAGGGGAATTGATGGATATGTTTGAGCGAATAAATTCCAGGGCCATTGAAGAAAAGGAAAGGGAATGGGACTGATGGGATTGGTCTGCTGGGTGCTCCCATTGACCCATTAGGAAGAATGCCTTCTTTATATGTTATAATAAGTCAGTAAGATTACCTTTGGACCAGTAAAAGAAAATGCAGGTTAGGATATATGTGGAGAAGAAACAGCTAAAGTTTCAGTTCGGTGTGAGTTTCCTTCAGAACAAGAGTTTTTATATCGCAGTTAATGTACATGAATGGTTATGAAAAGGATTATAACTTCAAAGGATGTATACTTGCCCAACACTAAAAAGAACAGCAAATAGTGAACAGTCAGAATTGTGATTCCTTAAGGACCCGGTTACAGAGAAAGTATTTTTGAACTAAGAAATTTTCTGCTGCTGTTTACCTTTATAGATGAGTGATATAATTGAGATGGTGAGAGATTCCAATCTAAAACTGACTTTAGCCTTTGGTATTGGACTACATCATGCTGGACTGCATGAACGTGACCGGAAACATGTGGAAGAACTCTTCGTTAATTGCAAGATCCAAGTGAGCAACTACATCTTCTCATGATATCCTGTTTATTTCATTTTAAAAAAAAGTTGGAATGAATTTGATTCTGTTTGTGCTATTGCTATTATAGGTTCTTATTGCCACAAGTACTTTGGCTTGGGGAGTTAACTTCCCTGCTCATCTCGTCATTGTAAAAGGCACAGAGTATTATGATGGAAAAACAAGACGTTACGTGGACTTTGCAATTACAGGTGGGCAACTCAGATATGATGGTTATCTCTTTCTCTCTTCTGATATTTGTTACACGTTTTTCTTAGAGTTTTCCAATTGTTTTATTTGAAGAGATTAAATAATTGAAAAACAAAGTAGTGAGCCTACCAAAACTTTCCCTTTCTTGTACACCATTGACGTACAACATTTGGACATTAGACCTTATCAGAGCTTCCTACCCAGCCCACCCTGATGCAGGTAAACAAGGAGGATCTTCTTTCAAGGAGGGCTTGACTTTTTTCAAGACTTCTAGCATTGCAATCTCGCTATCTAAAATCCAACTGTTGATTTATGAAATTTGGCAACTTTCTACAAAATAGATGCATTACACATCCTGTAATTAACTAAATTTTCCAACAGCCAGTTTGCTATTGCCACATTGTCAATGCTGGCTAGAAGCAACAAAGCCATTCAGCTTTGCTTCTTTCATTGATGTCTGTAGCTTTTTGCTCATCTCCAAATAATTACCTGAAGTCATTTGCAATAGCCGTAGAGTCAGACAGCACAGAAACAGGCCCTCAGCCCACACGCCCATGCCTGCCTTTAAGAAAAGACCTATCCAGAGTAATCCTATTTACAAGCACTTGGTCCATAGCCTTCTTTGTGTTGATGATTCCATTGCCCGCCTCAATACTATTTAAATATTGTGAGAGTGTCTGCCTCCACCACCCATTCAGGCAGTCTGTTCCAAATTCCAACAACCCTCTGGGTCAAAAGCTTCTTCCTCAGATCCCCTCTAAACCTCTTACCCCTTACCTTTTAGGATGTCCTTCAGTTTTACATACTTCTGCTATGAGGAAAAGTTTCTAACAATCTACCCTATCTATGCCACTCATAATTTTGTATAGTTCATTCAGATCCCTCCTCAATCTCATCAGCTCCAAAGGAAACAAACCCAGCCTATCCAGTCTTCAAAATAGCCAAAATACTCCATTCCTGGCAACATCCTGGTGAATCTCTGCACCCACTACGGCGTGCTGATGTCTTTTCTATAATGTTGTGACCAGAAATGTACATTATTCCAGCTATGACCTAACCAATGTTTTAGAAAGTTGTATCATAACCTGCCTTCTCTTGTATTCTATGCCCTAGCTAATGAAGACAAGTATCCTGTACACCATCAGAATCAGGTTTATTACCAATGACGTATGTTGTAAAATTTGTTGATTTGCAGCAGCAGTACAGTGCAAAGACATAAAATTATTATAAATTATAAAATTTATAGAAATTTACAAGTCTTTAGTGACATACCAAATCTCCTCTAACTCCTACCAAAATAGAGCCACTGGAGTATCTTCTTCATGATTGCATCAATGTGTTGGATCCAGGATAGATCCTTCGAGATGTTGAAGGATCTATCCTGGATCCAAGACATTGATGCAATTGAGGAACTTGAAGCTGTTTACCCTTTCCACTGCTGACCCCTCAATAAGGAATGGTGTTTGTTCTCCCGAATTCCCCTTGCTGTAATCCACAATCAGTTCCTTGGTCTTGCTGATGTTGAGTGCGAGGTTGTTGCGACATCACTCAACCAGCCAATCTATCACACTCCTGTACGCCTCCTCATTGCTATCTGAGATTCTACCAACAACAGTGGTGTCATCGCGAATTTATAGATGGCGTTTGAGCTGTGCTTGGCCACATAGTCATGAGTGTAGAGAGGGTAGAGCAGTGGGCTAAGCACGCATCCTTGAGGTGCACCTGCGTTGATCGTCAGTGAGGAAGAGATGTTACTGGCAATCCACACTGACTGTGCTCTCCCGATAAGGAAGTGAAGGATCCAGTTGCAAAGGGAGGTACGGAGGCCCAGGTTTTCAAGCTTGTTGATTAATACTGAGGGGATGTTGGTGTTGAATCCTGAGCTGTAATCGATAAACACCATCCCATCTACCTGTGCTGCCAGCTTCAGGGATCTTTGGACTTGTATACCTAGTGATCATACAGGATCTCCCCTAACAAAATCATGCTGGCTCTTTGATTAATCCCTGCCTTCCTTAGTGCAATTTATTTCTCTCAGAATTTTTTCCAATAATTTCCCTACCACTGACGTTAGACTCACAAGCCTGCAATTACCTATCTTATCCCTGCTGCCTTTCTTGAATAAGGGTTCCACATTTCCTGTCATCTAGCACACCAATTGTGACAAGCAAAGGTTTGAAAATCCCTGTCAGGACCTCAATAATTTCCTCCCTTGCCTCCCATAGCAGGCTGGGATATTTCTCAACAAGCTCTAGGGATTTATCCATATTTAAGTCCACCAAGAAATCTGAAACCACCTCTTTATTAATAATAAAACGCTTTATAATTTCACCACCCTCACCCTGAATTCTCCAACTACAGTATCCTTCTCCTTCGTGAAAACAGGTGGGAAGTATTTATTTAAGACCCCACCTATATCCTCTGACTCCCTTCTGATCCTTAATGGGCCCTGTTCTTTCCCTGATTATCATTTTGCACTGAACATACTAACAAATGCTTTGGGATTTTCCTTAATCTTCTTCAGTGGTAGTATTTTGTGCTCCCTAATTTTAAGTACCCTCCTGTACTTTCCATTCTCCTGAAGGGCATCCCCTATTTTTATTTCAATTACTTGCAGTACAAGTAAGACAGAGGGTGGTGGTTGAAGGGACTTATTCGGGCTGGAAGCCTGTGAGTAGTGGTGTTCTGCAGGGATCTGTACTGGGACCTCTGCTGTTTGTGATGTACATAAATGACCTGGATGAGTATGTTGATGGGTGGGTTAGTAAGTTTGCAGACAATACCAAGATTGGTGGAGTTGTGAGTAGTGTAGAAGACTGGCGATGGATACAGCGTGATATAGATCAGTTGCAGATGTGGGCAGAGAAATGGCAGATGGAGTTTAACCCGGATAAATGTGAGGTGTTGCACCTTGGCAGGACTAATGTCAAGAGGCAGTACATTCTAAAGGGCAAGACCCTTAACAGTGTTGAAAAGCAGAGAGACCTTGGGGTGCAAGTCCATGACTCATTGAAAGTGGCTACACAGGTAGATAGGGTGGTTAAGAAGGCTTATGGAATGCTTGCATTTATTAATCGAGGTATTGAGTATAGGAGTCAAAAAGTTCTGATGCATCTCTGTAGAACTCTGGTTAGGCCACATTTAGAATATTGCATGCAGTTCTGGTCACCTCCCTATAGAAAGGATGTTGAGGCTTTAGAGAGGGTGCAGAGGAGTTTTCCTGGGATGCTGCCTGGATTAGAGGGCATGTGCTATCAGGATAGGCCGGACAAACTTGGGCTTTTTCCTCTGGAGCAGTGGAGGCTGAGGGGAAATCTGTTGGAAGTGTATACAATTATGAGGGGCATAGATAGGGTGGACAAGCAATATCTTTTTCCCATTATTGAGTGATCCAGTACCAGAGGGCATGCACTTAAGATGAGAGGGGGTAGGTTCAGAACAGACGTGAGGGGTACATTTTTTACTGAGAGAGTGGTGGATGCCTGGAATGCGATGCCTGGAATGCATTGCCTGATGGGGTGGTGGAGGCAAATTCATTGGGGGCTTTTAAGAGGTGCTTGGATGGGCACATGAATGAGAGGAAAATAGAGGGATATAGGCATTAGCTATGAAGGGATTAGCCATGTTGACACAACATTGTGGGCCGAAGGGCCTGTTCTGTGCTGTACTGTTCTACGTTCCATGTTCCATGTAGTACATTTCCACTTAATCTAGCCCTTGATATCCCTTGACATCCAGGGTTCCTTGGATTTGCTATCTGTCCTTTTCACCTTTATGGGAATATGTTGGCCCCGAACTCTCATTTTTTCACTTTTGAATGACTCCCATTTGTCAGATGTAAACCCACCTACAAGTGGCTACTCCCTGTCTAATTTTGCCAGGTCTTCCCCCATTTCTGGACCTTAAATTCCAGATCATCCTTATCCCTTTCCATAACTACCATGAAAGTTAGATTATGGACACTGTGTCTAAAACGCTGTCCCTTTGACACTTAGAGTCATACAGCATGGAAACAGGCCCTTTGGCCCAACTTGTCCATGCTGACTGTGTTGCCCAACGAGCTAGTCCCATCTGCCTGCGTTTGGCCCAAAGCCCTCAAAACCTCTCCTATCCATCTACTTATCTAGATGTCTTTTAAATGTTGCTAATGTACCTGTCTCAATCACTATATCTGGCAGCTCATTCCAAATACGCACCACCTTTTGCATGAAGTTGCCCCTGATGTCCCTTTTAAATCTCTTGCCTCTGACCTTAAACCTATGTCTTTTTGTTTTTAGCACCCACTCCCTGGGAAAAAGACTATGTGCTTTCACCCTGTCTATGCCCCTCACGATCTTATATACCTCTATCAGTGTTGCACCCTCTCTACTAGGTCCCTCTATATTTTGATAAAGGAAGCTTTCTTGGACACATTTCACAAATTCCACTCTGTCCAAGCCTTTTACACTATAGTTGGCCCAGTCAGTGGAGTAAAGGAAATTACAGTGGCATGAGAGCGGAACTGGCCAAAGTTGACTGGAAAGGAACACTAGCGGGAAGGACAGCAGAGCAGAAATGGCTGGAGTTTCTGCAAGAAGTGAGGAAAGTGCAAGACAGATATATTCCAAAAAAGAAGAAATTTTCAAATGGCAAAAGGACACAACTGTGGCTGACAAGAGAAGTCAAAGCCAAAGTAAAAACAAAGGAGAGGGCATACAAGGAAGCAAAAATTAGAGGGAAGATAGAGGATTGGGAAGCTTTTAAAAACTTACAAAAGGCAACTAAGAAGGTCATTAGGAAGGAAAAGATGAACTATGAAAGGAAGCTAGCAAATAATATCAAAGAGGATACTAAAAACTTTTTCAAGTATATAAAGAGTAAAAGATAGGTGAAAGTAGATATAGGACCGATAGAAAACGACGCTGGAGAAATTGTAATGGGAGACAAGGAGATGGCAGAGGAACTGAATGAGTATTTTGCATCAGTCTTCACTGAGGAAGTCATCAGCAGTATACCGGACACTCAAGGGTGTCAGGGAAGAGAAGTGTGTGCAGTCAAAATTACAACAGAGAAGGTACTCAGGAAGCTAAATGGCCTAAGGGTAGATAAATATCCCGGGCCAGATGGAATGCACCCTCGTGTTCTGAAGGAAGTAGCTGTAGAGATTGCGGAGGCTTTAGTAATGACCTTTCAAGAATCAGTAGATTCTGGCATGGTTCCGGAGGACTGAAAAATTGCAAATGTCACTCCGCTATTTAAGAAGGGTGCGAGGCAGCAAAAAGGAAATTATAGACCTGTTAGCCTGACATCAGTGGTTGGGAAGTTGTTGGAGTCGATTGTCAAGGATGAGATTACGGAGTATCTGGAGGCACATGACAAGAGAGGCCGAACTCAGCATGGTTTCCTTAAAGGAAAATCCTGCCTGACAAACCTGTTGCAATTTTTTGGGGAAATTACAAGCAGGCTAGACAAAGAAGATGCAGTGGACGTTGTATATTTAGATTTTCAGAAGGCCTTTGACAAGGTGCCGCACATGAGGCTGCTAAACAAGATAAGAGCCTATGGAACTACAGGAAAGTTACGAGCATGGATAGAGCATTGGCTGATTGGCAGGAAACAGAGAGTGGGAATAAAGGGATCCCATTCTGGTTGGCTGCCGGTTACCAGTGGTGTTCCGCAGGGGTCCGTGTTGGGGCCGCTTCTTTTTACATTGTATATCAATGATTTTGATTATGGAATAAATGGCTTTGTGGCTAAGTTTGCCAATGATACAAAGACAGGTGGAGGGGCGGGTAGTGTTGAGGAAACAGAGAGACTTGGATAGACTAGGAGAATGGGCAAAGAAGTGACAAATGAAATACAGTGTTGGAAAGTGTATGGTCATGCACTTTGGTAGAAGAAATAAGTGGGCAGACTATTATTTAAATGGGGAGAAAATTCAAAATTCAGAGATGCAAAGGGACTTGGGAGTCCTCGTGCAGGATAGTTAACCTCCACGTTGAGTCGGTGGTGAAGAAGGCAAATGCAATGTTGGCATTCATTTCTAGAGGAATAGAATATAAGAGTAGGCATGTGATGATGAGGCTCTATAAGGCATTGGTAAGACCTCACTTGGAGTACTTTGTGCAGTTTTGGGCTCCTTATTTAAGAAACGATGTGCTGACGTTGGAGAGGGTTCAGAGAAGATTCACTAGAATGATTCCAGGAATGAGAGGGTTAACATATGAGGAACGTTTGACGGCTCTTGGGCTGTACTCCTTGGAGTTCAGAAGAATGAGGGGGGACCTCATTGAAACATTTTGAATGTTAAAAGGTCTGGACAGAATAGATGTGGCAAAGTTGTTTCCCATGGTAGGGGAATCTAGTACAGGAGGATGTGACTACAGGATTGAAGGGCGCCCATTCAGAACAGAGATGCGGAGAAATTTCTTTAGCCAGAGAGTGGTAAATCTGTGGAATTTGTTGCCACGGGTGGCTGTGGAGGCAAAGTCATTGGGTGTATTTAAGGCAGAGATTGATGGGTATCTGAGTAGCCAGGGCACCAAAAGTTATGGGGAGAAGGCAGGGGAGTGGGGCTAAATGGGAGAATGGATGGCGGAGCAGACTCGATGGGCCAAATGGCCGACTTCTGCTCCTTTGTCTTATGGTCTTATTAGGGAAGTTAAAATCTCCCCCTAATACTACCCTGTTATGTTTATAACAAGCTGCAATCTCTCTACATATCTGCTCCTCCAATTCCCGCTGACTATTGGGGGCCTACAATACAATCCTATCAAAGTGACCCTCACCCTCTTGTTTCTACGTTCTATCCATATGGCCTCTGGATGATCACTCAAGGATATCTTCTCTAATTACCATTGTTTCATCACGAAGGCAACCCCACCTACTCTCTTACCTGCACCTCTGTCATGCCCGTCGCATCTGTATCCTAGAACATTGAGCTCCCAGTCCTGCCCTTCCCTCAGCCATGCTTCTGTTATGGCTATGATATCCCAGTTCCCAGAGCCAATCCACACCCTGAGTTCATCCACCTTACCTGTCAATCCTCTAGCATTGAAATAAATGCAGTTTAAACCAATGGTCTTTCCTCTCCTTTTACTGTGAGCCTGTCTATCCTGACGACAAAATGTGCTCTCATTGGCTACAGTATTATCCTCCAATTTCCCATCAGCCACTCTGGTTTAAACCCTCACGAGTAGTACTAGCAAATCTCCCAGCTAGGATATTGGTCCCCCTCCAGTTCAGGTGCAACCTGTCTCTCTTGTACAGGTCATCCTTACCCCAGAAGAGATCCCAATGAACCAAGAACTTTAATCCCTGCCCCCTGTACCAGATCCTCAACCACGCAATCATCTGAGCTATCTTTCTGTTTATACCCTCACTAGTACTTGGCACTGGGAGTAATCCAGACATTACTACCCTTGAGGTCCTGCTTCTTAGGTTCTCTCCCAACTCTCTATATTCACTGTGCAGGACCTCATCCCTCTTCGTGTTTATGTTGTTGGTACCAAGATGCACCATGACCTCTGGTTGCTTGCCCTCCCCTTTGAGAATATTCTGCAGCTGCTCCAAAACGTCCCTGATCCTGGCACTCAGGAGGCAACACAGCATCCTGGTGTTGCTTTTGCAATCACAGAATCTCCTGTCTGTCCCCCTAACTTCAACCAATTGCCCAGCTGCATTCCCTAAGGTTAGGTTCAGGACTGCCCTTTCTCTAATAGGATTGGCTCAAAAACCTCTCCTGGATGCACCATGTCTGTGCCTTTCACACTAAAGTATCCCAGTTAATATTGGGGAAGATGAACTCCCCTACTGCTACAACTATTATTCTTGAATCTCACTGTGATTTTTCTACGTATCTGTTCCTCTAGATTAGTGAATAACAATAAAATGAATTTGTTGTCGTGCACATGTCTAGCATGTTGTTCCAACAGGGGCTAAAATCTGGTCAGGTTGGTCAGCACACCTTGTCTGATTGGTGTATTGAGTGGCACAAATGGAGGTTAGGATGAGACCTCTGGTCCGTTTGACAAGGCAAGAGTATATGGATTGTAATTTCAGATCACTTGCCATTGATTGCAGCCACAGTAAATGGACAGGCTGTGGTGAAAATGTGAAAAGAAAGGCAAATTGAGATGAAACGATATCCCTCTACCCTCTCTCTTATGACTAAACCTAGAAAATTACACTAGGATTTCTGAGTAGCTTGATTGGACTCTTTCAGTTGTGATGTTCTGGGGCACTGTGGTGACTGTGTTGCTGGGAATTTTCATGTGGTAGTAAGGAGTAGTCTCAAAGGCAATTTTCTTCAATTTGGCGTCTGAAGTGTCAAGTTTAATTAGTTTGTTTTGTGTGATAAGCAACTCTCTGAGCACGAGTTTCCAAACCAAACCACTGACACCTGAATTTCCAAAATTCCTATTGTTATTTTATAACTCCACATGCACCTGCAGCTGCCTAACCTTGATCAATATATTGTGTGCATTTGCATACATGCATGTGTAGCAATGGGCTACGCAGTGAGCTAGAAATAATGACACACAGTCGGTAGGTTGCACTTGAGGCCGGTTTATTGCGAACCTCGCCGCACTGGCTTTTAAACAGTTAAGTTCCCACCCTCTCCGGGTGGCGATGACGTCAGAGGTGTGCCACCAGAACTGCTTCCCGCGCACAGGCTTTCTTCCCTCACTGGTGGAGAAGGCGGCCCAGCGCCATTTTGTGGCTGGCCTCTCTGCCGACGTGCACGTCGTTTTCGGAGCCGGTTCGCCTGCATGGCCAGTGTGAAGTCCCACGTGAACCGGCTGGCGCCGAACTGCAACTGCACTGTGCGGATGCCTTATGTTCGTATCATGCTACCGTTTGCGGCCTTCAGGGTGGGTCCTGGCTCCCTGTTGCAGGTGTCGTACCCCATCGGGGGTAAGACACTGATTTCCACACCGGTGTCGACCAAGAAGCGGCGTCCCGACTGTTTGTCCCAGACGTACAAGAGGCTGTCCTGGTGGCCAGCCTCCGTAGTCATTAGCAATGGCTGGCCTTGGCATTTCCCAGGAACTCGCAGGGCGGGTGACACCAGCGGGCTTCTGTGCCCCACAGCTGGTGGTAGAAACACTACTGTGTATTGGCCTCCTCACTCCTGCCTCTGGGTTGTGTGCGGTCCGTTGCCGGGCCTGGTCTGTCCTGCTGTTGGGCACATGGCTTGGTAATCTGTCCAACGGATGCCCCGCTTTCCTTCTTGGCTTTCCACAGCACATCTGCCCGGGCCGCCACCTTCTGGGGGTCACTGAAATCTGCGTCGGCCAGTAACAGATGTATGTCCTCGGGCAGTTGCTCTAGGAACGCCTGCTCAAACATGAGGCAAGGCTTGTGTCCGTCAGCCAGGGCCAGCATCTCGTTCATCAATGCTGACGGCGGCCTGTCTCCAAACCATCGAGGTTCAGCAAGCGGGCACCTCGCTCCCGCCATGAGAGGTCGAAGGTCCTTATGACCAGCGCTTTGAATGCTGCATATTTGCCTTCCTCCGGGGGCGACTGTATGAAATCCTCAACCTGGGCGGCTGTCTCCTGGTCAAGGGAGCTCACCACGTAATAGTAACGCGTGGAATCAGAAGATATCTGCTGAATCTGGAACTGGGCCTCTGCTTGATCAAACCACAAGCATGGCCGCAGCGTCCAGAAGGGTGGCAGTTTTAGCGAAACTGCGTGAACGGGTGAAGAGTCGATCATCTTTGGTCCAAATCCCATTTGGACCGTTGGGGTCACCAATGTGGCGATAGGCTACGCACTGAGCTAGAAATAACGACACGCATTCGGCAGGTTGTACTCCTCGCCGCGCTGGCTTTTAAACAGTTAAGCTCCCGCTCTCTCTGGGCGGTGATGACGTCAGAGGTGCGCCACCAGAACCTCTTCCTGTGCGCGGGCTTTCTCCCCTTGCTGATGGAGAAGAGGGCCCAGCGCCATTTTGTGGCTGGCCTCTCTGCCAACGCATGCGTCATTTTCAGAGCCGGTTCGCCTGCATGGAAGGTGGGTCTCCACACATGTGCGGTAAACTTTTAATGAAATTATAATGAACTTTCTTGTACTCTCAGTCTGGTATAATCTGAACCCCTACTATTTCTTGTGCTCATGCTATTTATTTCTTCCAGTCCTGTTTGTATTATTTCTATCCTTTTCCTTGCTGTATCCTGGTGCTCATTCCCTGTCAAATTTGTTAAACCATCCCCCCACCCCGTTAGCAAACATCACAGAAAAACATCAGTCACAGCTCTATTGAGGTGCAATTCATCTGGACTGTATGGGTCCCAACTCGCCGAAAACTGGTCTTAATACCCCAGGAATCCAAAGCTCTCCAGCCGTACACTAACACATGGAACCAAGAATAATCCAAAAATTAGCACACTTGAGGTCCTGTTTTCCAAACTCCTTAATATCTGCCTGCAGGACCTCACTCACTTTTCTACCAGGTTATTGCTGCTGCCATATATCACAGTTTCTTGCTTACTACTCCTGGTGCAGAGTACATGACACCCTCTTTATGATTTCCTTTACACAGAAAGGCAACACATCATGTGGAACTTACAGCATTGTCTGTTGCAAAATACCTGTCTTCACCCTTCGGCTCAACCCTGGAACCCCCTAACACTGCAGTATTTTTATGTTCTGCAGTTCCCTCCATACAGTCCTTTGCCCCCGGTATCATGTTCTGGACTGCACTCCTTCAATGTATTGTCATCTTCACCAACCTGTCACACTGTGGGTACCTCTTTGAAAGTGATGTCTTTCTTGAAGATTCCTGCTCTTTCCACCTTTTGAGTGGCCACCAATTTCCATCCTAACCGCAGAGTGTCTTAAGGAAGAAAATTAAAGAAAGAGGCAGACACATTTTGGGAGGAAGTTCCAGCTTAAAGTCTTGATGACTGAAGACAAGGCACCCAGTGGCGGAGTGATTAAAATCGGGATGCTCAAATGCAAAGATTGTAGGGCAGGAGAAAGCTAGAAAAGTAGGGAGGAATGAGATCGGGTGGGGTTTGAAAACAAAGATGTGAATATTAAAATTGAAGTGTTGCTTAACTCGGAGCCACTGTAGGGCAGTAAGTTTATGAATGGACGAATTGGACTTAGATGAACCTAAAAGATAGCGAGCAACATTTCAGGTGAGCATTGAGGGAAGTCAGACAAGTTGGCTTTGGAATGAACAAGTCTGTCCATTAAAAAATAATGCTGCATATCAGAACCAAAATGACTGAGATAAGCAAACTTCAGTCTAACAAGAATGTATCAGAGAAAGCCTCTATGGATTAATAAGATAAAATAAAACAGAGACTTGGGCTCAAACTAGTAAAAGATAATTTTAGGATTAATTAGAACACAAACAAGTGGTAGAAACTTCCAAGTAGAATGAATAAAGTGCTGCATTTATTTTGTTGTTTTTACTTTAAAAGACAGTTGATGAGAATGAATTACTTTTGAAGTAGTCACTGTTACATGGGCAAGCATATTAGTATGTGCTCAACAAAGCCACAAAATCATTATTGCAGTAGGTCCACTTAAAGTGTTTCAAATGATGCAAATTGAGGGATAAGTGTTGGCAGGGAACAGAACATTCCTGCCTTTTATAAAATGATATTGGGTATCATGTCCTGATCAGGTAGAAAGTGCATTGGTTTAATATCTCCTAAGAGATTGAACCTCCAATAAAGCAGTTGCCTCTGAATACACTGATTTTGTCAGCCTGCTCAAATCATGGTGAGGAGCTTGAACCCTTCATCTTCTGTCTTAATTACTACTATTAAGCCAAGGAAGAAGGTGCTTCAATCATTTGAAGAACTCTTAAATGCTGCATTAGGCAGAGGTTAGGATTTTACTGAATGTGAGGACTGAGGTGGGCTGAATGTCTTTTCTCATTTATAATTATCTTACAACATGGTTACTAGAATTATAAATGAGTAAAACATAAAATTTCTCGTTTGTTTGACTTCAGATGTTCTGCAGATGATGGGCCGTGCAGGTAGGCCACAGTTTGATGACCAGGGAAAGGCTGTGATATTGGTCCATGACATTAAAAAAGATTTCTACAAGAAGTTTCTGTATGAACCCTTCCCTGTTGAATCAAGGTGAGTTTTATGAAGACAATAACAGCAAATCATAGAACTTCATGACATTTGTTGTTTTACCTATAAGCTGTACATTAAGTTCAACATTTCTTAAACTTATTTGTTTCTATGAGGGATATAATTCATTCCCATTTTCTGTTCCAGTCTTTGAAACATTTCAGTAAAAGTCAAATTAAAACTCTTGCTTTATCCAAACAATATACTTAAATCCAACTGAAAAGAGTACAGTTACATCTTTATTGCCTGCACGAAACAGTTGCAATGGCCTTTCTGAGGGAGACTGTCATCTCATGAATACTTCAGGCCACAAATAATCAGGTTGATATTGGCAAAAAACAGTTCACACAGATGAGTTACATCCAATAGAGAGAAGCTTTCTGTCATGTCATTTATTTTTGATTTAAAGCCCATTTCCCAAACGTAAAGGGACAACGTGTCATAAGTACCTTTTTCCTCGCACACTAATCAAATTAACTCAGTCTGATACCAGGCTATGTAATCACACACCAAATGAATTAAAATAGTGGGCCAGAAAAGGGCTAAAGGATCACTGATGCATGCTTTGTCATTGACTTTACAAAGGACTAAATTTGTTTTAAGATAAAATTTGGTCATTATTGGAATTTAACCAGATTAATTGTCAGCTTCTGAATATTTTTATACTAGGATATTATCTGGAAATGTATGTAATCAATTATTACATTTAGATTTGAAAATAACCCTGAAGGAGAATGAAAACCAAAATAACCAGTCAAATTGAAAATCCACAGTTATGGACATATTTAGAAAGTAGATTTTGCAAAATATCTTATGCATTAAAGAATTTCTTGCATAATTGACGATCCAGATCTTTGTGTGTTGTCATTGATAACTGAATTGTTTCATTTGCTCCTTTTAAAAAAAAATCCAAACCCACTTCCTTCAGTTTTAATGTTAACACAAAATTGAGGAATGTAATCTACTAAATATTGATTAAAGTGATAAGAAATAATCAAATATTTTAGCCATTCAATTTCGTAAACTACAGATGGTAATCATAGAACATAGAACACAACAGCACAGTACAGACCCTTTGGCCCACAATGTTGTGCCGACATTTTATCCGGCTCTAAGATCTATCTAACCCTTCCCTCCCACATGGCCCCCTATTTTTCTATCATTCGTGTGCCTATCTAAGAGTCTCTTAAATGTCCCTAATGTATCTGCCCCCACAACCTCTGCAGGCACTGCGTTCCATGCACCCACCACTCTCTGTGTAAAAAAAAACTTACCCCTGACATCCCTTTATACCTTCTTCCAATCACCTTAAAATTATGTCCCCTCGTGTTAGCCATTGTCGCACTGGGAAAAAGTCTCTGACTGACCACTCAATCTATGCCTCTTATCATCTTGTACACCTCTATCAAGTCACCTCTCATCCTCCTCCTCTCCAAAGAGAAAAGCCCTAGCTCACTCAACCTATCCTCATAAGATGTGCTCTCCAATCCAGGCAATATCCTGGTAAATCTTCTCTGCACCCTCTCTAAAGCTTCCACATCCTTTCTACAATGAGGCGACCAGAACTGAACACAATACTCCAAGTGTGGTCTGACTAGAGTTATATAGATCTGCAACATCACCTCGCAGCTCTTGAACTCAATACCCCGACTAGTGAATGCCAACACTCAATATGCCTTCTTAACAACCCTATCAACCTGTCTGGCAACCTTGAGGGATCTATGGACGTGGACCCCAAGATCCCTCTGTTCCTCCACACTTCTAAGAGTCCTGCCATTAACATTGTATTCTGCCTTCCAATTCGATCTCCCGAAGTGTATCACTTCACATTTATCCAGGTTGAACTCCATCTGCCACTTCTCAGCCCAGCTCTGCATTCTAACAACATCCTGTTGTAACCTACAGCAACCTTCTACACTGTCCACAACACCACCAACCTTTGTATCATCAGTAAACTTACTAACCCACCCTTCCACATCCTCATCAAAGTCATTCATAAAAATCACAAAGAGCAGGGGTACCAGAACAGATCTCTGCGGAGCACCACTGGTCACTGACCTCCAGGCAGAATACGCTTCATCTACCACCACCCTCTGTTTTCTATGGGTGAGTCAACTCTGAATCCACACAGCCAAGTTTCCCTGGATCCCATGCCTCCTGATATTCTGAATAAGCCTTCCATGAGGAACCTTATCAAACGCTTTACTAAAATCCATGTACACCACATTCACTGCTCTACCTTCATCAATGTGCTTGTCACATCCTCAAAGAATTCAGTCAGCATCGTGAGGCACGACCTGCCCCTCACAAAGCCGTGCTGACTGTCCCTAATCAGCCTCTGCTTCTCTAGATGCCCATAAATCCTGTCTCTAAGAATGTTCTCCAGTACACGGTTGTCCGGCATGGTAGCGTAGCGGTTAGCACGACGCTATTACAGCGCCAGCGATCGGGGTTTGATTCCTGTCACTGTCTGTAAGGAGTTTGTACGTTCTCCCGTGTCTGTATGGGTTTCCTCCGGGTGCTCTGGTTTCCTCCCACATTCCAAAGACGTACGGGTAGGTTAATATGGGTTTAAAATGGGTGGCGCAGATTCGTTGGGCCAGAAGGGCCTGTTACCACGCTGTAAATAAAATAAATTTAAAAAAATTTTTTTCTTAAATTAATTTGCCCACCACTGAAGTAAGACTCACTGGTCTGTAATTCCCAGGGTTATCCCTACTTCCTTTCTTAAAGAAAGGAACAACATTTGCCACCCTCCAATCATCTGGCACTACTCCTGTGGCCAGTGAGGACGCAAAGATCGTCGCTAAAGGCGCAGCAATCTCCTCCCTAGCTTCCCGTAAAACCTTGGACATATCCCATCTGGCCCCAGTGACTTATCTATCCTAATGTTTTTCAATAGTTCCAGCCCATCCTCTTTCCTCACATCGACATGCCCTAGCATACCGGTCTGTCGTACGCCATCCTCACAAATGTCAAAGTATCTCTCTCTGGTGAATACTGAAGCAAAGTATTCATTAAGGACCTCCCCTACCTCCAGGCGCATGTTTCCTCTTTTATCCCTGGTCAGTCCTACCCTCACTCTAGTCATCCTCTTATTCTTCACATATGTGTAGAACGCCTTGGGGTTTTCCTTGATCCTACTTGCCAAGGACTTCTCATGCCCCCTTCTAGCTCTTCTAAGTCCATTCTTAAGCTCCCTCCTGGCTACCTTGTAACTCTCCAGAGCCCTGTCTGATCCATGCTATCTAAACCTTAGGTAAGCTTCTTTCTTCCTCTTGACCTGATATTCTACATCTCGTGTCAACTACAGTTATTTCACTGTACCATCCTTACCCCGCCTCAATGGGACAAACCTATCCAGAACCCCATGCAAGTATTCCTTAAGCAACCTCCACATTTCCACTGTGCACTTCCCCAAGAACATCTGTTCCCAATTTACGCTCCCAAGTTCCTGCCTAATAGCATCATAATTCCCCCTCCCCAGTTAAATACTTTCCCATATCATCTGCTCCTATTCCTCTGCAAGGCTATAGTAAAGGTCAAGGAGCTATGGTCACTATCTCCAAAATGCTTTCCCACCGAGAGGTCTGAAACCTGATCAGGCTCATTGCCTAGTAATCATGGCGATAGTAATGCAATACTGGCCAACAAGTAACATTTGTATGAGTGTCACACTAAATTGGTTGAAGGAACAGGAAATGTTCCCTGGCAAAAGCATTTCACCAGAGAGAAGACTACCTGTGTTTTCAAATTTGAGCATCTGACAAAATCTTCACTTTAAATCATTTGATCCCAAGTAAAAGCATTGATGCTCCTCCTGCTTGTTACATAACTATAACATGTTTCCCACATTGCAGTTTATTGGAGGTCCTCTCTGATCACATGAATGCTGAAATTTCTGCTGGAACAATCACATCCAAACAAGATGCCATGGATTACATTACTTGGACTTATTTTTTCCGACGCCTTATCATGAATCCCAGGTTAGTAAAGGTATCTTTATTTTGCAGAAGTAGATGAAAGATCAATTTATTTGGCTCAATTAATCGATTACTGTTTTTACCAGCCATATCACATAAAGAGCTGTTGAGTTACTAACCTCATCATATCTTGAAACGTTTTAGTCAGTTTTATTTAAAATACGAGGCTGTTTGAACTCCTTTTAGAAATCATTTCCTTTGTCTTTGAGTCTAGGTAAAGCATTACACGGTACAGCCTGGAGGTTAGTTGTAACTAAGGGGTGAGGAAGAACTTAAATTATAGAAATATAGAAACATTACAGCTCAGGAGGAGGCCATTTGTCCTCCCGTAGAGAAATCCAATCAGTCACATTACCATTATCTTTCCAGATAGACCTTCTCAATAGCCTTAATTATTTATTCAATTTCATTTCAAAAGCCACTTTGAAGTAATATCCACTACATTTTCAGGCAATGCCATTCCAGTCTGTATTTATACACTGCACAAAGTGTTTTTTTCCTCATATACATGGCTCCGACAGGAGCTATTATTCAAGTAAGGAACCTTGATTGAAATGCCAAGGAGTGGTAGATCAGAAACAGGAATGGCCACCACACTTCTCTGACTTACCATCGAGCATAGTGGTTTTGGAGGTGGACATCCAGGGAAGCAGTGGGATCGTCAGGGATCCCCTTCCCAAAGAAGAGCATAAGTCATTCCATGTAATAAGACATATCTTGCCTCAACTTTGACTCCAGGCCCCATAAAATGTCCTGGTATGAGGTCAGACATGGGCAAGGTAACCTGCTCCTGATTGCCACCTTTTTTTTCCTCTCAGTTGATTATCTCAGTTGAATAACATTTGGAAGGAGTACATGAGAGCAACAAGACCACAGTGTGTAATTTGGGAGGGGAACTTCAGTGCCATCACCAAGAATGGCTCAGTCGCCCCACCACTGACCATCTTCTGAGGGCCATGACTATCATATTGGATATGTGGTAGGCAGAGAGTAACCAACACAAGGGGTAAATCGACTTGAGCTTGTCCTTACCAATCTATCAAGGCAGCTTGATATCACTCTATCAAGTGACATCATTGGTATTTCATATATTATATTTTCATATATTCTTATAACATAAAAGGAGGCCATTCAGCCTAATGAGTCTGTGATGGTTCCCAGATCATTATCGTTGTGTTCATAATCATTGTGTCAGGAATCTCTTCCTCCCATTGGCTGTTTAATTGTCCATTGCCATTCATGATTATACGTGGCAGGACTGCAGAGCATTGTATGTTCTCCCTCTGAGAGTTGCCGTGTTTTACCTATGACAACATTTGCTGGAATCTGCACTGCACCACCACCACCCCCCCCCCTCCCCTATCTGCTTCTGGTTCCATCTGCTATTCACCTCTCCCCTAACAGTTCCCGTTATCACCTCCTTTACTTACCAGATTCCAGCACTTGCAGCCCTTTGTGTTCCTGCTTATCTCCATCCAGCAGCTGTCTCCAACCTTCCACTCACCGATGTCACTCCATTTGCCTCTCCCTTTTTCTTCTCTTTGCCTTCATCCATCATTCACCTGCCACTGTCTCCCAACTCCACCCCCCCCTTCCCCTCACCTATCTGGCACAATATGCCTGTCATCTCACACCCCTCCTCAGTCCACCAATCACCTCGGGCTCCTGTCTCACCACCACTCTTTATGCTGGCCACCTCGCCTCTCCATTCTCAGCCCTGATGCGGGGTTTTGACCCAATACGTCAACAATTCCTTTCCTCCCACAGATGCTACTCAACCCACTGAGTTCCTCCAGCAGATTATTTGTTGCTCCAATTATTCATATTTTGCCCACTTTCACACAGTTCCATTCAGAATGGTACAAACCAATATATAGAACAAATCTGCCTGAACAATCCATCAGCAGATATGACTAAACTCCATTGACTTTGCTCTCTGAATATGGTAAAGAGTGAAGATAAGCCTGGTATTTTTTTCTACAATACAAACTCTCTCATTTGTTTTCAGTGTGCCGTCAATTTAGACTAATCATAATGTGTTGGAGCTGATCTGCACCTCCAGCCATCCCCCATTCTAGCCCCATGCCTCACTAACCTGGTGCCTTTCTGACAGGATTTTCATTGTTTCCAAAAATGTCTCTGACCAGGGGCATTTGGAAACTTGGGGGGGTGGGGGGGAGTGGAATGGGAATGGAAATAATTAAAAGAAACAAATTTAATTGAAAAACACATTAAGCTTTGAAACCTAAATGTAGATAGAACCTAGAGCAAGTCATTGACCAGAGTGCCAGTCTAAACCAATCCTAGCTGCCTGCACATGGTCCATATCCCTTTATTCCCTGCTTGTTCATGTGTCTGTCTAAATGCTTCTTAAATGTTACTATTGTATCTGCTTCTACCACCTCCTTTGGTAGTACATTCCAGGCACCTACTATTCTCTGTGTAAAAGAAAAGAACTTGCCTTGCAAATCTCCGTTAAACTTTCCCCCTCTCACCTTAAACCTTTGCCCTCCACTATGTGACATTTCCACTAAGGGAAAAAGACTCTTGACTATCTACCCTATCTATGCCTTTCATAATTTTATATACTTCGATCAAGTCGTCCCCTCAGCCTCCAATATTCCAGAGAAAATGATCCAAGTTTATCCAACTCCTTGTAGCAAATAAAACACTACAGTCGAGGCAACATCCTAATGCAAACGCAGACTAGGTGAGCGTTTCGCAGAACACCTGCACTCTCTCCGTAACCGCGATCTGCATCTCCCCATTGCCAGTCACTTCAACTCCCCTCTCCCACACTATCACTGATATGTCAGTCCTCTACCTCCTCTACTGCCAGGAGAATTCCAAGCGCAAACTGGAGGAACAGCACCTCATTTTCCGTCTTGGAACCTTGCAGCCTAACAGCATAAACATTGAATTCTCCCACTTTAGGTAATCCCCACCCCGCTTCCCAACAAACACCCCCCTCCCCACCCACCTTGCTTCATCTCTTCTTTTTTTCCCTCTTTTTTTCTACTTTATTTTACGTATTTTCCTCTCTCTCCTTACCTTTGACCCTGGATCTGCTTTCCCCTCCTCCCCCGCATCTGCCTATTATTATCTCTTACTTACGTCTACGTACCACCACTTTGTGCCCACCATACCTCCCTCCCCTCTTTTGTCCACCTATCACTGCTCTGCTTTTCCCTCCTATATACTGGGCTTCCCTTTTCCTATCTTCAGTCCTGAAGAAGGGTCTTGACCCGAAACGTCGACCCGAGGCTTTTCTCCACAGATGCTGCCTGGCCTGCTGAGTTCCTGTAGCATCATCATGTTTTTCATCTAGGTTCCAGCATCTGCAGTTCTTTGTTTCTCTGTGTCCTGAGGAACCTCTTATGCACCCTCTTCAAAGCCTCCACATCTTTCCTATAGCGCAGCAATTCTGATCACTGCACTATGGGGAGGATAACCAGAATTGCTGCACTATTCCAAATGTGGCTTAACCAAAGTTTTATACAGCTGCAATGTGATTTCCCAACTTTTATTCTCAGTGTTCTGACCAATGAAAATAAGATACCTCTCCCTAATCTCACCATCATTCCTGTACTCTTCCTTGGTAAATACTGATGCAAAGTACTTATTAAGGACCTCACCCATTTCTTCTTGCTCTGTGAATAAATCCCCTCCTTTGTCCTTGCATGGAACTAACCTTCCTTAGCTACCCTTGTGCTCCTAATGCCTTAGGATTCTCCTTAATTCTACTTGCCAAGGCATTTCATGGCCCCTTTTAACCTTCCTAATTTCTTGTTTAAGTTCTTTTCTGCCTCCTTTGTATTCCTCTAGGGCCTCGTCTAATTTCAGCTTCCTACACCTTACATATGGTTCCTTTTTCCTTTTGAATAAACTTAAAATATCTCTTAAATACAGTGAAATTAAACTGAAAACATAATTTAAATGACCCCATTCAAACAAATGCGTCACACAAGATGCATTAAGCTGAGGGCCCAGATATGAAGTGTGTCTGATCCCTCAGCTCAGCAACTTGGGGAATACACCTGCATTTGATGATGACTCCAAAGGTGGAACAGAGTGTTAGGCACATGCACATCTAATCTTTTACAAAATTCTTACATGATGGAATGATGTTTCCTCTTGCTCATGTGTCTTGATCAGGGTAAAGATATCAAAATTGAAGGTCATTCATTCAGGACTGAGATGAGAAGAAACATGTTCACTCAGAGGGTTGTGAGTCTTTGGAATTCTCTATTCAAGAGCACTGAGGAGGCTCAATCTCTGAGTACATTCAAAACAGAGATTAATAGATTTTTAGGTATTAAGGAAATTGAAGGATATGAGGATAGTGCAGGAAAGTAGTACAGAGGTAAAAGATCAGTCAAGATCTATAGAAAGGTATGCCTGCTGTGTGCAGGTCCAGAAGTATGCAACGTACTACAGTGCACACTGCAACTAACCAGTGATTCTCTTTGGAACCACTGGCTAGCCAGCAGTATGTTCTGGCAGATTATCATTGCCATCATCTCCTTTCATCATGAGAGGCACAAACAGTCATATTTCATGTATTATACACACACTTGTTTTTGGTCCACTGCCAACAAAATATGTACAATATCTTGTCAGTCCTTTCTGCAAACGTTGACTTCTGACCATTTGCAATGTTTTCTATTTCTCTTTCAAATTTCTAGTCTGCAGTTTTGCTTTCTGTTGTCAAAGCAGTCATGCTAGGCTTTGCTAAGGCCTGCATAATGGTAGATACATTTACCACAATTTGTTGCACCCATAATTGAGACATAGCCATTTCTGAGGAAAGTCACTCATAAGTAGGATTCATTTATTATGTCACAATGTGTAAGCCACTGGCAAGTTTCTCAGTATTGTGCAGAACCAAGACTACTTTCTCATCGTTAATTATAATAACACATATTTATAATATGTTTGTTAGTGCTTCACACAATGAACTAACGGTTGAAAAAATGCTGGTGTACAGAACATGTGGGCCATTTATTAATGTTTTATTATAAATCCATGCTTACAATTATGCACCTGGTGCAGATGTGTTAGGCCTGTCTGTTCGATTGTGTTGCAGTTTTATGACCAATTATGTATTCATTCTAATGAGATTGCCTAATTATTCATTTCACCACTGCTTTGTACATATAACAGAGGCACAGTAATGAAAACAATATGTCTGTATTGTATTTTGAAATACTCAACAGACTTGCTGAATACAAAAAGTATAAAATGCTAATAATGGTGTTATTGGCGAATTTAATAGTTGTTTCTTGAACTCCTATGTCCCCTGTATTCAATTCTCATTTCCTTGCGGTTCATTTTCAAAAAGGAATCTTCCATTTGAACTTCAACTTCTTCTCCCCTGCCTTTAAGTATATGAGAACATTGTTTTTTCCAGACAGTTCTTCCTTTCTCGGCTAACAAGAGTGTACTCCCTATACTCCCAACACTAATTTCTGCATGTCATAAACTGTTTCATGTAAAGTGTTACTTTGTATATTCCCACAAACCTTCTGAAGGTTGGTGATTATCAATGATACTAGTTTTTGCTATAATTATCTTTCTGCCTTTGACTATTTCATTTGTGATGGACTGGTGCTGTTGAGCAATAAAAACTTGATAAACAGAAGTGCAACATTTTCCAACTTCTTTTAGGTCTTTCAAAGAGGAACCTCACATTTCAGGTCAGGTATACTCAGCAGGTAAGGCAGCATCTGTGGAGAAAGAACAGTTCGTCTTCAATGGTTATGACCTGAAATGGTATCTCTGTTTATTTCTCCATAAATACTGCCTAACTTGCTGAGTATCCTTGCACTTTCCATGTTTATATTTGCAACATCTGCAGTTTTTTTGTTTTTCATCTCACTTTTCACTCCTGTTCCATCTTTGTTGTTGTCATTTTCCCATGTCATAGCTCTGATTGGATTTGGTTTGAGACTTGTATCATTGCAGTAATATAACAGCCTACCTCAAGCTACACGATTTTCTGTGAGGGTGTCTCTGGCTTCCACACTCTGCTGCCCACAATGCTTGACTGATATCTATAGTTCTCTGTGAGAAATCGTAACTTCAAGCAAACCCATATTTTACTCTGTGTTAAAGCTTTCACATGTAACATCCATTTCTTCCTTTCTCTCCCAGACTTCACTGTTTATTTTATTCCACTGCATCTGTGCAAGATACTTTGCATATTTGTACTTTGTATCAATGAAAGCTAGCCAGATTTAAGTTTCTTTTGTGAGCATGATTTGCCTGTTTTTGCTGAGGTCATGCCTCCTGTTGCAATTATTCTTCAAATAATGTGAATTGCAATCCTACAATTTGTTACCTCTATCTGATGTCTGAAAGAATAATGACATCTCTACACCGCAGATAATACTGCTGATGGTTTTATAGGTATGTTTGAAATTTTGATTATACATGTTCATGATACCGTAGGGAGTTATTCTTGTGTTTCCCAGAAGGCTACTAATGGAAGTTAGCCAGTCTATCCCATGTGCTAGCAGCTATTAGTATGAAACTGCCTCTGATTTTGACTCCTCTCATGGGACAAGTAATTATTGTGTTCAAACAGGCTATAATTCCGATCCTGCTGGCTCTCTGAGTACGCCCCCAGCTATTAGAATCATTTAACATCTCAGCACCTGTTAACAGCAGTGTAAATATTCAACCCTGCTTGTATGCAGGTTATGAGCCTTATGCTAGGGAACCCTGTGAGGCTAGTCTTTTAAATTGAAGCCTTTGACAACTCAATTACTCTGTTACTAGGGTGTATAATAAAATGTCTATTTAAAAGGAGTGATAAGACAAGTCAATTAGACTGTTGCTCGGGTGTTCAATGAAACAGCTGTCCAAAGGGATGGGATAGATTACTGCTAAACTGGAGAACAACAGGTAAATACTCTTTGCAGGCTGAGACTGCTGATGAATCCCCATACAATTGTTCCTAGTGTTCAATTTTTCTAAAACGTGCAAATTTCAACCAGTCAAAGTGAAGCCTTTAACTAAAAATGTTTCTTTGTTGTTCACGAAATGATATTTTACCTATCTTATGGAATATTTTAATTGCATTTCCCTGCTAATTTTCATTCCTTGCTTAAATAGTTCTCTTTATCATGAACCATCTTTCAATTTCTCAGTCAAGTGGCAAATATTCATGTTTATATTTTTTTACAATAGCCATCTTCATATCTCCAAGTCAACAATCTAGAATTTTTACATTCAATTTGCATAATTATATTTAAATAATTTTGCAAGACGGGGAGGTTCAATTTACTTCATTCCATCACAGGCTCCTCCAACGAATTTTAGGTTCTGGAATTCAGTGGTATCACCATATACCAAGTACAAAAATTTCATGAATGACTGCCCCAGTAATTGACCTACCTAACTCTATTTAGCTGTCTCCTTTTCCTTCGGACTCTCCACCTAATCCTTGAATCCCTTTTCTTAAACATTGAACACCCTTTCTCTAAAGACCCACCATTCACTGAACCATGTGTTCAGAATTCCTATCATCTCTCCATTTATACAAACACTAGCTTCTGCTTCAGCTCCACTTTTGATACTCAAGGTCTGAAACTCTCTCATTACAACCCTCCTGATTAAAGTAACAGTGACAAGCTATGTGACTGTGATTTATGGATCTATTCCTCAACATGCTGTTCAACTTCTGTGGCCTTTGAAATGCTCATCTCTCCTGTGGTCAACCTTGGTTTCATTGCAGTGGGCTGATTCTATCCTTATCTTTTTCAACATTGTTAATATAGCATTGGATCATCATTCCATGCTGCACATAGCTTCTATATGTCCCAAACTTTTATCCTCTTGGATTCATTGTTTATATACCACTTTTGAGCACAGTTAGCCTTACAGTTTAGAAAGGCTCTACACATATGGTTATGATACTTCACATTTCCACAACCAATTTTGATTCCATAATTGATTGCCATCCTGTTTATATTAAGTAACTAGATAAATCTAAATTTTTGAGAAACATACTTCGGGTTTCCACAAGAAAATGCATATCGTAACTTCTCATTCTTGCCATCTTCCCATATTTTGTCTTCAACTCAACTGAAAAATGCCAAATTCAATATTGGCAGCTGTAGTAAAGAGCAATGGGAAAAGTAAGCAAGTGGGAAGTGAGTATACAAAAAGTCAATTTTTACTTGGGACAAATTAACTTGCAGTAGCTTCCAAAAGGAAAGAAACTTTGCTTTCTATCTGTGAATTTGCAGCATATTATTTGCTGAAGAATCTATTCCTGTCCAGTCTGGGGAGAGAGGCTTGGAAATTCCTTGTATAATTCTGAAAAGAAGCGGGCTATATTATTTGTAAATAAGCTTAATCTGGAGTAGAGCAAGTATTGTTTCATTTCTTAACTCTGACTTTCCAGAGGAATTTTCATTAGCACTAGGACATGTTTTTCCATTGTAAAGCTCAGCTAAATGATGTCAACAGTAGTGTGATGCCCAAAATTTGTCTCCAGTGTGATTTTCAACCATACCAGTCTAAAAAAAGGGACAGTTCCTTGCTGCTCACAAAACTAGCCATGTTTCCCCATTTAAAGGGCCACCAGTCAAAATGCATGCTTTGGCCTAGCTGAAAGCTTAAATGCAGAATTACACATGTGCCTGGATTACTTTGCCCATGGACGTCAAGGTCACAAACACTATGAGCTTCAGACATTTGGGATCATCCCAGGCTTCTACAGTTGATCTAAACACATTTCACCCTTTGCACCAGCAGAGTAGGCTACCTACATCCAGACCAGTTAAGTGTAGGCATGGAAAGACCAAGGTGCAATTCTGGATGGCAGGCCCAGATCAGAAAGGCTCAGTCTTGACTCACTGTACACTAGTTCTCACTAGTCTTCATCAACAGACTATGTGCAGGAAGATAAAATTAGTTTGGATTGGCATCATTGGTTGGCACAGACATCGTGGGTGGAAGGGCCTGTTCTTGTGCTGTTCTTTGTTCAATGTTCTTATGTACGAATCTCCAGTCTTATATCAAAGTATCTTACATATACCTATTGTATTTCTTTAATCTTGTTTCTCCCCAAAGAATTTTAAATGCCATTGTAAATACAAATTATTACAATACTAGACCCAATAAATTAACGTGAACAATTTCTTTGGGATTCAAAGAATCACCTTAATACACCCCTCAAGATGTCAAGAAAGAAAACAAAATAGGGGATGCAGTGCACTGTATATATCAATAGTACTGACCAAAATAATTGAAAATTCTAACTTAGCTCAAATGCAAAATCAGAACAGATTGTTAACTCAAGAAAAATGATAATCATTTTGCCAGTTGCATATGCACCTGGACTGTTGCCAGAGATTCTTTCAAGATAACGATAATGGTACTTCTGAAACAATATCTTGTTTGTTTTTTTGTTAACATATGTGATAATTAACATTAGCATCATAAGTACTTTGGGATGTCATGAGAAGATGCTGAATTAAATTTTTCCAAGAAAATGTATATAGCATATATTTGAACATAGTGGAGCTTAACTGCTCATTTTGATTTCTAATGTTTTTTTTACTACTTTTGTTTTATAGTTATTATAATTTGGATGATATTAACCATGATAACATGAACAAATATCTATCCAACCTCGTGGAGAAGTCTCTTGCAGATCTGGAATGTTCCTATTGTATTTCAGTGGGGGAGGTAAGGTTCATTTTGCACAATTTCTTGTCCAATAATATGTTTTTTTTTAAGATCTTAATTTCATAGTTTAAAGACTGAGATTTGGTTGGAAATGTGCACGTCCCTCCTGTCTGCCATTTTGGGCAGCAGTAAACGAGAGGCAGTCTTCACTCCTACCCTTGAAGAAGACATCAAGCATTTTCTCTGTGTAAATCTAGGATCCCCTTGAGGTTCCTCTCTCCTCGAAATTGGTCTGCCCTGAAACAGCTGGCATCATGGATAGGCAGTACAATCATTGATTGTGCATAGGGAAACCAGTTCTTAGGAACACCTGCAAGAACAATTGAATTTGGAACTGGGAAGAGCAGGAATACTCCAGCACCTATTCCAAACTCATATCTCTTCTCTTGTTTCTTCAATTGTTTATGCAAAGGACATATCCACTGACACCTGTCCCTACATATCTCCCTTTTTCAGCAAGACCATTCCTAGCCTAGTGAGCTATTTACCTCTCCCATTCCCCACAACCCCCCACTGCCCCCCAGCAATTCCTCCACCTCCTTCACCCAGCTCCCACATTCATTGAAGTGATTTCTATTCAGTGTATCCAGCTTGCAGTCATTCCTTTCAGCCCAATGTCCATCACCCTCAGCAAGGGCATCTGTCCCTGGACATGCTCCTGGCCTGGAAATTTGTGTGGGTTGGGGGAAGCAAGGTACCATATCTGGTCTCATTAGTGAGGTCTGGGGTATATCCTAATAATGGACTGCCCCCTTACTAAGTTGGTTAGTCAAAGTCTGCCCGTGAGAAGTGACCAGTTCACAGCTACTGAGGTAAACAAGACCTGGGTCAGCAGTGGAAGAAGGAGGCAGAGGTTGTGAATTCCCCTTGAGGTGAAACATCTTTTCAGTATGTACCTTATCAAGTCCCCTCAGATTCTTTTGTTTGAATAAGATCCCATGGCCAATCTACTAAATCATTCCTCATAATGCAGCCCTTTCAAATCAGGAATCAACAGCAAATCTGCTCTGACCGGCTTCAAATGCAAATATATCTCTTAAATAAAAGACTGAAACTGCATATGGTCTCACCATTGCCCTGTACAGTTGTGACAAGACTTCCCTACTTTTGTACTCCACCTTCCTTTCAGTAAAGGCCAGCATTCTGTTTGCCTTCCTAATATTGCTGTACCTGCGTGCTAACCTTCTCTGTTTACACAGAGAGTGTGATATCTGGAACATGATGCCAGAGGAGGTGGTGAAATCAGGTAACCCTACATTTAAGAGGCATTTAGACAGACTCTTAAATAGATAAGGTATAAAAGGATAGGGGTCCTAATACAGGCAAAAGGGATTAGTGTAGATGGGCAAAAAGGTTGGCATGGATGTGGTGGGCAAAAAGGTTAGCATGGATGTGGTAGGCCAAAGGGCCTATTTCTTGCTGTATGACTCTGACACTATTTCATGTATGACGACATCCAGATCCCTCTGTACTACAAAATGCTGCATTCTCGCTCCATTTAAACAATATTCAACATTTGTGTTCTTTTTATCTGTGTGGAAAGCCTTGCACTTCCCCACTCATTTAACCAATCAATTTCTTCTTTGAATCCTTTCCACAACATTGGCTACCACATTCTTATTCCTTTCCTTTAAATCCTCAATCTAGATTGCGAACATTTGAGCATCTAGCACTGATCCTTGCAGCACCTCACCAGTTACAGCCTGCCAGCCTGATAGTAACCTATTCTTTTTCCCAACTCTGTTTTCCATAGGTTAATTTTCTATCCATACCAAAACATTATCCCCAATGCCATAAGTTCTTGTATAGTACCTTTTTTATATAACACATTATCAAACACCTTTTGGAAATCCAAGCAAAGTGCCTTTATTGGTTCCATTTTTATCTACCCTGCTTGTTATATCTTGAGAGAATTTTAACAAATTTGTCAATCATTAGTTCCTGTTTTGTAAAACTATATTATCTCAGCTTAATTACAATATGACTTCCTGAATGCTCTGCTACTACTTCCTTATTAATGGATTCTAGTATTTTCCAATCATGGATGTTAAATTAGCTGGTCTACAGTTTCCTGCTTTTTGCTACCCTCACTTTCTTCAATCCATTGCAGTTTACTATAGTTAATTAAGTCATATCTTGTATGTTTTCAGCTGTTGGTTGATGCTAGGTATAAATTTACTGCTGGGTGGTAATTTGGCAGAATAAAAACTTGCATGAAATGAAAATCATGCAGATATTATAATGAGCAAGCTACCTGCCTTTGCAGAGAAGATGAATGTTTACTACAAAATTCAGAAATATAGGACTTTTATATTTGAGTACATTTATTTGTAATTTGTTTATTATTGATTCACAATTACCTTACAGGACAATCGTAGCCTCCAGTCACTGGATTTAGGACGTATAGCCTCTTATTATTATCTGAAACACCAAACAGTGAGAATGTTCAAGAATCAAATGAATGCAGATTGCCGTATGGAGGACTTGCTCTCAGTTCTGACGGTGAGTTCTAATATACTTCATTTGTTGGAATTTGAAAACTACTGTAGCAGGCTCTTCCTCAAGTAGAGGAACTGTCACAATTGATGTTTGTGTGACTGAAGATGGCAAAGTTGTGTAGTTTCAGCAGACCAAACTGCCGACGTGTTGTTTCAACATATCAATGATGTGCTCTTTCTCAGTTTGTGTAACAGCATGGTTCTCATTGTGTACATGAGTTGCACATTTAGTCATGAGGCATTTAGTCAGTAGCCAGCCCCTATCACCATGCAACCTCCTTTTGATTTGCTATGGTGGGCTCAAATGCAAATATATATGGATTCATGCAGAATGAAGCAATTATGACCTCTACCAAAATATTGATAGTGTTCCACAGGATAAGCATCTGGTAGACATCAATTAGGATGTGCTTCCCTTTTGAGTCTTAGCATAGCACAGCTTATATGAAATATCTAAAAAGCAACACATGCAACAATAGCACCTGGTGCAATGACGAAGCCTGGAGTTCCAACAAAGTTCTGTGGTCTCTGTACCTACTGGTCTCTGGCAAAAAAAATGACGTCCTCTTTTTGATCTCCCATAAATAGCAAACTGGAAGATGTTGCCAATCGGTTGAGCTGCAGACCATGAGGAACCAGATAAATAAAATTACACCGTTCTAGTCACCTTTATCTCAAATAGAAAAGCAGTTTGTTTTTTCTCAGGCTGCATTTGTGGTTATAGCAGTTGGCATACTTCAATGACTGTTTCGTTGTTGAAACCCAAGTGTCTCACAATTGTTCCATACTAAGAGTCAGGTAGGAATATTGCTTCCTGAGTACCCCTAGGTGGGTATTGCCTCCTATGGAAAGGTCTTCCTCCCTCTTCTAGCAACTTGTCTCATCCAGCAAGGCCTGTGCTCATGCTCCTGATCATTCTGTATTCCAAATAAATGCCTGTTTCTGCACCAGTGACTGGTTCAAAATCCATATGTCAGAAATGTGTAGCAGTGCAATATCTGCCCCATTTCAGAAAGATTTTGCAACTTGAAAGCATTGTGGTGAGCACCAAACATTTGTACAGTTTTGATTACAACCAATAGAACTCCACCAATACCTAAATAACTGAGCTGGCATGGTATTCTCCTAACAGTTTAGCATGTGTTCAGCTGTGTAAGGTTCACTGACTGCATCAAATCAGCATTGTCCACTGATTAACATCATGTTCTGCCCATTCTGAATATTTGTGGTCAGTGTTAGCTGCATGCATACACTAATGTCTTTGCTAATATGACATCTGTCACTGCTTCCAGAAGAAATACGTGCCTGGAATATTTTGGTCCTAAAGCAGCACCTGCATGGATTTGTATTAGGTGGGTTGCATCTGGCAAATCGGATTTCAATGTTTTGAAGAGGTATCTGAAGTATTTTAGAGGGGAACATCTATGGATATTATTTATATGGATTTTAAGAAGTCAGTTGATAATGTCCCTCACAACTTTCAGTTCATGTATTTGAAACCAAAGTATTGACCTGGCCAGCAAGTTGACAGAACACCAAGAGATTCATTAGCAGGGTGTGACAAGGTGCCCTATGAGTTGAGGGACGTAACTATTAACAATATTTGAAAGTGATATCGATGAGGACGAAGAAAATTTTATTCATTCACAGAGTATGGATATCACTTAAATTCTTCCACAGTTAATTTAATCAGTGTGTCATAACCAGCTGCTAAAGCATTTTTGTTTGGATTATTTACTAGAAGTCCCTGTATTGTGCAGGCCATTTCTAATTGTGTCAGAACCAGCATCTGGATGTCAGCTCAAGGTAAAAAATGAGTTTAAAGGTGAGGTGAACATTGAGCACGGGTATCCAGCCAAAATCTTTCATCTGTGCCCAAGTTTGTTCATTAGCAAACTAAATGTTGCCATTTTTCATCTTACTGAAAGACTGCTGCAGAAGCTCAGCAAAAAAGAAGCTGGAACAACTGAAGGCAGACCACTAAAGAAAACTGCATAGTTTCTGTAACAATGGTAGTCAATGCAGTGACATGGGTGAATTTCCCTAGCCTCACTGCCACAGCTCCACAGAATATCTTTGCTTCTCTCTTTTGCTCCCTCTTCCTCTCATCTTTTCTTCTAATCCTCTATCTTCTCCTGTAATAACTGAAACATTTTCTTCATTAAACTACTGGTTGATGTTAAGTTATTGGTTTGTAATCACTCCAAAATATTTTTCTGTGAGTTGATTTGATCATGTTTATAACTTTCACTGATAATGCAAGTAAGTAGTTAATATACCCAGTTATCAATGAGAAGAAATTAGCTCAGATACTCGTGCTTTAGTAATTGGGCAATCATGCTTCGGAGAGAATGAGCAGATGGATCCCTGACTCCCTGTTAATCCTCTACCAGAATTTTATCTTTTATCTTATCCGCTATGTTGGAGAAGAGAGGTTTCTCCAGTAGACAGGGAGGGCAGTCAAAAAGGGAAATCATTATTCTTAAGTATCCCAGTGGGAAAACTGTCAGGAGAGATTCATTTTAGTTATGCTTATAAAACGAGCTCAGGTGGAACGACTAATACTTGAAGCATGGGTGACAGATCAAGAAAGATGCAATGCCATTAGTTAATTTTCAGGTGCTAAGTAAAACAAGTGACTATGTTAGAAGTTTCAGTAGATAACTGCAGATTTAAGGAGCTCATTTCCCCAAAGGAGATTTTCATTCTCTGCATCTGATTGCCCAGATTTCCTGATAAATGAAGAGGTTGTATTGAAGTTTGATTCATAATACAATGAAGACCACATCTGTTAAATTTGTAATGTAAAGTTCAAAACACCATATATATTTTGCTTAATAGTTTGATGATTATCTGATATCATTTTTAATGGAACAGATTTTTGTTTAAATTTGACATTTGAAGAGTGCAAGATGGAGGACATGCAGTTTGAACATTTGTAAGCCCTTCAGCCAAGAAACTGAATCATGTTTCAGTGCTACGTGATCTATTTTGATTTTATTCGGATTAGTGGAGCTGGAGATCATTTCTGGTGAAATAACCGCCAGTTGTGATATTGGTTTTATGAGGAGCAATCCACTTTAGCAATACAATTTGCTGCTCGTTGCTGTATCAGAAAGGTCACCAGGCATTGTACTTGTCGAGAAATTATTTAATCTATTTTGACTTTAGTGAGGAACAGGTGTCATTGCTAGCTTTCCACATGCAGGCAACCATTAATTGCACTCATGAGCCCTTTCAGACTGCCCTTAATAACCCAGACTTGTTTATTAGCAGGAAAGGTTTATGTTTCCTCAATGTGCAGATGTTTGTGAATCATGGCAAGAATTTCCTCATGGTGAAAGCTATGTTTATAGGAAATGCACATGATGACGTCATTCTGAGGGACATTTTCAGCTCTGGCACTGCCTGGAGGAGTTGTCCTTAGGCAGTCCCTGTCGATCGAGAATGATTTGTTTGCACTCTGATTTTGTGGGTTCTGAAGAGGCCAATGTGACAACTACAGACTCATCCACAGATGGAGCAAGAGGGCCTGATAAGGTGGGTAATTTGTGGGGTGATGTGCTCCTTCTGCTGTTTGCACTGGGCTTCTGTCAGCTCCCAGTGCATGGGCTCAAGATTCTCAGTGCCATCCCGGATGCTTCTCTTCCAGTTGAACCAGTCATGGATCAGGCATTTCCAGGAATCAGCAGAGAGGTTTCTTGTGCGAGGCTTCACAGTGCACACCAAACAGATGTGGAGCCTTCATTGTTGTCTGCTGAAATTTGCACAAACTTACCAATCTTCTTTACAAGTGATATCTCGCAGTTCAGTGAGTACAATCTGTACTCACACAAAGGATCTCTTTGCTCTGTGAGGTTATCAAGCTGTTCCTGTGTGATAGAGAGCAGACTTCTAGCCAATTGGAGCAAAACTGCATGGAGACCACAAGATTTTGTGTAGCCTCTGTAAGTACCTCCCTAGTACCAGTCCTCAATGAAGGATCTGCGGTGGAAACGGTGAGCAGCTTCAAGTTGCTGGGTGTCAATAACTCAACGGACCTATTCTGGACTCAGCGCATAGATGTAAACACGAAGAAGGCACACCAGCATCTCTACTTTCTTAGATGTTTAAGGAGATTCACTATGTCATCGAAGACTCTAACAAACTTCTACAGATGTACAACAAAGAGCATTGTGACAGGTTGCATCACAACCTAGTATGGAAACTCCGATACACAATAACGCAAGAGGCAACAAAGAATGGTGGACTCAGCTGGTTCCATCACAGGTACAGCTCTTCCCTCCTGTCAAAGACATCTACAAGAGATGATGTCTCAGGAAGGCGACGTACGTCATCAGGAACCCCCAGCATCCAGACCATGCCCTCTACTCGATGCTGCCATCAGGCAGGAGGTACAGGATCCTGAAGACCCACACTTCAAGGTCCAACAATAGCTCCTTCTCCACTGCCACTAGGTTCTTGAACCAAACTGGAAAATTTTGACACTACCTCAGACCTTTTTTTCTCAATCTTGCACTAATGTCATTCTGTTTATTTTGCTGTTTATTTTGCACATGTGTGAGTTATGTATAATTTATGTTAATTTAAGTTTATGTCAACTTAAATTTGTCCTCATCTTGTACTGTACTGCTGCTGCATAAAGCTAATTTTCATGGCCTTTATACCCTGTGTATGTATGCCTATGACAACAACAAACTTAGAACATAGAACATTACAGTACAGTACAGGCCTCCCTCCCACATAGCCCTCCATTTCACAATCATTCATGTGGCTAAGAGTATCTTAAATGTCTCTAAAGTATCTGCTCCCACAACCTCTGCCGGCAATGCATTCCATGCATCCACCATTCTCTGTGTAAAAAAAAACTTAAGTCTGACATCCCCCTCATATCTTCCTCCAATCACCTTAAAATTATGTCCCATCATGTTAGTCATTTTCACCCTGGGAAAAAGTCTCTGATTGTCCACTCGATCTATGCCTCTTATCATCTTGTACACCTCTATCAAGTCATCCATGCTGACCAAGGTGCCTACCTGAGCTCGTCCCACTTATCTGCGTTTGGCCCATATCTAAATCTTTCCTATCGTTGTACCTGTCCAGTAACCAGTATTGTATTGCAAGGTTGTCACCAAGCCCTTGCAAATAAAGATATATGACCTCCATCTTAATGAGTTGCTGTAGGTCAAACCTTTACAACACCAAAGAAGTGGCTCCCATCCTTAAACAAATAGTTGCCATTTATTAAGCCTCTAAAACATGTTACTTTGTCTGCAAGAATCTATGTGAGAGGTTTGCCCATCAACATTTCCACTGCAACTCTCAATGAGAAGTTTTTCAGTTATTATTTGGCACTTCCTCTGTTTGACCTGACTCAGATAAATAAACCAGCTGTGGTGGAATTAACTGAAGAATTTTGGGTTACCAGCTTGTGGGGCACCTGCTGTTCACCTTCTCGGTAATATTACAGCTATCTGTTTTGTGTTTATTTTCAGAAAGTGTTTCAAAAATGCATCTGTTTCATGTGTCTAAAGAATTCTTTGTAATTACTAAATATGAGAATTAGACATATTAAAACATGTGGCTTTGTATAAGTTTGTTGTATCCTTGATCGAATTCTAATTAAACAAACTTAGCAATGCTTAAATTTTTGAACAAAGTAGAAATGTAGAAATAAAATAAATAATTTACTTTTTTTTGCTGATTATGCTAAATTTCTTAGAATTATATTGTGTATATATTTTCTATTAAATTTAAAACCAACCTAATCTATAATATTTTAACTGCTTTTGTTGAGCTATACTATATTCTTTTCAACTGTAACCTTATGCTTAAAGAAATGGTCTGCATCCATATTGCCTCTTTAGCTAACAGTTTGTTCATATGACCTGTTCCCACCCTCACCATCCACTGAACTCTTGCTGCTCTTTGCACAGTAGCATAGCTCATTCAAACTTCTGACCCCAGTTATCAGTAAAACCATCAGCAAAAGGTATTTTCTACCTCAAAGTGGGTAGTGAATGTGCAATTTGAAACCCCCTCAGGATTTAATGAGGATATTGAGATGTCTGACTCTGACCCTCAGGGATCCACATTTCTCATTAGCTTACCATAGCGATAGAGGTGTAAGAATTACTGTTACATCTACTGTAGAGAATGATAGTTAATATTTTTGATGGTTCTAATATCTTAAGGTTCTTGGCTACTGTAAATAGCACCAGGATTTCTAAGCTGATGTGTGAAAATCTACCAACACAAGATTTTTTTCTGTTATATAAAGAGTTTTGCTATTCTTAAGTAGAGTTCTGCTGAAAACATCAAAAATCTTGGCTTTAAACTTTTCAAAGTAACAAAAACTTGAATAAGATGTGAGCTACTACTTACAATAGTTCTTAGAGAGATTTTAGCAGTGAATAGGATGTTTTCATTTCAAGCATCTTTTGACCATAACTAACCTAAACTGACAAATTGATAAATTAAGTTAGTTCATGATATGAATGTTAATGTTTTAAATATGTTTACCTTTTGGTCTCCAACAACTCTTTGAGTAACATAATTTTAAAATATATAGAAATCTCATGCAAACTAGTGTAATAAGTGTAAAACAGTTAAAGGATCTTTTAATGTTTACTAACAAATCTCTCCTGACATAGTGTGTTCGGAAATATTTTAACAGTGGACGAGAAATAGTGAAGATACCTAATGATTAGATGAAAAACACTATGATGCTAGAGGAACTCAGCAGGCCAGGCAGCATCCGTGAAGAAAAGCAGGCAGTCAATGTTTTGGGTCAGGACCCTTCAGGACTGAAGATAGGAAAAGGAGAAGCCCAATGTATAGGAGGGAAAAGCAGAGCAATGACAGGTGGACAAAAGAGGGGAGGCGGGGTGGGCACAAAGTGGTGACAGGTAGATGCAGGTAAGAGATAGTGATAGGCAGGTGCGAAGGAGGAGGGAAGAGCAGATTGACTGGGGGATGGGTCAAAGGTAAGGAGGAAAAAAAAGAGGGTAGTAAAAAGAGTTATAGGCTAGGAAAGGGAAGAAAAGCAAAGGCATGGATGGGTGTCTGTGGGGGGTGTGGGGGGGAATGTGGGGATTACTTAAAGTGGAAGAATTCAATGTTCATGCTGTTAGGCTGCAAGTTTCCAAGATGGAAAATGAGGTGCTGGTCCTCTAGTTTGTGCTTGGACTTCTCCCGGCAGTGGAGGAGGCCAAGCACTGACATATCAGTGATAGTGTGGGAGGGGCAGTTAAAGTGCAACAGGGAGATGCAGATCATAATGGTTAGAATGTTATTAAAGATTCTCAGGAAAATAAACTGTTTCTGATTAGTCTCAGGAAAATTACAGCCAATCAACATTATTTCATGTGGCTCATTCTTTAGATATGCGTTGTATGCTTCTCAAATACATTTGCAATACAACTGCTCATATTCTTTTAAATTCCTAATCAGTACCCAGGAATTTGGAGATGAGTTGTAACCTATCACCTTAAGATCACTACTCATATTTTCTTTGAGTTATAGATTATATTATTGGAAATTTCCCCAGCTGTGTATCCTAGTTATCTGAGCCAGAGTACTTTGTCATAAAGCCATCAAATAGTGTTTTTTCTCTGCTTTTTTGATTGAATCAACATTATTTAAAGCATAACAATGAATTTGGCTAACACCTTTTCAAATATTTACATCCAAAAACCTTGTATGCATGTAGGCTTAACAATAAGTAACGCCCCATAAATGTTTACTTGCATCTGGGATTTCCAAATAGCAAGTAATTGTTCACTACAGTAGTGTCCATCTTCCATTTCGAGGTATTTGACCATTTATTTTCCTTCATTACCAAAAAGGATTTGGTAATGCTATGGGGCAGGCACAGTAGTTTAGCAGTTAGCTGCACTAATTTTTGCTATTACAGTGTCAGAACCCAGGTTCAATTCCAGCCACTGTCAGTAAGGAGTTTGTATGTTCTCCCTGTGACTACATGGGTTTCCTCCAGGTGTTCCAGTCTCCTCCCACATTCCAAAGACATATTGGTTAGCAAGTTGTGGGCATGCTATGTTGGTGCTGGAAGCGTGGCGACACTTGCAGGCTACCCCCAGGACATTCTACGCAAAGATGCATTTCCCTGTGTGTTTTGATGTACATGTGACTAATAAAGAAATCTTAATCTTACCTTATTTGTAATGGGTTTTAAAACAAAGAGAATTCAAAGATATAAAAATAAAATTTCAACCCAATTTGTGCAGTGAAAATGTATGCTACAGCCAGATAGCCCACTGCCACACCTGACACAATGCGGATAAATTGCATCATCCAAGATGCATCAGTCGGAATAACTTCATTTTGAGTGTTGGATCTCTTTAAACCCACACACTGAGGAAGAAATGTTAGCCTTGTTTTAACTGAATCATTAAAAAGGAGGAAGTAGATTTTATAACTACTCCAACTAGAACAATAGTAAAAGGGGATCATGAACAGGAGATGATATGGTGCAAGTATAGTGCCTAGGACAAAAAGGTTAAATGCAGGTTTTTGTAAGAAAAATACAATTATACAAGAAGCAAATCTCACCACTAACTGAACAAGAATGTCCTTTTTTTACTCCTTTACAGGGAGATTAGTGAGACTAAGTTCAATTATGTTAATTTTGGCAGCATCTCCATATTTACCTTCATTAGTGATTTTCCATCTGCTGCAGTCTCCTCCTGCCTTCCTTAAATATTCGGGTCGTGATGTTTTTACATGTTTGGTTGTGTTGTCATGTTATGAATTAATAGGGTTGACTGAACACACTGCTGAATGTAAGGTGCCTAGATTCCTTGCAGAAATTATCTGCACCATTGGTATCACTATCGTTCTTCCCGTGCATCAGAGGGCATCAATCCACTTTAATTTTATCTTGAGTTTTCTCCTTCAGTTCATGAGGATGAAAATACCCTTCAAGTTATTCTGTGGCTAGACATCCCCTAGCTTGATCTCTAACTCTATTCTCTCATGTCTCTCATTAAGGTATTAGTTCACATAGCTTGTATCAGGAATTCTGAGAACGTGGCAATAGCCAAAAACAAAATTCTTAGCCAAGCAAAGGTGAAAGCAACATTAGGATAGGATTTTGCAGTGAGTGGCAAAGTGATGATGCTCATCACTGAGATCAAACAACTCTGCCCAGCAGGATCTTGTGATTTCTAATATGGATATCCCCTTTACTGATAGGTAGCAGTTCAAGCTCATCCTGGCATTTGGCAATGATGATGTTATCAAGATGGCTAAACAGTTGTATTGAAAACTTCCCACAGTAAGAAAAATAGGAAGGAAAGAGCATAATTATTAACCTAATATTTTAAACATTTTATAGATGTTTATTTCTCAACTTGGTCCTTTCAATCCCACTGAAAGAGTAACTTCACAAATCAGAGGATGCTGCCTTCTAAAATGGCTTGCCAAGAGCTGTTCTTTTTATTTGGTCAAAGTAGGCCTGGAGCCTCTGCTTTTGCTGTCCTAACTTTCAACTACATCATCCAAGGGATTTCACAATAGGCTTAAAAATACAGTCATATTCCAGAAGTTACCAGATAAATTATTCATTGTATAATATTAATCAAAAATTAGAAGTATTTGTTAATGGGTAAAATAATCCAAAACGTAGAATTGCCAGATTACTAATGAATGCATTTTAAGTAAAATGTTTCACAATTGCTGGAAAATCGATTGTTAATAGTTGAATAAATTAAATCTACAGAAAATTGTGTGGGGTTACAGTTCATTTTCCCAATATCCATTCTGGAACTCTTTTTTTTAACCTTGCCTCCCTTCCTTACATTACTTGGTACCCTCCTCTTTTACCATTTCAGTGGTACAGTGACTGAGTTACTTAAACGTGCAGACCATTGACCCAGAGACACAAGTTTGAATCCCACCATGGCAAAGAGATATTCAAGTTCAAGTAATTAAATAAATTTCACACTTTAAAAAAGCTGGTCTCCATTATGGGATTTTTTTTAAAAGAACATTTGATTCACTGGTGTCCTTCGGGAAGGAAACAATGGCACTGTTACCCAGTGTAGTTCCATACCAGCTATTGTGATCAACTCTTAATTCATTCAGGGGCAGTTAGGAATGGAGAGTAAATGCTGGTGCTATCAGCGGATTATACATCCTGTAAATAGACAAATAAAAAATAAAATTTACTTCGAAAGATCAACTCTTAACTATTCTTAGATTAATCATATGGGTTTTGCAATCCTGTACAATTCTATTATGGGTATTGTGAGCTGCCCTTAAAGGATTAAAAAAAGATAAAAGTCAGGAGATTAGAATGGCTATTTGTTCCACCAAGGTTGCCTTGCCAGTTTTACAATGCTTCCTGTCTTGTAATCAGCTGTGTTTTGAATCCCTTTGAATACTACATTTTTATCCACCTTGAATGAGGTTCTCCTGGTATCTGACTGAAATTTCTTTATCACTAGCTTATGCTTATGACCTGTAGAATTAATTTCTTTGTATTTCTGTTGAATTAATATTGAGGATTTACCTTATCTAAGCTACTTGATGTTTTAAACCTACGTAATATCCTTCTTTAACTCTTTTCTATCTGTAGTAGAGATTTGACTTTAAAAAAATTGTAGTGCGTGACTTGGTGTAGATGATTCATAAATTAATAACTTGAAGGTAACATTTATAATACAACTACAAAATGAGCTGTGCTCCAGTGTACACACTGGAATGTGTAGAAATAATGCAGTCTTGTTTTGTCACCTTCATGTGTTACAGATTAATCAGTATTGCCCTAAAGTCTGGTGTCCATTAACTACAACCTCATTGCTCATCTCTCATCAGGCAAACAGTTTGAAGATTAGGTCTTATTCACTTTCAATAGCCGGATGATGAAGTAGTAAGGCAACTTCACCTTACACCCCGTGGCATTTAGGTAGCTCCTCCGGTATCTGAAATGGTTAACTTTAAACATCAGAAAGTTGCTGCAGGCAAACTGAGTGCATGGTCACATTTGCATTCACTCACACTGACAAAGTAAAATAGTGGAGTGGAAATACTTCCATAGTGTAAGAAGCTGCCCAGGGAGCATGTGGCACTTTTTTGCAAAGCCACAAGCAGCAAAACTCTTTTGTGTGCAAAACCTGTTGCAATTAAGCAATCAAACATACATGCCTTGAATGAACTGCTAAATTTCCTTTCTAGTTCTGCTGTTGTAGAGTTAGTGATGGAAATTGGGTAGATTAGGATTGTAGCAGAGTAGGGTGGAGGCTAGTGGGGAGAAGAAGCTGAAGGGTGGAGAATAGAAACTGAAGTATCGCATGTTAGGTTGTGTAACTTTAGGAAATTCAGAGGATGGAGCCATCAGGGATGAGGATTCCAGATATTCAGTCAAATGGTGGTGAAGATATGGGGTTTGTGCATCCAATTAGTCCAAAGCAGGGAAGAGTGTCAGAGATTGAACTCATCATGTGATGTGAGTTTTGGGTGAAGTGCTGGAACACATAATCTGACTGGACTGCAGGTGTGGAGAGTAAAGGATTGTTCACTGCAGACATGTGTAGAGAGTCTAAGGACGTGGAAGACAGGGAAAATGTTTAAAGAACCATCTACCTGCAGGAAAATTGATGTCCCAGATTCCACAGAAGTGATCGTTCTAAGAATGTCTCTTTTAACAGCACTTTTTTGCTGTGAGTGGCCTATGCCTTTCATGGGCCTCAATTGTCCAAATTAATTCATGCTACTGATGTCAAACCATACATTGCATGTTACGTGTTATCAATGGCACCTCTATGCATATGGAAGTATGCCTCTGTGCAGGAAGAATCATGGTTGAATTTGCTGAAGCATGTAAGGTGCACACAAAGATTCTGATCCCAATTGGAGTTTGAATTGAGTTTCCCCACGTAACACAGAAAGACAGTTGCTATGCAAGAGGATTCTTTACCCACCATTTGGCATTCTCACACTGTCCCTACAGAATGGCAGTGGGCATGGTGGTGTGGAGGAAATGGGGCAAGGAAGACTAATGGTTGGCTTACCTTGGCTTGTTCTTTTGTACCATTATTAATTTTGAAGCAGTGGAGTCAGTTTCTATCAGTGCTCATATTGATGACACACATAGAAATATGCATGTTTCTTATTCATAAGAGTTAGTGATGGTCCTACATATTCTCTCAAAGGAAATATGGCAGCAGATATTTTCATCCTTTGCTTTAAGTAATTGCCTCGGCAGTCATGCATTGAATAAATTTGGAGAGAAAGGGTCACTTCCCATAACACTGACTGACTAGCTGCATAATTCCCTGTCCTTTTAAATTAGCGGGCATTAGTTCAGACAGGTTGCTTTATAGGTGATGTGTTCTACCCAGCCAGGAGATTGTGTAATTATTAAGTGAAAGTCTGTTTCATTATTAGAATAAAGGAATATGTTCTTTTAACTTTCTTGAGCTCATATCAAAGTTGTGACAACTTGAAGTGACAATTTTTTACATTGTTCTCAAAATATTCATATTCATTTTAAATATAAATGGGAATAAGTTATAATATTTTCTTTTAGATATGCCCATTTTTTAAACAAGCCTGTTTGTTCCTTGCAGCCAACCACAGTAAAAATAAATTTTTACTATCCTTGCATTCTTCATGGATGCAAAATCTGATAAAAATCAATATGATATCAAGATATTTTGAAATGTGACTTAAATTTTGGTCAAGGAGATTGTTTTAGCAAGGAAGAGAGGGAATGGAGATGCAAAAAGGTGTAGGAAAGATTTTTTGTTGTTTAGGACCTGAAAGGCCAGTTTACATTTTGAATATCCTGATTAAGTTCATTTTTTTAAGAATAGATCAAAATTAGCCCAGATTCAAAATAACTACAGGTGATAATTTTTTTTTAATGTACACTCATCTTCTCTCCATTTAAGGGGACATTTGAAAATGTTGTACTTGAAACAGTCAGCAAATTATTCCATATTCTATATCGATTACCTCATAGTACAGTGTGGAATGGCACAAGTTCTGTTAACAGTTAACCCTATTGCATAGTCAGAGCATGTATGCACTCATGAAATGTGCAAAATTTTTAGCTGAGACTAAAATTGGTCCTAAATACTGACACTCTTTTGCTAATTCAAAACCTGACTAGAATCCTTGTGTTGTAATAACCGTCCAAACAAAATATAAAATTAACTATCTCCACAATTCAGGTTTACATTATGTTTCCTTATGTAGTTAATACATCTAAATGGAGTTTTGATTGTTTATATAACATTGGCAAAAATGGGAGAAAATATTACATGTTTAATTTAAAATGCACATGAACAGAAAATTAATTACTTTAAGGTCACATGCTAAATTCATTTTGATATACCTGGTGTATTCCATTGTTTTGTTTATATTAATAATTAATACCAGAAAATCATTCAGATGAGTAATCATTAGATTTCAAAGACATAAAATGTATTAGTAGTCTTGTTCTGCATCCAGCTAATCTAAAAATGGCCTGCTGAGTAGCTCCAAGGTTGCCTTTTTGTAAGTCATTTGCTGCACAGATTGAGATTTTCATTCAAGGGATGCAGAACAACATGGAAGGAGGTGCAGGAGCAGGAGGCTTGCTCATGTCAGCGTGAAGCATAGTTACCTTATTCATTCCATTCTGCTGCAGACTTGAAGAACAGTAGCTGAGTTGGAACCAGTGTTCATCATAGGATTGTCAATCACTGTCCGTTAACATTTGTGAGAGTAGATGTCTTTATTCAAAGACAGCTGGGCAAACCAGAGATGCAGACTAGTAGTAAGCAATTTGCTTGGACTGCACAAAACAAACAAGGGCAGAACATAGAAGCCAGCCCTTCACATAGGAATATAATGGGATATGGTGACCTTTTGGCACTCCATTCAATTCCATTCTCTGTTACACAAAAAGCTTCAGTCCCTGTTGTCAATTTACTTTAATTAGTGGCATGATGCAGATAAGAAAATGAACCTCACTTATGTTCCAGCTACAATGTGGACTAGAACTCAAGTGGAGCAGTATTAGTTCTTAAATGACTAAGAAGTAAATGAAGTCTACCATTTGCAAAAGGCAAAAAGGATATTCCTTAACAACAGCATAACCAAGGTATGACATTCCCTGAAGACTGATGAGATTTGAAAATGAGTCAAAAGCACCTTAGTAAATAGAAGGCAGAGCAGTCTGAAGAGTCTTAAAAAGGAAAACGTCCCAAAGAAAGGGAACAATGCATATAAACCTCCAAAGGGTTCAGAGTAAATATGACATTGCATTCCTAGATTGGAATGCCTAGACATTTCAAAAGCTGCAGAAGACTACACAGATCAACATCTTTGTTTGCAGTGGTATTCTTAACCAAAATGAGTTATATTCTGTTTCCTGTTATTTTAGTCCGAATTTTCTGTAAGTAATCTTACAATTTAAATGTCCCTTCGTTCTATCCAAGTTTTCTCTCCTTTTTCAGCTCTCTTTTCTGAAAGTACTAGGACCTTCTTAAGTACTTAAGGAATTCAACTAACTGCACATTCTATATGTGAGAAAAGACATGATAACATAGCCCAATCTGTCATGATGTAACATCTCCCATCTGGGCCGACCACCATAACATTCATTATTCACACTTTATTTTGCCTTGGACTCTGTTAATCCAGCATGATCTTTGCCAGTCTCCATCCTCCATGCCCCATAAATTCCATCTTTCCTCAATTTGCCCTCCTAATCCATCATCCAATCAACTTGTGATCTTTGAATGCCCTCACTAATGAATTTAAAATCCTCACCTTCAAGTTATTTTGTGGCCTTGTATTTTGTATCCTTTTTCTCACTCCCATCCCAACCTCATCACCTGTCCAGATTTAAACCCTCTTTGGTCTTCCAACTCCAGGCATTTTGTATTTCTGTCTTCCTCCACTTCACCCTTGTTCATCCCATCAATAGTAGCTGAAGTATTGCAATTTCAGCCCTATTTTCACAAAGCCTATCTTTTAAAACAAGCTTTTAGTTACCTTTCTTAACTAATTTATTGTCATTTTTTTTGCTGATTCTTTTTGTTAGTCCATCTATAAAGCTTAGAGTGTTTCTATATCCTAAACATGAAAATTATACTAAACATACACATGTACATCCACAGAAATTCCAGGAAGTGTTACCTATCAGAAATTAGTGGTAAGACACTAAAGCCAGTTGAGATATGTTTAGCAGTTGGGATACTGAGATTAAATATCTCAGCAAAACCACTCATCCAACCTGGAGCCTTCTGTCCATTGCTTCATTCCACAATTACACTATTCACTTGATCATAGAGGTGCTCTGCCTTATAATCTCATCATTAGCGTGCATAAATTTTTCTGCTCCTTATTTTTGCTTGATGTATTCAAATTTGGTAATGAACTAATGTGAAATTCCTGGATCAGAACTAGGCTATTCTTATGGAAGGAGGAAAGGTGATCTTGATTCCTGATTTGGAATGGAAAATCAAGGTATTTGTAGAAATTGAAATCTTCATTATTCCTTTGCTCTCATAAATATGTCAGCTTTTTAACTGTCAAGTATTTAATTGTACGCTCTGGTTACTAAATGAATCTCATATGCCCTGATGAGATCTAAGTGTCATGGTGAACATCCTCACTTTCTGTCAAGTACTATCAAGGGGACTTCCAGAAATCTGTAAATTTGTTCTTCCTTTACTCATTTGTTTTTCTTTCCATGCTGTATGCCAATTGCTGTCAGAGAAATTGACACACAGCTTCTGATTGATTTGCATCGAGCCCAGAGCTAAGGTTGCCCTGATAGTTATCTAATGGATTTTTGTTAGCATTTTTGGATTTTGTTCTCCCTCTCCAAGATCAATTTAAGAAATTTTCATTGAATTTTAGAAAACTGACATTAAAGGGGAAAAAAAGACTTCCATTTATATTTGACCTTTAATTTCCCCGTCAGAATCACTCGGAGTACTTTAAAGCCAGTACTTTTGACATATAGTTGCTCTTGTTATGTAGGGAATTTACTAGAATAAACTTCCACAAACTGCATTGACTAGATACTCTGTTTTTTCTTTTCTCCCAGACATGTTGATTGAGGGATAATTATTGGCCTGGGAACTAGGGATAACAAACTTACTCTTACCTTCACTGAAGGGATGGGTCATTAGTTTAGAATCTCATCTGATAATTACTACAGCTACATGTAACATAATGAAAAAACAAAACTGATGTTATCAGTGTAATTAAAAAAATTGGCACAAGGAAAAGAAATCTTAATACTGATCAGCTTTCAATTAGTGAAATTATACACTCATTATCAGTGTCCATAAGGTTATTAAGTGTTATTGTTTAAGCATATGAAATGAACATTTAAATGCATCTAAAAATAGTGGAAACAAAGTATATGAATAAATAGAAATACTTGTCTTGTGTTCGGTCTGTATTATTGTGGAACTGTGTTCCTTGTTGAGATATACTGTATCCATCTAGCACATGTTCTTTTAACAGAAGATTGGTTAAATTTAAGGGTGGAATAAATCAAAATTAAAGCCGCAACCAAAACATTTTCTTCAAATGTCCTGGCTCCCTGCATTATCTGATCCATTATGCTTTATTGTCAATTTGAGTTGTTTGTTGTTACTATTTGTATAATTTAAGTCTTCCAAATTTAACCTCAAGGTCATCATTATTTACTCTCTTCTAGGATGCTACAGAATATGCAGATCTTCCAGTCCGACATAATGAAGACCAACTGAACAGTGATCTGGCAAAGCGACTGCCTCTTGAAGTGAACCCACATTCTTTTGACAGTGCACACACCAAAGCCCACCTGTTGCTGCAAGCACACTTTTGCCGAGCTGCCTTGCCATGTCCTGATTATGCCACAGATACAAAATCCGTACTAGACCAGGCCATTCGAATCTGTCAGGTATGGAAAGTTGAGCAGTACCCGGTGTTTCTGAAGGGGAAAGAAATATCCAAACTAAAACTAGTTCATATCTCTTTAACAATTTTAAGGTACTGTTTTAAATTTGTCAGGATTATTTTTTGTTGCTGTGACATATTAAGTTTGAAGATAGTTGATATACTTGCATGTTTATTTTGCTATGAAGTGCCTGCATGTTTGATGGATTCATCTTAACTGCAAAACATGTATCTCTGTGACCCATGCAGGTTTATTTTGTTAGATAATAAATTAGCCAAAATGTCAAAATTGTCAAGGGTGTCAACTTTGCTTCAGATCAGAAGTGTGCAATTAATGGAGGCAAAATTAATTCGACTCTGCAAACATATACACAGATTGTTTTGTTAATCTGAACCTATTTCTTCTGATTTTGGTTGCACATAACTTTGTGCTGTTTGCTAATTATCATGGTTGAAGTCTCACAAGTATTCACATGCGTCAGAAACATTATAAAACTGAAAAGCACCTGTACTACATAGGGGATTTGAAAGTTGCATCCATTCTTTTCAGTAGTTAACAACTCAGTCTTGGTTGAAATTAACTGGAAATAAACTTTGCTGATATAGCTTTTTTACATTCCTGAAATTATGTCATGTTTCTGCATGTTAAACTTAAGACTCTACAGCATACTGTTTAACTGATGTAATAGTATAATACAGAATTAGCATGTAAAACAATCATATATGTGCAAGTCAAATGGAATAATCCATTTCTTTTTTGTGCACATTTTTACCACAGAAAAGGTTATGGACGCTATTGATTTCAGGGGAGGGGAACCGTGATACTCTGGAGCATATAAACATTACAAAGGAGGATGTATTAGAGGTTCAAAAACACACAAAAATGGATAACTCCCCAGGGCCCGACCAGGTGTAGCCTTGGATATTATGGGAAGCAAGGGAGGAGATTGCTGGGGCCTTGGCAGAGACATTTATAACTTAATTAGCCGTAGGTGAGGTACTGGAAGACTGGAGGACAGGCTGTGCCTTTATTTAAAGAGATAAGCCAGGGAACTACTGTGGATGACCCTTGCACCAGTGGTGGAAAAAACCATTGAAAGAGATTCTGAGAGAAAGGAGTTATTTGCATTTGGAAAGTCAAGGACTGATTAGGTATAGTCATCTTGGCTTTATGCGTGGACGATCACATCTCACATATTTGATTGAGTTTTTTTTTGAAGAGGTGACCAGGAGGATTGACAAGGGCAGGACAGTAGACATTTTCTACATGGACTTTAGCAAGGCCTTTGACAAGTTCCCACATTGTAGGCTGGTCCAGATGGTTAGATCACATGGAATCCAGGTGGTAGCAGGCAGTGTAGTAGAGAGTTGTTTTTCACATTGGAAGCCTGTGGCCAGTGGTGTACTGCAGGGATTGATTTAGTTTCCTCACTTGTTTGTCATCTATATTAATGATTTGGATGGGAATGGCATGACCGGTAAGTTTGCAAGTGCCATCACACAATCTATGGTATAGTGGACAGTGAAGAAGGTTGATATTGATCAACTGGGAAAGTGGGCAAAGGAATGGCAGATGGAATTTAACTCAGCCAAGTGTGATATGATGCATATTGGGAAGTTAAACCAGGCCAGGACATATAGTGAATGGCAGGGCCCTGGGGTGTGTTGTTGAACAGGGAGACCTAGGGGTACGAGTACATCATTCCCTGAAATTAGCAATATAGGTAGACAGAGTTGGTGAAGGAGGCATACGGCATTGTTTGACTTCATCATCCGAGACATTGAGTACAAGAGTTGGGACATGATGTTACAGTTGTACAAAACTTTGGTAGGCTGCACTTGGGGTATTGTGTGCAGGTCTGGTCATCACACTATAGGAAAGATATGATTAAGCTACTGAAAATCTTCACAAGGATGTTGGAACATAGAACAGTACAGCATAGTACAGGCACTTGGGCCCACGATGTTGTGCCGAACTATATGAACACCTCCTCCATAATCAATCTAACCCTTCCCTGCTGCACAGCCCATACCCCTCCATTTTTCTTACTTCCATGTGCCTATCTAAGAGCCTTTTAAATGTCCCTATTGTATTAACCTCTACCACCACCCCTGGCAGTGCATTCCAGGCACCCACCACTCTCTGTGTAAAGAACCTACCTCTGACATCTCCCCAGAACATTCTTCCTCTGACCTTAAACGGATGCCCTCTGGTATTGCCTATTGCTGCCCTAGGGAAAAGGTGCTGGCTTTCCACTCTATCTTTGCCCCTCATAATCTTATACACCTCTATCAAGTCGCCGCTCACCTGCATCGCTCCAAAGAGAAAAGCCCCAGCTCGCTCAACCTATCCTTATGAGAGATGTTCTCTAATCCAGGCACCATCCTAGTAAATCTCCTCTGCACCCTCTTTAAAGCTTCTACATCCTTCCTATAATGTTGCTGGGATTGGAGGGCTAGACTTATGAGGAAAGATTAGATAGGCTGGGAATGTTTCCCTCCAGCAAAGGAGGCTGAGAGGTGACATGATGGAGGTATATAAAATTATGAGAGGCATTGATAGGGTAAATAGCCTGAGTCTGTTTCCCATTTTAGGGCTGTCTAAAACTTGAGGACATAGGTTCAAGATGAGAGGGAGGAGGTTTAAAGGGGAGCTGCCAGAGAAGGTGGTGGAGGGAGGAACAGTAACAACATTTAAGAGGCAACTGGACAGATACTTGAATGGGCAAGGCATAGGGAGATATTCAATATTAGTATGGATGGGCATGATAGTCGGCATAGACACGGTAGGCCAACGGGCCTGTCTCTTATACTGTACAACTCAATGACTTGATGAATTTATAATGATGTGTTTAACATTCATGATTTTAGTGGTGCGAGTGCAAAAGAGTTCCAGCAGCATGTTGGGCCTTTGGTGAAAATTTGTCCAACCCAAAAAGGAAAAGGGGATCAAAAGATTGATTGAAAACAGGAGTTTGTAAAGCTATAATAAGTTGTATTTATGTTTTAACATTGAACAAAATCTCAAGGTCCTTTCTCAAATCCAAAAGGAAAATAAAGCAAGAGGACAGAGTACATTTCAAAACTTAGTCAGAAGATAGCTTTAGGGATCATCTAAAAGAATAGTAGAGAGGAATGGTTAAAGAGAGTATTCCAAAGTGTGGGATCTGCAATTGATACATTGTTTCTCATGGTGACATTAGGCAAGATGAAACATACAGAACAGGAAGGTTTTATTGCCAGAGAGGTTGCAAAACCAGAAAGAATTGGATTTCAGAGAGATTTTAACACATGTTGGGGTATTAGTCTGCAGAGCACAGGGGGTGATCAATGCAACAGGAGCTTTGGATGACCAAAGGATAAGGAACATGAGTTGACAACAAAGTAGTAGCAGTGGGCTTCCATAGTTGGCATATGGTAGAAACAGGCAATGTTACAGATGTTAAATGACTTTGATACGTATGCTACACACAATTTTAAAATATAATGGGGAAAGCAATTCACCTTTGGTCATTGGAGCCAAACAGGTGCATCAGATAACAGTTTTACTCATCCTAACTTTTATTAATGTCAAAGTCAATGGAGCCTGGAGGTTAGAACAATTGATAGCTGATTCTTTACCATTTATTTAGCACCAATGACCAAGGATGTATTTCTCTTCAATTTCTTTTTAAATGTATTTGATCAACTATCATGTTTCAATGGAGAGATGAGACCAACCTTAGTTTCCATGGGAAGTGGGGTCAGGGGAAGCAATTAGACTGGAATGTGCAGAGGTAATTTAGTTATCATTTAATATCATATATTCTGATACCTGATCTTGTTTTTATAATTGCATTTAAAATACCCTGCCTGTGCAACTGGCACTTTGAAAATGCAGTTACATTATTTTGTCAATGGTGGCAATACAACACTTCCATCGACAAAAAAAACATATTTATTCCATGACAAATTTATTTTAATCTAAATGTGAACTGTTAGAATTTATAACAGAAATTGAGAAAAATGCATGTAGATCTCAGAATTGTATATCTTTCTCTTTTCCCCACCTCTCCCACCCTTTCTCCTTCTTCCCCTGTACCTCTCCCTCATTATGTTGCACACAGATCAAGCAAGGTTTGAGAGTGGAATAATAGAGCCAATGCAATAGGGGAAATGAATGAGGGGAGACAAGATGAAAGATTGAGACAAAATGAGACAAGCAAATATGAGGGCATATGGGAAGGAGAGCAAGGAAAAGATCAAACAGAGCGGAGAAAAACAGGAGGGAGGACAGTAATATGTGAAGTAGAGGAAGGAAAGAGAAAATGGAGTCAGACAAAGAATTACCTTCTCTTCAATGGATAAAGGGGCGTTCTGATGACCAGGAAGTTCAGTCTAGAGAGCCATATGCTGAGAAAGGTTTAGTAGGGTAATTATGGCATCTGAGGAGAAAAAATACAAATAAAAAATGATAAGGGAAAATGCTGAAAAGGTGACTTACAATTAAAGGGAAAGCTAATCATAGCATTGATAACCAAACACAAGTTGGAACAAGAAATGAAACCCTCAGGTGATGTAATAGAAACGTTACACACATTAACACTTGCATGCATGCACATGGCATTAATGGTTTATTAATGGCCAGTTCAAATTTAGCTTTGTTTAGTAACAGTTAGGTTTTATTTTGTTGAACATACAAATAGCATGAATTTAAAAGAACGATGGTCAGAAAAGCATAAAGATATAAATCGTGCCCCAGAGATTTTACTGCATGGCACATCATGAAGTATTGGCATATGTTATACAATAAAAGAAACTAAATGAAAAGTCCCATTTAATAAAACACTATATCAAAACTATTTTCAAAAGATATCACATGTCACTATACAATCCCCTTAAAAATGATCTATCCAAAATTTACCTTGTTGGAAATTGTGAGTGTATATCCATTTTCTACAGCATGTTGCAGAAACATGTCATGTAATCTGTGCTACTTTTGAACTTTTCAATATCAAAAAATAGATTTGTTATCCATCTTTCCAAAATAAAGCATAGTTCAGAAATAACATTATACAAAACAATGAAACTGCAAGAATGCAGGTAATCCTGGGGAATGGTGAAAGAATACTGTAAAACTTTGATAATCCACTATGTGATGATTCGAAAAATGCCAGTGGTTCAGCATCTGGCTCAATGGGCCCCATTTCCCACGCTTCATTTAAATTCACCAGGGCCCCATTTCTTGCTTGCTTAAATTTACTTGGACCCCATTTCCCATGGCCTATTGAAGCTCAATGGAGCCCCATTTCCAGCTCTCCCTTTAACCTCCCTGGGGCCCTGTTTCCTACTTCCTTTAAGCTTAACAGGGCCCTGTTCCCCACTCCAACGCTCAACAGGGCCCTTGTTTCCAGATTTCCCTTTAAATTCCCTGGGGCCCCATTTCCACTCTCCCACTGAGCTCACGGAGACCTGTTTCCCATGCTTCCTTTAAGCTGATCAAGAACACGTTTCCCACACTTCCTTTAAGCTCAGTAGAGCCTTGTTTCCCACGCTCCTTCAAACTCGCCAGGTTCACTGGAAAATTTATTGCACTACTGTGTAACAACTTAAAAAAAAGTTGAATTAGGAGTGTTTTAGGGTGTTAATAAGAGTCCTGAAAATTGCCGATCCTGAGGATGCTGGATTACGGTTTTGTACACCTGGACTCTTGACACAAATAACACTAAGATCTGTATAGTTCTCTTCCTCCGAGCACTACCATTTTATGGTAGAGTTTTATTCACACTGAGCTGTCCACTCAGAAAAGCTTTAGACTTGAGTATGCTGTTAGAACTGTGGGTAGACTTAATTTAGTCTACCGTAATTTAATTTAGTCAGAGTAGCTATTCATTAATGTTAAATGGCAGTGTTCACTATTACTGGACTAAGATACTTGTCAGCAAATGTGACCATTCCAGTTAACTGACCCCTGAAGGTTAGTTTATAGCTCTAGCACCTTGCATAATAAACAATACCAGTGCCAAAATGTCTGCAGAGGTGAACTTTTGTGTCCCTCTGTTTTTGACCAACCATAGGGAGCATAGCATTGAAGTAAGTACATTAAGTTGGAAAAAATAGAGCGCAGGCAAAAATCTATTTTGCTAGTTTATGTTGAGTAGGATTTTAATTGAGTCCTTATTACTAAAGTTTGCTGCTGCTGAAAATTCACTGCAAACTCCAGTAAATTTAGTAACCCAGATCCCTACATCAAATGGCATAAATTCATTGAGAAATGGGAATCAGTTTAATTTTTAGCCTCCTTTGTTTTCCTCAAAAAAGTATACTGGTAGTGGGTATAGTTAAGATGCATGTTATATGCAGAAATGGAATTAATTTAGGGTGGGATTATTAAGCTAAATAAATCATTTCAGCATGTATGGATATAAACAAAATCAATGCATATAAAACATCTTTGTCATTTTATACCACCAATTTTATTTAATTTATTAATAAATGATGGAACTGAAATCCAAATACAAAATGTACCTTTTTAAATCTGTTACATTGTATGTAGCATTAAATATTGGACTGTTATTGTTGAACCTGACATCTTTGAAGCTAAGGCAGATCCTTCTTTTGGAAACAGAGAAAAGGGTAAAGGTGTAGAATAGTTAGCATAATTTACAGCCGGCTACAGTGACACGGTAACCAACTACCTCATAAAAGATGTGTGTGCAGGGCTCTCTTAACTGCTATCCAGGGAATCGCCTTGTTTATCACACCACAGAAAAACTGAAGTGTAAGCTTACGTATCTGCTACTAATTGTCCATGCATGTCCTATGCGTATAAATGTCTCTTTTCTGTCAGACTGTGGAAATTGTTCTGTCTTAAAATCAGGCTGCTGTTGATTCATGTGTCTTTAAACTTGCATCCCAGCATCCTCTATATGTACAAAACCTGCTACCCTTTGACACTTCTGATTGTTTGCCTTCATTTATCCAGTGGTTATACTTCCAACATTTAGCGGGCATAATACCTATTTCATTGTATTTCTGATTTCTAGAGTGAGAGCAGATTGCTATTGTTAGAATGAATGAACGAACAAGTCTCACAAACTATGCATTTTGACCAAATTAGTTTTAAAGATGTCTGAAATTAATTGAGCATTTATCAGAAGAACTTAATGCAGCCAAACACAGGGAATTTGAGTTAGAGAAAAAAGCATTATTGAATGCTGATTCCCCCATTAGCGTCCAGATGCAGGGTCTCGACCTGAAACATCGACAGTTCCTTTTGCCTACAGATGCTGCTCAACCCACTGAGTTCCTTCAGCAGATTGTTTGTTGCCCCCATTAGTGGAACAGAGGATGCATTTTATAGCCTGATGTTACGTTATATTGTTAAGTACAAAAAATTCTAACTTGAAAGTTTTTAATTACAGTAACTGATTAACAGGCAGTGCATTATGATTCTCTTTTATTCTAAGAAATGTTTTTTGAAAATAATAATTATTATTGATGTCTAAGTTAAATTGCTTAAATAAAAACAGAAAATGCCAGAAATACTCAGTGGGTTAAGCAGTATCTGGGTAGAAATAAACATAGTTAAAGTTTCAGATTGATGACTTGAGTTACATTACTTATTAAGTATTGAATAAGTATCAAATTACTTATCTCTCTTTAGCTGCCTTCACCTTATCTGCTGAAAATATTCTTTAGCTTTAAAAACTGAAATAAGGGCTCCAACATAAGCATACAACTTATCAGAATCATATTATGCATCCTGATTTGCAATTCCCACAGTTAATGGGGAATTTGTCTAGTGTTAGGAATTCCCCAAACATAATATCCTGGCAAGTTTGTATTTAAGATTAAGTATTCCAGCAGTTTTATTTCGAGGATGTATTCCATGAATTGCTGTGCATAATATCACAATGAGGAGTGATAATGCATTTTAAAGTTGACTTATTTTGTTCTCTTTATAAGTTGGAAAGTTGAAGAGATGGCAGTTACTTTCTCAGGACGTCTTCAGGAAATCATAGTGGAGGAATCACCAGGTCAATTCACATCATTATATGACCCAATGGCCTTTTAAAGGAGTGATATTAACTTAACTGGGGAGTCAGCAGAAGCATTCCTGCACCAGTGTCTGTTATCTTCCTAGCTTCCCCTGCTTGTCTTGATGTCCAGATCAATCATTCTTATTTCGCCTTGAGTTCAATTCTTTTGTTCATGTTTGGACTAAGACTTTGATGAGGTCTGAAAGCAAGTGTCCTGGTAAAATAAAAAACAGAAAATGCTGGGAATATTCAGCATGTAAGGCCATGTCTATGAGAAGAGAAACAGAGATAACATTTCAGGTCATCATGATGAAAGGTCTTCAACCTCAAACATTGATTCTGTTTCTCTTCCCATAGATGTGGCCTGATTTGCTGATTATTTCTAGCATTTCTGCTTTTATTTCAGATTTCCAGCACCTGAAGTTTTTTTGATTTTCACTGATCCTGGTAAAACCCAAACTGAACATTAGTGAGCAGATTATTAATTTGTGTCACTTCATAGCACAGTCTTCCATCACTTTATGTTTGATTGAGGTTTGCCTGTGTTTGTAATTATCCAGATGGGATTTGTTCTGCTTTTTGTGGACAGGACATACCTGGGCATTATTGAACTTCATCAAGTAAGTGCCATTGTTGTGGCTGTATTGGAATAGACTGACTCTATTGTTCTCAGCTATTTATTGATTTGCAACCAGTCCCCCTCCCCATTCCCTGACCACTGCAACCCACACTTTGCACCACTAACTGGCACGGAATCTGTCCCCCACATATGTCAACAGTGGTCTGTCTACTAAGTTAATGGAGATATAAAGAATAAATTCAACACTCAGTAGGGATCCTAACTTGAAAAGATAAGGCTGCAATACAGTTCTGCTAATTTTGAAATCTGCTTTTAAGCATTATGTATGAAAACTACAAATATGGCTTTTTTCAAGTGTTGTTGCCTCCTGCTTGAATCTTCCAACACCATTCCCAAAGACAGGTGATTCATTCCCAGGGTGCTGATGCTATCTTTTATCACTTACTCTTTAGTGATGTCAGCCTTCAAATTTCTACAGGGGGTTTGGCTGGGAAACTATTTTGCAGTACTTTGTATTCCAGTGCCAACCAGCAGTGCTATTTGCTTTCCTTCCCACTTTCCAACAATTCAACTTGTTAATAGTCAGCTTGCCAATACTCAGCTAATAATCCCACTTTTTAGCTTAGTCTTTGGGTTTAAGCGGGAAGTTTTGGTCAGGTCTTCACCTAACTGCTCAATAAAGATATCACCATTTTGTTGAACATAATTGTAAAATGCAGCGCTGTAAATCCAGAATTAGGATGCATGTTTAAGCGCATAATGATTTTTAATATTATTAAGAGCTCAATTAAGCACTGAATATCTGTATATTGTGAGAATCAAAACTGACAGCTGCACTAAAACTAGTGAATTTCTATAGATTGAATTTCTGTAAGTATTTAAAAATGCTCTGTGAGCTTTATCAATTTAATGACAATACGATGCTTGTGAGCAATCCATCTTCAACACATAACAAACCTTTTCCCATTCCAGTCTGGGAGGAAATGAGTAATGTGTAACCCATTTGTGTGATCAATTTGCTCAAGCAGCTACTGTGAAATGTTAATCACAACTTTAATTTGTACAGCATTAGCATTTTGATTAACTTGTAGGTTTGCTGGCATACTTGAAGTGGTTTTTAGTCATAGTTACAGCAAGGAAATGACTTTTTGATTAATTAAGTTTGTTAGACAGCAGCTGAGCTTCCTGATTGGTAACCTTTCTAGATGAAGGTTCATAAAGTAACAACAGACAATAGCAGAACTTAAAACAACCAAGAATATACTGCCAGCTGCATTTATTGTAAAAGAGCAAATGTCATCATCCTTTTTGAAAATCATGTAATTACAAAGAAGCGTCATTAACTTGAGGAAATATGTGTTAGAAAAAAACGTTCAGGCATTGATCACCTTTCCATAGGATATGCTCAGTTGCAAGCCATTCACTCACATATTGACTAGTAGTAATAAGCTACTGTGTAAGCAACAGGTGAGGGGGACTTTTTGTCTTTATGGAACATTTGAAGCATGGATCCAGTTCTAAAATTTAAATGACTATTTTGATCAACTTACCTAAATTTCACACGATGGTATTAATAAATTGAAGTGATGATGGTGTAAGTGCTATAAACTAGCAATTTCAACATTTTGATATAGAAAGCATAAAAAGTATAGCAAGCAGAAGCACCAGTAGGCCATTTGGCCCTTCAGGCCTGCTCTGCTTTTCAATGTGATCATGGCTGATCATCCACATAAGCAGTATATCTCCTCTTTCTCCCCAGGTCCCTTGATACAATTAGCATTAAGAAATATATCTTTTTCTTGAGTATATTTAATGATTTGGCTTTCCCTGCCACCTACAGTAGAAAATTCCACAGGTTCACCTGTTCTGGGTGAAAAAATTCTCATTGGTTTCAATCTCAGTTTTAAATGATGTGCCTTATCCTGAGGCTGAGAACCATGATTGTGGACTTTCCAGCCATTGGTAACATTCTCCCTGCATCTAGACTATCCAGATCAGTTCATGTTTTGGAGGTTCTATGACATTTGTCTCATTTTTGTAAACGCCAGTGTAAGCCTAATCGACCCTATTTCTCCTCGTATATCAGTCCTACCATCCCAGGAATCAGTCTGGTAAAATTTTGATTTATTCCCTGTATTGCAAGAATAGCAGTCCTCGGACACGGAGACCAAAACTGCACAAACAATAGGTGGGGCTGAAATAAAAACAGAAAACGATGAATTACTCAGCGGGTCAGGCAGCATCTGTGGAAAAATAACAGAGAACATTTCAGGTCTGGGACCTTTGTCAGAACTTTCAATTTCCAACATCTAAAGTTCTTTTTTGATTTTCATATTGATGGGTCCTCACCCAGGCCTTGGACAGCTACAACAAAAATAGCCTTGCTCCTATATCTATCCTGTTGCAGTGAAGAACAATTTACTATTTGCCTTCCCAACTGCTTGCTGCACCTAAATGCTTGCATTGAGCAAGTGGTGTCCAAGAATATCAGGTCTTGTTGCAAGCCTCTTTCCCCCTCCCTTTCCTAATCTATCACCATTCAAATAATGATCTGTCTTTCTCTTTAGAACCAAGGTAAATTAGTTTATTACTGTCACATGTACTGAGGTACATAGAAAAACTTTGTTTTGCATGCCATCCATACAGATCATTTCATTACAACAGTGCATTGAGGTAGTACGAGGGAAAACAATAACAGAATACAGAATAAAGTTTTACAGTTACAGAGAAAGTGCAGTGCAAGTAGACAATAAGGTACAAGGTCATAACAAGGTAGATTGTGAGGTCAAGAGTCCATCGTACTAGGGGACCATTCAATTGTGGATGACATCACATTTATCCATGTTAAACTGTGTCTGCCGTGTGTTTTCCCATTTGCCCAACTTGTTTATCCTCCTCACAGCTCACATTCCCTTACAGCCACCCTGTTTTACAACCCTCCTGCATCTTGGAAGCTTGAAAATATTACATTTAGTTCCCTCATCCAAATCATTGATAGATATTGTGAATATTGCACTGTGATCCCAGTGGCACCCCACTCACCACTGCCTGCCACCTGGAAGGAGACTGATTCATTTCTACTTCTTGTTTTCTATTTGTCAACTATGGCAATTCTTCTCAATCTTTGACAATGTATTACTCCTAATTCCTTCTGCTTTAATTTTGCGCACTAAGCTCTTATGTGGGATTTTATTGAAAGCCTTTTGAAAGTCCAAGGTACATCACATCTACTGGTTCTCACTTATCTGTTCTACTAGTTATATTCTCAAAGAAAACTAAGTTTGTTAAAGCATGATTTCCCTTTCATAAACTGATGCTGAACTTTTCTAATAGGCACTAGAATTTTCCCCACTCCTGATGTCAAGCTAACCATTTTGTAAATCCCAGTTTTTTTTTCTATCTCTCACCCTTTTCTAAATAGTAGAATCATATCTTCCACCCTCCAATCTGTGGGCGTTCCTCCAGAGTTTGAAGGATTTTAGAAGATGACCACCAATGCATCTACTATTTCCAGGGCTGTTTCTTTTAGTACTCTGGGATGTAGATGAACAATTTGTTTCATTTTTTCCCTTGATCTCACCCCCAATGCCACAAATAATAATTGTTTAGGACAATTAAACATCTCTGTTAAGAATCTGTGCACCATGAGAACATCAGCTGACATTATCAGAGACAGTTTAAAACAAATTGCTGCAGTTTCCTGGGCTAAGTGAGCAGAGTTTTCAGCCTGGCAGGCCATAAGTTGGATGTAGCAACATGAGAAGAGTTGATCTGGACAAATTACTAAATCTTGCAGCAGAATAGGTAATAATATTCATTGTGAATCACCTTGAGCTTAGACGTGTTCTCAAAATTAGTTTCCTCCAACACCTTATGGCATTCACAAGTTCAATTACAGGTATTTCTTTATAGGGCTGGATTGTCCTGCATCCAACTTACTGCTCACCCACACTAACCTGATCCAGATACAGATGAGCCTCCTTCCTGAACCACTGTAATCCTTTTGGTGAAGGTGCTCCCACAGTGTTACTGGGGAAGGAGTTTCAAGATTTAGACCCAGTGATGACAAAAAATTGGTGATACATGTCCAAATCAAGATAGTGTGCAGGGAAGGAAACCAGTAGGTGATATTGCTCCTATACTCTTGTCTTTCAATGTTGTAGAGGTCATGAGTTTGGGAGGTGCCATCAAAGTAGTCTATGTGTAACTGCAGTGCACTTTGTAGATAGTACATACTGCAGCCACTGTGTGCCAGAGGTGGAAGAAATGAACGTTTAGAACACAACAAAATAGGAACAGGCCATCTGGTCCCTCAAGCCTGCCTACCATTCAAAGCCTCAATTCCTCTTTTGTGCTAGTTTGCTATGGCCCTCAATTACGTGATTTTTCAAAAATTTATCTCTGTCCTCTTTAAAAACTTCCAGTGATCTAACCTCTACAACCCTCCAGGATAGCGAATTCCAGAGATTCACCAGCTTCAGTGAGAAGAAATTCTCACCATACCTCAGTTTGAAATGACTCCTCCCTTATCTTATAACTACACTCTCTTGTTGGAGGTTTCCCACAACTAGAAACATCCCAACACCTACTCTGTCATGACCCATCACGATTATATTTGTGGTTTTCCAATCCTTTGGTACCCTTCTGGGAAGCAGTCAGTTTTTTAAAGAAATAAACCAATGGCTCTGCTATCTCTGCTGCGACTTCTCTTAAAACCCTTGGTTCAGGCCATTGGGTCCTACAACTTGTCTGCCTTTAATCGCATTAGTCTTTTCAATGCCTTTTTCATTGTGATAGGGGCTGTTACAAATTTTTGCATGCCGTTTGAATCTAGCCCATCTATTATCTTTGGGATATTTGTAGTGTCCTCTTAGATTAAATTATTTTCCATTCCTTTGTTTCCTATTATTCATTCCACAGTCTCACCCTCTCAGGGTCCCAAACTTGCCTTAGCCCCCCTCCTCTTCCTTTTTATGTATTTATAGAACCTATTGATCTTTCTTTTGATAATATTTGCCAGTTTTCTCTTGTAATCAATTTTTCCCTTATTCCCCAGAGGATCCTTTACCCCAAGACCTTTTATTAATTCTACCTCATTGCCACATGACCAACTCTGAAATAGTTGTATAAAATATTGCTCTAAGAAACGATCCTTGACACACTGCGTAAATTCCTCTTCCCTGGTTTCCTTGCCAGTTTGATTAGTCCAATCAGTATGTAGGTTAAAATCATCTATGACGATTGTACTTGCAGTCCTTTGATGTTTCCCCACTTATGCTTTGTCCTTTTTAGAGCCAACATTACTCCCACCGTGTTTTCTTTCCCCTGCATTTCCTAATTTCTACCCAAACTGATTCCACATTACGATCCACTACATCCATTTTGTTACTCACCACAGCACTGATATCTTAATTTTCTGAACACGGAGAAGGAGTTTCACATCAAAAACTGAAACCCAACCTTTGATCTTGGTGTCATGGAATAGCACGATGTGATAGGAAGCCATTCTAATCTGAGTGTTTTCTAGCAATTTCATTTTTTATTTAAGATCTCCAGCTTCTGCACATTTTTGATTTTCATTTGATTACCATTCAAGTCTATACCTGCATTTCTGAAGAGCAGTTCCAGTTGGTCACATGTCCCTGCATATTTTTCCCCTTTATGTATACATCTTTTAGAGAGTATTATTTTCCATTTATTCATCAGCCTACTGGCCCATGTGATGGATAGGTTTTGGAATAAGTGTTATTTTAGAAGAGGGATTTTTGTCATGTTGCTTCTGATTCTTTTACAAATTCCTTAAATTTATGTCCTCTGCTCCTATCCTTCTACCACTACAAACAGAGCTCCAGTAAGCTAGGTTCAATTCTGATCTGCAGTGTAGCTTGCATGGAGTTTGCACGCTCTCCCTCTGATTGCTTGGGTTTCCCTCGGATGTTCTGGTTTCCTCGTCAATGCCAAAAATGAGCTGGTAGGTTAATTGCTACAGTAAACTGTCCCATTGTAGGTGGGTGGCAGGGGAACTGGTAGGAGGGTGGTTTTGATGGGCATGTGAGAGAGTGCAGGAAATAAGTTGGGGGGTGGAATTGCTCTGCTGGGATAGGCTTGATGGGCCAAATAGTCTCCTCTGTCTATAAGTAAATTGAGACCTAAACTGTTTCACCTTGTCTGCTTGACCAAAACCCTTTATGATTTTGAAAATCTCGATAAAAATCCGCTCAGATCCTTCTCTGCTGTTATGTGAACAACCCCTTTTTAACAGTGTATCTGCATGGGTGTAATTCATCATCCATGGAACCGTGCAGTATCAATTCAGCACCCTCTCAAAGTCAAAGTCAAGTTTATTGTAATATGCATAAGCACATGAATGGACAAGTACAATGAAAAACTTAGTTGCAGTAGCATCACAGGCACATGGTATATAAGCAGCATTCACAAGAAAAACATAAACATAAATTATACATAATTTTTATGAGAAAGAACAAATTTAGAACAAAATAAGGTCCATTTTCATGCAAAGTGATCAAAGTGGTTATAGTGTTGCTAAACTGTAGTGATTACGGTTTTGCTGGTTGGTTGAAGAACCGAATGGTTGAAGGGAAGTAGCTGTTCTTGAACCTGGTGGTGTGGGACGTCAGGCTTCTGTACCTCCTGCCTGATGGTAGCTGTGGAAAGATAACATGGCCTGGATGTTGCCTTCTTGAGGCAGAGCCTATTGTAGATACTACCAATGGTGGGGAGGGATGTGCTTGTAATGTTTTGGGCAGAGTCCACTACTCTCTGCAGCTTCTTACGTTTCTGTGCATTTCAAATTGCTGTGCCAGACCATAATGCAACCAGTCAGGATACTTTCAACCATACATCTATAGAAGTTTGTTAGAGTGTTGGTGACAAGCTGAACCTCCTTAACCTCCAAAGTTGTCATGTGTTTCTTAAAATACTTTAGCTGGAGTCACATTTAGTTTTTGTGTAGATAACGTCTTGGCTTTTGTATCTTTTTGTTTCTGTAAAGCCCAGATTCCCATTATTGCCCTACTTGCCTTCAAAGATCTGTGCATAAAAACACGCACGTCTGTTTGTTTCTTCATGAATCACATTATTTTGTGAAAGTGACTATGATGCTCATTGGGCTTTAACTGAACAGCCAGGAAGATCTGAAAAATTTATCATTAAGCTATATTGTGTCTCCTACCTTGAACTCTTCAGCAATGAATTTCATCTGTCATATGTTCTGCTCATTCCTTTAGCCCAGGTCCCCATGAAGTCTAACACTCTTCCTCATTGTTTATTGCACTTATAAGTTTCATGACATGTACAGACTTCAAAGTTGTGCATTCTATCGCTGTACTTCCATTTTAAAAATCAGGAAATGCTCTAAGACAGAAGCAAAGAGGCTATTGGAAAATGTGCTCAGGCCAAGGTGGGATGAGGGGGGAACTGGGTGGGAAGGCAAAGGCACACAAGAATAAAAGGGGGCTATGAATGGAAACATTGGTATGTTCCCATGAATCACATTATGTTGCCCATTGGCCTTTACCTGAACAACCAGGAAGATCTGACAGGAGAACAAGGTCATGCAAAACATAATTTGAATAACTGTGTAAAGGTATTTTCCAAGGTATGGCAAATAAATTTGCCTGCAGAATATGGTGAATAAACACAGAGCAGAGGCAGGCACATCAAAGTGTCGAACTGCTTCCATCTGAAACAGTTCTGAATTTTATATTAATGCATATATATATTGTTTAAAAGTTTACAGTAACATAATATACAAGAAATAGCATATATACGCTAGGAGTAATACCAGAAGAAAGCATCAAAATTTAATTGAATTGCTGCCTGCATGTGTAAACAATACCACTGTTTAGAAAGGATTTTAGTGGCTTGTTTGCCTTAAGTAAATGCAGCCCTTATGCGTCTCCTTTAAGTTGTGATTACATAAACAGTCTAATATAAACTTCTGTACATTGAACCAGCACTTGCATGACTTTTGAATGAGCTGCTGTGTATAAAGGTAATCAATTTTTTCTGGATGCAGTAAGCAGAGAAAAAAATTGCTTCTTTCATCTAATCACTGACCCTTTATACCTAAAGCCAGGACTTGCAAATAAACAGGATGGTGAAGAATAAAAGGCTTTTGGGGACAGCTGAGTATTTCATTAAAATTTAAAATAGGCACTCTTCTTGCAGACAGGTCCTTCACAAAAGCTGCAAGATCTGATTAAATAGCTTGGGCTACTGAATTGTTAATACAAACAGCAGTGAGTAGAGGTTGCACTGTCTCAAATGTGCTCTTTACATGTTGCAGATCCATACATGCCACTGGCCAGCTGCCATTTTGAAGTTGTGTTAATTCCTCTACTGCATAGTTTGTGAAAATGTAAGAGTACAGCTCAAAATTGTGTTAAAGTGACTTCTAAATAATGTTCTGATTGGGAATATGCAGTACGCTGCAGTATATTCCAGTGGTTAGAAGGAGGAGTGTTGTGGGAGTTTAGATGCACTAAAAGTCATGCCACAACTTCTACTTTTAACCCAAGTGTATCTCATTGTGTGGAGAAACACTCTTGGAGTAGGTGGGTTAGTAATTTCAACATGTTCATCACAGAGGATGATATTGGCTGTAATACCACTTTAAGCAGGCATCCCAAGTTTTCTAGCATATTCCAATGAAGCATAGGCAAGGCCACAGTGGTGTTCAATATAGGTTTGAGACGTTGACAAGGAGACTTGCAATTAAAACAGCAGCCTCACAGCTGCTTTCTTGAGTTACTCTAAAATCTTTCATCACAGAAGTTGCATTGGGTGTCTGATAGAGCAAGTATTTGCATTTGTGGCTCTGGTTGTCAACTGCATATATTTTGTGATCAAGACACCTGCAGAAATCAACCAAGGGTGTTTATCAAGTAGAAGGGCTTCTCCTCAGTTAGTGATATTTCTGCAGCTACCATGATGCATTTGTCCCAGGATGGTCCATCCTTGCTGATTACTTCCCACTTCTAAGTAGACAAACTGGCAATCAGGCCCAGGAGCAGTACAACTAAAGCATGTGTCAATAAGGAATCTCATCTAGCAAGCCATCAGTAAGTTGAATATGCTTTTCAAATGCTTTATAGATATGAAGGTACACTTCAGCCAGAATTTCTGTAATATATTGCATAAACTATATGTTTGAAAATACAAATTAAATTTGAAACAAACATTTATCACCTGGGCTCTTGTATGTGATGCCTTTCTGCAACTATTATCAGGAAGTTTGAGGAGATTGGAAAAGCTAGAAGATAGTGACATTGGAAAAGTTGTGAGATAAGAAAATCTGGATGGAGATCAGAGACCTGGTCAAGATTGTGGAGCAGTAGAGGAGGTAAAGGAAGCAGATTTGCTTGAGGGTCATTTTGTAAGCTGTTCTCCTTGCTCGCAAGTTAATCTGATCACTCCAACTATCCTTACCACCCATCGGCAAGGAACTCAGCTGAGATGTGAGGACTTGGCCTCATTAAAATATTTAAATATTACACCTGCTTCTGGAGACTGGATTCATTGTATGCTGATTTCTGATTTTTAACATTTGAACCGATGACTTCCAGTTCTAATGGGGATTCCATTCAAATCAATTTTATATCGAACTTGAGAAGCTGAATACAATGCACAGCCATTATATTGTGTATTGAAACATACAAGACAGGTTGAATTTCTATCCCCTCAAATATGTCTCAAGTCAGTGTTTCTTGTCATAAGCTGTATAACTCTGACAAGAATCACAACAATCCAAGAAGCATTTGGGCAGAGCCATTCTTTTTTATTTATACAGCACGGTAACAGGCCCTTCCAGCCCAACGAGCCCTCGCCGCCCAATTACACCCATGTTAACCTACTAACCCGTACATCTTTGGAATGTGGGAGGAAACCGGAGCACCTGGAGGAAACCCATGCAGTCACGGAAAGAATGTATAAACTCCTTACAGACAGCGGTGGGAATTGAACCCCGATTGCTGGTGCTGTAATAGTGTTACACTAACTGCTACGCTACCGTGCCACCCTGATCTCTCTCCTTAAGCATGTCTTAAATACTGAAAATTTTTTGACAAGAAAATTCTTCTATCGATTTAAAATCCCAGGTAACTTGTTTAGAACTATGAATCCTTTCTCATCCAGTGTTTATACCAGGATGCTTCTATCGTGTCTATTTCAAATAGTCTAAGGCCTGTGAAGCTTACTGCTTTGTTTTTTTTCTGTAAATCTAAACACCAATTAAACTCTGAATTATCTAACCTATCATAGTTCTGCAGCAAATAACTAATTAAGCTTTGACTCAAAACTCCAGTTATGTAATAACAATTAGACTTTATGACAGCAGAATAACGGGCTGGAAAGATGCTGGGAAATGTTGACAGTTCCATACTGAACTGATGGCATTTCTTGTGCGTTAGTACCACTGCGGTTGCAATCCTGGCATGAACCTGGAAGCCGTGAATTTTCTGCCCAAGAATTAACAATTTCCCCAACTGCACTCTGACAATGCACTCCACATGGTGTACAGCATCAGGGCACAAACTTACTGCAATTCAATGTCAGTTACACTGGCAAATCTACCCACTGAACCTATAGGTTACATCTGGCAAGCAAAGGTCGAGGTCTTCATTTGAAAGCACGGGAATGGCTTATATTCTTTTGAATTAATTAAGTTCCCTTTAATTGTTTTAAAGTAGCTTCATGGGTTTTGTTTTAATTTTTTAATCAGTGTAAAAATGTTTTAATTACTAATTCAGTTTTTATAGTATTTCAATATTCTTGAACGATGCTGAATGCCCAGGACATTTGGAAGCATTCAAAGGTTTTTATAAGCTTAGAAAACCATTCAAGTTTTTCAGAAGTTTCATGATTGAGATTTGCACTGGCCTTCTAGTGCGACAGTGTTACATCATAATCACATTATTCTGAATCAAGACACCTTCAGACTGTAAGTCACCACTGAGGGATCCCGAAAAGTCTATACTTGGTACATTTATCAGCAGTGTTTCCAGGCAGCCCACCACTATTGATAACTTCTGGCCCAGCATATTCTGCATTACCTGATAAACAGTTCATTACTTATAGGTGTATATCCAAGGCAGTCTTCTAGTTGCTAGAGCCAGAGAGGTTTACAGCACATTATATTGCCATTTCTTTTCTAGAATATGCAAAACTAAATACACTCTGTTCCTTTCTCCCCATACCTGGCATTTTCCACTTCGAATATTTATCCTGTTTCCTTTAGAAAATCTAATAGTCTTTGTTTCATTCTGTTCACATCATAAAGCATTTCATACTTCCCACAGCTCTCCACATAGACCTTTTATACAAAGTTTTCTTTATGTCAACTTGACATTTATGATCGAACATCTTTCAATAACTTCTCAGTGAAAGGAAATTTTCTTTCCTATTCACCCTATAAAAATCCTTTGTGTTACTAAGAAATTGCTTTCAAATAACTTTCTCTTGACCAGTATAAATGGCCTCAGTAATTGATGTTCTATAATCTCCCAAACTGGCATCTTTGTAGAAAACCTCTGCCACATGCTCTCCATCATGTTCTGTTTTCTGTAATGAGAAGTTTCAAAACATACAAAATTATGTACATATTGTAATTATGTGTACAGATTTATCACTCATATTTTACCCTTGCATTCCCTATCTCAAAAATATTATTACTTTCTTATGCTTCTACCTAACTGCCCTTGCAATATGAGTAACTAAATCGAGTTCCGAGATACCCCTATCCATCAGCGCTCTTCAGTAAGTTCTATTTATGTGCATGCTTACAGTCCCATCATATTCTTAGAAAGTATGTTGGTTAGGAGTTAACTTTAAATTGCATTTGTCACCATTTGTTTGCGAGGCCTGTCTACCCACATCCATTTGAAATTTTTCCACAATCCTACTAAATTCCACATCTTTAACCTTGGAAAAGTTTACTGGGCAAGTCTTTTCTGCCACATCTGATTGGTTGATCTTCTCACCTGAATATACTTGAAAGCTGTACTAAACAACAGACAAGTTGAAACAAGCAAAAAAATATCTGAGCCATCCATAAGGAAAAGGGGGAAAGTGGAACAGTTCATCTTTCTGGCAATGAGGCAGCAGCTGTACTAGCTGCGCCACTGCACCTCCCACAACTTGTTGTTATTTTATACTATGGAATGGAAATAAAGGTTAAAAAGGGAAGGGAAGGGAAAGGAAGAGTCAGAGTTGAACTGTGTGAAAGCAAGAATGTGATGGAAGTTAGTGATAGTGTCTAGGAGGATAGAAACCACCACCAATACAGTTATCAATGTACCGAAAGAGAAGGAGTCTTGAGTAATCCTGAAACATAGAAAAACCTACAGCACAATTCAGTCCCTTCAGCCCACAAAGCTGTGCCGAACATGTCCCAACCCTAGAAATTACTAGGCTTATCCATAGCCCTCTATTTTATTCAGCTCCATGTACCTACCTAACAGTCTCTTAAAGGACCCTACCGTATCTGCCTCCGCCACCATTGCCGGCAGCCCATTCCACGCACTCACTACTCTCTTGAGTATAAAACTTACCCCTGACATCTCCTCTATACCTACTCCCCAGCACCTTAAACCTATGTCTTCTTGTGGCCACCATTTCAGCCCTGGGGAGAAGCCTCTGACTATCCACCCGATCACTGCCTCTCATCATCTTATATACCTCTATCAGGTCCCCCCTCATCCTCCGTCACTCCAAGGAGAAAAGGCCGAGTTCCCTCAACCTGCTTTCATAAGGCATGCTCCACATTCCAGGCAGCATCCTTGTAAATCTCCTCTGCACCCTCTCTATGGCTTCCACATCCTCCCTGTAGTGAGGTGACCAGAACTGAGCACAGTACTCTAGGTGGGGTCTGACCAGGGACCTATATAGCTGCAACAATACCTCTCGGCTCCTAAATTCAATTCCACGATTGATGAAGGACAATAACCACAGAGTCAACCTGTGCAGCTGCTTTGAGCGTCCTATGGACTCGGACCCCAAGATCCCTCTGATCCTCCAAACTGCCAAGAGTCTTAACATTAATACTATATTCTGCCATCCTATTTGACCTACCAAAACGAACCACTTCACACTTATCTGGGTTGAACTGCATCTGCCACTTCTCAGCCCAACTTTGCATCCTATCTATGTCCCGCTGTAACCTCTGACAGCCCTCTATACTATCCACAACATATCCAACCTTTGTGTCGTCCGCAAACTTACTAACCCATCCCTCCGCTTTCTCATCCAGGCCGTTTATAAAAATCACAAAGAGTAAGGGTCCCAGAACAGATCCCTGAGGTAGACCACTGGTCACCGACCTCCATGCAGAATAGGACCCTTCAACAACCACAGTTCTGGATCCACATTGCAATGTCCCCTTGGATCCCATGCCTCCTTACTTTCTCAATAAGCCTTGCATGGGATACGTTATCAAATGCCTTGCTGAAATCCATATACACTACATCTACTGCTCTCCCTTCATCGATGTGTTTAGTCACATACTCAAAAAATTCAATCAGGCTCGTAAGGCAGGACCTGCCCTTGACAAAGCCATGCTGACTATTCCTAATCATATTATACCTCTCCAAATGTTCATAAATCCTGCCCCTCAGGATCTTCTCCATCAGCTTACCAACCACGGAGGTAAGACTCACTGGTCTATAATTTCTTGGGTTATCTCTACTCCCTTTCTTGAATAAGGGAACAACATCCGCAACCCTCCAATCTTCTGGAACTTCTCCCGTCGCCATCGATGATGCAAAGATCATCATCAGAGGCTCCGCAATCTCTTCCCTCACCTCCCACAGCAGCCTGGGGTACATCTCATCCAGTCCTGGCAACTTATCCAACTTGATACTTTCCAAAAGTTTCAGCACCTTCTCTTTCCTAATATCTACATGCTCAAGCTTTTCAGCCAGCTGCAAGTCCTCACTACAATCCCCCAGGTCTTTTTCCATAGTGAATACTGATGTAAAGTATTCATTAAGTACCTCCGCTATTTCTTCCGGATCCATACGCACTTTCCCACTGCTGCACTTGATAGGCCCTATTCTTTCGCATCTTATCCTCTTGCTCTTCACATACTTGTAGAAGACCTTGGGGTTTTCCTTAATCCTGCCCGCCAAGGCCTTCTCGTGTCCCCTTCTGGCTCTCCTAATTTCCTTCTCAAGCTCCTTCCTGTTAGATATAGATTTAAATTTTTTTAGATTTAAATTTTATTTACAGCGTGGTAACAGGCCCTTCCGGCCCAGTGAGTCCGCGCCGCCCATTTTTTAAACCCAATTAACCTACCTGTATGTCTTTGCAATGTGGGAGGAAACCGGAGGAAACTCACACAGACATGGGAGAACGTACAAACTCCTTACAGACAGTGACGGGAATCGAACCCGGGTCGCTGGCGCTGTAACAGCGTCGCGCTAACCGCTACGCTACCGTGCCGCCTTATACTTTTCCAGATCGCTAACGTTACCTAGCTCTCTGTACCTCTTGTAAGCTTTTCTTTTCCTTTTGACTAGATTTATTACTGCCTTTGTACACCATGATTCCTGTATCCTCTCGTGACTCCCCTGTCTCACTGGAACATGCCTATGCAGAACTCCGCACAAATATCCCCTGAATGTTTGCCACATTTCTTCCGTACTTTTCCCTGAGAGCATCTGTTCCCAATTTAATCTTCCAATTTCCTGCCTGAGAGCCTCATAATTCCCTTTACTCCAAGGAAACGCCTTTCTAGTTTGTTCCTATCTCTCTCCAGTGCTATCGTAAAGGAGATAGAATTATGATCACTATCTCCAAAATGCTCACCCACTGAGAGATCTGACACCTGACCAGGTTCATTTCCCAATACCAAATCAAGCACAGCCTCTCCTCTTGTGGGCCTATCTACATATTGTGTCAAGAATCCTTCCTGAACACACTTAACAAACTCCACCCCATCTAAACCCCTCACTGTCTGGAGGTGCCAGTCGATGTTCGGGAAATTAAAATCTCCCATCACAACAACTCTGTTATTATCACACCTTTCTAGGATCTGCTTCCCTATCTGCTATGGTTCCTACATGAAACCATATACCCCACAAAGAGACAGACACAACTTGAAACTAAATGACTATTGCAGCTTCATATCTGGTTTGGAATAAGTGAGTGGAGTTAAAGGAGCAGTTGTTCAGTTTGCACTCAAGTTCAGCCAGGAGGAGGGTGGTGATGGAGGGGGCAGATTGAGCATTTATTCATTGAAGAAGCAAAGTGTAGTTAGGCATTGGACATGAGATTGAAGATTCATGGGAGTGGGCATCCGTTGTGAAAGTAAGCCAATTTGGATCAGATAATTGGAAACTATTAAAGTTGCAAGTATCAGATGTGTCATGGTTGTTAGTGGGAAGAGAGAGGATCGGGGAAAATGAATAGAGTTAAGGTAGGAAGAAATAAGTTCTGTGGAAGAACAGGCTGTATTGATGACTCTACCATGTAGTGCTGCTTGTGGATCCCAGTAAGGAGGAAAAGGGGTCTGTGCATGATTTGGAGGATCATGAGGTTGGAAAGCTGTGGAGGAAAGATGCTAAAACAAAATGGATCAGTTACTATTTGGGGAAAACTGTCTAATGTCCAATGATGGGGTCATAGTCCAGAGGGAGACATGAGAATGAGTAATTGGTTTATTATTGCCACGTGTAACGAGATACAATGAAAAACATTTTGCATCCCATCCATACAGATCATTTTAAAACATAAGTACATCAAGGTAGTACAAGGGGAAAAGCAATAACAGAATGCAGGAAGTAGTGTTACAGTTACAGAGAAAGTGCCCTGCAGGTAGACAAGTAAGGTGTAAGGGTCACAACGATGTAGACTGAGAGATCAAGAGTTCATCTTTATCGTACAAGAGGTCCGTTCAAGAGACTTATCCAAGTGGAACAGAAGCTGTCCTTGAGCCTGATGGTGCATGTTTTCAAGCTTTTGTATCTTCTGCCCGATGGAAGGGGGGAGAAGAGGGAATAACTGGGGTGGGGGAGGGGAGATCTTTGATTGTTAGCTGCTTTCCTGAGGTAGTGGGAAGTGTAGAGAGAGTCAATGGAGGGGAGGCTGGTTTCCATGATGGACTTAGCTGTGTCCACAACTATGTGCAATTTCTTGTGGTCTCGGGCAGAGCAGTTGCCACACCAAGCGTCACGACTTGGTATGACTACTGGATAGGATGCTTTCTGTGGTGCATCAATAAAAATTGGTGAGGTTTGACAAGGACAGCCTCTGCAAGATGAAATCAGTTCATCAAGCACCTAGCCAGCAGGTTTAAGGATAATATTGGGGTTGGAAAAGTTTTTCATTTTGAGCTTTTTCCAGTTCATATGAAAGTTATTGACCTGAAACATTAACTCTGCTATCTACCACCCCCTATCATCATCAATCTGACGGCCACATTCCTGCAAATGTGCCATCACAACTGTCTATTTGCCCGATGATCCAGTCACAAGTAGCAGAGGAGCAACTCTTGTCTCCAAATGGAGCATGTTACATAAAGGGTGATGTGTGACGTATTGTAGTGAACCAACATTAATGTCTAGTCACCCAAAGCCCTGGCAACTTTCAGAACTTATTCCTGGAAAAATCATTAAAGATCCTCATCAACTTGATCAGTAAATTACTGATCTGCACCTCATAATATCATGTGCAAAATAAAACATGTTGCCAGTGTGCTTAGCAAAAAGTCTGCCCACCAAACCAAATTAGGAAGATACCAAAAAAGTAAAAATAAATATTTTTAAAATAATGTCAGGATGCAGCTATATCTTTGGATGGAGGGTATCTCAAACTTAAAATCATGGACAGCACACCTTCGCAATCCTGGAAACCTGTTGTTATAATGTTGTTATAATCTCTTGAGTTTTCTTAATAAATTTTAAATTTTTTTTTTAATTTTATTTACAGCATGGTAACAGGCCCTTCCGGCCCAACGAGTCCGCGCCGCCCATTTTAAACCCCAAAATTATCCTACCCATACGTCTTTAGAATGTGGGAGGAAACCGGAGCACCTGGAGGAAACCCATGCAGACATGGGAGAACGCACAAACTCCTTACAGACAGCGACGGGAATCGAACCCCGATCACTGGCGCTGGCTTCTGGCCTGGCTTCTGAGAAATATTTCATTAAAAATGTGCAAAAAATTTCCACATACAAAACTTGAGCATTAATAGAGAATCACATCACAGTGACTTCCACAAGTGGCGATAATATGGTTATCTCTGATCTCCAATTTTAGACGCTCAAAGATGGATGTAGAGGGTTGGTGCTTCGGCATAGGGTTTAGGATGGTGCTTAAAAAGATTAGACTGTTACAGTCATAATGTTTCCTGTTAAGTTAACAGACATGTAGAAAAATAGATATAATTGGAATAATTCAAGCAAGAACCATGGAACAAGTATATCAGAACACGAAGGTTTGTGGTAAAAAAACAAACTGCTGGACGATCTCAGCAGTTCAGGCATCATCTGTAGAAAGAGAACCGGTTAAAGTTTCAAGTCAGAGACCCTTTGTTAGATGGATTAAACATTAACTGATCCTTTATCGACAGATGCTACCTGAACTGTTGAGTGTTTCCAGCATTTTCTATTTTCATTTCAAATTTCAAGTTTACAAGAAAATTTGTAGACTCAGCTCAAAGGCTAATACTTACTAAGTGCATCAATGTGATATCCCAGTTTTAATAGAAATTGTGGAATTAAAATATCATCCATTGGCTTGTCATCAGTCTCTTGTTATTCTCAAATTCAACGTAGTTTCTTTTTGCCTTCTCTCTTGCCTTTATTTAGGCTATGCTGGATGTGGCAGCAAATAATGGCTGGCTCGTTACAGCACTGAACATAATCAACCTGATTCAAATGGTGATTCAAGGCAGATGGGTACATGACTCCTCTCTGCTCACCCTGCCAAATATTGAGCAACAACACCTCTACCTCTTCAGGTATTTATTACTGCTACTTATTGTGAGCTGTTAAAATTAATGTAGGTATCTGTCATTTTTCATAAAGAGCACCATTAATCTTTGTGATGAATTACATTAAGAATGTGATATGGTTACTGGATACGTTTGCTTATACATTTTATGCATATATATATTTATACATAGTTTAGGTACATGCATAATATACTGAGGAGTCTGCTTGGTTTAATTTTTTTTGTATCTAAAGGTTCTAACTATTCATGGAGGAGTAGGATATACAAAAGCAGCTCACAGCAAAGAAATTTAACAGCACATTAATCTTGTCTTTTCACTCATTTGGGTTTAGATTAAAAAGGTTTAAATAACAGCCAAAATACACACATGAAAATGTTAACAATCTAAAAAACATTCAAGAAATAAATGGGCTGTATTTTACTGGGAAATGTCAGAAACTTCACGTGGAACTCCTGGCATTTCTCAAATAAATGCCAAACACAGAAATTCTAAATATACTAATTGAACTTCACTGGCCATTTCTCACCTTTGTTGAAGACACTGTAGCAGGATATTTAGAAAATTGTCATACAGTCAATATGATTTTCTAAATGGAAAAAAACAATTGATTACTTTGAGGATGTAATGAGCAGGGTGAATAAAAGGAAATGGGTAGCTGCAGTATCGTTAAGATTTTAAGAAAGTATTTGACAAGGTATGTCACAAACAGATTACTGCATGAGGTTAGATCTCAAGGTATTGAGAGTACTATTTTAGCATGGATAGAGGATTGGCTGACAAAAAATTGTAAGGATAAAGGAGTCAATTTCAGGTTGGCTCTCTGAAACCAGTGGAGTGCCATAGTGGGGCCTCAATTATTACGTATTTATTAATGACATATAAAGGCACTAACCTTATTGTAGCAAAATTTGCTGGTGAGACTATGACAGGTGGAAAAACAATATAAAGATTTATGAGATTATTCACTTTGGCAAGAAGAAGAGAAAACCAGAATATGTTTTAAATGGAGGGAAACCACAGAAGGCGGCTGTACAGGTGAATCTGGATGAACTCGTACATAAATGTCAAAATTAGCATTTGGTAAGTAATTAGGAAGGAGAATTAAACATTGACCTTCTTTGACAAGAGGATCCGAGTATAAAAGCAGGGAAGTCTTGCTACATCTGTACAGGGCACTGGAGAAACTACACCCACAATGCTGCTGGCGGTTTTGGGATTTATGTGCATTAGAAGTAGTTTGGAAAAATGTTAAAAGCTTGATTCCTAGGATGAAGAGGTTGTCTCATGAGGAATGGTTAAGCACATTGGGCCTACTCCTGTTGAAGATTAGAAGCATGAGAGGTGGTGTTATTGAAATATAAGATCCTGGAGGGGTTTTTACTGAATCAATGCTGACAGGATGTTCCCCCTTATAGGGAAACTTAGAACTAAGGAGCCTTGGTTTCAGAATCCTTTAGTTTAAATGGAGATGAAGACTTTTTTTCTGGATGCCAATCTTTGAAATGTTCAACCTGAAATCTGTGGAGCTAGAATGGCTAAATAAATTCAAGGCCAAGATAGGCATATTTTTAATCTTTAGAGGAGTCGAGGGTTATGGAGGTCAAGCAGGAAAGTGTTGAGGCCATAATCTTGTTGAGCAGCAGAGAAGGATTGAGGAGCCACACAGCTTACACCTGGAGCAACTCTTATGATGGACAAAGATGCACTGGAGATAGAAAATGAAAATTAAAAGCTGCAAATGCTAGAAATCTGAAATGATTCTTAAAAAATCGGTGAGTCTCACGTCAGCGGTATGGAAGCTATTGGAAAGAATTCTTAGGGATAGGATTTATGAGCATTTGGGAAAGCATGGCCTAATTAGGGACAGTCAGCATGGCTTTGTGTGGGGTAAGTCATGTCTTACTAACTTGATTAAGTCTTTCAAGGAGGTGACAAAGGTGAAGGATGAAAGTAGAGCAGTGGATGTTGTCTACATGGATTTTAGTAAAACATTTGACAAGATCCCTCATGATGGACTCATCCAAAAGATTAAGATGCATGGGATCCACAGTGACTTGGCCGTTTGGATTTAGAATTGGCTTGCCCATAGAAGACAGAGGGTAGTAGTGGTCAATGGGACTTATTCTGGCTGGAGATCCATGACTAGTGGTGTTCTGCAGGAATCCGTACTGGGACCACTACTATATGACTTGGATGAAAATGTGGATGGATGAGTTAGTAAGTTTGTAGATGACACAAAGATTGGTGGTGGTTTGGATAGTGTAGAAGGTTGCTAAATGAAATAGCAGGATACAGATCAGTTGCAGATATAGGCAGAGAAATAGCAGATAGAGTTTAATCTGGAAAAGTGTGAGGTGTTGCACTTGGGGAGATCAAATATAAAGGGAAAGTGCACAGTTAATGACAGGACCCTTAACAGTGTTGACGTACAGAGGGATCTTGGAGTTCAAGTCCATAGCTCCCTGAAAGTGGCTGCACAAGTTGATAGGGTGGTAAAGGAGGCATATGGCATGCTTGCCTTTATTAGTCAAGGCATTGAGTTCAAGAGTCAGGAGGTTATGTTGCAGCTTTATTAAACCCTTGTTAGGCTGCATCTGGAGTACTGCATTCAATTCTGATCACTCCATAATAGGAACGATTTTGAAGCTTGCGAGAGGGTGTAGAAGAGGTTTACCAGGATGCTGCCTGAATTGGAGGGCATGTGCTATGAGGATAGGTTGGACAAACTTGGATTGTTTTGTCTGGAGCGGCGGAGGCTAAGGGGAGATCTGATAGAGGTTTATAAGATTATGAGAAGCATAGATAGAGTAGACATCCGGTATCTTTCTCCCAGGATCGAAATATCTAATACTAGAGGGTATGCTTTTAAGGTGAGAAGGGGAAAGTTCAGAAGGAGATGTGTGGGGCAAGTTTTTGTACACAGAGAGTGGTGGGTGTCTGGAATGTGCTGCTTGGGGTGGTGGTGGAGGCAGATATGATCGAGGTGTTTAAGGGGCTTTTAGATAGACACATGAATATGCAGAGAATGGAGGAATATGGACTATGTGCAGGCAGGCAGGATTAGTTTAATTAGGTGTCATTAGCTTAATTAGTTTGGCACAACATTGTGGGATGAAGGGTCTGTTCCTTTGCTATACTGTTCTGTGGTCTAATCAGAAAATGTTTAAAAAGCTGTTCCCAAAGCTGGTCAGGCAGCATTTGTAGAAAGGAAAATGATTAATGACTCCACAAAGTTCAATGTGGAGAATTGTAAGGTCATCCACTCTGAATCCAAGAAAGTCAAATCAGAATGTCCCCATCCTGCCTCTACAATTATCTTGAACAGATCACTTGCAAGAACCTAGTGAGCAAAGGCAGCTCTGATTTGACTGGCAAGGTCCTGCAATTGTAAACACAACAGAAGTGCTTTGACCATTGTTTAAGCCTTGACCCCAGACTGATCAAGCTGTCAAAGTTGTCAAACAAACTGGTTAAAATGATTAAATATATTTAAATTAATTAAACTGAAAGAAATTTAAACTGCTTGAATCCTGCCCCCTGCCTTGCAATCATTCCTCTCCATTGAAATGAGTGGAGTTGATGAATCTGCACCGATCTAAACGCCAGACAGATTTACAAGCATAAATGCTGGAAACTGCAAAAAGTTGGAGCTCCACCAATGAACTTTTAGTAATCCAATGTTTGAATGACAGTGGCAAGCACTGTCAAGATTCCATGTTCACTTGCATTTTCTGATGTAGGAAGTGCCAGCAGCTACACATGGAATAGCCAGTACCTCTCGAAAAAATCCAGACCAATATTTTCCTAAATAAGAGACAAGAATCTGTAGAAGAAGAAGAAATAAACTTAGTTATACACATAAGTCTTTAAAAATGGTGAATGGATAGAAAAAGTAATTAGAAAAAGGTTAAGGAAATATTTCCCTTTAGCAAAGGTAGGTTGAACTCAAAAATGTGGAAGTGATTTTTCAGTTGTACCTTATGCTGGCCAACCCTATCAGGGAAATTGCATTCAATTTTGGCTACTGACCTTCAGCAAAGAGGTATCAGTACAGTACAAATTCATCAGAATTACGTACAAAACTATATTAAATTATTTAGAGGTGGGAAGGTTGAGGAATGATTTAATTTAAAATGATGAGATTTTGATAGAACACATACAAGAAAAAAAGCATTTCCTCGGGTGGAGGAATCCAGAACATGCAGTTATAATCTTAAAATTAAGAACATTCATTTAGGAATTAAATCAGGAGGCTCTTTTTCGCACACGAACAGTGGTACAAATATAGAACTCTGCCAACAAAAGTAGTGAATGCTGAATTAATTAATATTTTCAGCATTGTGATCAGTAGTATATTTTTATTAGTTAATGCCATTAAGAGTTTAGGATCAAAGAGCATAAAGAGGAAGAGGCACAGATCAATCATAATTTGATCGAATGTCTAAATAAGCTTAAGAGCCTGAATGGACTATTCCTTTTCCTGTGTTAGAATATAAAGCTGAATTTCCTTTAAAGAACAGCAACATTCTAATAGAAACCCTGAAGTACTTTACCTCACTGATGGCATTATTGATGCTCAAAGACTTATACAGCACAGAAACAGGCTCTTGCCTTACCATGTCCATACTGGCCATCAAATACCCATTTACTGTAATCCTATACCAATTCTATTTCATTCCCCCGAAATTCCCATCAACTCCTCCCAGGTACTAGCACTCACTTACATACCAGGCACAATTTACAATGGCCATTTAACCTACCAATATGCATATCATTGGAATGTGGGAAGAAATTGGGAGTACCCAAGAAGAATTTATACGGTCTCAGGGAGAATCTGGAAACAGCATCTGAGGTCAGGATTGAACCCAGATTGTTGAAGCTATGAAGACCTTTTAAGTCTGGGCCACATGGGTACTTTTTCAGATATTCAGTTGTGAATGATCTATTGGAAATTTAATTTCTTGTTCTTTTTCCACTCTACTTTCTTCCATTTTATTATTTCCTCTCCTTTTCACCTCTGGCCTACCAGTGTTTATCAAGACCAGCAGATGATCTGCAAACCGTTTCTGCTCTGGAACTCAATGTTAGGAGCTTTTCAGTATAATGCCAGAGTGAATCATTTAATGATTCCCTTCCCTTCTCACTTCCATACCACCTTCTCATTGCCAGACTGAGATTAGCAACAGATCTATTAAGAGCAGATGCAAACCACCTCTTTTCCTATGAATACATTGGATGATGTATTTGAAAATTTGGTCGCTAAGGGTGTACTCTTGTTTGCCTCCTCAAGATTCAGAACTAAGTTTCCTTATGTATCCTAGTCTTTCGTGAATAATCTCATCTGCCAGGCAATATTAAAATTTGTGGCATCTGTAACTGACTTTTCCCATTTCCATAGTTTATTGGTTGAATATTACTGACAATAAATATCAGTGCAGTGCATCAATTTACAGAGGCAAAAAAAATCTTCATATCTGTGAAACAAGTAACAGTATGAAGGGGAATTGAAAGGGCAGGTAGAGAGGAGCTACTACTGCCAGTTTGAGAAATCCAGGAAAAGGAGCATTGCCTAAAAATGAAGTCCATGACTTGCAAGAGTGAAATTAAGCAGTACTTCTGCATGGAAAAGGTAATAAAAGTTTTGAATTCTCTTCCACAAATGGCATTAAGTATTGGGTAAATTGATTATGTTAATTATGCAATTGATATGTTTTTGTTCATCAAAGATATTTAGGGAAATGAGGCAAAGGCAAGCTTATGATGTTCATTTATAGATCAGTCATCCTCTCCTTGCATGGCAGAACAGGCTCAAGGAGCTGAATGGCTTACTCGTTTTCCTATATTCCAAACAATCATTCTTATTATTTATTTTTAACATTTTCAGCCAGCTTTGTAGAAGTGCATCATAAACCAGAAGACCTAAATTGTGTGTGCTTTTTTTTCTCTAAAATATGTGTGCCAATTTATTTTGTTAGGAAATGGAATGCGGGTAGAAAGAAAAGCAGCTCAAAAGGTTATAAGGGTCCTGTTGAATGTCTTCCTGAATTGATAGCTGCATGTGAATGGAGGGAGGATATATTTCATTCCATTGTCGCTGAAGAACTAAAGCCTGCACAGATTTCCCAGGTAACCTGCACTTTCAATCTCATCTTTTATTTCTTTTTGTTGTTCAAATTCATTTGTATTTTTATTTAAACTTTGAGCAAACTTCCAGCAAGCTGGTATTTAAATGTCCTTTGACAATTGCTCATCTCTGAGTTATTCTGACCTCTCGAAATACATTTGACATTGGAATGGCCTTATTGACTGCATGACTCATCCTTCTTCTTGGAATTAACTTAAGAAAAACAGTTCTATTCCTGTGTTTTGCTAATCAAATCTATATTTTTTAAAGCAGTTTTCAATCCTAGAGGGACCGTTAATGCAAAAAAAGGCAGCAGGAGATGATTAATGCCTTTTAATGGTGCTTTGTTTTTTTACAAACAACAAATAGAAATTCCAAGAAAATAGTGTTTTTTCTCTCTGTTCTGTTCCCTGATTATACTTTAACAGCTATATCCAATTTCAATTCCCATACCAGCTATCATTGGTATACTCTTAGGTGAGGTTGCTCAGTGTAGGTAGCCTCACCTCTGGAAGTTGACTTTACACCAGTGAAATTCAATGCACTTAAAAAGGTAACTGAGAGAAGACTTGCAGTTTATCTGGCTGGACCAGTTTCAGGCTTATCATTCAAAGCTGAAAAGGCAGTGTGCCAGTCTATTACATCATCATTTCACCAAGTGCAGCATTTTTGAAATTAGCTTTGGTAAGGACCTTCATAATGAAGAAGAGCATTCCAGCCATTAAAATATTACCTGTTTCTTTACTGTAAAATACCTAAATTTACAAATAACAGAATTTTAGAAATTTACAATGCAGAAGGAGCCCACATTGTCTCCACATTCATCAAAAAAGACCTATTTAGGCTAATCGTGTTTTCCACCTCTCCATCTGTAGCCTGTATGTAGAAATGTAAGAAATATTATGCAAGCCGAGTCCTTCCAACTCTTAAGTCCCTTATAGGAATTTGACTTTGCAGTTTACAATTTGCAACAAGACAAATGGCTGGTATTTATTAAGCAAATCTGCTCAGAAGCTAGTTTACCACTTGGTGCCTGCAATGCTCCTCTGGTCAGGCAGCATCTGTGGAGAGAGAAACAGTTAACTATTTTAGAAACTATAATCTACAAGTTACATCAGGAGAGCGATGGAATATTCTTCAAAGGTTTGAGGAGTGCAGTTCTCTACAAAACAGAGCTTAAACATATACTCCCTCCACCACTGACAACGTAGTTATGGTGTGTACTATCTACAAAATGCATTGCAATAACTCACCGAGACTCCTTCAATGTTGCCTCCAACCTCTACCACCTAGGACAAGGGTAATAGACACATGAGCATGTCAGCACCTGGAAATTCTCCACCAAGTCGCACATTACTCTGACTTGGAAAGATGTTGCAATCCCTCTATCATCACTGGTTCTAAATACTGAAATGCTGTACCCAATAGTAGTGCGGGTGTGTCTTCACCACGTGTATGGCAGTGGTTCAGAAGGTTGCTTGTCACTTTTTTCTTATGGACAGTTATTTTTACCTTTACTAACAAAGCCCTATTTATTCCTCAAACTCATGTCTCAGTATCATTGGTTCAGACTCTGGTTACTTTAAGCATTGTGCTACTGTGCCCACAGAAGAATAAAAAAAATCTTTCGAAACTTAAGTGTATGCTTCAGTTCTGAAATATACAATGCTTAAACATTTTGTAGAATAAGCATTTGTTTATTAATTGCTAGTTGGTAATATATTTACAAGTATAGCTTTCATTATCTGAATAAACCAGAGCTCAAAGATAAAATTGTACCCAAGTAAGCAAACTTCATAACTCTTTTTCTTTGGTCCCTCTACCACATGCCAGGCAAGGTGAAGACAGTCTGTTGTGGGCAGAAATGCTCCAACAATATCTCAAATAAAGTGAATATAAATATCTAATAATGATCATTGCACAAACAAAGTGCACAAGCACAATGATGTTTTGTGTTTTAGCAGAATCTGAGAAATATAAATTTTGTTTGGAAATAAGATTACACTCATTTTGAAAAAATAATTAATGTTTTTTAATAAAAAATAGTTACTGTAGCCTGTTCATTGGGAAAATTATTTGGATCTGTAATTTATTCTACAATCTGCCTCTGCCAGGTTGGCACGACAATCACAACTAAAATATATGAAAAAAAATTATTCTGGAAATTATTGGGTTTAAAGCACCAATTTAAGTGCTAATTGCAGTCGTAATGAGAAAAGGCAGTCATCACTGTGAGATTTGCATCTGTTCTGCCATCAGTATGCTCTGAACGGCTGGTGACCGGCAGAAGCTTTGCCAGCTAATTAAATAATTGCATGCGGGGAGGTGTTCTCATCTGATTCAAATGATGAAGATTAATCCTTAGATAAATATGTTTTGCTCGTATTGAAATGTTTTAGCAGCCTCGGCTGCAATAGCCTAGTTTTTATTTTTAATCAAAAAGCAGCTACCATCTAAGAGCTTTGTGATATATTTAAGCAATAAATTATTTTCTGTAGCTGCATTAGCACAATAACACTTGAACACACTGATAAACAATGTGTTGTTATCTTGACTGTTCTCCATATAAATAACACTAGTTGTGCTTCAATATATTTTTCTAGATAGACAAATGTTTTTGAAGTGGTTTTGAGGGTTTCTTTTACCTATAAACTCCTTCATTCTGTTCACCTCAGTTGCCTTTAGCAGTGATGACATATCCTGGAATTACGATGTTCTAAATGTTAAACTACTTACTTTATTGAGAGTTTTTTGGGTACTAAATACTTGCATCAGGGCTTGTTTTTTGTAAAATTTGTTAACAAGCTTTGTCATCTTCTGCTCTGAAAAGGTTAGGGAGGGTTGCCACCTCTTCTCTGAGGAGAAAAGCCATGAACAGTGAATATCTCCCTCACCAGAAGGTAGGGCAAAGGGAAAGTACTCTGAGGAAAGAGAAAGGCAGTCGGCACATTCTGCCCTGAGAAAGCACTGACAGTTTCTCTCTTTAAGAAAACAATAGGAGTCATATTTGCAGTGATCATTATACCAACGTCTAATTATTCAGAATAGTGAGAGGAAAGAAATGTATCTCAAGCTTGTGGTGATTAGTTATAAGCCTTGTATTGTCATTGTTGCACCCAAATAAAAGAAACTGATAATTGTCTGTTGGACTTGCTGCAATTTTGATTTAGGATAAATGATGCTAAGTTAACAATAACTTGCATTTATCTTGTCCTTTTAATATAGTTAACTACCCAAGTGCTTTGTATGCATGTTAGCTAACACTGAGCAGAAGAAACAGGAACAGCCCCTGGTACACCATTCAGTAATATTGTGGCTGAGCTGATCTTGGCTTCAGCACCACTGGCCACATATGGAGACATTGACACGGAACCAAAAGGTTTTAAGAAGTGTCTAAAATTATGTCACTCCAGAGCAAAACATAGTTGAGTGAGGCTGGAGAAAGGCCAAGAATGGATTATTGTGGGATTCATGAGTTTTGGAAGAAAAGCCTTTAGCAAGAGATATCCTAGCTATAACCAGCCAGGTAACAATGAAATTAAGCAAAGAGAATTGCCCTATACAAGACAAAGGGAGAAAGGAATAAGAGTATCATGATGTAGTTGAATGCATTGATGACTCAAAAAAGATAAGAAGAATGTCAGGGGTGTCCATTTGGTGGGGAAGATGTGTTGTAGTAATGCACCCTAATCACAGAGGATATTGCTCATTACCTTGGTATGGGTCATTTCATTGCTATGGAAAGCATTGTCGCTTGACAGACGCAAAGATGAATTTAAAGGGAGCAAGAACCAAGGATGAATTTGGCACAGTGGGAAGTGCAGAGAAACTTGACCATTAGCTAATTTTATTAATATATTCTGTTCACTGATATCCAAATTTATATAATGTTAACAAATCTTTGTCTTTTACTGTAGATATTTTAAATCTGAATAGCTGTAAATCATTCATAAAAGTGCACAGAAAGCTGCTTTGTAAACTGAATGTACTGTAGCGAGCAAAGAATTGTACAATTATTCAAGTTTCTTTCATCCTTTTTAGGCTTGGAATTTCCTGTCCCATCTTCCAGTCATCGAAGTTAGTCTAAGTATAAAGGGCTGGTGGGAAAATGCCCCAGAGGGGAAAGATGAAAAATTGCTGCCGAATGTAGCCACTGGCTTGCGAGATGAGAAAAATTGGACACAGTTGCATGCGGATCAGGAATACGTACTACAAATCCGTCTGCGCAGGATAGGGCTGGTGTGCAACAAGGTACAAGTCTTCAATGGGAGAATTGCAAACCTGGTAACCTTTCCCATATGTTAAAGTTTCCCCCACTGTTAGGATGGTTATATTAAAATTAACCTTTTTGGTTCTTAGATTAGGTAAAAGGCCAACAATTCACCTACTGAATTTGGGAGATCAGCACACCTTGCTGGAAAATAACACCAATTGATCATGTGCTGAGACTCTGCCATTTAGGAGGAAAGGAACAGACGTAAACCATTCTGATATTTAGTGGGATCATGGTCTGATATCTATCCTAAATCTATTTGCCACTTTGCTTGCTGGAATTTGAATGTTTGCTTTTTGCCCTATAAGAGATGGAACCTTTGCCGAACAGAGGTAGGAAGTATCAACACCAAGAATTCCTGCTGATTAGGGTCAATTATAACCTGATGTGTCAACGAAGTCCCAATTTCAGCCAAGATAATGTGGTGGAGTCCAAGCAAAACTGGACATCTTATTGATGTAAAACAGCATAAGACTTCTGAACGCAGGATGCTAACTAACGTTGTCAGGGATCTGAACATGTTAACTGCGGTGGAGCATCATACAGGGAGACAATACATAATCTTGAAAAGAACACCTTTGCCTCTTGTGAGATCTGAGATGCAGAATGCAATAAAGGCTCTTGCCCTGAATAGGCAAACAGAGTTTTTCTCAAATAAGCTTCAGTAGACAATGCTATGAGCTGTTGTATCTAGATCCCAGTCTAATTCTGATCCTTCCACACAGCTCCCATCAAATTTGACAAATGTACCTCAGGAGTTCTGTATTTGACATAGTATATAGTACAGTATGCTGAATGTATATGTGAACTGCTTTGTTTGAGATTGCACAGTGGAGGTTGTAAACCAGCAAGAGCAAAGAAGATATTGCAGTCAGCCTTTGCCGTTAATTAGGATATAAACCATGACGTATGTAATTGTGGTCATTATTTGCAATTTTATCCTAGGTGTTGCAGTTAGGCTCAATACTTGGAATTCAGTGTTACATGGGTCAAATTAAAAAGAGCTTTGAAAGCAGGACAGCTGCATCCCATGTTTTTCAAATCTCTCTGGATGTGGGAATTCCAGAATAGTTGTATATCCAGGGCAAACACACTTACAGGAAGTGTTTCCAGCTGCATTCACTGAAGCATAAAGTTGCTTAACTTGAAAATCAGTGCAAGAGAGCCCCTCAGCTGTAAAAAAAAAGTAATTTTTGGATCCTGCATTTTAACAGGTGATGTCCCACAAGCAGAGAGGGAGACATGATGAAGACTGGAAGTGAACAACCATTCACTGAGATAAGAAGGAAGAAATTGGGTCACTGAGAACAGTGCTTTAGTACTGAATTCTTGTTGTAGGTATAATTATTTGGAGGAGGGCATAAGGAATTCCACGTTACTCACATATAGGGGAGAAAGAAGAGGCTGAGTGAAGTAATGGTTGATTCATTTATTAGAGAAGTGGAGTGTTGCTTTTTGTAAATATGAACATGAGTTCTAAATTATGTGTCATTTCCTTGGTGTAGGACAAAAGTGGTCAAAAGTTTTTGGAGTTTGAAGGAAATCAAATGGAAGTTGCAATCTAAGTCAAAACCAAAAGATTCATATCTTGCTTAAACAGTTCCAGAAGCAAAGGAGTAGGTCAGAAAGAGGATCTTAAAAGATGATAATCACAGAATTAGTATCAGTGCCTCATATCGAAGTAGTAGAGAATTGTTGCGAGAAGGATAGAAGTGCCTTGGGTAGTGTGACCACTTCTGGACAGCAGTGACTGAGATGTATCACTTAGGTTGCAGGCTGGTATCCAGTTAACTAGATCTGCAGGACTGAGTTTAAACAAATATGAGAAGATGGTAAGAATAGACTTTTTGGAAAGGGAATTAAGCTGTGGATGTAAACATAATTTAAAGAGGTGGAAAGAAGTTTGAGGGCAAAATGATATCAAATTATGAAACTTGCACTGTATTTTTGAATCTCTTGTTAGTTCTTCAGAAAGCTTGAGAGGTTGGCAAAAATTATTTCAAAAGTTGTGCTATTTGATTAGCTTGATTCTCCAAATTCTGGATAATTTCATCCTATGCTGTAGACCCAATAAGTCATTATCTGTTGAAGCTATTGGCCAATAATATCCTGTCCAAAAAAGGTTAATTCATAATGATTTTTCTGGACATCTTTCAACCTCTTTAAAATAATCTGGATGGCTGATGCTGCAGTCTATCCCCTCTCAGCCTGATGGTAATCCTCCACCTCTGCCCAATACCCACCTCTGCTGCTGACAGGAAGTTAAAACTGGCATGATTGGATATCTGCCTGTTTGTGTTCTTTCTTTATACAGTTTTATCTTGTACCTGTAAGTGAGAATGCTGTTGAGTAAGTTGACAATTTTAACCCATCTTCTGGGATGAAAATTAATAAAAGCTAAAATAGAACAGATTACCATTTTATTCCCAAGTATACAGTTGTGCTTTTATCATTCTAACTTAGATGTAGCAAATACAAACCATACAGTAGGAGAAGATTATCACCTAAATTATATATGTGCATGTGTCATTAATAAGTACTTCTAACATTAATCTTGTGGATGAAAGAAATTTGCAAATAGTATATAAACAAACAGAACAGGCAAGCCCCCCATTATAGCTGTTCGGATTACAGAAATTTGCCCTTACAGAATTCACAAATCACTTCCCAAAAATTTGAGATATGGAATAAAATTCACTCATGGAACTTATGTGGAAGAAAAAGTAAATAAATTCAAAACTTATTTATTTTTAGTCTCATTTCTTGACACATGCTTAGATGAGGTGGCTTTGTGTTGTGGAAAATCATGATATAGTCTGTTTTTCTAGGAACACATCTCCACCGTAACATGGAAGTCACCTGTATAGAAACTTAAAGGAAAATTAGGAGTTTTAGGTGTACTCCTTTTACAAAGCCATTCGAACAGATTATTGTTGAAATTTTGTGTAATATAATCAGTAAGACATTTTAAGTGTGGTATCTCCCCTTTGGCCAGATATGCCACTTTTCATGATGATAGTGCTGCTGCTGCTTCATTAAACAGTGTGGAAACTGGTTTTACATTTACCTCATTTATGTTTAAATAGGCCTCATAGAATCACAGAATGATTACAGCACAGGAGGCCACTTGGCCCATCAAGATTGTACTGGCTCCAGATAAGAGCAATCAAGTTAGTCCCACTCTTTGGCCGTTTCTGCATGGTCCTGCAAACTCATTCCTTTCAGTTTTTTATATAGCTCCCTTTTGAATACCACAATTGAATCTATCTCTGTTACTACCCCTGGCAGTGCATCCTAAACACCAACTACTTATAGCATAAGAAAGTTTTTCCCTCACCTAACTCGTGGTGCTTTTGCCAGTCATCATCATTCCATGTTCCCTAGTTCTTGACCCACCAATAGGAACAGTTTCAATCTACTCTGGTTTTTATGGTTTTGGATACCTCAAAAAGCTTCCCCTTGCAATATACACCCTTCCAAAGAGAATAGCCCCAGCTTCTCCAGTCTATCCACATAACTAAAGTCCACACCCCATCCCTGAAATCATTTTAGTAAATCTCTTCTGCGTGCTCTTAAAAGCCTTTTTGACTTTAATGTCTTAAGGATTGCCATGGAACTTCATTTTGCTGGAGAGAGATACATTAGAGAAGCGTGGCATAGCTTTTTAAAATGATCTTGCTTGAGTTTATTTTTTGCTGACACCTGTGAAAGGAAGAATGTTGCATCAGACATCTGCAAAATATTACTTTTCTGTTAGTTATTTGAAGAAAAAGCGGAAGGTTTAAATTACTGACCTCATTTTGTGCTAAAAACAGTCACTTATATTTGGTTGGGTTATGTTCAATCTTGATTTCTCTGTTTTCCAAGATTGATTTCACTTTTTAGTCTCTGAGATGAAGAGGCAGTTTTATCAAAGTGCACTGCATTCAATCCAACTGGGAGAGGTGAAAGCATATTGTTATTGCTAATCCATTGAATTACATCTTTGGAAACTTGTTGAAGGATAAAGTCAGCACTACAGCAATTGTGGGTTTTTGACAATATGTTAACTTTGGTTCTTCTCCCAGTAATAGCTAACAGACCTTTTAACCAACAATGATCAGCTCGTGTCAGCTTGGTAGTGCCCTCGTTTTGAGGTCAGGAGGCTGTGGGTTCATGCTAATAATTTAGACGTACACGTCAGTGCATTGCTGATTTTGCTTCATTGTCAAAGGGGATCCTCCATCTCCCTCTGTCAACACTACAAGAACAGATTAAATTGCTGCTTTTGGTTAGTGGACTGTGCGTGTGGAACATTGTTGATGCAGAATGACTGCAGTCTCTTTCTGTGCAAGTAAGATCATTGTAGTAAAAACATCTTTAGTTTTGTGAAGTGTTTCAGGATATTTCAATGTGATTTTTAAAAATACTACAAACTGCACGGACTGGGAACCTCAGATAAAAAGCAGAAAATTATGGAAATGCAAAGGTCAGAGGCATTTTACCAGTACTGGTAAAAGTTAGAGCTAAATGAGAATTAGAATATAAATAAAGGAGGAGTGGAATAAGAAAAGGGATGACTATAATCAGGTAGGTCTTAGCCATCTCTGCTTAAAAAAGAAACTATACTGCTTACATAGGCAATTTTTGTAATTGTTCTTAATAAACACAAAATATTATCTGACTTTTGTCTTATATTGGTTGTCAGGGAAAATATAACAGCAAAGCTGTTACACCACGTTTCACAAAGGCCAAAGACGAGGGCTGGATTGTCATTCTTGGGGAAATAGACAAAAAGGAATTGGTGGCTTTGAAACGAGTGGGATATGTTCGAAATCAAAGCACCATTTCTCTAGCCTTCTATACACCCGAAGTCACTGGAAGGTAAGATCCTATCACTCACTACTACTTCTGATAACTCGCATTTATGTAGTACCTTTAACATGGTAAAAATATTTCAAACTACGTCACAAAGCATGAAATAAAATGATATTGAAAACAGGAGGCGGCATTAGAGTATGTGTCAAAAAGCTGGTAGAAGAGGTGAAATTTTAAGGAAGGTTTTGAAAGAGAAGAGGGAAGCAGGAAGGTGAAAGATACGAGAACCACATTCTAGATCATTGACAGCTGAAGGACTGCCACCAGTGCGAGCATATATGTTGGGGAGGAGGATGTGATGGCAGCTACATTAGACGCTGGTGTCAGAAGAGCAGACAATCCAGAGAGGAACGTTGAGTTAGAGGAGTTTACAGAAACAAGGAGGGCCAAGGCCGTGGAGGGATTTAAATTCATTGATAGGACTTCTAAATTTGTGTAACTTGGAGCTAATGTAAGCCAGAAAAGTCAGGAGTGAGGGGCAAAAAGGACTTGATAGCGGACAGAGAGAGGATTGGGTATTTTGTATGATGTTACTATCATTTATAACATTCCCAGGAATCTACCAAGATGTGTTTTAAATACATTTTTAACAATTAGATAATACAATCAACGTTATTCTGATTGAACGTAATACCAAAATATAAAATTGTGATGTGTCAGAGTGAACTGTAGTAACATTTACTCCTGTAGAGACAATTAATGTGAATTAGTTTGATCGTGGCTAAACTTGGCAGAGATAACACCACAGTGCTCATTGCTTAATGCCCATTTTCAAGGTTGGTCCCACTGTTAATTTAACCATTCCTTTGACATTTACAGAAAGCAGTTCTCAAATAAAATAAAGTACTAGGTTTAAAAAAACAATTATGAATGCAATTTCTGTAATCTGGTTCTACCATAAACACAAAAGCTCATTTTCTGTTCCAGTATGAGAGTCATGGCAGACTTCATTTATTTAAACTTCAATTGTTCATTTAACTTCTGCTTACTAAAAATTGCCAAAGGACCCTCCAAATTACTTGAGAAATAAGATATTTGGATATGTTCTGGGTTATGCACAAGACCCTAAAGCAACTGAAGTCATTGTATGCTTCTGTTATTCAAATGTCAATATTAAAGCTAAATTATAAAACACAGCAGCAACTCATAATTTTTGCCCAGGCATTATAAATTTATAGCAAATTAATGGCCATTCAGCCCATAATCTCTGTACAAGCCCCATGCTTGAGCAGTAAAAAAAATATTCCTGGAACCTTATTTTAGTCACAAAAGCAGTACTGTAGTCATGCTGATTCAATAAGTCAGGATCTTGTAATTTCACATCCCAGCATGAAAATGCGATGATTTGAATTAAGTTTAAAACAAAAATCTTGAACTAATAATCAACGTCATTAGTAATGTCTTTAGAGAAGGAAACTTGCCATCCATTTATGGCTCTTGCCTGTGATGCTGGTTCCATATCATCGTGGCTTACTCAGAACTGATTTCTGAACCAGCCTAGCAATCTCTATGCTTGAATTAAGCTGCTTGGAATAATAGGGGATGGGCAATGGAGTCTGGCCTTCTCATTAACAACCATTTTCCAAAATAGGGATTATCCCTGAAATAGTATGTGATTTCTGCCTGATGATCTGCATATGGCATTTTTTTTATGATTCAGAAATTCAGTCGTGGTTTCTCTGAATTCCTCCACTTGCTGTCTCAACAACTACTTAAACAGATATCTCTTAATTTCTCCCTAACCAAAGGAGTTGGTATTTTCCTATTTAACCCTTCAAAACCCTGTCATAATTTTGAAAGCTTTCATAAAATTCTCTGCTGCAGTGTTAATGGTCTCTGTATCTCAAATATCTCTTCATAACCACATGGGATTACAAAGCAACACAAAAACAGACTACTTGGCCTTACTGGTCCACAATAGTGTTTGTGCTACACACAAAGTATCTGCTGGAGTTGAAGTGTGATTTAACTAAGGTCAAAAAAGGTTTAGCATGACTTCCTACTTTTCAATTCTTTCACTCTAGAAATAAAGTCCAGTTCTTAGTTGCATTCTTTATGACTTTGTTAAACCATTGTTCAGCTTTTAGTCATTTGAGTGTTCAGACTCATACTTTCCAAATAATAAGTGATCTATTCCTCCAACCAAAACTTTACTGCTTTATGTTTATTAGTGGTGAATTTCATTTGCCAATTATTTTCCCATTCTGCATCATTAATGTTCTGTTCACTATAGACTGTTATCCCCAATGTTACCCCTGGTGGTCAAACATCTATCCATTCCATGGGTTTAATGTAAGAGGGCTGCCCCAGTAATCTTCTGAGTGAACAGATACCTTGTAGCAATTTTTCATTATTTCTTCAGTCTTGTACTCTTTGGGGAAACCCCAATTTCTGCAACTTTTTTTCAACTGATGACATCTGCTTAACTGAAATTAATTTATTACATAACCTTAAACACTGGTGGTGGCAGCATAAACACAAGGTACTCCATATTTTCACTCTAAACCCAAGAAAAAGTTCAATAGAGCTATTGTTTGATAATAAGACCATTCCTTGGTTAAATTGGTATTGAATTAAGATAAACTATATATAATCAGGCAGAAGTATTTTGATAACTTTACGGAAAGGGCGTAGAAGTGAAAAAGAGTTTTTTTTCATATGTATTTTAACGTATAACGTTGTAAAGTGCTGGAAATGGCATTTCATGCAATTGTACAAGGTCAGCAATTAATCGTAATCTTTTTAAATTATTTATTTTCAGAATTACTGGTTCTGATGAGAATATTTTTACACCAACATATTCAGTATTTGCTTTTTTCAAAGTGAAGAAAGCATTTAAAGAAATGCACCATTTTTTCTTTTGTTTTCAGGTACATCTACACATTCTATCTGATGAATGATAGCTACCTGGGGATGGACCAGCAGTATGACATTTATTTGGACGTGATACCAGCAAGCATTGCTGCTCAGGTCAACTCGGAAGCTCTGATGCCATGAGTGACCTGGCTGTGGCCTGACATGACAGGTTTAGTGCTGAAAAACCCAGGAGCAGTGATCTTGCAGTACAGATTGTGCTGGTGTGCTGGAGCAGCACTGAAATTACTTGATATTTGCCTTAGTAGATGCAACTTCTAACCTCAGATTCAAAGGAAATTACAAATGGCTGCTGAAGTGACTTCCAGCATGAATCTTCTGCACAGCTTGGTGGCCTTATGTAAGTTTGCATTTTAGATTACTGCTAAACCCAGATAATTTGAGTCTCTTTATATAGTTCACCTATGCACCAGGCGAATAGCTGAAAGCTATCCATTAAGAGTCACAACTTCCTTCAATATTACTTTATAATGGTTATGTATGTTTTGTAGAAGTCATTGGCACTTTTTTATGAGAATCTTATTTTTAATTAAAATAGCATTCATTCAATGAATACAAATTTGCCTCAATAGCTGGTATTGGTCAACGTGATTACCTAAATGAAAAAGAAACCAACCTACTTCCTTCTTCATAACTAATAAAGCATGGACTTGATATAGTTCCTGTAACTGATACTGGAGTATTTAAAATATTATTCTGTATAGTGTAAATTATTTTGAATGAAGCCATCAAATTCACCAGGAATATCAGCAAGGCAAAATGGAAGCCTGTACAATCAGCATAATTTTTTTTATGAATTAAAAGTATATTTACAAAAAACTATCTGTATGTTGAGAAAGAATATAAGGTAATTTAAAGGCAAGTTGTGATTGAAAATTCATTCCCATATCGACTGAGTGCAGAGGGTATTCATTTCCATGGTAACATGAAGACTAAACTTGACACATTCATAACCATGAGGTCAGGTTAAACCTAGTAACCTTTCTTTGCAGTGAGAGCTGCAACACTTCATTTGTCAATATTAATTTAGTTGTATCTGTAAAAATTAAGTTGTGGCAAAAATACTTACTAGCACAAGAAAAATTTGATAGTTACTACCAAAAGGAAAACTGGCATTCAATATGAATTTACAATGCTGCTTGCAAATGTACAAAACCATTAAACTTTATTGCAATAAACATGTCTGTTTTGTCCTTTTTGTCATATTAAAACACAGCTGTTGAGGAATGTATTATAGAATACAACAAAAGATGCTAAAAGAGCCTCCTTGTTTTTTGTACTTTTTCTGATGAGAGATGTTTTGCGTTTCATTTGTCCTTTTTAAATCATCACTTAGTACCCAAGAACAACTTTGATTTTCTGATCATTTACCAATAATCTAATGGTTGGATAATGTAACTGATTCAAGCAAATGATTTTACGCTGTGTTTATTCTATTATTTCTATACTCTGATACTTCTTTAATGCAGCAGTTTGTCCAGTATCTCTCTGTTATTTGCTTGTAAACATACTTGTTATAAAGCAGGAAACATGAAATCCTTTTGTCTGACATCTGCAATATGAGGAAGGAATAGGCAAAGGAGTGAAATGCTTTACTTTGAAATAGTTGCTCATAAAATTGCTAATATTGCCGTTATAAGATTAAAATCGTGGAACATTTTTTGAGGTATGAAATGTCCAAAGAGTGAGTAGTGACCACTGTTAACTGCCAGTAAGGCTGAACATGGAAAGGTAGGTGAAATGTAGCCGTATGTTCCTCCTTGATTGTATTTTCAAAGTAGCACAAGATACATTGTCAGAAGCAGCAGTTCACAGTCTTATCCATTATTTTGGCTAAACTGTTAAATGGGATTGCTTGAGTTAAGGTGGTGCTGAGTCAACAAACTATAAACTTTAACTTTTCATTTAAAATCTATTGTTCTTGGGAGTGAAAAGGTTATTTTAAGTGGCATAGTTGCCAAGTCAGAAAATTCTGCTCCTGTTACTTACCTGCACTGTAACATTATTATCATACACACAAGCATACCTGACCTGCATGATTCTTCCCCTGCTGTGGACTTTGGAAAGAAAAGATTAATGAGGTAATTACTGGTGAAAGTACATAATTTTAAAGTATTCTTTGCAAGAAAATGCATTCATTATGATCTTATATTTTAATATTCTAATTAATGGTTTAGTCGACTGCTTATAATTGCTATTGATAAATCCTCTTATGCAGCATGTGGCTTTTTACCTCCTCCGAGTATTGCATAAAAGGGAATCTTACCAAGTCTGTACAGCTTGCTCTGTGGGAATTATTTGACTGATTTTCAGTGGTGTAATGAAGTGTTGGCCCTGAAAGATTTCATTAAAATATAAGTAATGGTATTGCTGTAACATAACTTCCTCAGTACTTCTGGTATAAGCCAAATCAGGGAACATGTTGGAAGTATTGCCTTGTCTATAATGCAAATATGATTATATGTGAATTGAATGTTTACATAATCTGCCAACCAACAAATTCCTCTGCAGCACCATGAACAGTATTGGTCTCCTTATTTAGGGAATAGTCATAGTGAGATACAGCACAGAAACAGGCCATTCAACCCTTCAGGCACCCATTTACAGTAATCCCATTTTATTCTCCCCTCATTCCCATCAACACCAATTTATTAGGGACAATTTGCAGTGGCTAATTTAACCTACCAACACGCACATCTCTGGGATGTGGGAGGAAACCAAAACATCTGGAGGAAACCCACATGGTCACAGGGAGAATGTGCAAACTCCACACATTCAGCACCCAAGATCAGGATCAAACCTGCGTTACCGGAGCTGTGAGGCAGCAGCTCTACTGGCCATGTCACTGTGCCACTCAATTCAAGATAAGTGGCGACATCGCATTGAGAGCAGTCAGAGACAGTTAACTAGACTAATACCTGGAATTGCAGCTTGTTTTATGAGGAAGGGGTCGGTTGTCTTATTGACAGCTCAGGCTTAGATCCACTGGAGTAAAGAGTGCGATGGAACTTGAATGAAACGTGTAAAGTCTTGAGGTGCCTTGACAGTTGGATATAGAGAAGATATTTTTCTTATGAGATCGTCTAGAACTAAAGGTCACCTTTTAAAATAAGGGATTGCCCACTTAAAACAGAAGAGTCAGAAGTTCTTCTGAGGTTTGTGTGTCTTTGAAACTCCCTTCCTCAAAGGGCAGTGAGCAGACTTTGAATATTTTGAAGCAGGTACTTGATAAGCAAGGAGGTGAAAGGTTACCAAAGGTAGTTGGGAATGCACAGTTGACATTGCAGTGATCTTATTAAATGGCAGAAGAGGCTTGAATGGCCATGTGGCCTACTCCTGCTCGTAATTCATACAGAATCACCCTTTACAATTCATTGACACTGGAAGCAATTAAGACATTACAACTACTTTTGCATTTTTGAAACAGGTTGAGGTATTTTTCAAAAAGTATAGAAGCTCATTGTTAATTCTTCAATCAGCATGGATATCTTGGGCTAAGCAGTCTTTTTATGTGCTGTAAATTTGTCAATACACAAATTGCTTTTTGGGGATAAAATGCTTTTTTTTACTGAAATTTCTTAATTATTAAACAATCTTTAAGACTAAATCAAGAACTTTTAAAAATTGCATACTTCACAATAATGATTACATTTGAATACAACTTTTGCCCTTTACTATCTTTATATTTATTTAAAAGCCTTGATCTGTCCCAAATAACTAAATGTTATCTGGATATATTTAACTTCATAACTAATCCATAGATTTGGCACGAAAAGGATGTCCCAGCACTTAATCTGTGCTTTAAAATGAATAAAGCCCTCTTAATCGTTCAATGATTTAAGTGTTTTTGTTGTTCAAATAACCATTTAATAAAATGGAAGAATGAATTCTTAAAGTGCAATTTGGACAAATGATTAATTTTGTTCATTGGCTTGATTATATCTCATCTACTCAGAGAACTGTCACAATCATGGAAAAAAATTGCTCACCTGTTCATTGGTTCTCTAAGGTTACAACAAAATATTGATCAACTGAGAAAGTGGGCAAAGGAATGACAGATGGAATTTAACTCGGGCAAGTGTAAAGTGATATATTTTGGGAAGTTAAAGCAGACCAGGACAAGCACAGTGAATGGCAGGTCCCTGGGGAGTGTTGTTGAACAAAGACACCTAGGGGTACAGGTACATAGTTTCCTGAAGGTGGCAACACAGGTAGACAGGGAGGTGAAGAAGACATATGGCATGCTTGCCTTCATTGGATATGGCATTGAGTACGATAGTGGGGACAGCATGTTACACATGTACAAAACATTGGTTAGACTGCACTTGTAATATTATGTGCAATTCTGATCGCCACACCACAGGAAGGGTGTGATTAAACTGGAGAGGGTGCAAAGAAGATTCACAAGAATGTTCCTTGGACTGGAGGCCTAAGTGGTTTATAAAATTATGAGATGCATGGACAGGGTAGATATTCACAGACTTTTTCCCAGCATAGGGGAGCTTAAAACTAGAGGGCATAGGTTTAAGGTGAGAGGGGAAAGATTTAAAGGGGATCTGAGGGACAAGTTTCTCACACAGAGGATGGTGGGTATATAGAATGAGCTGCCAGAGAAGATGGTAGTGGTAAATACAATTACAATGTTCATAATCATTTGGACAGATACATGGAGAGGAAACATTTAGGGGATAAGGGCCAAACACAGGCAAATGGGATTAGTTTAAATAGGCATCTTGGTCAGCATGGACGAGTTGGGTCCATGCTGTATATCTCTATGAATCTAAATATGTCTCTCATCTGCCATCAGGTCTAAGGAATTTGTTTGAACATAAATCTTGAAAATTAAGCAGTGAAGTTTGAAGGTAGTTTTTTCTTGTTTATGGAAATCCCTTTTTGTGACAAACAATTTCAAAACAAAACTTGAGTGTGAACAACTGCAGAATAAGTATCAGATTTCTACAAGGACTGATTGAATCAAGAGTGAAAGGGAGACACCTGATAGTCTAAAAGTGACAAAAGTATGTTTTGCTTCAATTTCCAAAACACTGTGGAAATTTGAAGGCTTTCCCCACCATCCTCCACACCCTCCAAGTCTAATGAAACCTAATACTGGTAACTGCTTCCCTCCAGATTCATTTTACTATTCTTAATGCATAAGGGGCCTGTTCCTGAGAACTCAGCTCTCTTCCTAATATCTTGAATTTTCCCCACCACCCAAATCTTCTCATCCATGCTCAAACATCCCCAAACTATATATCTGTTACAGATTACAGGTGTACAGTGAAAAGCATTCTGACTGGTTGCATCGGCACCTGGTATGGAGGCTCCAATGCGCAAGATTGAAAGAGGCTGCAGAAAGTTGTAGACTCAACCAGCTCCATCACGGACACAACCCTCCCCGCCATCCAGGACATCTTCAAGAGGCGGTGCCTTAAGAAGGTGGCATCCATCATTAAGGACTCTCACCATCTGGGACATGCCCTCTTCACATTACTACCATCAGGGAGGTTCTACAGCAGCCTGAAGACCCACACTCAACGTTTCAGGAATAGCTTCCTCCCCTCTGCCATCAGATTTCAGAAAAGTCATGAACACTACCTCATTATTCCTCTTTTGCACTATTTGTTTATTTTGTAACTTATAGTAATTTTTATGTCTTTATGTCACAAAACAAATTTCACAATATATGTCAGTGATAATAAACCTGATTCTGATTCTGTTGGTCCTTGATCTCAGAACCATTATATGTGCTGGCAAGCCAGGATACCTCTCTCCATTTCTTTTAATTTCTAGAAACTACTTCCAAGACAACCCAGAGCCCATAAATGATCCCTGGATTCCCAGAACTAAAGGCAAACCTTGAGAGCTGCATCCCAGTCCTGCCAGATTTCCAAAAGTTTCTTTATCCCCACCTAAAACCAGTGTTGCCTAGCACCCATTTTAACTAACCTCTGATTTACCACAATCAGGGCCAAGGAAAATCACAGTAAAAATCCAATTCTAAGCCCTTCAGCACATGCCAAAGTACAAATGAAATACTAGCTTATTTTTAGGTTTCGTGCTTTCATACGCAAAAATGTATCCTTAGCATCCTAATTACACTTCATTGAGAGTTATGAAGGTTCATGGGATTATTCCTGTTCCATTTCCTTTTGTACTGTGCAGCTGACTGAAAGTTGTGGACATGAAAGTGAAAACTATTTTAAAGTGCAAGGATTTTTATGTCCAAATTCAGTTTAATAATAATGACTAAATATATTGCAGCAGCAGCTCCACGCAGCAAGAATGCAATTTGTCAAAGTTAATATCTTAGCTGGGTTTTTAAAGCACACTGTGAGGAATTGTAATCTCCCACCTGCTGGTGGACCTCTGGCTGCTGCTCCACCCCACCCCACTCACATCCAGGTTAAAATACAGCCCACACTATATAGTTTCCACACAAAAATTCTCGATAAATTCATACGTATGCAAGACTGAAGACTAATTCAGAATGTTTCAGTTGAATTTATGGGAAGTTGCACATTGTGTTCCTCTTTGCTCTCTTGGCTCATTAGATGGTACAATTTATTAGCTTTATCTGGTCACAGATTTCATATCCATATCACCTGCTCCTCTTTAATGGTTTTATCTAAAATACAAAGTACACCTTTTTACCCTTACACCATTCTCTGTTTCTCAGATAGGCTATTCTGCATATTCATAATTTCCTGCCTATAGAAATCATGTCTTAAATGTATGTTCATTTTTTAACTTTCAGTTTATCTAATTGTGTGAAGGTTTTAAATATCTAAGTAAATTACGTAGGCTGCTTTTTTTTCACCCTGTGAATTTTTCTGGTGTGCTGAATTTTTCTTCATAGCCCAGTTGTCTAATTCCATTTATGAAATGAATTCTCTTCTTTATTTTACCTTCAGCGCCAGTTGGATACGGTGTCTCCATGTAGAAAACTTATCAGATAATTGCTTATTTAAGGAAGCTGCCAAATTAATAGCTCCTATTTATCTGAGCTAATTTCTTGCTAAGTCAAAAGAGTCGACCTATTTGAATGGTAGCATTTTCACCTCTTAGTCAAATTGTCATGGATTCAGGTCCTATTATGGAATTTAAATCTTGTTCAACTGCTCATTGTGGTACTGAGGGAATCTGCATGGTCAGGAATGTCATCTTGTGATGTTAAATGAAGTCCCTACCTGTTTTTTCAAGTTTACATGAAAACTGCAAAGGTATTAGTCAAAGAGAAGGGAGCTCTTCTGATGTCCTGGCATGCCTTCCTTGTTGAATCTTGCTGTATGGAAATTGGCTGTTGTTTGCTTTAATAACAATGATGACTAAAGTTCAAAAGTAATTAATAGTTTGAAAAATCTGTTGCTGTGATTCTAACGAACTTTGTATACTTTGTAAGTCTTCCTGAAAACATCAATAGCTAAAGAATTTCAGCAGCTTGAACAATAACCTTCCCTGCATCATCCCTTTCTTGTGACTGGTACAACTGAGAAGGATGAGTGGCAACATCATCTCAGAGTGTTGTGTCATTCTAACATGGGCATGCATCATCATTTGTCATTTCTAAGTTAATGTTCTGGAATTTCCTATCATAATCATAGAGTCATACAGCACAGAAACAGGCCCTTTGGCCCACTGTGTCAATGCTGACCATCAAGCACCCACCAATACTAATCCCATTTGCCTGCACTTGGTCCATAGCCTTTACGATACAAGTGCGCAACCAGACACTTAAATACTGTGAGAGTACCTGCCTTCAGCACCTTCTCAGGCAGTGTGTTCCAAATTCAACCACGCTCTGGATACAAAAAAAATTCCCCAGATCCCTCGGAAATTAAACACCATGGCCACATGTATAACAACAATTCTAAAGAAGGCTGATCACAATTTCCAAGGCCATCAGCGGATGGGCAGTAATGCTGAGGATAAAAGTTGTCATTGAAATGTATTCACTATCCCACATGTTAGCCTTCAGGTTTACAGTGGAAGACAATTAATTCAAAAGCTCCATAACAACTAGTTTAACCTTGAACAATGTAGAAATAATTATATCTTTTACCAAATTTTGATCACTAAATATAGACTATAGGTTCCTTCAGATTGCAATTATGTTTGCAAGATTGTTCTACCCAATTGTAGATTTAGAAATTGAGATACACAGTTGCAAATTCTTGATTAGGTGGATTGCTGTTCTGTCAAGTGAAACATCAGTAACTCAGGTTAATCATATATATCATGCATGTGTGGATTATACGATCCTTGATCCAGCTCCACCATTCAAGGTCATGGCTGATTCTGTGCCTCAGTTGCATTTTTGCACCCAGCCTCCACATCCTCTGCTTCAGCTGGAAATGTTCATTATCTGAAATTATTCTGAATTATGCCTAAAAAGTTATAATGCGTCACTCAGAAGGTGAAGTGCTGTTCCTTGTGAATACAACTAAAAGTTTGAACTGGGGAGAGTGAAGTCAAGGAGAACAACCGTGTGAAGTTGATTTTGGTGGGAAAATTAACCTAAGTGTTGTGATATTTTTGTCCTTTTTCTTAAGTAGAGATGTTACATCTGCTACCCTCCACTTTGTAGGCATTGACCAGAATGTAGGGAATTTTGGAAGAGCATTGCTAATGTCTTCCCAAATTCTGCAGCCACCACCTTTTATAACCCTGAGTTGCTGGCCATCAAGTTAAGGGAATTCAAAAGAGTCATAGGAATTTACAGTGCAGGAGGTCATTCAAATTATTGTGACTATTCCAGAGTTATTTGTGTGTATCCTACTTCCCAGCTGTCCATGCATACATGGCTCTTCAAGTGCTTATCATGGTACCCTGTAAACATGGCTAGGGATTCTGCTTCTTTCAGCCAGAGTTTCAGTCTCTGCTGTTGTTTGGGTGAAAACTTTCCTCAACTCCCCATTAATTCTTCTAGCAAATAACGTAAATTGATGCCTTAGTTGCTTACTTTCCCAAGGGAAATAGCTGCTTCCTGTTCATCTTGTCTTGTAATTTTATACACTTAAATCTCCTTTCAGTATTTTTTTTGTTCCAAACAAAACCACCCCAGCCCAGACAGTCTGTAATTTTGGTTCTCCTGCTCTAAGAGCATCATTAGAAGTCTGCTCTGCTTCCCCTTCTACTGCTACCACATTCTTTCTGTAACCAGAACTGTACACTGTTCTCCAGCTGTGCTTTATACAGTATGGAGCATTATCTCTCATGTTCCATGCCTCAACACAAAGCCAAATATACTGTGTCTCAACTATCTTAACAACCTGTCTCACTATCTTCTTGGATTGCACTGCAAGATTCCTCTGTTCCACTACACTTCCTGGTATCCTACTACTTATTATGTCTTTATTAGCCTTGTTTGCTTTTACAAAATATATTACCTCACACTTATCTGAAATAAATTCCATGTGCTACCTTTGTGTTTGCCTGACCAGTCCATTGATATCTTCCTGCAGCCAAGAACTTTCTTCGTCCTTTTCAACCATATTCGCAATTTTGTTAACATTGAGAAACTCCTGAATCATAGTCCTACATTTAAGTCCAAGTTATTAATATATATCATGTGATGGATAAGACCTTGATAGATCAAAACATACAGAATAAAATTACTTAATAAATGTCAAAATCAGCCAGTGAAAAATATTGATATTGGTAAATATTGAATCTTGTCATATGAAAGATCAATAAAATAATAATTCCTCAAGGAATTAAGATATCCCTATTACAACATATTTTGGAACATATTTTTCAGATTTTCTGACAAATTAAGACTTTCAAATAAAACATTTGGGTTTCTTTCTTCATGGATCTTTCTGATGATTCCGATCACCTTCCCCCTCCAAAGTCAAGTCTGTAACTGATGTCATGAACTGAATTTCATGTTTGCCATCATGATCTGGTTGTAAGTAGATTGGGGCTAACAGATCCTTATAGTAAGGTGGGTCATCGTGTCTTATTGTTTGCTCCAAGCATTTCCCTAAGTGTATCAACAGTATTATGGGTCAACATTTAAAATATAGTCTTTCAGCAAGTATCTTTGTCCCTTAATTGGTTTTGGAATGAAGATAGTGAAAAAGGCAAAGAACAACAGGCAAGGAAGATGCCCAAACTCATTTCAAAGGTTTCCTGGGCAGAGAATTCCTCCAACAGAAGTTAGGTGCTGAGGCAGCTGGATTCTGGGAAGTAGTGGGTATAAGAGAAACATTTCTGAATTAATATTTGAAATAAAGACTCTACTTGTGGTGAGCATTTTTGTCATTAAAAAATCAACCAAGTTGCATTAAGCCTATAAAACCAAGATTCAAGCAACTAGTGCACAGTCAGGCAATTCATCAATATCTGTATGTACCCATGATATAATAAGACTTTAGAATTAATTGAGGTTCCTTCCAATTCCTTGACTCATTTCAGTTTTTTGCTCTAATTAATTACTGGATGATCGTTACATGTCTATTGGTGTGTATTATTTTGAAGATGCCTTCTATAAACCAGGAGACTACTAAATTACCCACTTGAAAATAAGTAATCTGACTTCTATTGATGTAAATTAATTAACAAAGAGACAAAAAGTTAACAAATGAAACATAAAATGTACACTTTACAACATTATTAATGAAGAAAAATGTCCCAGGTTGCTTAGTGGAAATATAATTCAATAGTGATGTGTAACAAGCTAAATGGGAGCTGTTAGGGAGACTGACCAGGGAGTCACAGATTACAGGGATAGACAGGGGCAGAGCCATGATATGATTTAAAAATGAGAATTTCAAAGTTGAGAAATGGGAGGATTGGAATCAGTGTGGAGCAGAACAGGAGATGAACAAATAAGTTTTGAACAAATAGAAGTTTTTGAAGGATGAAAAATGGGAGGCTTGCCAAAAACATCAGTTAATTCTAGAGGTAGCAAAGTAACAGATTAGCTGAGTTAAGTGACATGTTTTAACAAATGGGTTTTAAGCCAGATTAATTTCACAATGGGATTTGAATTTAACCTCTGCATTGTCAATCACCTTGAATGTGTCCTCTGATAACCACACCTTCTGTTAGTTTCCATTTCTTCAATTTATCATAACTTAAGGATTTTGAAAACCCTTGTTGGAAATAACAACCTTTAGCCTCTCCACATCACTAAAGTTCCTCAATCTTGGTGTCTTTCTGGCAAATATCTTTGCATCTGATTGGATGTTACTACTATATGCAGCACATGCTTAATGCACCAAAGGAGTCTGGGGTACAATTTCTGGGCATTAGTCTGAACAGGAGTCTTTTTTTTATTCGTTGACAGGATTTTGGTAAAGCCAATGTTTACTATCCATGTCTAATTGCCCCTTTGAATATCTTGTTAGGCCATTTCAAAGGACAATTAAGAATCAACCAAATTGGTGAGTTTGGAGTCATGTATAGGCCAGACCCAGTCAGAAAGGGTTCGCAGTTTCCATTACTAATATTAGCTTTTAATTCTAGATATATTTCATTACTTGAATTTGAAATCCCTAGCTCTCACACTGGGATTTGATCCCACATCCCCAACTCAAATCTCTAGAAACTAATAACAAGATACCAGTAATTTAACTACTCTCCTCTACCATGATAATTTTGAACATTTATTTTGCTATTGCTTGATATACAGGATGACTTTTGGCTATACAACAGGAATTCTGAGTGACTGTAGTAAATGGTGCATTTCATCAACCAATTAAAGAAAAATTGTGCCCATGAGATTTTAAATAAAGAAAGAAACCAAAGCAGAGTTTAATCATTCATTGACACAAAGTGGAATAAATTATCCTTAAGCACCAGGATGTGTTTTCACATTGGGGAGGAAAATGCATTTTTCAGCACCTGACGGTTGCAGGAGTGACCATTCTGCTTTCCCTTTAAAGATACACAGAACCTGCTCTTTCCATTAATTTCTCCCTGTGCTGTCAGCAGCAGCAGCAGCACCCAAAAAGCAATTAAGTTTCCAAACGTTTCTGGTAGAAGCCAAGCAAAATGCATGTGTTACCCAGGTTAAATTGCCTGTTGGGATACTGGGCAATACAATTAGGTTTGACTTTAGGATGAAGCAGGAATTATCTGGAAATTCAGATTGATTTATGATTTTTGCTTGTTGCATTTATTAATTTATCTGTGTCCAACTTTCTATATTTTATCTTTACTATACAGGAAGATCTGGGTCAAAGAAAACAATTATTATTAACTAATCACATGCAGTGTTGCAAATGAAATCAAAAACATGTCTAGTGTAGTACTGTTGTAAGCGAAGCCCAGTTACGGGCTACTTACTGGGTTTTGCAATTAAACCACTGGTCGTCAAGAGGGGTAAACAGATTATCTTCTTAGTAATGCCAGGGGACAAACAAATATAATAAAAAATAGTTCTGGTTATAAAATTATAAATGGGAGAAACATTGGCTTACTAGTTAGGAAACTGGCAAAGCTTTGAAGTAAAAGGCCTTTTTTAATGATTGACAGCATTATTAGCTATTCAAAGTGAATACCACAATGACCTATGTGAAAGTTTACCCTATCTGTCCAATGTAGTAGACTGGGGGAAAAGAAGTCTTATCTGTACTGTGAGAATTGTAAACTATCAGAGTGACATTGCATTCTGTGAGTGGCTGTCCACCTGTGTCACATCCACAAAGTGTCATCGATTAAAAAGGGGAATCTGTTAACTTTGTCAGGCTTTTCAATCAATGACACCAATGAAATATGGCAACATTTTAGTTAAAAGCACCAAGCCTCAGACTGCAGCACACCTGAGCTGGAGAATTGTATTACAGACATTTCTAATAAGCATTGGCTGATTTGTGGGTAGGTCAATGCATTTTTAAGAGTCATTTAATGGGTCTGTAATAACTTATATGTATGTATTTTCAGTTAGATCCAAAATAAATTTGGTACTTGAACCTATATCCTAATGACTAAATGTCATGATGTTCTACGTTAAAAGTCAAACTTTCTAATGTGAGGGTTGCTAGGAGAGCTATAATGATCTATACTTTAGGCTTTAGTGTAAATATTAATTTCACTAATGTAAATGTTAAATAGGGAATTTCTTCACCTACATCTCTGAGAAACAAAATACTGGTATTCATTAATATCTGTTTAAAAGTTGGTGAAAAATAGTGATTCCTAACAAAAAAGTGGCAATCAGTTCTTCACATTTTCAATTCATTAAAGATGCAGCCCTGCAAGAAATAAATTTAAATACAGAATCAGAGACTACCTGCAGTGCATGCATGAGTGAATGAAAGTGTGGATTTTCGAAGCTTAAAAAAATATAGTGTGCAAGTTTAAAAATGTTTTTAAAAGTTATTTATTTTCTTGAAAACAAAGTATTGCAAATGCTGGAAATCTGATATAACACAGAAAATGCTGGAAATACTCAGCAGATTAGGCGGGATGAGTGAAAGTTCATCCACCTGAAACTAAATCTGTTTTAAAAGTACTATTGAAAAATGGGATACATTGAGAAAATTTCCCCAGTTAATGTACATATGAATAGTGATGACAATGGTCATGTCCAAAAGTTAGATGTTATTTCTTGCCTGTGACCTTCAGGTATCTGCTGTTTCTTATGTTCAATATCTCTAATTAATGACCACAAGCTAATTAAGAGAGAAATTGGACATCAAGCAACCATTAAACTTTCTGTCAACAACCATCTATATTTTGGGAAATCCAACGATGTTCTGCTGTGTGAGCAAGTTGAAAACATTTATTTCAATAGCTCAGGATAAACTTCGGTGTCTTAACTGCCGGTGGCAGTGTCGTCCTCATATGAATGGCTCCATGTTCCTTTGAAGCCAACAGCACAACTCAGTACCAGCGTTCCTGCAAAATACAAGCCTTCAAAAGTAGACATAAGACCATAAGGTATAGAAACAGAATTACGTCACTTGGCCTGTCAAGTCTGCTCCACCATTCAATCATGGCTGATTTTTGTTCAACCCCATTCTTCTGCATTCTCCCAGTAACCCTTAACCCCCTTACCTTTCAATCTCTGCTTTAAATACGCCCAATGATTGCCTCTGTGGCAATGAATTCCACAGATTCACCACCGTCTAGCCGAAGAAATTCCTCCTCATCTCAGTTTTAAAGCAGCGTCCCTTTATTCTGAGGCAGTACCCTTGGAACCTAGACTCTCCTACTAATGGAAAAATCCTCTCCACATCCACTCTATCCAGGCCTTTCAGCATCAGGTTGGTTTCAATGAGATCCCCCTCATCCTTCTGAACTTCATCAAGTACAGGCCCAGAGCCATCAAATGAGAAATTTAATTTCACCAATTCTTTTCCATTCAGTATGTGGTTAGCCAGCATTTAGCACTTGTGAAATGTCAAGTAGGTATGAAAATAGGTAGAAGGACATGCTGTGATATGGACATTGTGATTCTGCAAAGGGCTATAGGTAGATTGAATGGGCAAAAACCTGGCAAATGGAGTTTAATGTGGGGGAGTGTAAGGTCATGCAGTTTGGTAAGGGGAATCAAAAGAGATTATTATTTAAATGGAAAGCAATTGTGAGTGGTTCAGAGGGATTTAGATGTTCTAGTGCATGAATCACAAAAAGGTAACAGGCAGATCCAACAACTAGTTAAAAGAAAGCAAACATCACATTAGCCTTTATTGCAAAGAGGTTGGCGTTCAAGAATAGGGAGGCTTTGTTTCAGTTGTATGGGGCGTTGATGAGGCCTCACCTGGAATACTGTGCAAAACTTTGGTCCCCTGAGAATGATAAAATAGAGTTGGAGGCAGTCAAAATGAGATTCGCCAGGCTAATTCTTGGGATGATAGGTTTCTCCTATCAAGGGAGGCTAGACATTGGGTCTGTATTCCTTGGAGTTTAGAAGAATGAGAGGTAACCTTATTTAAGCTTATAAGATCATAAGGGAGCTTGACAGGGTAGATGTTAACCTGTTTTCACTAGTGGGAGAGTCACAAAGGGGACATAGCTGCAAAATAAGGCAAGTCAATTAAACCTCAGATGTGTAGAAATTTCTTCTCTGAGTGTAGTGAATCTCTGAAATTCTCTGTGTCCATGGGTGGCGGAGCCAGAACATTAGATATACTTGAGGTGAAGATGGATAAATATTTGAAAGACCAAGGAATTGAGGGTTATGGGGAACTGGCACAGAAGAGTAATTGAAGCCAGCATAGGTCAGCCATGATCATATTGAATCATGGAACAGGCTTGGGAGAGTTTGTGTGAGGTGGGGTGGGTGGTGTGGTGGGCATTGTGCAGCTGGAGTTACATGTGAATTCATTATGGAGCAACCACAATACTGAAGACACCATGGATAGCACATTTAGTGAGCTGGTCACTCCAAAATTATTTGTGGCACAGGCAGACAAGTGATGGAGACAGAGCAATAGGCGCAGGCAGGTAGTACAATAACTGTCCCCTCCCAAATGGAAATACCATGTTGGATACTCCTGGAGAAAGCAGCAGCAGCCAAGTTTGTGGTACCAGGGCTGGCTCTGCTGCTCAGAGGTAGGGTGAGGTGGGGGTAAATTCTACAAGAGCTATGGTGATGAGGATTTGATTGGTAGGGGAACAGATGGGTGTTTTGTAGCTAGATACAAGATTCGTGAATGGGATGTTGTCTCCCTGTTTCCAGGGTCAGTGATGTCTCAGATCAGTTGTAGAACATTTTAAAAGGGGAGGTTAAATAGCCAGATGTCATGGTCCACCTTGTTGCTAACAACCTGGGTGGAAAGAGGGATGAGGTCCTGCAACACGAATTTAGAAAACTAGACCATAGATTTAAGAGCAAGGCCTCCAAGGTTGTAATCTCTGGATTACTTCTGTTGCTGATTGATAGTGATTATAGGAATAGGATAGCTCAGATGAATCTATGGCGAAAGGAACGGTGTAGGAGGGAGGGATTTAGATTTTTTTTGGATCATTGGGGTCATTCTGGGAAAGATAGGAACTGTACGAGTTCTAAATGTTGTATCTGAACCAGAATGGGACTAACATCCTTGCAGAAGGGTATCAAGAACTAGAGGGCATAGGTTTAAAGTGAGAGGGGAAAAATTTACCTGATGAGATATATTCCAATCTGCTATGGCAGGCATGAGAGGAAGTTGTTGGGGCCCAGAAGTACTTTAAATCTTCACTGCTCAGATAACTGGAGGAGAGCTAATGTGGTATCTTTATTCAAGATGGGCAGCAGAGATCAGCTAGATAACAGACAGTGAGTCTCACAGCAGTGGTAGATTTATTGGAAAAAAATTCTGAGGTGTAAGATTAATCATCAGCTGGAAAAGCATTAGAGATAGCATGACTTTGTTGTTGGGAGATTCTGTCTGACAAGTTTATTTTGAAAAAAAGTAACAAAATATATTGATGTAGTCCATAGAGACTTCAGTAAGACCTTTAACAAGGTCCCATATGGAAGGCTAGTCCAAAGATCAGACCATAAGACAAATTAGCTAATTGGATCCAAGGTTGTCCCAGTAAGAGGAGACAGAGGGTGATGGTGGAGGATTACTTTTGTGATTGTAAGCCTGTGACCATGAACAACAAGGATTGGTGCTGAAACCCTTGCTGTTTGTCATGTACATTAATGATTTGGATATGAATGTAGGAGGTATGATCAGTAAATTTGCAGATGAAATGAAAATCGGTGACATTGTTGATAGTCAGGAGGATAGTCTGAGATAACAGAATGATGCTGATCAGCTGGTAAATTGGGCAGACCAATGGCAAGTGGAATTTAATCCTGATGTGATGCATTTTGGGAGGATAATCCCTTTGAATTATTAAAGAACAGAGGGTCCTTGAAAGTGTTGAGGAACAGAGGTCTTGGCATACAAGTCTGTAGATCCCAAAAGATGACAGCACAGGTAGATAAGGTGGTGAAGAAGGCATATGGAATGCTGGCTATACTCAAAACTTTGATTGGTCAGAGCTGGAGTATTGTGTGCAGTTCTGGTTGCCACACTATAGGTAGGACATGAATGTACTGGAGAGGGTGCAGAGGAGATCTGCCAGGACGTTGCCTGGGGTGGAACATTTCAGTAATGAGGGGAGACTGGATAGGCTGGGTTTGTTTACCTTGGAGCGGAGGAGGGTGAAAGGGTGGGGGTGGGTAGCAGGGGGTGGGACCCGAATGTAGTATACAAAATTATGAGGGGCATAGATAGGGTGGATAGTAAGAAATGTTTCCACCTTATGAAAATGCCTAAAACCAGAGGGCATAGGTTTAGGGTGAGAAGAGGGTTAGAGGGGATCTGTGGATTTTTTTTTCACACAGAGTGGTTGCAATCTGGAATACACTGCCTGAGAAGGTGGTGGAGGCAGATACCCTTACAACGCTTAAAGCATTCATGGGTGAGCACTTGAAATGCCAAGGCATTGATAACTATGGACTAAGTGTTGGTAAATGGTATTAGTACAGATGGGAGAGCGTGAACACAATGGGCCGAAGGTACCTGTTTCTGTGCTGGTTGATCCTATGAATCTATGTCCATGATTGAGGCACAAGTGTGAGTGCCATGATTAAGAAGTTTTCAGATGTGGTTAAAATTAATTGTGTGCTTGATAGAGAACTGTAGACTGCAGGAAGGTAATTGAGGTACTGCTCATATGGGCAAAAACATGGCAAATAGAAGTAAATCCAGAGAAATGAGAGAGAATGTATTTGTGGAGGGCAAACGAGGCATGAGAGTGCACATTAAAGGAGTGTGAAGCAAGAGAGAGTGCTGGACCTCAGATCTTGCTGCTGGTAGGACAGGCAAATCAGGAGTTAAAGAAGACATGCAGGATACTTTATTGGCTGAGGCATTGTATGTATGAGCAGTGAAGTTGTGGTCAATCTGTATCAACACCAGCTGAGCTGGAATGCACTTCAGATCACACATTGCAGCAAGAATGTGGTAGCACTGGAGAGGGTTCAGAAGAGATTTTCATGAATGTTGCCAGGGTTGGAGAATTTTACTTTTGAGCAAAGATTGATTAGGCTGCTGTTGTTTCCTTCAGAATAGAGGCTGAGGGGAGTGTCAATTGAGTTGTGGATTGAGTAAATGGAAAGAGTCCAGTAACTAGAGGCTGTTTATTTAAGGTAAGCTTCCCTTGAATGCATGGAATTATATAACGATTATAGCACATGAAGGAGGCCATTCAGCCTGTTGAGTCCATATTGGCTCTAGGAAAGACCAATCCAGCCAGTACTACTCGCTCACCATCTCACCACAGCCCGGGAAATACTTTGAGATGGTTGGATATGCAGGAGATTGCAGATAATGAAATCTAGAGCAAAAAAAAAATTGCTGGAGGAACTCAGCAGGTCAGGCAGTATCTGTGGAGGAAAATGGACAGTCGATGTTTCGGGTTGAGATGGATGAGGGGTCTGGACCCAAAACACCAACTGTTGAACAAAACCATCCAAGATTATCCATTTCCCTCTACATATGCCGCCTGACCCACTGAGTTCCTCCAGCAGCTAATTTCTTTTTTTTACTCTTTGAGGTGTTTCTCTTGCTCCCCTTTCAACACTATAATTGAATCTGGCTTTAGGGTTGAAGACCTTTAGTGAAATAATTGGAGAGAAGTTGAGGGGGAAGTAATCACGTGAAGGGTTTTGAGAGTCTGATCCCACTGCCTGAAAGGACAGTAGAGGCAGAAGCCCTCACTGCATTAAAGCAGGCACGAGGATGACACCAGATGTACTGAACATACAGTTCTTGGTTTACAGCCCTATAACATTTGGCTACTGTCTGGTCTGAATAACCACTTTCTGTGCTGCAGATTTTCATGATTCCGTGGACGATTTGTGAATAACAGTCAAATGTTATTCGCCTGCCTAAAACAGTGATGATTACCGGAGTAAGAGAGACAAACTGCTGGAGGAACTCAGCAGGCTGAGCAGCCTCTGTGGGGGGAGGAATTGTTGATGTTTCCACTCGAAACTCTGCAGCAGGACCTACATCTCAGATCTCAGTCCTAATCAGGGTCTCAACCCAAAACCTCGACATTTCCTTCCGCCCCCCCTCCGCCCCCCCCCCCCCCCCCCCCCCCCCCCCACTCCCGCCTCCACAGACCCGCTGAGTTCCTCCAGCAGTTTGTTTTTGGTTCAGATTCCAGCATCCGCAGTCTCTTGTGTCTCCTGAAGATCTTTACTTCCTAACTAGACCACAAGATGGGGTACTCCTGGACAAATAACTTGCCCATGGCAACCTGGCATCGTGCTCTGTTCCAGAGAGGAGCCTGTCATCCATGTTCTCTGGAAATGATGGATCAGAGTCGCCAAAGGAAAAGCAATTACGGAACTTTTTATAAAGCTGCAAAGGGTACTTTTTTTTAAACCATTTGCCTCTTGGCACGTTTTCTGCTGTATATCAGTGTCCTGATGATCATATAGAGGCTTCAAAACAATCAGTATAGTAATAACACAACATAGGAAGCTAACAAAGGCATAGGTAGACAAGGTACCGAAATGTTTATCAAGAAGAGTCTACAGGGGACAACATTTCAGTGGACTGGGTTTTGTGCTATCTGTGTACATGTGTTAAAAAAATTAAAACAAAATTGTTCTGAAGAATGTGTCGCTCTGCTGACTGGACCACTGGGCTAATACATTGGGTCCATGAGATACAGGGTGCCATATGGAGCGCTGTTGTCAAGCTTTGTTTTCATTCACAGGCCGTGGGCTTCACTGGCAATGCAGTCATTTATTATTCGACCCTATTTATCACTGAGCTGAGGCTCAGTTCACTGTAAACCACACTGGTAGGTATTGGAGTTGCATGTAGGCCAGACTGGATAAAGGTGGACGATTTTCTTCATGAACAGACATGAATATACCAAACAGGTTTTCACGTCAATCCAATGGCTTTGTGAGAGCTGTTTCCACAAATAGTTTTTTTTTAATTTCGGCTTCAGTTGTCTTAAAGTCCAACTATTGCGTACAACTTGCGCTTTAAGGGTTTTCCAGCTTCCATATTTTGTTGTTGTTATACAGATAGGGGTAACATAATTAATCGTGATTCGGGGTCACACTATCAAAACCAGCAGCGTTGGACTGAATAGATGTTCTCGAAGAAGAGGGTGAAAATGTGGTAAGTCTCATAACCGTAACAGTGAGCCTCTAGCAGACCACAGTCATCAACGCAGCCCAGTAATGCGCTCAGAAAGTTAATTTTAGCCGGAGATTATTACAATACCCAATTACAAGAAACTTCCGCGTTGAAACGTTCAAACGTGCCCTAAAACTGAACGGACAATTGGGTGGCATTTTCCGAGTTGGTCTTTAATATCCCAAACGACACAACCGCTATTGGCTGAAATGTTCTCCCTGTTGGTTTTCACCTGTGCGTTGGGCAGATACATTTTCGTTCAAATGAAGATGTCAGACTCTGGGCCACTTAGATCATCTTTCCTGTTAAGGCCCATTTCAGGTACGACCACTTCAGCATTATGCAACCAACAGAAAGATGAAGAATGCACAGGTCATCAACAATAATTGATTACGTTTGTTCAGAGAAAAATTGCCCACATCAAAGTTTTACCATGGAATTGTAGATGGCTAATTGAAAGATTGAAACGATCCAGTGCTTACGTCTGTCACCCCTTCACTCGACTACCGAGGTGTAGCACTTAGTTCCACTGTCAATATCCTCACAAATCCTGCTCCCCATTTCCACTCTGTGCTTGTCCACAGCAGCGATCCGAATGCAGCAACCACAGAACGTCAGGATGATGAAATATCGTTGGAAGCAACCGCAGGTTGTACGGTTTTACGCTTCTGTCTCTGTAAGTACTGCAGAAGTCATGCATGGAAAGTTTTGCATAATTCGCTTGTGAACAGCCTTGAATAAAGCTCATCCCGCAGAGGTAGATGCTCATTACGTTTGGCCCTGACAAAGCATGTTTAATGTGTGTGTTAAGGGAAAATTCCTTTTGAAAAGAATGCAACCGCAAATACTTGAAGGGAGATGAATAACAGGTCTGTGGGGGAAGAGCGGGAGAGCCGAAATAATTGGTCAACTCTGCCAGAGTCAAGGCAACTTGGATGGGCCGTATCGTGCGCAAACTCAGCAGCAGATGGGACATCACCGGTCCATACACTGATGTCGCAGACATGACCATTGACGCATGAAAATGGACGGTGTTTACTACTTCACAGTACTTGCAATAGCTAAATTAGAGTCATAGAGTAATGCAGCACGGAAACAGGCCATTCAGCCCAACTTGTCCATGCCGACCAAGGTGCCCATCTAAGCTAGTCCCATTTGCCCGCGTTTGGCCCATATCCCTCTAAACCTTTCCTATCCATTGCCTGAAATCTATATCTTCTGGTTATTGCCCTCTCTACCAAGAGGAAGTGGCCCTTCCTGTTCATCATGCCTAACCGTCCTATGATTTTATACACCAAGTATAAAATTGTAGTAAGGTTAGAAATATAGAAATCTATATAAAGAAGTCTACACCTATACAGAAGTCTATATAGAAGTCTACATCTACATTAGCATAGACCAATATAGAAGCTTGGGCCACTTGGAGCATCTCACTCCTAAGAACCTGTGTGAAGTTATCTGTGCTCTCATTGAATGCGTGTTTTTTTTCCAGAAGGTGAAGACTGCATATTAAAAAGGTATTGAAATTGGGAAATGCCATCCAATTTTAGCATTAGGAAGAAAAATGCATGGTACAATGTTCATGATCCCTGTTATTATTAGTCTGTCCTTGCCCAAGCCCTGGCTGAGAATAGGTAACCGAGCAAGACCAGAAATCCAACTTGTAAAGTTCCCACCCATGAGATTCAGAAACAGGAAGGGGTATTCTGAAGTATAACTTTTTAAACACATGAGGGTGAACTTAAAGGGGCTGAGAGGAGATTTGACAAAGTTAAAGTGAAACCAAAGATTAGTTGGTGTAGTGTAACAGAACAGGCTGGGTACATTCCCACCAGTGGAAAAGAACACACAAACACATTAGGAGCAGGAGTAGGCCAAGCAGCCTATCAAGCCTGCCCCACCATTCAATACGATCATGACTAATTTACCCCAGGCCTCAACTTCTGTCCTGTCCCGGTTCAACCTAGCCTTCAATTACCTGATCTTTCACAAACTTAGCTACCTCCTCTTTGAATACCTCCAATAATCTTGCCTTCACAACCCTCCTGTGAAAAGAATGCAAAGATTCGTCACCCTCTCTTCCTATGCACCTCAGTTCCTATGCACCTCCATTTCAAATGAGCATTGTCTTATCTCTAACTATGTCCCTGTGTTTGAGCCTCTCCCACAAGTGGAAACATTTCAACAGCTACCCTGTTATGCTCAATTACAACCTTATAAATCTCAGTAAGATCGGCTGTCTTTCTTCGAAACTTCAAAGAATACTGATCTAACATTTCTTAGTTGCTTGTGATAGGACAACCCCCTCATTCCAGGAATTAGCCCAGTGAATCTCTTCTGCACTGCCTGCAATGCTGTTAAATGAAAAAACAACAAGACACTGGAGGAACTCAGCAGGCCAGGCAGCATCCGTGGAGAAAAGCAGACGGTCAACATTTCGGGTAAGGACCCTTCTTCAGCACTGAAGATAGGAAAAGGGGAAGCCCAATATATAGGAGGGAAAAGCAGAGCAGTGATAGGTGGACAAAAACAGAGATAGATTAGGAAAGGGAAGAAACAAAGAGGAAAGGTGGTGGGTTGGTTCATTTACTTAAAGTGGGTGAATTCAATATTCATGCCTTTAGGCTGTGAGGTTCCAAGACAGAAAATGAGGTGCTGTTCCTCCAGTTTGCGTTTGGACTTCCCCCGGCAGTGGAGGAGGCCGAGGACTGACATATCAGTGACGGAGTGGGAGGGGGAGTTGAAGTGACTGGCAACGGGTAGATGCAGATCGTGGTTACAGACTGGATATAGGTGTTCTACAAAATGGTTACCTAGTCTGCATTTGGTCTCACCAATGTAGAGGAGGCCACACTTGGAGCACCAAATGCAGTAGATAATATTAGGGGAGGTGCAGGTAAATCTCTGTCTCACCTGAAAGGACTGTTTGTGTCCCTGGATGGAGGTGATGGAGGTGGTGTAGGGGCAGGTGTTGCACTTATAGTGGGGGCAGTGGAAGGTCCCCAGGGTGGGAGTGGGATGGGTGGGGAGGTAGGAGTGAATTAGGCAGACATGGAGAAAGCGGTCCCAATGAAAGGCTGAAAGGGGTGGGAAGGGGAAGATATCCTTGGAGGTGGGGTCCCGTTGGAGATGATGGAAGTGGCGGAGAATGATGTGTTGGATACGTAGGCTGGTGGGATGAAATGTGAGGACAAGGGGGACCCTATCCCTGTTGGGTCTGGGAGAGGTGGGGGTGAGAGCAAAGGTGCAGGAAATGGCAGAGATGTGGGTGTGAGCTCTCTCGACCACAGTCAGGGGTAAGCCCCAGTTAGTAAAGAAGCTGGACATCTCAGATGTCCTGGAGTGGAAAGCCTCATCATGGGAGCAGATGTGGCGGAGGAGGAGAAATTGAGAGAAAGGGATAGCGTCCTTGCAAGAGGCAGGGCAAGAGGAGCTGTAATTGAGGTAACTGTGGGTGTCAGTGGGTGTGCAGAAGATGTTGTGCGCTGGTGGGATGAAATTTGAGGACAAGGCGGACACTGTCCCTGTTGGGTCTGGGAGCGGCAGGGCTGAGAGCAGAGGTGCGATTGTCCATCTTCTTTACTATCTGCTCCCATGATGAGGCACGATGAGCCTTTCCTTGCCTATCGCTCTTTTTTCTCACCATTTTTTTCTCTCTCTCCTTTTCCTCTCCTCCCCTCCCCCCATGCCCCCTGCCTCCATACTTTTGACCCATCCCCCAGTGGATCTGCTCTCCCCTCCTCCCCCACATCAATTTTACCTGCATCTATCTATCACCACCTTGTGCCCACCCCACCTCCCTCTTTTGTCCACCTATCACTGTTCTGCTTTTCCCTCCTATACATTGGGCTTCCCCTTTTCCTACCTCCAGTCCTGAAGAAGGGTCCTGACCCGAAATGTTGACCATCTGCTCTTCTCCACGGAAGATGCCTGGCCTGCTGAGTTCCTCCAGCATCTTGTTATTTTTTTTCATTTAGATTCCAGCATCTGCAGTCCTTTGTTTCTCTGCAATACTGTTATATCCTTTCTTAATTATGGGAACCAAAGCTGTGCACTGTACTCCAAGTACACCAATACCTTGTACAGTTGTAACAATACTTCTCTATTTCTAAACTCCAACCCATTTGCAATTATTCATTTACTTTAAGCATAGACTTCTGTGAACCTCCCTCTTATCAATTTTCACCCCATCTATTAACTCTACTGCTTCCAGCTGTCCTGAGATTGGACGCCATCCTCTTCTTTTATAAAGACCAATAACAAAGCACTCTGTGGGCTGGACTGTACTGGGTCTGGCCCACTGTCCAATTCTCTGCCTATGTCGCTGGCCATGACACTAACCTGAACTAGGTACAAAGGACTAACCAAACTGATAAGGAGGAGGTTTATAAGAGGACAGCTATGCTTAAAGTAAATGAATAATTGGGTGTGTGTTGTGGGGCGTGGGGGGGGGGGGGGTGCGGGAGGATGCACCCCAGATTGCTGAGAGAACTGGCAGTGGAGATTATATAAGTGTCTGCCATGATCATCCAATCTGTCCTTCATATGAGGAAAGATCACTGAAGATTGGAAAATGGCAAACATGATGCCCCCGTACAAAATGGTGTGGAATGACATTCTTGGCAATTACAGTTTAGCTTCATTGTTGGAGAAGACTTTAAAACCAATAGTCAGTGAAAATCTAATCGGCATTAGGAGAAGGTTGAGTTAATAAAGTAGCGATAATGCAAATCTACTGGAGGCAAATTTATGTTTATCTAGCCTCACTAAATCTTTTAATGACATAACAGAGAAGGGAATGCAGTTGTTGACTGTATAGGTTTTCAGAGGCAGTTAACAAAGTCCCAACTTCTGGCTGGAAAGGTTGTGTCTCCTGGAATAAAAGGATTGAGCTATAAAACAAAGGAGAAAGAACAGAAAACCAAAAGCGTTGGTAAACAGTTGGTTTCAGACTGAAGGATGATAGACAGTGGTGTTCCATGGAGGGTCAGTGCTAGAATCACTTTTCTGATATAGAGTAAACTTTCAAAAGGTGGCACCAAATTTTGGAGGCTTGGTACATCCTGAGGGACAGAGCCTATTTATGAATTCTTATGGTATATTACTAACAGAAAGTAAAGAATAGAAGCAATGGAGTGCCTTGTTTCCACAGAAAGGGTGGAGACTGAATGGCACAGTTCTGAAGAGAATGCAAAAACAGGAGGACTGGGTGCACAAGAACATTTATCTTTGAAGGTGGCAGGATAAAATAAAAAGGCAGTTGATAAAGGATATGTGATCTAGACTTCATTAATAGAGTCAGAGAATACACAAGCAGCAAGGTAATGTTCATTCTGTGTAAAACACTGGTCAGGCCACAATGAAAGAATTGCATAAAATTGTATTCCCCAATGTTTTAGGGGATACAAATGAAAGTCTTAGAGAGGATGTAGAGAAGATTTATTGGAATGGTTCCAGGGAAGAGGGATTTCAGCTACAAGGTTACACTGGGAAGTTAGGGCTGTTCTCCTTTGAGCTAAGAGGTGGAAAGGAGTCCAGATTAGGACAGCTTCATATAGGTAAATGGAGAGACACTGTCCCCATTCCTAGATGATTCAAAGACTAGGGACACAGATTCAAAGCGATGGGCAAAAGATACAGTCCGGCCATGCAGAAAACATATTAATGCAGGGTGATCATTACCTGGAGTCCACTGCTTGCAAGGAGCATGGAACTGGAACCAATATGGACACAAGAGGGAACTGGAGGCACTTGAGAGAAAATGATTTGTGAGTTGAGGGTTGCAGGGACAGAACAGGAATGGATCTGATTAGATTGTCTATGGCGAGTCGGCATGGGCTAGGTGGGCTGAATGGTCTCCAGCTGTGCCATATTAGTTCTGTGATTCCCTGCTCCATCAGCCCTAGCGCTGCCTTGGGTGGTGTCTGCTCCTTCAGTTAAAAAAAAAACAGAGAATAGTGGAAACACTCAGCAGATCAGGCAGCATCTGTGGAAGAAGAAACAGAGTTAACGTTTCAGGTCGGTGACCTATCATCAGGACCGCATTTCCCTCTTCACATCCGCTGCCCGACCTGCTGAATATTTCCAGTATTTCCTGCTTTTAGTGTTGTTCAGCTAACACAGTGCAGAGGGGCCTTAACTGACGTGTGTCACTCAATATCACATCGCACAGCTACTCAATGAATCGCCATGTATCTCAATGCGGATTTTAAAACAATGTGTGCATTTATTAACTGGAAGCAGCGTAAAATAGCACGCAAAAATAAAACACCATGAGGCATTGACGTGACTGCCTTTAACATACACAATTTTCGTGTTTAACTATTTTAGCAGAATGTGACAGAGAATTAATAAAAAAGAAACCAGTCCAGAGCAATTGTATTTAATTAACACACCCGCGGCAGTGTTTGTATTGTGGTTAATCTGTTAATCAAAATAACGAAACAGATAATAATTTTCTCAGTTCGTGGAATAGTTCTATAGGCTGGAGATTAATTATCGTTTAAGGTTATGTTGTGGTGTAAGAAACTCTGCTAACTAAACCTCTTGGGTTAGTCAACGCTGTGAAAATATGCGGGAGAACGAGCAACAAACAATACATCAAAAAAAGTATTCACTTTCTCCCCTCAGATCTGTGTTCGGTGCGAAGACGGGGTTATATTTCATCTGGAAAGTCTTCAGCCATCTCTCCAACCGGCTTAAAATGCAACGTGACAAAGGATACTTCCAAAACTGGGTTGCGGCGGGGATGCAAGTAACTTAAATTTCTTACCGGCGTGGTCGTGTGAATAACATTGGCGATTTAACCCACTTGTGCGGAACTGCGCGGGCCACTTCCCCATCGGTACGCCGCAGCGACCCGCACTGTTTCACTTTCACCTGTAGGTTGCGGCCGGGTTGGATTTTATTTTAACTAACGTCTGTTTAAAGTGCAATAATTCAGTTTTTGTTTTGCACTCCATTCTAAGTTCAGGGTGTCAAAGTTATGCAGTGTGGTAAATCATTCATTGGAAAGTTCGTGATTTGGCCTTGCTACTTTAAAATGTAACATTAAATGGTTCCACAATTTGCAAGTGTCAGACTAAACCAAGACGACGCTTCTGCGCGACCGAGAGTCTCAATTTACAATGAATGACTGGCGTATTGGCCGGGCTTCAAAAGTACGGCGAAGAGGGATTAGGTCGGTGATCAGCATCTACCGACCTGTGGAGCATGGCTGCAGATTTAAGGTCGGTGCCCCGTACCTCTTTACCCCTCCTCTGAGCCAATGTGTTAGTATTTAGCGTAAACTGGCGAAATCATAATTGGCGACAGGAAATAATGTGGGAATGAAAAAAATATATATAAAAAACTGCAGATGCTGGATATCTGAAATAAAGCACACAACGCCGAAAAAGCTCGGTGGGTCAGGCAGCATCAGAGTGTGGAGTTCATATTCATAACACAGTGGTTATTGACGCCTTGTCGGAGAAAGATCGGACAAGGGGGCATTGTTAGATCTGTCCTAACATGTTAGATATAAAAAGATAACTGCCTGCAAACTTTTTTTTAAAAGAATACGGCGATTGCACTTAAACCTCTTAACCACTTTATATCGCAGACTGGTTTGGAGGTCGGTTTCACACGCAGCCCGAGAATTCAAAGCAACAAGATCCTGCGAGGTTGCACAATGGCCGTGAGGCTTGTGTAACTGCGAGCAACCCGGGCCCCTGGGAGGGAGGTGACCGGCAGTGATTTGTGATGTGCTGCGGTCAGGCTCGACGGTCCCTCCTCGTAAAATCAAAGCTCAGTGCAAGGTCCACGCCCTTCCCATTACATGTCAGCAAGTTACTGCTCAGTTCAATGGAAGACGATGGCTAATTTTAATGAGAAACCCGTGGTTTCGGGGATACTTTCCTGTTCAAGACATTAGCTGACACAGACAGCACCTCCGCCCACTTCTCCGTTTCCCCGCCCCACAATTTAGCACTTCATTTTACGTTCCCTGATAACACTGGCTGGTGTGAATGTCTCCTCCTGAATGTCCGGGCTGGACAACCGAATGGCTCGGGTGGCTGCAGAACGAATTCGATTCACAGGAGTGGTTCACATTTATAGCCAAAGAAATATCTGAACTTCCTTACCACCTAAAACATGTTTACAGCATCGGACACACCAGTAAGGAGGCGGTGCGTTGCCAGAACGTGACAAGTGGCGATGTTTTCAGCCCCCCGGCGCCTTAAAAGAAATATGTGAAAGGGCAGCCAGGAAACTTCGGCTCGACTGTTGGGAGAGAACGCATGAGAAATCCATTTCATACCCATTAGCTCGCCAAATTATATCCATCCATTGATTCTTGCTTTATCAAGAACATAAAGGAAAAAAAAGTTACAGTATTTGGGAATTTTTTTTTAAAAATGACTAAAATCATGTGTGCAGTCACATTATTAATACGTTTTCTGACCCCACTTTTTACTGAACCAGTCCATTCAACAACCTTTAAGAAAATAGTAGCGCTCTTTACATAATTTTGAGGAATTACTCCGTATTTTCAATAACTGCAATCGAAAATATAAGAAGATAGAAGAAGGAGCTGGCCATTCGGCCCCTCGGGTTTGCTCTGCTTTTGAATAAGAACGTCGCTGAGTAAGAGATCAGCGCCACTTTCCTGCAGTAATTCCAATGTCTCTCGATTACCTTAATGTTTCAAAATCCATCCATCATATTATTTGCTTTGTGTGTGTGTGGGGGGGGGGGGTAAAGACATTTTTAAATGCACTTTGGAAATGGACAAGAAGACCCGCTCCCCAAAGTTTCCTGCCACTGCCTCTCGGGAAAAGAAGTGATGTACATTCGAAATAGTACTGTTAACGATTCGTAAAATGTAAGGCTTCACTTCCCTGAGGAAGTATACGCCCGTGGGCGGGCGGATTTAAATATCACATTCACAGTGTAAACGACTTGTTAGTTGTCCTCCTACATGTTTACTTGTTCTTTTTGAACTAACTATCTTCATTGTTAGGAATAATCAGTGTCATAATCATCGTCAGCTCTTCGATTCCTGGATGTGTCAGGGATCACAGAACTACAGTGGGTGTGTACAAGGCTATTTATTTACATGGAACTAAAGTTTATTTCTATCACCTCCAGTCAAGAACACTAGCAAGAAAAAGAAAGGTATTAATGTGTATTAAAAAAACTGCGAAGGTGTTTTTTTATTCTCGAATGAGTCGAAGAAAGCACAGAATTCGGAGAAGTTCTGGCAATCTAGCTATTTGTTTGCTAACAGCGTCATATTAGCTTCAATTGACACCAGGCTCCAGTAATTTTTTTTTGTGTTGTTGATAAAATCATTAATTGTTCTTGATAACATTTTTGCAGCATCTATCTCTTGGCTCATTCTAACACTAATATTAAGGTTCATAGTGGTAAGGGCGTATTTTCATAAGGCCATGAAGTTAGACACTTATCACTCGCATTTTAAGAAACTTTTGCAAAGCATTGCGTTTAGTACAGCACAGGAATAAACACTGTAATTAAAACTGCAAGATCTCTCACTCTAATACAATAATTAATAATTAATTACACGCATGCGGGCTATCCGTTCAAAAATATTGGGGGAATAGAATTATAAAGGCTTAAAAGTAAATCCAATTGTCCAGTTGTTACGAATCGTTAACAGTACTATTGGAATGAAGAGTTCGTGAAAAGAAAACATGGATTATCTGTTCACTGTACCGGGTATCAATTGAAAGTACTACCGGTGCTTTAATGTGTTTTATTTTGACGCTAGGAAAGACTTATACATTCATTTTAAAAATAATTTCACACGCTTCATTGGCGAACTGAACATGCCTGGACTTCCGTCTCATCGTGAAACATTGAAGACGGCGGTGGTGTGATTAATATTCATTAGATGAAGTCTCATTAAAGACATATTTAGTATCACCTTCAAGCCACAGTGTGCCAATAACGTGTGTCTCTTATTAGCAATATAAATAAAAGTGTTTGTGCGGGAAATTAAGGCGCAGACAGTTGTGAAATATGGAAGAAAAATTAACAGCCCCACTCGTGCAAACACTCGGGCAGAAATCACTGTATTCGCACTGGTCTGTGGAATTTATTTTCACCCAAATGCAATGTTTAAAATGTTGATCAAAAAAAACCTGAAACGGTATTTCTCCGTAATCTTCAATGAATGAACCGTGAATATTGGACCTCATTATTTTTTCCTCTGGTTTGGATCATTTAAGGCGAGGGAATCATGTGTGTACGGCACCGCGCACACTGTAGTTTCTGATACCTTGGTATTTAGATTGGTTATATAATGAGTAAATTTTACGAACTCTGATCGCGTAATTAATATTTTGCCCCGGTTATTTTTAATGTAATAATCAGTATTTCATTCATAAAAATGCAATATGAGAACTTGTAATCGTGATCTTATGTATATCGTCGTGTAATTATCCTATTTAGGAAACTTAAATTTATACTTGCATTTAGCTGTACTTCTTACAAACTTCATAGCAGGGCGATGTGAAGACGGATTCAGTAAGTTTAATTTAACTTTGCTGCCTGACTGTATCTTTATCAGTGATGTGGTGTCTGTCATTTATCATGTTGCAAAATCACACAACTCAGTGCAATGGTGTTCAGCTACTAAGTATTTATATTTAACTTCAATATTCAATTATTGTTTAGTGAAAAGAGGAGCTATTCATAACAATTTGTTTACAATTATGCATTTTAAATTCGAACAACTTTTACACTATGATCCTCGTGAAAGACAATTTTCCACCGATGTATGGTTATGGCACTCCATTCAGTAAATATACGTAATATTTACCTCGCTGCTCAGGAGGTCTACAGATATTGTCTGAACTCTAGATATGTGCTTATTAATCATTCTTTTTACAATGATAAATTATTAGGAATTGAATCACATTTATAATACATAAAGGATGAACTACAGTTCTATATCTAATCCTCTCCAATACACACAAAAAAACAGTTTGAGCATCTTTTAAGGTTCTAATTTAGTATGAATTCTGGCTCCAGGCAGCAGCAATGCTTTTGCTTTTGGGCGAGGTCGGAGGTCAAAATCGACGCCTCCCTCTACGCCTGGCGTAGACCGCCGTAGCGGGCGTGTGACCTGCCCGGGGAGAGTGGCCAATGGGAGTCACACCGGAGGCGAGTGATTGACAGCTGGGCGGGAGCCCCACGTCAGGGCGACTGGCTGCAGACTGGGAAAAGGCTGGCGGCGAAAAGTTGCGCTGCACACTGCTCGACAGGCAGCCAAAGTTCAGCGCAGCGAGCAGCCCGCACAGCAGCGGCGGCCCGCCACCTCATAACAACCGAAAGGGAGGGGGAAAAATAAAGCACAACAACCTGAGGACGGTATTGCCCTTGGCCACTTTCCGACCGTTTGCTGAAGATTGCCCAAGTACCCCAGAAAATGCAACTTGACTTTTAGTGAGTAATCCAAGGTGAGCAGCAAGACACATGTGGGCAAAAATAACGTAGCCATCAGTAAGTGCCGTGGTGAAAGTGAAGTAAATAATCTGGGAATTGAAACCAACGAACACATGTAGAATTGCAAAGTTGGAGGCTTCAATAAAGATAGGCAGTGTCTGCAACAGTAATACATGTTTTGTTTCCGTTAACATTTCGTTCACATGGTTATGAATTAAGTTGCAGTTATGATTAGAATGAAGTCATGAGCTACCTGGTCATCGGGCACAGCCACGCTTTCCTATTGCTTCTGCTTCCGAACTGAAACGTGTTGCCTTTTCGTCTTGTAACGCCTGTGCCTTTCTCTCTTCCTCCAGACCCTTGCCACTTGCGGGTATGAAAGTGAAACACCTTGACAGTTGCAGCTGAAATAAGAAAGGGAACTTTTGGGACTGAGGCTGTGTGGATTATGGCTCATTCGCTGCGAAAGCAGTCCCCCTCCAGGTACAAAAACACAGCAGAGAGCCCTTGGCACGCCGCACCACCGGCACAGTAATGACAAACCTTCTGCAAGAGTCCTGATCTGCATTGGATGGCTTTCAAAATCTCAGAGTCTTCACATATAAAATACACTGACTGCTCCACGACTTTCACATGTCACTGATTTGAATACAGGTTTGGATGTTCTTGAATGTATCGGCGTTAATGCTTTCCCGTGTAATGTTGGCACATTTAGTTTAATTGAAAAGGGGGAGGGTAGTTATTCACCACCCCCTTAAAAAAAGCAATTAATTTCGACATATATGCTGGTTTCACACGTGGTGTTAAAACCACAACCATTTCTTTTCTTGGGGGAATGAACCTATGGCGGCCGCGCTGTAAGAAAAGGGAAAAGAAATCGAAATGAAGGAAAAATCCAAAAATGCTGCCCGAACGAGACGGGAAAAGGAAAACAGTGAATTTTATGAACTGGCCAAATTACTGCCACTGCCGTCTGCAATAACCTCACAACTCGACAAAGCTTCAATCATAAGACTGACAACCAGCTACTTGAAGATGAGGGTGGTTTTCCCTGAAGGTAAGTAACTATTGCAATTGGTATCCGCCGGAACAAAATCGCGGTTGTTTAGAGAACTGAAGTTTACGATTAGACCTTGTATGCGATCAAAGAATGTATTTATGTATTTAAAAAATGAAACGCGCATATTGGGACATTTGTTGATATACCAGGTGAGCAGTATATACTGTAGGCAAGTACCGTGTGGTTTATCGCATGCTTTCAAAGTCCTGAAATAGGAAGGATAGCTATGGTGGGAGTCTTGAAAGCCATTTCATCAATAATGTGAGTGTTTATATTTTTATATAATCAGATTCAAATAAGAAAAAAATGACATTAACATAATATAATAAATTTGCAGCCATTCCAGCAGCAAGAGTATTTTTTAAATATTATCTTGTAAACTCCGGGCTATTCACAGACACAGTCATGCAGCAATCAATGGATTTTAAGGGAATTGTTCATTTATATTAAATTCTCTTATTTATTCATACGCTTTTAAGGATATAGAGTGTTATAGCGAATTCTGGAAACCGACATGCTAATTCTTATTTTCAGTGATTCGTTTGTTTTATGTAAATTGTAGCAGGCAAACTTTAAGTGAAGTATTATAGAACGCGAACACGCTAGTTGCTCCGAAGAAAACAAAAATAGTAATCTCATGTACTCTGCTTTACAAAACGTTGCAAATTCGTTGCAAATTATGCGAAATTGGACTGACAGGGTAGAATCATCTGCATGCAGTCACAGGTTGATTCTAAACAGTTATAAGGGAAAAAGTAAGCATGGAATGTTAAAACACATCCAGTCTGACAGAACGTTGCCTCTAGATAGGTTTGCAATTGCTGCGAAACAAGAGCCCTTATGGCGATGTCCCATTAAAAGATATGCATTTTATTTGTAGATTTATCACCGCGACGTGAGGTTACAGCCACGCGCACATTCATTTATTTTAAAGTGACATTTCGACCGCAGGATGTCTCAGGGATTGAACCCCACAGTCGCCCTTTCAGCCGTGGGCCCACGGTGGTGTCTCCACGTCATTACTATATTTTGTTGTGAAATCGGTTCATTGCAGCTCATAATTAGGATCATCTGCAAATTGTGAGTTGACAAAGTGCTGGCAGTGAACTATCACTCAGTTTGACATCGAGGATGCTGCTCTTGTGTGGCTCTGTCCTAAAAGGAAAATACACAATTGGGCCGTGCCGCGCTTAGAGCAATATGAATCTGAGCTTGTAGTTTTTACACCTTGTTCCGGAGGTTGCAAGCTCCGCTAATCATTCAACTGATTCACGTTCTGACTTTCTCCGTTTCAATACCAAAATGTTTATGATTCCACCCCTCCCCCTTCCCTTCCTCCCCAACGCACTTCTCTGAGGTGATTTATCAGCCCCAATGGGCTACTTTTCTGCGTGCTTTTAAGAGAGATTTGTCAATTATGTTTTTGCATATCTGACGAGTTGTTTGATCAGATGAAGCATATGGTGCTTCTTGTAGGACGACCAGTAATCTATAGGATCTCGGAGAGAAAGAGAGAGAGAGAGAGCGAGAGCGGATCTACCCGCCAGCAACTCCTCGGAAGGAACATGTTCAGACCCCGGGGAAACACCAGAGCAAAGCGCACTGTAGAAACAACTTATAACCAAGCGGTGCCCTGTTAGGAAATACCGTGACTTTGGGTGTTTGTGTGTACGACTCTCGGCTTATGCACTACACATTCACAATCCATCCCAAGTATCCTTTTGTTTTTAGTGCATGCCGCACATATTTTCGTGTCAAATAGGAATTGTCGGTCGACACCTCCAATTCTCCTCGGCTCAGGGTGAGAAGGGCTGAGCAGTACTTGTACACTTTCCGATATCTCTTTAAAGTTAAATCGCGCCCGCTGTAATAATTGTGCTCTTGCGAGACTCTAACGTCAGGTTTAGGAAAAGAATTGCCAATCGCCAAACAATGTTAAATATAAGAGAGGGGACATTTATTGCATTTCCGCCAATGCTACGAAAATATCATACTGATAGCTGAGACCTTCCATAGCTGAAAGCCTGGTGCTGGTATCATTTATTATCAGTGCCGCTGATGAGGACAGTAATTAATTATAACATTTTGTGCGTATAATAGCCCCGACTGTGTTCTGAGCGAGGTTATTTCCTTGTGTGATTTAGAGATATATAATTGCAGATGCCGTGGATGTTCTGCAGTAATTCCTCCTTCAACAGAGTTCAATAGCCCTCCAAAGTTCCAAAACAAACCAGTAAGTTTTGCAAGTACATCGGAGCCCAGACGCCATAACTGTGAGACTGAAATGCGCTCACACTGTTTTGAAAAACTCTGGCATGACTGGCACAGTTTTGGAAAATGTTTAGATTTTCCATGCATTGCTGTATGGTTATTAAGGCAGGGGGAACCAGCACTATATATGATTTCATTGTGTCGCATAGTAGAAGTATTCAGTGACCAGCCATTAAGGAACCTTCTGAGGTTTCGGAAGCCGTTGCTTGAAGTGTGGAGTGTGATTGGTTTACTCTCAATAGCTCGGTTCCTCTGTAAACAGTTTCATTCTAAATGCATGCACTCCAATGGGGAGAATTCGTTTAACATAGAGAGAGTGAGAGGGAAATATGTGTTTTCAAGCTTCAAATTACTTCAAATGCATTCCTACTGCTCAGAAATATTGAATACGTTTGCGCATAAAACCGATTCTGTAAAGGACAAAAATATATGATAAATATATGATCTAAAAAACTTACTGCTCCAAAGGACATTGGGACGCAACTGATGAACATACTTCATGTGAAACAAATGCAATATACAAAACTTTGTTCGCTTGCTTAAAGCGTGGTTGTACAAACTCTCTTTAAGGTAAATTTAAGTGACAGCGGTGATTCCCAACAGCCCACCCCCTCCACCCCTTTCGCCGACTCAGCACCCGCAAGCGCGCTGAAGGAAGCAAAAATCACTTTGAGCAGTACCAGGTGGGACGATTCACGTTAAAACGGCGATTCCCAGGGGAACGGGAGATTATATTTAGGAATAATTTTCGATTTACATCTGATTTACTCAGTACAAACGTGATTCGGGGAATGTAGCTTAAAAATGATGCTCAGTAGTTGCTCTCACTGAGATTCGAAAGGCCAACTCAATCCTAACAACCCGGGAAAGAGTATCTCCAAATATAAAGCAAACCCACACAATTAAACAGTGTAGGATGTTAGGCATTTTGCAATGAATACAAACAATCTAGTATTGCTAGCGTCATTCTCTCTTCGTAACGCGATGGATTGGAGGTTCTTGCCGCGTTATGTGCAGACACCTCTTGGTGTGGGAAATCTGCAAGTAATGTCACCACAACGGCGATCAAACGCCTACCTCTTCCCGAACCGCAACCAAGGAATTTAAATTCTGGACGTTTCACTCGCTGCTCCACTTACAAGCTACAGTACTGCAGCCTGTTCAGTAAACAAACACAATGTATTTGATTACAACGTCCCCCTGATTGTAGCTATCGAGTTTGGAGAACTAAGTTCCAAACCAGTCAAAGTTGATAATCCTGACATTGGCAAATCCGCCCTCACCCAAAATAAAAGGAGTGATATTGATTTACAAAGGAGTAATGGGGTGGGGAGGTGAGACTTTGGCCGGGGAAACAATCTCAAACGGTCCCGCGAAGTCAAAAGTTGTTGTTTTCATTTATCGCTAATCAGGAAACCTCCCCGTTAAAGATCTCTGTTTTCCTTAAGTTAACGCATCGTTTTAAAGGGTCACCGACCGCTTTAAGACTTCAGAGAGCTTTTGTTTATCAATTCACAATTTAGTTGACGTTTACTACTGATTGTGGGGCCCACAGATGCCATCATGATTTATCAAGACTGTTAATATAGACGACGGAGGCGAAACGCGCGGTACCACCTTTCCTTAGAACTTTATTACAGTCGAGTTAGAATGAAACACAATATGAGGCTTGGGGCTTAGAAGTCTCTTGCACAGCGACTGACAATCATTACCTGTCTCACAGCTCTCTATCCCGCAACTTTCTGCACGTGCAAAACAGAGACGTGGGCATTTCAAGTTCATATTGGCAGGACTTTTAATATATTAACATAAATCGGCGTTGGTTACTCTCCCATGTGATGCCCAGGTGGAAACTGTTTCTTTAGAATTGCAATGCATGGTAACTATGGAGAATCCACGGAGAAGGGTTCTGCAGACGGCCACATCTTACTTTTGTTTATAGAACAGTAAAGCACAATACAGGCCCTTCGGCCCACAATGTTGTGCCGACCTTTAAACCTCACCTAAGACTATCTATTTAGCTCAAAGGAGAGCAAAGCAAACAAGAACAAAAACAACAGGTCCTTTTACCAAGCTTTAATCAGATTCCATTGCAGGCTTAAAAACCCTCAGATGCTCCTGCATCTGGGCGGACAGCCTCCAACTGCATGCACACACAGCAGGGCGCAGCCAGACAGTCAAATCTCGCATCCATCGGCTCAGACACCGCGTCGGCTCCCATCTACACACACACACACACACACACACACACACACACACACACACACACACACACAGAGTTCACATATTATATATATAATATGTAGGCCCCGTAGAGTCATACGGACTCAAGATTAAGATCCGATACATTCACAAGAGCTCAGCACGGTCAGAAGAACAGGCGTCCATACATTTATATCGTCATGCAAATTCAGACTGAGATCATCACCTCACGCACATGTACACATCTAAACACACACAAATACAGAATGAAGGGATAACCTCAACAAGAAGCATACAAGAGGGAAGCAATTCAAATACTGCAGTTCCAATGCACTGTCCAATACGCTCCAAATATTCCAGACATTTTGCTTTGTTTTTTTACATCCAATGGCAATAGCATCTTAATGCTAACTGTAATTTCTCATTTGATCAAATCTATTTGTGTGCATGTGGAGATGGAGCCGGGTTGGTAAGAGACTCACTCCAACCAAGGTTTTATTCAGCCTCTTTATAAAGGAAATTTGGATGCTCAATATTTGAGCAGTTTTGTGATTTAAGAACTGTGATATGTTCTTATCTTCGTGTAAACACAGCGAATTGTGTTTAGATTGGTTTGGATTTACCTGCACAAAGTGTGTAGCAAGGATCCAAAGGGTGTGAGATGGAAGGAAGGACTCACCTGCCGCAAGTCGGATCAGTGCACCACTGGCGCATCCACCATTTCTCGCTATGTTCATGCCACCGACCATGCCGGGGAACTAGGTGCTCTTTTATTCCGCCCTCCTGCCCCCCCCCCCCCCACCCCACAACTAAGGTATACGAACTAAACAGGCCAGGTTTCCCCGAAGTTCTTAACGCAACGAAAGACGAAACGCTTCTCAGCAAACAGGTTTAGATTTCTTTTTACACATTGGTTAAATTGCTGGTATTTAAGTGCGTGAGGGGTATTTTTATATTTATCGTTCACTGAAACTATGCGGATGCGAATTGTTTCAATCCTGTTGTATAGGCCAGGTTGCAGACAATCCATCTTCACTATCCTCACTGTGGATCTCAGTCGCGTTGTTAAACGCGGCTGGATGCACTGTTCTTCATTCTTTGATTCATTTAATGCAAGAGTTCTGTGCATTCAACTCCGTGTACAAAATTCGTTCCGTTTTTTATGTTGATCGAGTATTACAGTGCCGAGACCACATTTCTGCCCGTTCATGTGTCCCAGAGATATATAACATTAAAATTAGTGCTCTCCAGAAACAAAATAGGCCTGAATGAATGGCGTGATCAGGATCTTGTAAACCAGGTTATATTCTTAACGGCGAGGTTTCATCTATTCATATCAAGGAACAAACACAAGCTATAATCGATTGAATTTCTTGTTTAAATTATATCCCAACCGTTTAAGGATTCGACTTTAAAGAAAAGCGGTGAGATAATGAAATTTCTTTCGGAAACGTGATCTTAACAGGGCCTCTTATGTCTATGGTTAATTAGTACCAGACTAAACTGGAATAGAACACAATGAATGCACACTTTTAAAATCAGTTACACTCACTATATATTGATAGTGCCAGCCAAACTACAGAAAGTAATTAACTGGCTTGCAATTTCCATTATAAACACAGACATTGGTTCTGTTGTGCACACCTTATTAAGGGCTATGGACAGTATTTGCTCGATTCGTCCGCCCCCCCTTCTTTTTCAGTGTATACATACATACACATGTATATTTAATAATGTGAAGTTTGGAATTAATTCTGGGAAACTTGGATCGATTGTTTTATTTTGGACAGCGGAAAGCCCAGCTGGAGAACGAGCCGAGCTGAGCACTGATTAGAAACATCGTTTTCTTCGCCAAGAACTGCCTTAAACGGCACCTCTGGGATTTGGTCAATTTTACTGGATCTACTTCGCCTCATTTGGTTACTAATTGGTTTCTTGTTTTATAAATCGAAATCTCATTTTCAGGAAATTACAAAACACAAGCGTCCAGTCCATTGAGGTAATCCGGGTCAGTGGATATTTAAATGGAAATGGGCCTTTCAATGCATTAATTTCGCCGTGGAACTGTTGCGTAGAAACTTTTTTTTGTCCCCTGTGTGCGCGCTGATACTTTACTTAAAATCCGAACCATTTAAACCACCAGCTCCCGATTGCTTAATGTCACTTTCACCTCCATGACAATAAAACAAAAGGTAATAAATCAAGTCTTTGAACACCGAAAGGCTGATTTGAAGGAGTTGGTGGAATCCTTCCAGTGTAGATTATGCATCTCTGCAAGTCTTTTCTAGCTGGGAAAAACGCTTCATCGACGAAGGTTTCAGCTGTAGATTTCGGCACACAAAAGCTGTTTGTTACATCTCAGGCCTCTTCACCTCACAAGAGTATCTTTATCCCAGCCTTGTTTCCATTCTAACACCACACACGCACGCACACACACACAAAGCACGATTTCTGTTCTGTTGGTCGTACGGGTTCTCGGCGGTAGGTCAAGTGCAAAAATCACAACGTTAGTCCCCAGATTTGAGTCCCCAGTCTCAAAACTAATTCCGCCAGTGATTTCAATGGAGTTGGTTCTGTTTAGGAAATGGTTTACGTTAGGTGACTTGCTCAGATCAACTCTTTCGAGCAGCCTCAATGCTGTTGAAAAAGGGGACTTTTACTACAACAGATTAGTGTTTTTTATGGTAGGTGTTGAAATAGAAAATAATGCGAGTTTTATGGATTAGAGGCGGGCTTTTCATTCAGTGGGCACCACTGCCAACCATCATAATGAAAATCGTGAGGTCCACTTTCTAAAATTCATTTGCACAAGAACAAGGGGATTGTTTCGCTCCTTTCCAAATAGCCAAACACACAGAAGAGAAAATAGGCGGAGCGTGTTTTCGCCTTTTATTTATATCCTCTAATACCAGGTGCATTTAAGGGCCACGGTAAACCACCAGATTTCATATTCAGCGTTGATTAAACATAATTATTTTTAAAGGAAATAATACCTGTTGAGTGAATACGTTATGTTATTGGACACATCATATTATATTAGACACAATATTATATTGGACACTTATATTACAAATTGCACGGGTTGCAAATCTTCAAAACGTGTGCGATTGCTTAAGAATTTAGGGGTGACTGTGTGGGCGGAACTTGCTAAACGCAATGGATTTATTTATTTAAATCTGTGTGTTTCTTGTGGGGCGCACATGCCTTTAAATGAAGCTGTTATTGACGAAATCCCTCCTTCACCCTCAAAAGCACTCGCCATGTAAGGAGGCCACTAGGTTCCCCACACTCGAAGGGAACGATCATTTCTTGGCTTTCTCACACTTAAGTGTAAGTTATTTACGGATCCGCGTCTGTAAACTCCCCCACTCATAGCGTTATAATCCCAAATAACCACACCAGGATCTGCTGAAGTCAGAATAGACTTTGCTTAACCCTCTGAGCACAGGGAGCAGGCACAATGATGATAATGGTCGCATTGTGGCTTCAGCGATTCTTCACAAAAGAGTGTGTTGGTGCGCTTTTGTAGACACGGGTCTATAATTCGCTCTCCGTGTGAGGTTGACAGCACAAGTGCTTGCTGGAATCTCGTTTATTTTGTTGTCCAATTTGCATCACATCAGTCAAACCATCCAGTTGAATCGTGCCCTGCAGCCATCGGCAGTTAACTTTATACTCTTAGCAAGAAAAGACTCAGATCTGTATTTTGTTTGCCGACCGTCGAATCTTCACACTGCCAACTAACAGTCAGTTGACCGATATATATATACCATGCAGCCTAGGTTCTCTATAATACTGCAGAAGATCCGAAGAATAAACGGGGAGCAGGAATATCCTCAGAAAATCGAGTTCGATGCAACCTCATGAAATTGTGGGTTGAGGGAATTGGTGGATTGCTTTTTGTTTCACGCACAAGTGTAATAAATTTAGCTGATAGGAAGGGAAATACATTTGCTCCAAGAAGCTAACCCGCGCATCAATTTCTCCACGCTTTGTTACGGGTATAGTGATAAGCAGTATCAGTCAGATTTAAGATTTCAGTGGTGGAGAGCGGACCAGCACAAATCATGTGAAATAACCTCGCTGACAGTCTTGTCAAAAACCGAAAAAAAGTGACCTCGAAACAGAACTTGGAGAGTAACAGTGAGGATCGTTTAAGGCCGATGTTACACTAAATGGGACATGATCCAACTCGAGCCCAAAGGTGAAACGCCCAAACTAATTCTTGATAACGAAATTTCAATTTGGGAAATGGAGATCATTTATCATAATGTAGTATAGTCATCAGCACAGGCTGAGAAAATAAATGTTTTAGTGTCTAATTCCAAACTATGTTTTGTAAGAATCAGTCCGCTCGAAAGTTTAGCGGAGCCTTTCGGTTTTATGTTCCATAGTTAGAAATTTATTGACCGTTCAAAATCAATAAAAGTTTGGGTTGAAAGGAATACAGACAGCTAAAGAAATATCTCCACTTTGTCCACACATTTGCAGCCTCGCTTGTCAAAATAGCAGTTTCGCTGACAAACCGGACTATAATATAATGCACACCAATCCATTCACTCAAATGCTACTGATGGTTGTACGACAATAACTCGTTCCAGCGTCGGCCTTGGACCCGCTCCCATTTTGTTTTGGACCAGGGGTTCCCAATCTTTGCTCACGAGGGGCCTTCTTCAATTTATAAACTGTTCTTTTGCAATGGATGAAAGAATCTGGAAGACCCGTCTGCAGAAAAGCCACAGACTGACACATTCAGTACGCATCTAAACACTTTTCTTACTTTAGCTAATTCTCAGTGAGTTGTGCGGTCGCCTGATTTTAGTTGGAGGATTATAAACGGCGTAAAGTCTGTGAAAGGGATTCCCCACCCTTCTCCCGCCCTTTCCAGTGGTTGCTTGTGGCTTGGTGTTGAACCACCAGGATAAATCACAGGAAGGATGAATTAACTTCAATAACAAGGATCGTTGTCAATATAAATGAAGCAAATATTTATTCTAATAGTTCTCTGTGCTGCTGACGTGCATTAAGGAGTCCATGATCCCTATTTCACACAGTTTTGTTAAATATTAAATACGATTATGGTTTGACTATCATTTATTCTTTCGAAAACAAACACCACGTTGCACTGAACTACCGAAAACAAATAATAGCTTTAGGCTCGATCTGTTTTTGTATAAATACTTTATCACGCAACTGCGTTCAGTCAGTGTACTCAGACAAACGAACGAGCTATTGCCAAAATGTGCACGAAAACATTGTTTACCGCACAAAATACCGTCTAAAATAAAAATAGAATCAATTATGTGGAAATAAATGCAGCTCCAAAACTGCCCACGCGTTAACGCAAACCTTTTCAGCGGTTAAGGAATGAGTGATTCTCACCGCTTCCTGGGCCGCCGTTATAAGCGCGGAGCTTGAAACTTGGCTTCTATTCCTGTTCCGTTTCTCACAGTTTTCATACATTTTAGGACTAGGAGAAGCCTGGGGCCAGACCAGTCGTGCTGGTCACTTGGATAATGTCGGCCGGGAACTGGGATCTCATCTGTTGCAGGTAAATTATCAGGAAATTCAATTGTTCATTTGCGTTTTGGACATCGCCTGAGCATGCATTTCTGCGGACAACCGGAATGCACACCGTATCACTCACTCACACACGCACATACATAATAGCCTCGCATCTAAAACAAACATCAATGAGAGCGTGGAGTGTGGGACTCCAATTCATAGTACCTATACTGATAGCTGTAAAGTCAACACACCAAAGCCCCGTGCTGGCGAAATTGCAGCCCGTGCTCTCTGATGACCCATGGCACCTTTTTTTCTCCTGATAGAAAACGCGGCCTCTTCCTCTGCACCTGACGCTGCTTCCAGCCAGTCTGCGAGGGTAAATCTTGCTAAGCCGCTGATTGTTGACAAATGACAAAAAGGCTTATTGATATTGCCAGGTTAAAATAAATCTCATGGAACAAAAACTACCCAGAACGTTATTAATTACTGTCGAAATGTTTATGTAAATTTGATTTCAAGGCAACATTATTAATTAAAGTATGGTAGATTATGTTTCTTCAAGGCAAACTAAATAACTGCCTTAAAGTAATCATAATTTATCTTTCAGGCATAGTTACCGTCACCCTGCAATGATTTTATAATTTAAAATAATCCAGTTCAATTACTTGTCAAATTATCTTCTAATCACATTCCCGCTTCTAATATTGTGACAGAATTACTGCCACCAATACAGGTGTTCGAATGACTGGTGAGGGGCCTTCTGTGTGAGAACTGGAAGAGCACATTATCTACTGAGTAACAGTTGCTTGCACAAGGAGTGTAATGGTGTGTGGGATCAAACGATCTGAGGATGTAGGATCATACAACCTGATGCAACATCTTTTATTTTTTAAAAATCATCGCCAGATAAACGAATCCTTATTTTCTCCTCCCATTTGCGTGTATTTTTTCTCTCTCTGCACAATATCTGCGTGAGTGAGGTAGGGTGGCCCATTTGTAAGCGAATGACGTATCTTTCTGCCCGGTGCTTTTCAAAAAAGATTAAAGTCCGGTGAAGAGTTCAACTAATCTACGTGCAAGTTAGACAGAGCTCAGCTTCACCACTTGGTAAAACGCTACTTCTATAACAAATTACAAAGCGGGATACGGCGCGTTTTCCCGGAAACTCTTCTACCATGAACTCGGCAAATAACAGGCAAAGAATAAAGAAAGGAACAGATATTTATTGTAGTAATCAGACCAAACACAGTATTGTCAGAACTCTCGATTGAAGCCGTTGCTTGCAGCCAAACAATGATGCATTTTTCCTTGTTCTTTTTCTGTCCATCCAGACGCTAGATGGTTTCATCTTCGTGGTTGCTCCGGATGGGAAGATAATGTACATCTCCGAAACGGCGTCAGTTCATCTGGGACTGTCACAGGTAAGACATAGGTTTTCTCCCGCCCTTGCTGTCCTTTCCCTGTGAATGTGGTTGCCTTACGCATTAGTAAAATATGTAGCCACTTATCATTGCATTTGTTATTTAAAAGGGTATATAAACTCGTGCAGATTAACCAAACTGCTTCTGAAACATTTGCATGTTGGTATTTATCATGTATGTTCGAACTTAATGAAGACCCGAATTGACTGATATATTCGATCGGTGCCTCCTGTCTTTTGTGGAGTCATGATTGATTTTTCAGACAAAATATATTCATTATGTTTCTGTTGTGTGCTCACATCATTCAAAATCATTTCCACAGACTGAACGATGATAGAATTCAGGACTAAGCCAGGACGGTTGTTCGGAGTTGTGGGCACAGATGTATGCACACTGAACACTTCAACTCATGATCAGAATGGAAGATTTATAAAGATAATATAGCAAGGAAGATTGACACAAACCTTATAAAAATAAACCCAGGATCAAAGAGCCGCTATGCATTTAATGTTGTTGCATGCTCTTTGCCAAAATAATATTTTGATTGGCTTCATCCTTATTTTAAGAGTTAAATCCAAGCTGAATGGACTTAACCCTCCCACTCTGGATATTGTCTGTGCTTGTGTACATCCCCCTACAACTGATCGTGGCCGTTCTGTGATTCTGTGATCTATCCATATTTATTAAAATTATTATATGTTTAAAATGTACAGAAAAGCTGAGATTTACATTACAAATACAGTACCTCATATTTTGCCAATAGGTAAACAATGAGTCATATAACAATATATAAAAGTGTTACCGATTTATATTCGGTGCTGTTCAATTTGTTTGAAAGGTAAAGGCCTCCTCTATGTCAAAATGTACAGAGGGTGCGAATAAAATTAGCCTTAGATTTTACTTGAATTGATGTACATTAGTCTGCAACTATAGATTATCCAGCGATTCAGGATCTAACCTTTTTTTTCTAAAATTGTTGTATGTTTAAAATCTGCCACAGAAAATGCTCAAAGTTAAAATATAGTGCATTAGATTTTCCCAGCTAGCAAAACACAAGATATTAATTTAATTATGTTACAATTAAAACATCCCGATTAAAAGGTTTTTAAAGAATCACTTCTTGGAGTTTTTGTGAAGAAATGCATACATTGCAAAATGGGGAAAATCTTACTCTATGACAGAATATACAGTAGCTGCTAACAAAACATTCATGGATCATCAGATAAATGATAACCATTTTGAAATTTAATGTTCACTTAAAATAATTGTATTGCAATTGGAAGTGTAATAAAATGGCACAACTTTTATAATCTTTAGCTACCATGAAGCCTGAGTGGATGGACAACTGCAATTCAGAACACCATACCCATACAATAGGAAATATAAGTGCATATTTTTCTGGAGAAATGCAATCCTTTTGAATTATAAGAATCTTTTTAAAAGACTTCCATAAAGTTAAAGGAACCTGGAGCATTTGTGACTTCATCAATTGTTCCCATATCATTGTTCAGATAATGTTCCTGAAAATTATTAGCAAAGCAGTAATGCTGCACTAATGTGACAAGTAGATAATTGTGAGTACTTTGGACTTATATAATGGAAATTTTATCATGTTTTATAATGGAAATGTCCACAAGCCTGGATGGCTACTTTTCAAAATTTATCGCTAATACTGAATATTAGCTTGAAAAAAAACAATAGCAATTTTTTCACAGAGTAACAAATATGATGCATGTAAATTTATTAGAGATCAGAAAGAGAATATGAGAATATATAGAAATGAACTCTTTTTTCATTAAAAACTTGTTAAATATGTGGATCCATATCTTTCAAAGCTAGTAGGATAGTGTATGTTCCAAAGGAAATTAATAGTTATAGTTATACATCATAAAATGACAAAATTAGGTACATAAAGTGACTCCTTTTAATTTATTCAAAATTATCATATTCAGTATTCTAGTAAATGGTTTTCATTTCCCCTGGGGTGGCTTCCTAGGACACTGCACATGTGATACATCTATTTCAATTCAGAACTGTTTCCAAGTAACATTTAAAAGTGCTCATGATGTTAACAGGTAGAGCTGACTGGAAACAGTATTTATGAGTATATCCACCCAGCTGATCACGACGAGATGACTGCAGTTTTGACAGCTCATCAGCCCTACCACTCTCACTTTGTTCAAGGTACATCAAATCTATTCTCGCACGTTCTCAATGTGTTAATCTCTCTCATTGTCACAATGTCTCTGCTAAAGCAATTAAACTCTTTTGGTCACATTTTGACAGAATATGAGATTGAACGGTCGTTTTTCCTGAGGATGAAGTGTGTCTTGGCAAAGAGGAATGCAGGCTTAACCTGTGGTGGTTACAAGGTGAGTTGTAATTATCCTGTTGTGTGATCACGTAAGGGCTTTTTCTCTTTTACCTTTCTTCTCCTGAAATTTAAAGCAATCAAGCAAGTAGATATATGTATATTTTTGAAAATAATGACTGGTTTTGCACACTTCGAAATGCTATTCTTATTCATGAATATATGAGGCAATATCATCTATACTTCACTTCTCCCACCTTAGAGGTATGTTGTTTTCCTGCACATATGCAGTACTTTCATGCAGAGATTTTTTAAAATAATAATTACTTGACAGCAAAAAGCCAACAAAATAGAAAGTGAAATTGACAGATCCTAAGAAAGAATTAACATATAATGTCTTGCAATTTGCCCAGTTGTGTAATTCATTTCTCAGTTAAGGCTGGGATATGTGCATCATTTATCACCCATCACAGAACATTTGGATGACCAGGTAGTGTAGGACTGGAGTAAAATGCAGGGCAGACTGAGCAGGGTGCCTTTCATGAAGGACATTTGTGAATCAGTTTTGATGAAAAAGCAGCAGGTTTTCACGGTCAATGTTTCTGCCAAGGGCGCATTTATTGAACAACTTATCATGGAGGGATTTGAATTCACAATTTCAGTCTATAACTGCTATACTACCATTTCTTATGCACTTAGTCATTTCAAGTTACATGTTGGAGGATTTCACATAAATTGATATTTTCCACACTGTCAAATCCAAAAAAAAAGAAATGTATATCAAAGTAATCTCATATATAGTGTATCTAAAAGAGCCACACAAAGCTGATTGTGGATTATTCAGTTGGCTTGCTAATAAAGTGTAGCTCCATTACAGTAAAAGTATATGCTTTATGCCTTCTTGTACACATATGAAACACAGTGGAGTCTAGCGCTCTAATGCGCTAAGTATTATTTCTGGTGGATTGTCAATTCCTAGTCAAACTGACAGGTAATGGTGTCTCACTGGGAAAAATATTACACAACTTACTTTCCTGATGAAAATATGTCTTGTGACCCCAAGCTGCATACAGACATATGGAGAAATTTACTAAGCAGCTCTTCTGACTAGAAAAAGATGGTCACAGGTTGATCAGATGTAAAAGAACTGGAGGGAGAGTTAATAAAAGAAACAGCAACACATCACAAAATTCCATTCTGTTGTCCTGCCTTGGGATGCTGGCATTCTTCAGGCATCCTGAAGCCAAAGTTAAATTTGGAATGGCAATCAACAGTAAGAGTAGTTCCCTCGGGGAAACAGTTCACAGCCTTAGTTGGCCATTGTGAGATACTTACAATCAACAAGGCAGGCACATTACATAGGATTCCCTAAAATGCGACTCACAGACTGATGCTATTCATTTAATGCACAGACAGTCCGGACGTCAAAGATATGGTGATTTGCGTTAGTGAGTTACACTGTTTGAATGCAGTGCATCTGTCTCTTGCAGGTTATCCATTGTAGTGGCTACCTAAAGATACGCCAATACAGCCTGGACATGTCGCCTTTCGATGGTTGTTATCAGAATGTTGGATTGGTCGCAGTAGGCCATTCACTGCCCCCCAGTGCTGTGACAGAAATTAAACTGCACAGTAATATGTTCATGTTCCGAGCCAGCCTTGATATGAAACTTATATTCCTTGATTCCAGGTAAGCCCATTCTAGTGCCAAGTAAATGTTTGGCTTAGATGGAGGTCAGTGATGGTTGTTCATGCACTTTTTATCCATTACAAATATAAAATTGTCTGAATTAGCACTGTAGTTGGTTTGAAAAGACTGGAGTCCACTTCCAGTTTTAGAAATATCCAGAACAAGTCAGAAATCAGCATCTGTGAATGGAGTTGTATTCATCCCTGATTTACATTAGCATTTGTATAGATAATCAGAGTATTGTCTGAAATATTCAGTAGCTTTCAATGAATAAATGAAAGGAGTGGAATTCTAGATAATCTGGGGTAGAACTAAGATCAGCACAGTGAAGGGACAATGCAGTTTAAAAAAAACTCACAGATGGGAGAGTTTAAAGGAATGTTGCAGAATATACATGGGATTAAGGAGAAATGTGGTGAGAGAAAAGAAGTATTAATAAAGGTTTTGAGGGATTTGACTGGGTAGGGTCAGAGTGTTTACAGCTAAACATACAATAAGATAAGATAAGATTTCTTTATTAGTCACACGTACATTGAAACACACAGTGAAATGCATCTTTTGCGTAGAGTGTTCTGGGGGCAGCCCGCAAGTGTCGCCACGCTTCTGGCGCCAACATAGCATGCCCACAACTTCCTAACCCGTATGTCTTTGGAATGTGGGAGGAAACCGGAGCACCCAGAGGAAACCCACGCAGACACGAGGAGAATGTAAAAACTCCTTACAGATGGCAGCTGGAATTGAACCCGGGTTGCTGGCAACGTAATAGCATTACGCTAACCACTACACTACCAGGACGATGAGACTGAAGGCATTCATTAAAATGCTGTGCCTGGTGCTGGGACCTTGATTTTGCTGTGGTTGAATTCAATTCAATGTTTAGACTTTGGCTGAGAATTGGCAAGTATCATTTGTGCCAAACAAGTGTCAGTCAATGATTATCTTCAAAAGATGAAAGTCTAACTGCCTCCATTTGACTCTGAAATGTAATCAACCGCCATTAACATCCTGGGGGGTAACCATTGATCAGAAACCAAACTGCATCTGCCATGGTGGTAAGTGGAGATCAGAGGAATGGTATTCTGTGACAAATGACTCCCCAAAATCTGTCTACCATTTACAACGCACTTCAGGCATTGTGATGGGATACTTTCCTCTTGCCTGAAAGAGTGCAATTCCAAAAAAACTCACCAACATCCAGGACAAAGGTGCTCACTCCATTGACACCTCATCCACCATCCTAACTATCTATTACTGGAGCATCATAACCGAAGCACATTCTGTCTCTGAGTTGAGCTGCAACAAGTTGCCAATGTGTAATTGACAGTATCCTCTAAATCCACAACACTTGTTGCCTAGATTCACAAGGATAACAGCACCATCCACAAGTTGTTCACTGTTCGCTGCCCCACGGTAGTAGTGGTGCTGCCTCACAGCTCTTGTGACCTGGGTTCGATCCTGACCCCCGGTGCTCTCTGTGCAGATTTAGCATAATTTACATGTGACCATGTGGGTTTCCTCCGGGTGCTCCTACTCCTTCCATATCCCAAAGACGTGCTGGTTGGTAGGTTAATTGGTTATTGTAAATTGCCCCTAGTGTAGGTGGTTAGTAGGAGAGTCAAAGGGCATGTGAGAAAGAAAAGTTTCCAGGGAAGTAAGTGGGGGAGTGGGATTGATGGGACTGCTCTGAGAGTTGGGGTGGCTTGATGAGCTGAATAGCCTCCTTCTATATTGTAAGGAAATATAAAGGAAGGCCATAAACCTACTTGACTGAAATATATTGCCTTTCATTTAATATTACTGGGTCAGAATCCAAGAACATCCTGTGTAACAGCATTGTGCAATTGCCTTTACTGCATGGACTAACATAATTCAAGGAGGAAGCTCATGATCTTCATAAGAGCACTTAGGGAATGGAAATTAATGCTGGCCTTACCAGAGGCACACATAGCCTAACAGTGTAAATGGATGGTTGATAGTGATTGTGGACTCAGTGGGCTGGAGGGCCTGTTTCCATATCTCGCTATGACTCTAAATTGTATTCCTGGCACTCTATTTATACTGGGTGGATCCACATCTTAAATTCTTTAGAATTAGAAGTAAGCTTCTGCAATTTATCAATGTGTAGTGTTGTGCAGACTAATGGCGAATCAAAATAAGATTAAGTAAGACCACGTCTGATCTGGTCATTGGTCTCAACTCTGCTTTCCCAAATGAGGACAAAACCCTTGACTAATGGTATGGTCCAAAAATCCATCTCAGTCTTAAATATACTTATCGACGCAAAGGTCTTATATGAAAGAGTTCAAAATGAAGGAGTCTTTATCCTCATTTATCTTCCTTTATCTTCCATTGATGAAGGTAATTTTGTAATAGTGAAATATGGTACATAAGAGGGGAAATCAGTTAACAATGATTTAGCATGTTCTTTCATGTCTACTTACACAAGTTTTCTGTCTTTCTGATGTAGGGTAGCTGAACTGACAGGTTATGAACCTCAGGATTTAATAGAAAAAACTCTCTACCATCATGTTCATGGGTGTGATACATTTCATTTGCGCTGTGCCCATCACTTGTGTAAGTATTGTTCCTTGTGGATGAGTTTTTATTCCTGATTACTTTGTGAAGAAAGAGGTTGCCCTCTTTGGTCATAGGTGTGAAACTTTCTTTTTAGTATTACCCTCATTTGAGGATCTGAGGTTATAGCAATTTTACAAATTATGCAAGGAAAAAAAGAAAATCTGCTGCTAATGTGCTTCCAGTGCTGATTGCCAAAAATGGTCAGTCCTCTGGATGCTAATACAAAACAGCCTCAGGGCAGAATAAAACGAATTGGGCCCAAGTTGTCTGGCCAAGATGCCAAATTACTTTCCTTCTGGAATCAAAACATGATCTTGATTGTTTGAAGAGTATAACTTGGGGGAATTATAAATACATTCAAAGTCACTCTTGCAATCTTAGGAACAATATTTTAGCATTAAAACAGGAGATGCATTGTGTTCCAACATTGTGAACTTAATTTTTTATACATATAGTTAATGGAAATTGCTAATTAGCTTTCCTTTCTGTTAACAGTGCTTGTCAAAGGACAGGTAACAACAAAGTATTATCGTTTCCTTGCAAAGCATGGAGGCTGGGTCTGGGTTCAGAGCTATGCAACAATAGTCCACAATAGCAGATCCTCCAGGCCCCACTGCATTGTCAGTGTCAACTATGTCCTCACGTGAGTATCCAATTACCTTCTCATTACTTCTTTAAATGCAGGTGCCCTGGCAATATTGTAAACACTACCATAAAAATAACCCACAGCACCAGAACAAAATGTACTTTTAAAAAAATGACCACAGAGTTGCACCATGATTATTTTTGGAGCTTGTGCTGAATGAAGCTTTATTTCCTATAAACAAAGTTAATTCTGGTAGAATGAATGAGTTGCTGACATGCGATATTAATGTTCATATGGGAAGATGGAAGATGGTCATTATTTGGTCTATTTATAACCTTCATTTGAATTCCAAACAATGCCTTGAAATCACTGCAGGTTAGCCTATTATTTTGCAATAGTTGCATATGTCCCAGAGCATTGCTGTGTTTTGTAAGACAAGAGCATTATACCACAATGAGGAGCTGGATTGTGGTTGACCTGATTCACACCGGGCATTGGTCCTCCCATTCAATTATGATCCCAGTAGCTACACCAACCTATCACTCTCCCATTTGATCCATTTGATCTTAAGACCTAACTTCTGGGCCATCCTGTGAAATAGGGTGGTCTATGGGTGGTGACTTGGCCTCAGGTGGTGCCTCTTGAGGCCCTATCCCTGGAGCATGTCGATGGCCTGTGACAACTTGTGTCGGCAAAAGGCCTTATAAAGTTCTTTCTAAGTGTCCCTGATAACCAGAAATACTTAAATTCAATTGAAATCATTCTAAATAATTCAAGACATTAAAAATTATTCTTTAAAATACATTTATTGAAAAACATGTTTAACTAGTAAAAATAATATTATCAATTAAAAAAGCTACTTATTTTCTCTTGCCTTCCCATCCAGGTCTACGACTCCATTCATTTGAATGGGGGTCACACTAGATGCGCAGACCATGGCCTCCATAAAACTGAAGGCCAGATATGGTGTATCAGCCCCTCAGCTCATTGCGACCTAGAAACGCCCTACCACAGTGCTGAATGTGGTGGTAGAGGAAAGGGTCAGATGCACTAGCACCTGACCTTCAGTGCTCTCTGTACCTCCATGCTGCAATGCATGGGTGTGGGAGTCAAAAAACTTCTGACATGTGCAGTACTGCTAGCCAGTAGTTCTCTTCAGGAATGCTGGCTGAAGAGAAACACAATCTGGGTCCTGAACTTCAACATACAAAGTGTATTTTTGTGTAAATTATTCTGTGGTTTTAAGGCAACAATGTCTAATTGAAATGAATTTCTCTAAGACACAACGCTGTGGTAAATTAGGCCACGGTCATTTCCATTTAGTCGGGGGCCCACAGGAAGTGAGTGGCTTCCTTTGAATTTTTTTTGAGTAAGATTACTTTATTTCTGAAAAAGACACTTTGAAGAGTGATGAATTCAAATCTTTAATACTTATGCTATTGCATATTCTCTGAGAAGGTACTAAGAGTAGTCTTTCTTTTTAAGATTTATCTGCCTACATCAGCTGTCACTAGCAGTTCTGATAGGCAGTTACAAAGTTATCCAACACTGTAGTTGTGAAGAACAATATGAAAAATGTTTGGCCAAGTACCCTCATTTTACCAATGACTTCGAAAAAAATTGTTTTGAAATTACACAGTGTCAGTACAAGTGACTGCTGACCATTAGCCATTGACTTTTCAGCAGCCTTTGATATGGTTGGTTCTTAATCATCTCCAGCAGATCTCCTCTGTTAATTGGGAGGGATTATACTTGTCTGGACCCATTCTTATCTATCTGGTCAGAGAATCTCCCACAATGCCTCCACTGCTCTCAAGGATCTGTCATTAGGCTCGTCTTATTATTATTCAACATTTTATCTTTCAACAACATTATCTATAAAGAAGCATGGGGTTACACAATTTCAGTTCATTTTTTTTATTCAGTCATGGGTTGTGGACATCATTGGCAAAGCTGGAACTTATTGTCCGTCCCACATTGCCCCTGAACTGAGGAGGAAGTTAAAAGCTGATCACAATTCTGTGTCTGGGGTCACACATATCAGTGGCTATATTTAAAAGACATTTAGACAGGCACTTGAGTATGCAAGGCATGAGATACTGTCCTAATGGAGGCAAATGGGATTAGTGTCGATGGCAAAAAGGTTGGCACGGACATGGTGGGCTGAAGGGCTCATTGCTGTGATGTTTGACTCTACAATTCTATGACATGGGCCAGACTGGGTAAGAATGTCAGATTTCCCACCCTGAAAGACATTTGTGAAACAGATGGAATTTTACAATAACCTGGTAGGCTTGTGCCCACTGTTGCTGGAACCAAGTTTTAATCCATTTTCCAGCTGCTGGATCTCTAACGAATCTATCCTGTTCGGTAAAATGTTAGTTCCAATAACATGGCAGTGATGTCCTCAGCATGAAGGAAGCACTTTGTCTCCCTAAGGGCTGTATGGTGATCACTTCATGGACAGAAAAAGGAGATTGTTGAGGAAGGGGTGGAGTGGATTCATCCATCACATTGGTTCTCTACCATCTGCCAGAGGCTTGGTCAGCGGTTATGTCCTTCAGTGCAGTTTTTAGTTTGAATTGGAATGAATTGGTTTATTATTGTCACATGTACCACAATGCAGTGAAAAACCTCTGTTTGTGTGCCATCTTGACAGATCATTCCATACATAAGTACATCAAGCTAGTACCAAAGGAAAAGCAATAACAGAATGCAGAATATAATGTTACAGTTACAGGTACAGAGTAAGTGCTGTGCAGTTAGACAATAAGGTGCAAGGGCCATGACGAGGTAGATTGGGAGATCAAGAGTTCATCTTTATTGCACGAAGTCCATTCAGGCATCTTATAACAGTGGGATAGAAGCTGTCCTTGAGCCTGGTGATATGTGTTTTCAAGCTTTTGTATCTTCTGTCCGATGGAAGGGGGGGGGGATGAGAGAATAACCGGGGTGAGAGGGGTCTTTGATTATGTTGGCTGCTTTCCTGAGGCAGCAGGAAGTGTACATTTGAGCCATTCCGTGTGATGGGCACTGAAGTTCCCCAGCAACACATAAGATGCTGGAGGAACTCAGCGGGTCAGGCAGCATCTATGGAAGGAAATGGACAGTCAATGTTTTGGGTTAAGGCCCTTCATTTGGACTCTCTGGTCCCAGTTGAAGGGTGGCGACTGGAAACGTCAACTGTCCTTCTTCCTTAGGTGCTGCATGACCCGCTGAGTTCCTCCAGCATCTTGTGTGTTGGTCCAGATTCCAGCATTTGCAGTCCCTTGTGTGTCCATTGAAGTTCCCCATTCTGATGACATTCTGCATGATTGCTACTTTCTGTGTTTGAGAGATGACAGCAGATGGTAATCTGCAGGACATTTTCTTTTACCCATGCTGAACCTGATGCCATGTGCGGAGTCTCCAAGCCATTGTCTCTCACCTGCCCACCACTCTGCCTCCACTCCTAGTAGATCTGTCCTGCCAGTGAGCCAGAACATATTCATGGATTGTGATGGAGGATTCTGAAATGCTGCCTGAACTCTATGGTCATCTTGATAAAGCAGAGGAATCTTGTATCACTCCAACACAGTCCCCATCATAATACATGCACTACTTGGCTTCCAAGTGACATGTAATATTGAAATGAAGACAGTTCTGAGCTTTGTTTTCACTTAATTACAAACAGCTGATCATTCTCCTGATGCTTTAGAAATCATATGTAATCCTGAACTATTGTTGTGCACGTAAGAGCAAGAATGATTTGTTAAGTCTCATCGTACACACGCTGCATTGTAAATTTTGTAATTTCCTTTGGCACTTGCACTCACCTAACTGAGCTATGCTATGCAATATGCAAAAGTACTGTTAGTATGAGAAATCTGAATGAATAACTGAAAATGGCAAATTGCTCAGCAAATCAAGCAGCATCAATAGAGAGAGAAATAATGTTCAGGTTGATGACTTTGTCTGTCCTGGAAGAAATTTAATAATTGATAAGCAACTACAGAGCTAATGAAAGATGGCGGAGCACAGAAGAAGCCATTCAGCCCATCATACCTGTTCCAGCTCTTTGAAAGATTTATTAAATTAGTTCCATTCCTGTGCTCTTTCGCATAGCCCTGAGATATTTCCCCCTTCAACTGTAATTTAATTTTTATTCCTTTGTCTAGATTTTTGTATTTCCTTTCCTTCCATTCTTGCTCATCATTATTAACAGATCTGCTGGACCTTCCTCACTCAGTTCTCTATATGTGCTTCTAATGCATGAGGTTCTGCACCAGAAATACAAATGAATGAAATTGACCTCTAAACTCTGTTGGTTTTGTCTGGTTTTACAACAGCAGGATTGATATAAATGATTGTCAGCTTTTCATTTCTGTCATTGTCCCCAAGGCAGCTTTTGAAAACAGTGCTTGTGGAAGTACTGTACATTCTGCTCAAAACTAATTTGATTTTTTTTAAGAAACAGGTGGTGCACCTATAAGTGTGACTCCACCAGCATTTATGGAATGGAATCCTTTAACCCATACAATTACAGGCAAAATATTCATAAAGTATTTTGCACTAGGGAAAAAACATACTCAAATTTGATATTTAGGTGGCACTGTCTTCATAAAAAACGATTGTGAATCTTAAGTCCAAAGTATATTTAGTTCAAGTAAGTGTGGGTGGTTCTTTGCATAAGTTTAGAAAATATTGTGCCAGTAGCTGGCACTGCTCACGACCATAAGAATTTGTGCCAATTATGGGTTCCTTGAAGGTCTTCACGGGACAAGGAATCTAATAAGCACATTTTACATTATTTTTAACATTTACTAATGATCCCAATGTTACCAGTAAATAGTTTCATAACATTTTAAAATTCCAATCAATTGAAATGAGTCGTGACAGATTCTGCATTTGCTGAGATGCACATAAATCTGAGTGGGAACAAGGATAAAAAAGCACTTTTCAAAATGGGCATAGCTTTGGACTGTAAAACTCTTGGACAGTTTATTATAAATTTTGGACAGGAAAAGAGGCTTTCCATACTTTTATTAAATGACATAAGGCAATGATCTAACTTCCCTTATCACATTGTAAATAAATGAAATAAGTGTTTGTTTGGAAGATAATCATCTGATCCCATTGACTGCGGTCTTCACTTGCCTGCAATTGCGTGGGTCAGATGTGGAGGGTCGTTTGAGCTGAATCCCTGCACCCAGGAGGTATCTGGCAAGGTGAGTGGGCTGTGGAGTCCAGTGATGGAACAGAGTGGCTGATGTATTGGCATCTGTCAGTCAACATGTCCTGGATTTACAGCGGGTCAGTGTAAGTCTGGGATCTGGGATCTCTTTGTGTGGTTGAATGCAGGATGTGCTCTCCAGAGCCACTGGCCACAGTTAGCATGGTTCAATTTACAGCACATTGAAAAAGAACCATAGATTAGTTTAATGTTTGAATTGGTCAGATTTGTGCACACAATTGCTCGGGAAAGATGTTTCAGCTTTAACCTTACTCCAGCAGTGAAGCGCTACATTACTGAGAGTTACATTCACCTGAATGTCTTGTATGAGTCAGAATAATGGGATTAAATAAGCAATCAGTTGAGAACTGACAATCACAGGGCTGAAAATACATGTTTAGTCAAGCACTGGTGTAATAGTAGCTTAAAGAGATTAGGACAAAATAAATGTAAATAACGTGCATGCCACAGAAATGCGATATCCAAGGAAAACAAATGAACTACACAGGAGCCGTAAGGGAACTGTTAATTATTAAACACTCTCTTTCTCACTCTCATTCAATCTCTCTCTCTCTCTCTCACACACACACACACACACACACACACACACACACACACACACACACACACACACACAGAGTAAAAGTGGAACTCAGGTCCTTGCTTTAAGATTCTTTTTTGTTTATTGACTGTTTCAGTTTAACATATCCATTGATTCGCCTGCTTTTGTGACTTAATCATGGCTCTGTAAAATGCTTTTTTATTCTCCATTAGCATACTGGTATTAGTGATGACTTAGGAGCGATTACAGGCAAGCAAAGTTCCTCACTCAGCTTGCTGGTACTTGGTGCAGGGAACAGATAAGCATGTCGATTGTGAATGAGTCACATTCCTCACGCCTCTGAGAGCACAACATTTGCTTTTCCATACATCAGTTCTCTTTTCACATCTTCATTGCTTAAAGGACACTTCCTCCAATTGATAACCAAAACAAAATGTAGTTACTTATATAGTACCTTTCATTTCCCTTTCAACCAATGAAATGTATTTGAAGTGAAGTTTCTGTTGTAATGTAGGGTTACACTGAGACAGAGGTGGTTAAGCAAGTGTTGCAGATTTTATGAAGTGGCATGCTTTTTCTTTGGTAATCAAAATCAGTGTTATTAAGTTTGGTGATGTATCCCTGTCCTATTCATGACTATTTAATCTTTTATTTTATACTTTATTGAATTAATAGTGATATAAATTATTTCTTAAAGTGTTATCAGAGAAGAAACACATCTTTGGTCACTATTGGTAAATGGCTTTGTGAGTATCAGCCTTTGCACTTCCCTCTTGACGTTTGGTTATGTTGAATTCAGTGGAGTCAATATCAAGAGATGAATATAATTGGCAGCCAATTTTCTCTCAAGTTAGCACATGGCAAGTTTCTCACACAATGTTTTTTTTTGTTTCTGATCTTTTTAATTAATTTTAAATAAATTGCATTCGACCACATGAAAAAGAGCTGACTACTGAAATCAGCAGGAGTAAATTAAATGTCTTACTTATAACTTTTCACATTTTACGTTTGATGTGGGAACCTTTCACATCTTGAGAGTCCACAAAACTTAATTGCATAAATGCGTCTTTTCTCCCCTGTTTCCCATTTACAAACAGAAGGGGAAATTTTAACTATTTTCACCTACTGGGAATTGAGCATGCTGGAAGTTAATACTGACTTCTGCTCCATTCTCCTCCTGGAGCATGTTTTTCAGGATGGTAAGCCTGCCAACCATTGCATTTATTTTTGACGATGATGGAGCCTACATCTGGAGACATTTTAACAATGCACTTGGCACCATATCCATGAGTGGCATCTTAAACAGGAGACCCAGTTGAGGTGGGAGCAGAAATTTCAAAACGCCTTTGGTTTTATAAGACCTGCTTGGTAGCACCCCACACACATCATGGGCTTCAAGTGCTACTGAATGCTGCAAAGGCAGGTCTTCATGTAAAATGCCCTTTGGCCCACTGCATATATATATTAAAAACAGCTTGTATGTCTATAGTGTGCATGTGTGTGTGTGCACATATGTACATATATGCATTTTGTCTGTGTGTATGCTTGCAGGTGTATAAATATAAAATGTATATACTTATGTGGGAAGCTGAATGAGTCCAGTCATCAGGTAGAGCAAGGTTAGAGGACAGTCATGTAACACAGTTGTCATTTTACTGCCTTACTTTGTGTCTGGTGATTTAAAATCAAATAAGGAAATATGTTTACTCTGGGAACATCTAGCCATCTGGTTTTCTGAACAAGTCTATTGCTGAGAAGCATCTGTAGAGCAATCCTGCTTTACTTCACTGCAAGGATAGCAGAAGCCTCATTTTAAGAGCATGTTAGATTTCTCCCATACTGGTAGGCAAGGTAAGACCTGTGAAGCACGTGTAAATCTAATTTCCCAGCAGAATTCTATGTTTACCAGAATGAATGTGTTTAGTTATGTGATCTTAAATAGTAATATTAAATAAAATTATTATAATTATTATAAAAAGTATGGCAGTAACATTATAACTGTGTAATTTGTGTACACTCAAGCCCAGTTGTCCACAGTCCTATAATCCTGCTTTCCTTGATATCAAAACTCACTCATCTCTCCACATAAATGCATACATTTTCTATTTATGTATATTATATAGTTATACACCCACATTATATAAGATGATGTTGTTGATGGTTAATCCATCTGAGAAATGTGATTAAGGTAATGCAAAATGATATATGCATTAAAGAGATCATAATATTTATATTGGCATCTCCAAAATTAAGGGTTGTGCTGAACAAGCTTGTTGGATCATTGATCCTTTGTTAGTCTAACCTACACTGATCTGCTTTGAGAGGTTGTAACTGTGACAGATGCATGAGTCTAGTATTAAAAGCTGTTTAAGAAGTCTCTGTTAATTATTACTCAACTCAGTCTGTTTGAATGAAAACAAACACTCAAAAGTTTACCAAAAAATGTTACCAAGATATATTACACAAGTACAGATTTCTCCAAGTAGTAAACCTTTATACCACAGTTCATTTAACCAATCAAAAAACTGTACCTGAAAAGGAATACATAAACTTATTCAATGCTTTAGGCAACAATGTCAATGATATTTTAGAAACGATCAATATTGACCTGGAGCTGTTGGACTGATAGAACTGTTCTGTGCTGAACATTTAATGTTATTTTACATGAGGTGCATATAGACAAGTTGATATTTTATACTTGAAGTAGATATTGGACTTTAGTATCATATATGCTTCATGTATTCTGCATAATGGGAATGCTGAATGGAGATAATCTGTTTATGATGCTTTAGGTATTTCTGTATTATGACAATTAAGTCTGCCTCAGTGAATCCATTTGGAAAGGAAGAATCTAAATGTCTAGCTGAGTATGATTTGACAATTTGCCAATTAGACAGTGGAGCAGATGTGTGGAATATTTGGAGGGTGAGGAAGGGAAGGAAGTGCAAGGAGAGAGAGAGAAAGAGAAAGAGAGGGGATGTTAGTTGGGAAGAGTGGTCAGAAGGGATTTGAGCAGAGGGTGCACGGAGGAGAAGGAAGGTGAAGTGAGAAGGATAGAAAGAGAAATGGGAAGATAAGTAAGGAAAGAAGCAGAACGGCTGGAGAAGAGATAAAGAATTTGGAAGAGGGGTGGCAGAAGCAGTGGGAGATCAGACAAGGAAGAGGAGAAGGGACAGGTGGACAGAAGAGGGTGTTAGCATAGAAAAGTAAGCATCATGCAATTCTGTTCCCTTTGATGTCCCAAACAATTTTATAGCCAGTGGAGTTTTTTTTTGGAGTGTAGTCATAGTAGGAAGCATGGCAAACATTTTGGCACAGTAAGCTCCCATATACAGTACTGTGATAATGACTACATCGTCTGATTTTACTCTGAGACTAGCTAGGGCCTCAGTTTAATTCCTCATCTAATAAATAGCACCTCCTGTGCTGTAGTCTGGTACAGCAATGGCAGCCAAGGTTCTTGCAAACCTCTAGGTTTTTTGAATCAAAAGGAAGGGTCTTACCAACTGAGACATGACTGAATAGCTCAGAACAACATTGTGCTGGAAAGATGCTTCTCAGAGTTCATTGTCTTATGTACACATGTGGTAGTGGAGGAAAGGCAATGGTGGAACTGAATGTTGGGGAATGCATTTGGTGCAATGGTTCCATATACAAAATAGAGAGTGGATCAATATTTATCCAGAGAGTTGTTGGGATGGGATCTCCACTATACAAGGAATACTGCAGGCAAACAGCAGAAATACATTTAATAGAAAGCTAGGAAAGTCCATGACATGGACTCAGTGGGCTGGAGGGCCTTTTACTGTGCTCCGTGACTCTATGACATTCCGTGGTGGAGAAACAAAAGTAAGAAATACAAATGTGATTAAATGAAGTCGGTTAAGAAGATTCACCTGGAGTATAAGAGCAGATATAGACCAATTGGGCGATTTTGTGAATCTTTGGTTTGTTCAGTCCCCTTGGAGTTGCAGGGAATACTTGCAAAGATTATGGATGGGTTGGATTTTATGATTGGGCAGATTATTCATGTGGGTTGATGAGTGGGGATAGTCTTGCTCTGCACTCCTTTACTCTTTTAACTGTACATTTTAAGTCTAAACTCAGAGACTGATGGCAAGGAAGTGGCCAGCAACAGTCAACTGATTGAGATATTTAGAGGGATAATATAAATGGTCATAAGACTGATATAACGTTATTGGAAGTATTCATGTGAGAGTTTGTATGTTTATGTGTGTGTGTTTGTGTGCACACATGCATATGCCTGTGACATCTATGCATTGAACTTAAAAAGATTTGTGGTTTGACTGCTTTTAGGGATGCAGAGTACAAGGGGTTACAACTATCGCTGGATCAAGTAACAGCAACAAAACCATCTTTCCCATACTCAAACTCAACCCCAACCATCACTGACTCCAGGAAGGCATCCAAATCCCGTCTTAGCCGAACAAAATCCAAACCAAGAGCATCACCCTATCCTCAGGTAAACTACCCCTCCTATTATCTACAAACTTGTTGATAATGGAGATTAAACTGAGCATCGTGGTTGGTGGGACTCAGATTTGAGCCGGGGCTTGTATGGAAAATACCCAAAATCGATTACAACAGCAGCAGAGATGGGACTGCCCAGCTTTAACTCTGCATGATCTTGTTCACCACCAAAGCAGTTCCTTTAGTAATGTAATAAACTTTTCATGACAATGGAGAAATATATTTGTCCTTGGTTGCTTGTGGTAATTGCACAGACACAAGAATTGGGCACTGGTTATACTCATCTTCACACATTTGATTCCACCTGTATAGATGATTACAGCTGGTGATGAAGCTCATGTTTTGTCTTAGTGACCAAATGCAAACCTGTGGAGGAACTCAGCAGGTCAGGCATCATCTATGGAGTGAAATGGACAGTCGACATTTTAGGTCAAGATGAAGGGTCTCAACCCGAAATGTCGACTGCCCATTTCGCTCCATAGATGGTCCCTGACCTGCTGAGTTCCTCCAGCATTTTGTGTGTTGTTCCAGATTCCAGCATCTGCACTTTCTTGTATCTCCAAAGGCAAATCTCTCCCCAGTATGTTGAAAGACGTGGAGCTGACAATACACAAAGATGGAGGCACATTTCCCCAGTGATTGTCCGGATACATAGGCCCAGAAAATCTTGGTCAGAAGCTGTCCTTACTTTCCTGGAAGTATTGTGAATGCTTCCATTACTTGGAGGTGGCAAATTGCAGCATAAATTACTAGGCTGAGGCATAGTGTACCATCTCTTTCTCCCAACCAGCTTTTTTCAAAAGGCTTTTAGCTTTAAAACCTTCATTTTTCTATAAATTATGGATCATCCAGCCAGTGTAGTATCAAGCATTCACAACCACTATATTTTACTTTGAAACAGCTCATGTCACAGATTATGGGTTAAAATTGTGAAAGAATTATTTTGTCATGCAAGAACTGATAATATGGTCTGCAGTTCCTCAAGCACTGCAGTGTGTTGTATGCAGGCATCATCTGTAATTGGCTGAAAAAGTGTACCCAAGGCACATTGCATGCAGTGTCCCATAGTGTAGATCCTGTGTGCTGCTGGCACTTAGAGTCTGTGCTTGGACTGTGCATAAAGATTGTTAAATCTCCCAATTTGTATGTAAATTAGGAACAAGTCACATAATACACCAATGGTAGCTGAACAACACTCCAGATGGTAGGTGGTTGTTTGCAAAGGGCACTTCAGTGGAGGCCTTTATAGAAATGAATCTTCTTCCTTGATGGTAGTCCTTGGCTCCACAAAGGATCACCAATCTCCTCTCCCATGGGCTCCAATAATTGATCAGTGCATTGGGCAGGAAACTGTACAGTTCTTAACACTAGCACATCCTTATAGCAACTGGCAACCCATTAACAGTTTGTGGTGCCTGAAAACCTTCACATTGTCTCAGAAAGTGTGCAGCTAAACACTGAGGCTGTCCACAAATGGATTAAATTAGTTGATTTTATAATATGGAGTGCTACTGACACAGCAAGTTACCAGCATAGCAATCCCAGCCATACTTTATAAGCACCATCATATAACATAAACACGTGATACAAGGTAAAGTCCCCTTATGTTTTGTTATGTTGGACAGAAATAATGACACTGGTAAATGCCTTGAGTTAAATAAGAGTTATGCATTAGACAGCAGAGTGCTCAAATCAATTTTAATCAAGATCGGCAAATATTTGAGGAGCTCTTGAGCTTTTGAGCTGAACAGTTTTCATCTGTGATCAGCAGTATAAGATTTGTTTTAACTTGAGGTAGGAGAGCCATAGTAGGTTTCTAATGTGATGATATGGAGCAAAGGCAGTTCCATTTGTGCGCTATTGCAGAAAATATAAGTGTGAAGCTCATTTTAAACAAAATGGAAAACTGAAGCTTAAAGTGAAACAGGCCATCTTAAAGTTTTTTCTATCAGTGGGATAGCACATCAATAGCTTCTAATATCTGTGCATTTGAGGAGTGAACAGTCATTAGCGGTCCTTGTGTACATTAATATTAGTGTACATTGCTTTGTTTTACCTAACTGGAATAGGGTGGATGAACAATAAAATTTCTACATCCTTTTAAAAAGAGTACCAACATTAAATCATTGGTTGCTGTAAGAAAATACAGCACTGAAATTATTTCTTACAGTTCTAGCTGTGTTTTCTAAGAGTGAGACATTAGCCTAAATATTTTTGCATCAGTCGCATAAATGGCTCCGAGGATGCTGTAAGTTGTTATTTCAGTTTCTTGGTTCCAATCTGTTCCACACCAATGATATATTTTGTTGTGCTAATCTGCCTGTTTTGAGGTATTTAAGTTTGGCTCTGCTACCTTGATGATAATTCCCAAGAAGGACAGTAATCAGTTCCTATAAATTATAGCTTAACAGTTGACAGCTGCTTCCAAAATGTAATTTAAGATTCCCGCCAGAATTCAACTTGAACTTTGTGGCCATTGAGCAGAATACCTTGACCCATTCTGGACTAAATATAAGTGAATTGCTAAGACCATTCTTAGAAACCTAGAAACAGAAACATAGAGACACGGACAACACGTTTGAACAAAGCTATCCAGGCTAATTCAAGTAATGCTGAATATGGTGAGTGTATCTGGCTTCGCCACTCATTCAGGAAGTAAGTTCTAGTACCCCCATTATTCTTGGGGTATAAAAACTTCTCAATTCCCTTGTAATTCCAGCAACTTGATTGAACCTGTAAGTCTTGGTTATTGAATTCTCTGCTTAGGGAAAAAAGTACTTCCCACAGAATTTTATACAAAAACCTCCTCTGCTCCAGCCCAACTAATCATTTTGCGTGACTAAAACTCTCCAGTCCTGACAATATCCTCACAAATCACCACTACATCATCACTAATGCAATCTTTTCAGGGCTATAATAAGTCTTGATCATAGATTCTTCTCCATAACCAAGAATTAGAGATTCAACAAAATTGCTGGGATTATAAGGGAATTGAGGAGAAGTTTTTATACCCCTAAGATGATGGGGGTGCTGGAACCTACTTTCTGAATAAGTGGTAGAGCCAGAAACTCTCACCACATTTAGCAATATTTAGATTAGCCCGGATAGCCTTTTCCAAACCTATATCGACATGTTGTTCTCCTGTGTCTTTAAGTTTCTGTTTCTAGGTTTCTAATGGTGGTCTTTATAATTCACTTATCTTTTCTCCAGATTGGGTCAAGGTGTTCTGTTCAATGGTCACAAAATTCATATGGCATTCTGGTAGGAATGTTAAATTACATTGTGGTGAATAGATCCTCACCAGTGCAAAACATTTTCTTAAAGGATAGATATTTTCAACTAATGAGGATGAATATTTTACAATATCACATATTTGTCTTACATTTATGATACATGGTCATTATTTCAATTGCTTAGTCAACCTTTCACGTATTTTTATTGATCCTTATTGTTCAGAATTATTGTCCTCAGATTCCACCTTCCGCTATATGAAATTCAGAGGCTGGTATCTTACAAGAAAATGGTAGTGGCTATAATTATAATCTGATTGAAATTTTGTGCACATGCTTTTCCACTGAGAAACCTTTATCAGGTTCCATAGAGCAGAATGCCAGCAAAATTGCAGACAAATCATAGTGGTTTAGAAGCCGATAGTTTGAACAAGATGTAAGGAGCTCGACAGTGGGAAAGAGTGGAAAACAAAGTGAAGAAGGCTGACTTTGAAATAATAGCTGCTCTGATAAGAAAATGCAGAGAAGGAGTTTGTTTAGTCTAATGCTTCCATGTGGGATTTAAAAAGGCTGCTTAGCCTAATCCTATATTCTGAACTATGGTATATTTGAAGATAAACAGAAATGAGGATGAATGAAACTTATTTTTGCTATTATTTAAGATTAACTGGAAATAATATATAGATTTCTGATCCTTTCCATGACTTCTTTTTCTTTCCTCCCCTCTCTTGCAGTACTCTGGATTCCACACTGAAAGATCCGAATCAGACCATGAGAGTCAGTGGGGAGGAAGTCCACTAACAGACAATGCTTCCCCGCAACTGCTGGATCACACAGAAGGGCCGCAGCCCCATTCCCAGCATGATATTATATCCTGTGCCTACGGACAGTTCTCTGACAGAAACTCTCTGTGCTATGGCTTTGCCCTCGAGCACTCCAGATCAGTGGAGGAAAGGCAGTCGCATTTCCACATGTCGCCGTGTGAGGGAGGAAGGTGTGAGGCAGGCAGATACTTCCTTGGAGGTTCGCAGTCTGCAAGAGAAAATTGGTGGAGCTCTTCCCGTATGACATTGGCTCTGGCAAAATCATCTCCGGAGAGCAGAGAGGGATATGAAAACAGCATGCCACATATAGCCTCTATTCCCAGTATTCATGGTAAGACTGTCATAAAGAAGTAACTATCAACTAGAAAATTCACATTGCAGGAAGTGGTCATTTCTAAGGTGATTGCACTCAGTTTGAGTAGGAAAGGAAAGTTTATTTGAGGAATAGTTCAATCTTAATACATCCTTTCATTGTAACTAAAGAAAGTGAGGCATGATGTGTGGGGCTAAATTGCTTTCATATGGCAAGTTGTTGAATCCAGAAGCCTCCACAAGGCAACTCCTTTCTGCAAACTTATCACACCTGAGTGCCAAACAAACTAATTTGAGTTTCCTCAGAATTGACGAAATAGTTCCCTGCACTGGAAAGGAAGAAACGTACTTAGAAGCTTGGAGACACAGGAGACTGCAAATGCTGGAATCTAGAGCAACATACAAGAATCCGGGGGAACTCAACTGGTCAAGCAGCATCTATGGAGAGAAATGGACAGTCAGCATTTCAGGTCAAGATCCTTCAGTCCAGATGATTGTCCATTTCCCTCCATAGATGCTGCCTGACCCCCTGAGTTCCTCCAGCTTTTTGTATAGTACTCAACAGCTTGCTGAGTTTCTTTTGTTTGAAATGTATGGGTAAATTTTGGCTTTCATCAACTGGGCAGTAACTTTATTAAACTTTATTTAGTTTATAGCTGGAATACTGTGTACAGTTTTGGTTGCTATACCACAGGAATGACATGATTGCACTGGAGAGGGTATAGAAAGGATTTGCCTAGGCTGAAGCATTTCAACCAATAGGAGAAACTGGGTAGGCTGGAAAATGAAAATAAAACATTATAGATGCTGGAAATCTGAAATAAAAGCAGAGAATGCTGGTAAAACTCAGTAGGTCCGGTAACATCTGTGGAATGAGAAACAGTTAACAGTTCAGGTCAGCGATCCTTCGTCAGATGAAGGGATAATGGGATAAGCTTTGTTTTCTTTGGAGTGAAGAAGGTTGTGAGCTGTCCTGATGGAGATATACAAAATTATGAGGAGCATAGATTGGGCAAGTAGTAAGAAATGTTTCTCCACAGCAGAAGTGTATAAAACCAGAGGGCATAGGTTTAAAGCCTGAGGTATAGGAGATTTAGAGAGGATCAGAGGAAGAATTAGAATCTGAAATGGACTGCCTGAGTGTGTGGTGGAGGTAGAGACTCTCACAATACTTAAGATATATTTAGATCAGTACATTAATCACCAAGGCATAGATGCCAAGGGGCCAATTGTTGGAAAATGGGATTAGTATAGATGAGTACTCGATGGTCTGCATGGATCTGGTGGGCGGAAGGGCCTGGTTTTGTGCTCTATGACTATAAATAATCTGGTGGAGTCTGTTGTCTACCAGTTGTAAATCCTGTGCACTTTTCATTACATTAAAATAGCCAGCATTCATATAATCAATCAATATTGTGATTTACTGGACATTTATCTGATTGTTATCTGTGAAACCATACATTATTCAAACAAACTGGTGTATTTGCCTACATAGCAAACTGATAAAATTTCAGAAGTAATTTAACGGCTGCAATGTGCCTTGTGATGCATTGAGAAGTTATAAATGCAAGATATTGACTCATATACTTGAAATTATCCATCTGGACAACTTTCTAATTTTCTTAAAATCAATGGTAATAGCTCTCAAATGTGTGATGCTGATATTGCTACAACCAATTGGTGTAAAGTTTGCAAAACACCTGGAGCAGATCCTTGTTTACAGTATGAACTGAAGAAAATCGAGAATCTGGTCTTATGTTGTCTTTGGACTCTGCACAAGAAAGCTGGTCCAGTTCTCCCAGAATCAGATTTGCTTTAGTTCCTTAAAGCTGGCACAGTATTTGGCTGACTTTCAGACCAGCTGGCAATGGCATATTCTCATACTGATTCAGTTTTGCGTTATCTAACATAATGAACACTTTCTGGTTCATTTCTACTTAATTAATAATAAGGCTGGATCACTTCCAGATCTGTATTGCTGTGGCTGGAGGCTATTTCCAAGATGTTGGAAATGAGATGTTTATAGCAAACATCAATCTGATTGTGACAATTCATGATTCACATCTTTTCCTGTCATTTACTTGATTCAGTAATTCTCATCAAAATGATGACTAGTTTTGATATTAGAGTAAGAATTCCTCTAGTCATTATGTCTAGCGATAAAAACAAAGATACAATTTATACACACATTTATGATTTTGTTGCATGCACTGAAAAGTGGAAGCTTATATAAACACATTTTGCAGGATCACCACTGAAAGTGACTTACGGAAAACTTAACCTATTATTTGATTATATGCCAAGTACTCAGTTCTCCACTCTGTCTTCAACTCCTGTGTTATTCACCACTTAGATCAAGTATCTCCATTGGTGCTTCCAATTTAACATTTGTTAGATGCTGAAAGATTTCTCCTTGTTCGTGTGAATTGCCTGCCAGTATGTGGAAGCTTGCTGTGATTTTTTTTAAAAATGAGAGGACTCAGGGTATAAATAGGTTGAGAAGAAAAATTGCATTAGCATTCTGCCCAAGACAACACAACCACAGTGTTCATCAATTTTAAAATCATTGCCTTCATTTGCAGATAGCTTCAGGTTCTCACATTTGCTTTTTCTACAGTTTCCACCTTTTGCAATTTCCTGCATTATTTCTTCACGCATTAGTTCATTAGATATTCCCTCTTCTTTTGCCTTACTATCAAAGGCAGAGCCTTCACCAACTCTTAAGTCATTGAGCTTGAGTCTGAGCTGGATAAACAGAGGAAAGCACAGGAGCATGAAGGGAGATGTGTGACAATTGATTGTCATTAGGAGGAGAGTATAGGAAAGAAAGCATCAGAGGATCAGGAGTCATTCCTCCTGTCCAACAAACATGAAGTACTTTGTGGGGATAGAAGGTAAGGTTGGGTATAACTGTCAGAATGCTGAGCAGACCACCATAGACAGGAGGCAGTCCAGTGGGATAAGATGCTGGGTAGAAAGATTGTAGTTATAAAGGATTATCTGATCAAAGATTGGACAGGATTGCAGTCAGATCAAAAATCCCAAAGGTGCTTTGGAACCAGCTGGCAGTTTCATAATGACTAGAAACGAATCTGGAGGTGATGATTAAAGAAGATCCTTCTTTAAAGAAGGCCTTGGTGAGTAGGGTTATGGAAAATCCCAAGGCCTTTTTCACATGTGAAGAGCAGAAAGATGACGAGAGTAAAGGAAGGACCGATTGGAGACGAAGGTGGGAAGATGTGCCTGGAAGCTGTGGAAGTGGGTGAGGTTCTCAATGAATACTTCTCTTCGGTATTCACCAAGGAGAGGGGCCTAGATGACACTGAGGGCAGTGTTGGTAAGGTTAATGTTCTGGACCATGTAGATATCAAGAGAGAGGATGTGTTGGAGCTGTTAGAAAATATTAGGACAGATAAGTCCCCGGGGCCTGACAGAATATTCCCAAGGCTGCTCCACGAGGTGAGGGAGGAGATTGCTGAACCGTTGGCTCGGACCTTTCAGTCCTCGTTGTCCACGGGAACAGTGCTGGAGGATTGGAGGGTGGCAAATGTTGTCCCCTTATTCAAAAAAGGTAGTAGGGATAGTCCAGGGAATTACAGACCAGTGAGCCTTACGTCTGTGGTGGGCAGGCTGTTGGAAATGATTCTTAGAGATAGGAGCTATGAGCATTTAGAGAATCATGGACTGATTAGGGACAGCCAGCATGGCTTTGTGAAGGGAAGATCATGTCTCACAAGCCTGATAGGATTCTTTGAGGAGGTGACCAGGCAGATTGACGAGGGTAGTGCAGTAGATGTGGTCTACATGGATTTTAGTAAGGCATTTGACAAGGTTCCATATGGTAGGCTTCTTCAGAAGGTCAGAGGGCATGGGATCCAGGGAGGCTTGGCCGTGTGGATTCAGAATTGGCTTGCCTGTAGAAAGCAGAGGGTTGTGGTGGAGGGAGTGCATTCAGATTGGAGGGCTGTGACAAGAGGTGTCCCACAGGGATCGGTTCTGGGACCTCTACTTTTCGTAATATTTATTAATGACTTGGATGAGGGGGTAGAAGGATGGGTGAGCAAGTTTGCAGATGACACAAAGGTCAAGGGTGTTGTGGATAGTGTGGGGGACTGTCGAAGATTGCAGAGGGATATTGATAGGATGCAGAGCTGGGCTGAGAAGTGGCAGATGGAGTTCAATCTGGAGAAGTGTGAGGTGATACACTGTGGAAGGACAAACTCCAAGGTGGAGTACAAGGTTAATGGCAGGATTCTGGGTGGTGTGGAGGAGCAGAGGGATCTGGGGGTTCATATCCACAGATCACTGAAAGTTACCTCACAGGTAGATAAGGTAATTAAGAAAGCTTATGGGATGTTAGCATTCATAAGTCGTGGGATCGAGTTTAAGAGCCACGAGGTATTGACGCAGCTTTACAAAACCCTGGTTAGACCACACTTGGAGTACTGTGTCCAGTTCTGGTCGCCTCATTATAGGAAGGATGTGGAGGCGTTGGAAAGGGTGCAGAGGAGATTTACCAGGATGCTGCCTGGTTTGGAGAGTATGGATTATGAGGAGAGACTAAGGGAGTTAGGGTTTTACTCTTTAGAGAAAAGGAGGATGAGGGGAGACATGATAGAGGTATACAAAATATTAAGAGGAATAGATAGAGTAGACAGCCAGTGTCTCTTTCCCAGGGCACCAATGCTCAATACAAGGGGGCATGGCTTTAAAGTAATGGGTGGCAAGTTCAAGGGAGATATCAGAGGGAGGTTTTTTACCCAGAGAGTGGTTGGGACATGGAATGTGCTGCCTGGGGTAGTGGTGGAGGCAGGTACGTTGGTCAAGTTCAAGAAATTGTTAGATAAGCATATGGAGGAATTTAAAATAGGGGAATATGTGGGAGGAAGGGGTTAGATAGTCTTAGGCATGGTTTAAAGGTCGGCACAACATGGTGGGCTGAAGGGCTCGTATTGTGCTGTATTATTCTATGGATTTATGGTTCTATCAAGAGAGCAAAGTTAGATAACAAAATCAAATCACAAAATACGAAAAGGAATAATAGTAAGAACACAAGAGATTGCAGATGCTTGAATCTGGAGCAAAAACAAACTGCTGGAGGAACTCAGCAGGTCAGACAGAATCTGTGAAGGGAAATGGATAGTTCATGTTTTGGGTCAAGACCCTACATTTGGACTGAAAGTTAGAGGGGAGATAGCCAGAAATTATGATGTTCTAAATGGCATAAATAACTAAAGGAAAATGTAAGTAGGCAAGGAGTCAATAAAAGATGAAGAAAGTGAACTGACAGAGATAAATGCAGACACATTGACAAAAACTACTTTGCACCAATTTTTATTAAAGAAGCTACTGAAATAAATACTTCACTAGAGGATGTTTTAAAAGAATATTAATTTATTTGGGATAGAAAGGGGGAAAATAACAGACAAATTGACAAAACTGAAAAAAGTTCCATCCCTACGTCAGGATGGTACGGACCCATGTACTTGTGGAAACCAGGGAGAAGATAACTGAGCCACTTGTTCGTGCACAGTTTATAAAAGTTAAATCAAAACTGGGATTGTTGCAAAGGACTAGTGGACAGCTAATGTGATCCCTGTATACAAAAGGGGAGGAAGAACACACCTAGAACTCCAGATGTGCAAGTCTGATAGATCAAGTCACATGTAACCTGATAGAATGCTTTGAACAGGTAAAGTAGTAGATATCCTGTGGTTGGATCTTTAAAAAGGTTTTCAGTAAGAAGTCACATGACAGCTCATTACAAAGATTAAAGCGAGTGGAGTCAGGAATGTTAGCAAACTGGCTAACAAAATAGCTGAGAATAAGGGTAATCGGATTGGTGGAAAGTAGCAAGTAGTATTCTGCAGAGATTAGTGCTGGGACCATTGCTTTTTATAAGTTAACATAGAACATAACGGCAGAGTACAGGCCCTTCAGCTCACGACGTTGTGCCAACATTTTATCCTGCTCTAAGATCTATCTAACCCTTCCTTCCCACATAGCCCTCCATTATTTAATCATTCATGTGCCTATCTAAGAGTCTCTTAAATGTCCCTAATGTATCTGCCTCCATCACCTCTGCCTGCAGTGCATTCCATGCACCCACCACTCTCTCTGTAAAAAACTTACCTCTGACATCCCCCCTATACTTTCCTCCAATCACCTTAAAATTATGCCCCCTCATGTCAGCCATTTTCACCCTGGGAAAAAGTCTCTGACTGTCCACTCGATCTATGCTTCTTATCATCTTGTAGACCTCTATTAAGTCACCTCTCATCCTCCTTCACTCCAAAGAGAAAAGCCCCAGCTCGCTCAACCTATCCTTATAAGACATGCTCTCCAATCCAGGCAGCATCCTGGTAAATCTCCTCTAGACCCACTCTAAAGTTTCCACATCCTTCCTATAATGAGGCGACCAGAACTGAATACAATACTCCAAGTGTGGCCTAACCAGTGTTTTATAGAGCTGCAACATTACGTCGCGGCTCTTGAACTCAATACCCCGACTAATGAATTACATGAATGATTTGGATTTAGGAACATGCAGCTCAGCAGCTCAGCTTACAAATGACAACAAATTTGGGGCTGTAGTTAACACGAGGGAACAATCAACATGAAACAAGGAGATATTAGTAAACTTTCAGATCAGGCAGTTAGGTGGCAAATTAGCTAACTACGCACTTTAATAGGTGAAACAGAAATGACATCCAAACATTTGCAAATAAAAACCTGGTTGGGGCAGAAGAGCAGAAGGACCTAGAGTAAATAAATCTGTTTATATTATATTGTGTGTTTAGCTCTACCAGGGTGAGTTTCGAGGAGACGCCTTTGATAGTTCCCAAATTCTTTTCTCGCTCTCATTTCCGGCCCTGTGAACACTGAAAGATGTTTCACTGTATGGATGGTGCTTCAAAAATGCAAGTTGTTGCCTCTAATAAGTGACCCCCTCAGCCCCACACATTGGCAAGTGTTCTGCTTTGAAACTGTCTGGTTGTTGACATTTTCCATAATTGTACTTTAAAAGATGAAACTGTAAATAATTGACTTCTGAGAGTATGGTCAAAGATCAGCTTTATTGGCAAGTCTCTCCAAGGCAATAAATGTAAAGAGGTCTTAAAAAATTGTTCTTTAAGTTATGGCTTGAAATTAGGCTTTGAATATTAACAGGAATACTTAATGCCCCTAAAATCAAATTATTTTATCCTACTTTACAGAGATAGTGGCCCATTTGAAATAATTGGGAGGATAGGTTTCAGTATACAGGATCATAGCTTGAAATCAAGGCATATGCAATCTTGAAAACATAAAAGAATTAAACAGCACATTATATTTCTTCTTGAAATAAATTCTTGAAAGAGGAATGATGTTGTGCTAGGCGTGCAAGCTCAGACCAGTTGCTAGGAATCACCACTTACAATCCCTACATACCCATATTTGACAAGGCTGGATCCCACTTACCCTAACCTCACCCAAAACATCCTTGACCATGTTTCTCAGTCAGCACAATTGGAAATGTGAATTTGCCAGCAGCTAAATAAGTAAAACGTTTTATGTTTCTAAAATAACTGAAAAATAAATGATTATTTCTTAAAATAAAAATTGTTAAATTAAAAAGTAACACCTATAAATAATTAAAACATTAATTGAAAGCAAAATCATTTGAAGATAGTAATCAAACTTAATCTCATCTAAAGACCTACAATCCCCATTGAAATTGCAGAATCACAGAAGGGTTACAGCAGAAAAGAAGGCCATTCGGCCTGTCAAGTTCATACTGGTTCTATGAAAGACTAATTCAAACAATCTCACTTCCTTCCCCTCTCCCCATATTCCTGCAAGTGCTTTTCTTTCATATACTTAACAACCTTCCTTTTGGACACCATAATTGAATCTGTCTCCACTACAACTCTGTCAAGGCACTCCAGACTCCCATCACTCACCGTAATTCATTGAGTCACTATGGGTTCTTCTCTCAGTCACTTTGAATCTATGGTTCTTGATTTCCCCATCTACTTCATACATACCTTTGATGATCTTGAATAACTCTATTCTACCCCCATGCCCTCCTCTGTTCTGAAGAAAACAACCCCAGCTTCTCCAGTTTATCCACATAACTAAATCACACATCCCTGAAATTATTTTAGTAAATTTTTTCTGGTCTCTCTCTAAAGCCTTCACACTCCTCCTAAAGTGTGGACAGAACTCTAGTTGCGGCCAAACAAGTGTTTTGTGTGGGTTCGTCATGACTTCCTCCTTCTTGTACTTTTTGCCTCTATTTATGAAGCCTAAGATCCCATTTGTTTTTTAACCACTTTCCCAACCAGCTATGCGCATTTATCCCAAGATCTTTCTGCTCTTGTACCTCTTTTATAATTCTGCCTTACAGTTTAAATCGCCTTTTCTTGTCCCACCTATCCAAATGTAACTACTTGCTTTTCCCAGTGTTAAATTTTATTTGCCACCTATCTGCCTGCATGTCTCGATCACTTTGAAATCTATTACTGTCCTCCTCACAATTTGCTAGGTCATTGTGTATCATTTGTATTGTATTATTTGTATTGTATTCATTCTGTATCATTTGCAAATCTGGAAATTTGGAACCCAATTCCAACTCATCAATTTATATTAAGAAAAGCTGTGGTCTTAGTACTGACTCCTGGGGTATTCCACTGTACACTTCCCTTCTTCCAAAAAGCACCCATTCAATACTACTCTCTGTTTCCAGTTACTTAGCCAGCTTTCTATCCACGATGTTACAGCCCCATTCTTCAGTGATTTAGTCTTGATGACAAGTCTGTAATGTGGCAGCTTTGGATCTCATTAATACTGCACTAACTGCTGTTCCTTTTTTGTCCCTCTCTATTACTTCATCAAGAAACTCTATCAAATTAGTTAGACTGGATTTGCAAAGAAAATAAAAGAAACTGCAGGCACGGGAAGTCAGAAGTAAAAACAGAAAATGCTACAAATGTTCAGCAGGTCAGGCAGCATCTGAGGCATGATAAACAGAGTTAATATTTCAGGTTAAAGATGATGTTCTAATGAATGGTCTTCAACCTGAAATGTTAACTCTGTACCTTTTTCCACAGTTGCTGCCTGACTGACTGGATGTTTCCAAGATATGTGAAGAAACCAGAAGGGTTTCAGATCTTATGCCAGGTCTGATGGTGCAGGATCTGGGAGGCAAGGAATACCAGCATAATGCTGATAAATCGCAGCAAGACTGGGTTCTGCCGGTAGACTTACATGTGGACTTCAGTGTTGATGGATTCAACCTTATGAATCTGTCACTGGTGGAGCAGGCAGAGCTGCTGCCTCTCAGCTCCAGCAAGCTGGGTTCAGTCCTGACCACCCCACTGTGAGGAGTTTGAGGAGTAGCCAATTAAACTACCAACCAGCACGTCTTTGAGATGTGGGAAGAAACCAGAATCTCAAAGACGTGCTGGTTGGTAGGCTAATTGGCTGCTGTAAGTTATCCTGAGTAGAGGTGGGCGGTAGGAGAAGTGGGGAGAGCTGATGGGCATGTGAGAGAGAATAGGTAACTGGAAACTAAGTGGGGAATGAGACTGATGGAATGCTCTGGGAGCTGGCAGGGACTCAGTGGGCCAAATGGCCTCCTTTATGTTGTAAGGAGATGTGAAGAGACTTATACATTCCATTGTGCAAGTACAGAAGTCCAAGACTTCCAGCCACTCCAATGATAGATGTTCCATTTGGAACATCCAGCAAATCTCAGCATGATCCGAACCAATGCATCTTTCCCACAAAACTATTGTTGGATCAATTGTAGATACTTTCAATACAATTTGACCAGCTCACATTTTCAATGTTGATAATTATGTAAAATTGCTAGCACTGTTGGGAGCCTAATGAGTTTTATGAACAACCAATTTTGCTGTGCACCCAATTACATGAAAGGTTGGGCAGAGGAGTGTCTGCCATCATATTACTGGATTTCTGGTTTTCAGACACCCTCCATTTGAAACCTTGAGCTGTATGCTAGAAATCTGTCAGTACCAGGGGATTGTTGAAGCAAATTTACCTCATCAGCCTCTGAACCATTTCTTAGGAGAATATTATAGGAGGCAGTTCGTAGGCTGATGACTTAATGTGTCGCTAGACAATTAAGGTGCATTTCATCATGAGATATGGCTGTCATGAAAACGCAAGTAATCAGCATAATTTACATGATGTGAGATGAATCATTTTTATGTACCAGTACAGACCAGTTTATCAGAGCTGCTTGGTAGTTGGAAGACAGGAGCAGAACATTACCGAGTGAAACCAGAATAAGGTGGAAAAAAAAGTCATCTGGAATAAGCATGTCATAATTAATACTCCAAATTGGCTAAGGTTATAGGAATACCCTGCAACTCACATTTCTCTGACCTGCTGATCAGTATGCACTGCCGGGCCATTGGTCCTGTGCAGTTTTCTCTCAATAACACTGTGATCTTCATGATTCTGAAATCCACCATTGGCTGGTGGTTTGGGTCAGCAGGTGCCCAACTCTATGCCTATGTATTGCAGTGCAGACGTACAGAGCATATTGGGTGTCAGAAACCAATGGGTCTGACATCTTACTCTACTGCTGGGTTCACAACTGAGTCGAGGGGTGGCTGCAATCATCCTTAGCTGAGGGGCTGCATATACCCTGTATCTATCTTCTTGGCCTTATGCCAGCCCAAAAGTAAATGAACGTAAATGGGCTCTTCTTTTTTTATTTTAATTAATATTTCTGTTTTTAATTAATTTACATCAGTGCATTTTGATTACATTTATTATTTTAATTTTAATGTTTTAAATTATTTGCAATGCAACCTCAACATAACAAAGGTGTGGGGGACAACTTTAGCACTTGCATTGCAAGGTATCCATGTTGTAGGTGAAACTAACATTTATCTAATTTTCATCTTGTAACACAATAATACTCACTGTATATCTGAAACCATGATATAATGAAGCTCGTTGTATCAAGGTCTCACTATATTTCAACTATGTTTAAATAACTTTGATTATCAATGGCATTTTTAAACAGATGAAAGAGCACACGCTGTGAAAAGGCCACCACCACTGTTTGGGGTAGGGCTTCAGGATTCACCACCTGAAGCCCTGTTGCCCATCATGGGTTCCCTGCTTTGTAGGGTGGCTAGGGAAGCAAGGCTTCAAGATTAATAGGAACTGTGCAACCCAAATGGATGTTGCGGTGATGGGAACAACACATTAATTTCCCATTAAACTCTTCTTAGCAAACTTAGTTTAGTAACTATCAGTGCTGAGTGAAATATTAATTGTCAACCTTCACCAATCAACCCCTCTAGTCTAGAAAGTGAGCAACTTAACTGTCAGATCCGGTTAGTGAATTGCTTTCAGTGATTTAGAAGGAGCCAAATTTTAAATTTAAACTTTTTTCTTACTGTTCCTTCTACTCTTCCCCCCACCTCAAACCTTCTCTTTCTTACCTGACTAAATTCCTTCTCAATACATGTTCTGGGTCACTCTCAGTCTTATCTGCGGCACAGTGGTGCAGTTAGTAGAGCCACTGCCTCACAGCTAGAGCAGCCTGGGTTCAATCCTGACCCCTGCTGCTGTCTGGGTGTTTGCCTGTTCTCCCTATAGCCACGTGGGTTTCCTCCAGGTGCTCCAGTTTCCTCCCATGTCCCAAAGAGGTGTGGGTTGGTAGGTTATTTGGCCATTGTATATTGCACCTGGTGGAGGTTGGTTGCATACCAAAGTTCCACACATTCTGTGACTCTGCACTTACAGCAACTTTGAGGTAGCAGGAACCATTCCGATGATGGCAGTGCATCTTGAGATGGCCTATTCCAGACAACTCTGAGCCTGGATGTCTCCTCTTCAGTGATGTTACAGCAATCTTCTGCTTCCTTGACAGTATCAAATTGCAGAGAAAAATTGGGCCCTTATTAAATTCTACCTTTCAGGTGACATAGCACTAATTATTAGACCCTCACAGGGATAAATGCATTCAGGAAAACCATATTTGAACATCTGTCGGTGAGTTTACAGGAGAAATATTTAATATCCACTACTTTAAAATAAATAATTTAGCATCTTTGTTAAAATAGTAGAAAGAAACACATACATTCATTTGGTGTTAAATGTTCATCAGCTGATATTCCTTCATTGCTTTCTGAGCTTGTTCTGGAGATATAATTTATTTTGCTATTTTTGCCTTTCAATGCAGGAAGAGGACACTGGGATGAAGAGAGTGTAGTCAGTTCACCAGACCCCTGCTCCGCCAGTGAATCGGGGGACAGATACCACAATGAGAGGTACCAGAGCAGTCCGCATGAGCCAAGTAAGATTGAGACTCTAATTAGAGCAACACAGCAAATGATCAAAGAAGAGGAGAGCAGGCTGCAAATGAGAAAAACTGCCTCAGAGCAACTGCAATCTATGAATGGTATGGGCAAGGTCCATGCCACATGCTTTAACGTGAGCTACCAGCAGCAACAGATGACCAGTGTTGTATGCCGTGCTCCTCTGATGACTAACACCTCTCCTTGTGATCACCTCCAACAAAGAGAAGGAAAGATCATGAGTTCTCATGAGAATGAGTACAATAGCAGTCCAGTTTCACTGTCTAGAATAAGCAGCCCAAGTTCTGACCGAATTTCAAAGACAAATGTAGCCTTAGGTAAGGACTACCTACCTTCTGACCTGTCCCCTCATCAAACAGGGGGAAACTGCGCATCTTCCCCAAACTATTACTCCACCCATCACCGGCAGTACTTCGATAAACATGCTTACGCACTGACTGGCTATGCCTTTGAGCATCTGTATGATACTGAAGCCATTAAAAACTACTCATTGGGCTGCAATGGCAGTCACTTTGATGTGACTTCTCACTTCCGAATGCAACAGGACCCAACCCATGCACACAAGGGCACTTCAGTTATAATCACCAATGGAAGCTGATGTTTCATTGTAATAGAGTTTATGGTGAAATGTAGTAAGCAGAAAGAATGCAGCAATTTGGACTTACAGAAAATGTTGAAGCTGCACTTGTATTCCCAGTGCCACCATGCATATATAAGCACTAAACTGGGTTTACTGATCCACTGTGTTTGGGAACTGGTTCAGTGTTGGTACTAATCACTTAAGGGGTGAGGGAGATGGGTATAATTGGGAAGCTTTCCTCTCGCTTGTCATAGCAAAATCCTAACTGTGTTCTTTGTCAAGCAGTTTACAATTTTGCTTCACACAGAGTGCAAAAAAAGTTTATCCCTGCTTCTGCCCTGGCCCAGAATATAATCCATGTTAAGTGACTAGTCAGCTACAACAAAGTTAAATATAAACCAGGGCATTGTTTTGTTTTGTTGTTTGTATTTCAGGACATTTAATGAACAGTTTGTCTAAAATGTAAAAAAAACCTGAGAAATTTGGCAGTAAAATTAAGAACAAGGTGAACAATTTAGACTTCTAAGCTGCATGAGTAACTCCTTAACAAAATAAAGTGTTGGTTGTAATAAACTGGTAGAGTGGGCATTGCATTTAGCAGAATAACCCACAGGCACAATGATAATGAATAGTGGGCTGGCGCTGTGATAGAAATTTGTTCTCAGTCACTTAAGATAAACAAGAACTATAGTATTGTTTACCCACTGCACTCCACTTCTGAACTTCAGTTCCATTGAGTTAAATGGAATTCTATTGAGGAACCAGAGCACAATGCACAGTTGTCACTCTGTATGCACATTAGTACTAGTGACAAAAGATAAATTTCCCTGGTATCAATATGTAAATTGATGTCACTTATGACTGAAATATCAAATTTAAATGGCTGAATTATATTGTACTAGCAACATAATTCTTAAACAAACAAGAGTTCACACGGATTTATGAAAACTTTCATGCATAAAAATGGCAGCTGAAACCCTAAAATTAAAGCTCATGCTGGCAGTGCAGTATGTTTGCTGTTTGGGCTTGAAATTAATACACAGCCTCGAATCACATTTCAGCTGCTTCAAAATGTTTATTTATGAGGCAACAAACTTCCCGTTTGCAATTAGAGAAACAAATGCAGTGAACTAACTAAGCAAATCAAAACTGAGTCAAAGACATGAAGACATGTGGCGCACAGCAGGTTTTTATGAGGCATTTAACATCTTTTACAAGACAGTTGCTTTCTTTTGCTGGACTCCCCTCATGGAAAGTGTGATGGTTCTATCAGTTAGCAGAGGAAACTTCAGAACAACATGTAAAAACAGATTACATATATGCTTTTAAAGGGTATTTTTGTTGATGTTGGATGTTCTTGAGATATTGAAACACCTGCACCAACAAGTCTATTTCTTTTTGTTCCTATTACAAGTGCCTGTCCACATGTTTCTACTTCCCACAGGTACACAACCCTAAATATGCACTTACAAAATTCAGTTTCAAAAGGAATTTCATCTCTATTGAAGTAAAGGATTACTCATAAACTTAATCTTCTGCCAAGTTTATTGATGCACACTTTGCTGTGTATAAGAAATCCAGTTTGTAGCATTTGATAAATTATTATTTGCCTTCCATTAAGCAACCTTATGATGACTTTGCAAAACCCTTTCTTTGAAGGCAGGTGGCTTGATTGACGAGGCTGCTGGTTGGCTGGGAACAGAGCTTATTAGCTGTGCTTGGGAATCATATGCTCTATCTTTAGGAGTTTCCACTCAGTTTGACATAACAGGAAGCAAAAATGTGTTGAAAATGACGTAAGGACTAACTGGCTGAAAGAAATGTCTTTTGTTGGCCAGATCTGAATTTTGATTCTTAAGGAAAATCTATGAAGCCATTTATATTCAAAGATCAGAGGAATCTTTTGGAGGATTTTGGTTTTAACAGCAGCTTTTTCTCTGTGCCTAACAGAAGCTATGTTGAGTTCCTGTTATGAAGCAAATGAGTTGGAACATGCTACCAATATTCCTTTAAGCAATCAAGAATATGCTTGAGAATATGATGCCTTCAATTAAAAAAAGATCCTATTGAATATCTTTATTTGGTTTTTTTATTTTGCCAGGTTCCACAGATCAGCTACCTCCATGTCTTGGCAGGTGTTCTGCCTTTAAACTGTACAGTTGCTGGTTTGTTCCATCATTGTTTTAATAGATGGGACTGTAAATAACTGAGTGCATGAATTATGAGATCACAGCTACGTTCAAAGCCCAGAAAGCTTGACTTATTGACTTGCCAATGATAACAAAAAAACTGGAACTCTGAACTGAAACTGGAACGAGATGTATGCGATTAAATTATTGTTCAACCGAGAGTTCAATTTCTCACACAATTAATTTCTTTCTAGCTTCAGTAACTAAACAAAGACTTGCTTTATCAGCCCTACACCACAGCAGGTCACAAAATACTGCACAAAGGATGACAAGAAATCACATGTCAGGAAACCTGGACCATGTAACAGCCCTTAAAGCACTAGTCATGACATTTGGTGTTCTGAACAGTATTGAATTTCTATTTATCCAGGAGCCTGGGTTGATTGAATCCAGATAGATGGAGATCTGCCTTGCTTTCTCTGTCTTGATGTCCTGATTTAGAAAAGCTGGTGATATTCTGTTGGAGATGTTGCTGTTCTGATTAAATTCTGCCTGAACCCCCCACTTTACAATGTACAGTTGTTGGTAGCATTATAGTACATGTTGATGTGAATACAATTTGTAAAATGGTGCCAAGTTTCTTTTGTGTATTCATATAGAAGACTATGATTTGTATAGTTAATCCCCATGATCCTGTAAAGTGTTTCCTGTTAGATTTATTTATATTGTACATAATTCTGGCATTTGAAGTACATGTGCATAAAATGTATTTATTATGTGAAGAAAGAATGTTTTTGGTTTCAAAATATAGTTACAATTAAACAGGTTTTTGTTTCTACAAGCCTATTCTGGGCACTGTTGGCATTGCAGCTGATGTATTAATGGTGGAAAATGTTGGAAAAGGGATCAACAATGCAAATCTACATTTTCTGGGAGGACTAAAACAATCTTTAATTCTTTTGGGAGGGTAAATTTTATGTTCACCTTTATGAAGTATGCCATTTCTGGAGAATGAGACACCATCAACAGCTTTATAAATATTCACAAAATCAGGCACTACAAGGATTAGTATGGTCTATTGATCAGGGAGAATGGCATAGCAGCACTTAGATGGGACATCCTGGAAGGCTCATCCACTCAGGTAATATAGGTAGAGCTCGTGAATAAGAAAGGTGCATTCACTATGATTGGAAAAATGCTTGAAGCTATCATAAAGGAAGAAACAGCGATACATCTGGATAGAAGTGGTTCCATCAGGCAGACACAGCACGGATTCAGGAAGGGAAGCTCCTGTTTGACAAACCTGTTGGAGTTCTTTGAGGATATAATGAGTGCAGTGGATAGAGGGGAACAGGTGGATGTTGTATACTTGGATTTCCAGAAGGCATTCGATAAGGTGCCGCATAAAAGACTTATCCATAAGGTAAGGATACATAGAGTTGCAGGTAATGTATTAGCATGGATAGAGGATTGGTTAACCAATAGAAAGCAGGGAGTTGGGATAAATGGGTGTTTCTCTGGTTGGCAATCAGTGGAGAGCGGGGTGCTGCAGGGGTCAGTGCTGGGCCTGCAACTGTTCATGATATACATTAACGATTTGGAAAAGGGGACTGAGTGTAGCGTATCTAAGTTTGCTGATGACATGAAATTGAGTGGAAAAGCAAATTGTGCAGAGGATGCAGAAAGTCTGCTGAGAGATATACAGTATATAGGTTAAGTGTGTGGGCAAGGGTCTGGCAGATGGAGTACAATGTTGGTAAATGCGAGGTCATCCACTTTGGAAGGAAAAATAGAAGATCAGATTGTTATTTAAATGGTGAAAGATTGCAGCATGCTGTTGTGCAGAGGGACTTGGGAGTGCTTGTGCATGAATTGCAAAAGGTTGGTTTGCAGGTGCAACAGGTTATCAAGAAGGCAAATGGAATGTTGGCCGTCATTGCTAGAGGGATTGAATTTAAGAGCAGGGAGGTTATGCTGCAACTGTACAGGGTACTGGTGAGGCCGCACCTGGAGATCTGCGTGCAGTTCTGGTCTCCTTACTTGAGGAAAGATATACTGGCTTTGGAGGCGCTGCAGAGGAGCTTCACCAGGTTGATTCTGGAGATGAGGGGGTTAGCCTATGAGGAGAGATTGAGTCGCCTGGGACTATATTCGCTGGAATTTGGAAGAATGAGAGGGAAGTTTATAGAAATGTATAAAATTATGAAAGGGATAGATAAGATAGAGGCAGGAAGGTTGTTTTCACTGGTAGGTGAGACTAGATCTAGGGGACATAACCTCAAGATTCGGGAGAGTAGATTTAGGGCAGAGATGAGGAGAAATCGCTTTTCCCAGAGAGTAGTGAATCTGTGTAATTCTCTGCACAGGAAAGCAGTAGAGGCTACCTCATAAAATATACTTAAGACACAGTAAGATAGATTTTTGTATAGTAGGGAAATTAAGAGTTATGGGGAAAAGGCAAGTAGGTGGATCTGAGTCCACAGCCAGATCAGCCATGATCTTATTCAATGGCAGAGCAGGCTCAACGAGTGAGGTGGCCTACTCCTGCTCCTATTTCTTATGTTCTTACGATGGGGTTATAATATAGGTCTCCCAATAGCCAGCGAGAGACAGAGGAACAGATATATAGGCAGATTATAGAAAACTATGAAAGCAACAGGGTTGTCATAGTGGGTGACAATATTGACCTGGACTTCCTAAGTACAAGAGACTTGGATAGGACAGAATTTGTTAGATACATCCCGGAGAGTTCCTTAATACAGTATGTAGATAATCCAACCAATGAAGTGGCCATACTAGACCTTGTATTGGGAAATGAGTCTGGCCAGGTGTTCCAGGTTTCACTCGAAGAGCATATTGGGAACAGTGATCATACGCTGTAAGTTTTCAAATAGTTATGGATAAGGATAAGACTGGACCTCAGCGGAAATGTCTAAATTGTGGAGAGGCTAATTACAACAGTATCAGGCAGGAGCTGAGTAGAGTAGATTGGATATATCCACATCCGACATGTGGGAGTTGTTTAAAGGCCAGCTGGTCATAATTCAGGACCAACATATTCCTGTGAGGAAGAAAGACAAGGATGGCAAAGTTTGGAAACCTTGGATGATGAGAGATGTTACAAATTTAGTCAAAAAGGAAAAGAAGTGTATGCAAGGTTTAGGAAGTTGAAATCAGACAGGGGCTATGAAAAATATAAAGGAAGCAGGAAAGAACTTAAACAGGGAATCGGGGCTAAAAAGTCCTTAGTGAGTAGGATTAAAGAGAATCCCGAGGCATTTTACACATACATTAAAAACAAGAGGGTAGCTAAGGAGAGGGTAGGGCCACTCAAGGACAAAGGAGAGAAATTATGCCTGAAGCCAGAGGAAGTGGGCAAGGGTACTAAACAAGTGCTTTGTATTAGTATTCACCCAGGAGAAGGATGTGGAGGAGAGCGAGATCAGGGAGGGGTATATTAATAATCTAGGGCATATCAAGATGGAGGAGGTGTTGGGTCTCTTGAAGAACATTAAAGTGGATTAGTCCCCAATGCCTGATGGGATCTATCCCAGGTTTTTGAGAGAGGTAAGAGAGGAGATTGCTGGGGTTTTGACAGAGATCCTTCTATCCTCTTTAGCCACAGGTGAGGTCCTGTAGGACTGGAGAATAGCCAATGGTGTTCCTCTATTTAAGCAGAGCAATAGGGACAAACCAGGAAATTATAGGCTGGTGAGCCTTACATCAGTAATAGGGAAATTATTGGAGAAGATTTTTAGGGATAGCATGACTTTGTGTGGGGGGAGGTCATGTCTTACAAACTTGATTGAGCTTTTTGTGGAGGTGACGCAGATGATTGGGTAGGCCAGTGGATGTTGTATCCCTGAACAAGGTCCCTCATGGTAGGCTACTCCAGAAGATTAAGTCACATAGGATCCATGGTACCTTGGAAGATTAGATTCAACATGGGCTCGGCCATAAAAGACAGAGGGTCATTGTGGAGAGGAGTTATTCTGACAGGAGGTCTGTAACCATTGGTGTTTCGCAAGGATCAGTGCTGGTACCTCTGTTGTTCGTGATATAAATAAATGATTTGGATGAAAATGTAGGTAGGCTGATTAGTAAGTTTACAGATGACACAAAAATTGGTGGAGTTGTGGATTGTGAAGAAGGTTGTTCAAGGATTGAGCAGGATATAGACTAGTTGGAAATGTGGGCAGAGAAATTGCAGATGGAATTTAACCCAGACAACTGTGAGGTGGTGCACTTAGGGAGGCCAAATGTAAGAGGAAAGCACACAATTAGGAACATTGATGTACAGAGGGACCTTGGGGTGCAAATCCATAACTGCCTGAAAGTGGCACACGGCATACTTGCCTTCATCGGTTGGAGTGATGAGTATAAAAGTCGAGAAGTCATGATGCAGCTGTATAAAATTTTGGTTGCACCATATTTGGAGTATTGCGTACAATTCTACTTGCTGCATTACTGGAATGAAGTGGAGGCTTTGGAGAGGGTGCAGAAGAGTTTCACCATTAACTGTAAGGAGAGGCTAGACAAAGTGGAGTTGTTTTCCCTGGAGCATCAGAGGCTGAGGGGTGACCTGGTAGAAGTATATAAGATTATGAGAAATATAGGCAGAGTAGATAGTTAGGCTCTTTTTCCCAGGGTGTAAGTGGTATTGGTATTGGTTTATTATTGTCACTTGTACCGAGTGAAAAACTTGTCTTGCATACCGATCGTACAGGTCAATTCATTACACAGTGCTGTTGCATTGGGTTGGTACAGAGTGCATTGATATAGTACAGGTAAAAACAATAACAGTATGGAGTAAAGTGTCACAGCTACAGAGAAAGTGCAGTGCAGATAACATTATTAGTAATAGTAAGTGACATAGAATTTAAGTTTAAAAGTGTAGAACGATTATAGTAAGGGCAATGAGTAGATCTGTAGAGAGCAGCTTGCAGCAAGTTGCCATGCTCCAGCATCATCAAGTATTAGAGGGCATAGCTTAAGATGTGAGGGGGAAAATTTAAAGAAGATTTACGAAGCAGGTATTAGTTTTGCACAGGCAGTGGTAGGTGCTTGGAACATGCTGCCAGGGGAAGTGATGGAAGCAGATACAATAGCAATGTTTAAGAGACATTTTAAGGGACATATGAACAAGCAGGGAAAGGAGTGGAATACACTATGTGCAGTCAAGTGCGCAGTTTAAATTGGTATCATGGTTAGCACAGATATCATGGGCTGAAGGACTTGTTCTTGCGCTATACTGTTCTATGTTCTAACTGAAGATCTCTTTAGTGTGGTACACTAAAATGCTCTGACCCCAACCCCAGGAAAACATACTTCCACTTCACAAGGCAACTGTCCACATGGAACATGTTATATCACCATATTGGTATTGGGCTATGAAAATGTTAGTATCGTTTATTCTGTTTGGGAATATTCTCAGATGACAGACATCTATATTCTCTGTATGGATCTCCATGTGAAATAGTCTATGCCATCTCAGTCCAGATTCTAGAGCATATGATCCTGAAGGAGTCTCTAGTTTGGTAGTAAAGAGACCAGAGAATGCCTTGTGTGAGGAATCAAAGGGTTCTTTGGTAGAGTAGGGTGTGCCCTTCTGATGTCTGGATATGGAAGAAAAAACTGTTCATCTGCCTGATCTGGATGAATTGAATGAACAAAACAGGGTGCGGTCTTCCCAGCACCATGACCCTTCACATTGATGAACACCAAGGATGGCAATGATGAACTATGGTAGCACTAGAGTGTTATAGAAACTAATTGGAGTTCCATGACATCCTTTAAAGATATAAATTGTCCATTTTACCTCGTCTAGCCTTGAGGTAACTCTGAATCCCTAGCATCGTGGATGTTTTTTAATTTCCTCCATTTCAAGAGTAATAAGGAATGTTTGGGCATGAATGCTTGCCTTGTCAGGATTTGGAGAGAGCACAAAATGAGCAACAGAAGTAAACTGGCAGTATACTTTACACTCTATTAAAGAAATTAGTTTAATGTTGAGCAAAATGCTAATTCATATTTTCCTGTTTTGTGCCAACACTGAACACTAACTCATCCTCAAAAATCTAATAATATCCATGATGAGTTTAATTTCATGCCACATTAAAGTAGCCAATTACAAAGGTATAGTGTAAAATATACTAAATTCTCATGACTTTTTCCTGCGCATTGACAATATTGCTGAATAATAGAACAGAAAACTATAAACAGCTGAGGGGACAGTCAGATCACATCGATACCCCTTCACTTGAGTCATTCCTACTTACCTTATGAATGGTCTCTCATTAGTTCCTCTCATACAATACAGTGAAAGCCACCATTTCTCTTCGTTTAGCAATGCACATGTTACGGATCTAATAACTTTCCCTTTCTAATACTAAGATCACCCTGGTTCAACCCTGCTCTGTGTCCCCTCTGTCTTATAACCTATTCTGATTTTTCTACAAGATGGTTCCCCTGTTGCCATAGCTGGAGAAGAGGTTTGTTGTTCAGGTCACCTGAGATATCCATGGTGGGTGACTTCAAAGTTATGTTGACCATTAACCTGGTTGAAAACTGGTACCAGTTATTGGAGCATAGTAACAGGGGTAGGCATTCATTCAGCCCTGATGATGAATTAATTTAACCATAGAAGACAAAGAGTGATAAATGAAAAAGACTTGATAAAAGAATAACAAAGATGGATCCTTGTGTTCATGTCACACAATATTTGGCATTTGGCAATATATGAACAACATATCATGGAAACATAGAAAGTAGGAGGAGGAGTGGACCATTCAGCCCTTCAAGCCTGGTCCATAATTCAAAATAATCATGGCTGTTAAACCCAAATATAGCACCTGTTCCTGTACCCCCATATTCCTTGATTTCTTTTCCTAATAGTATCATGTCTGGCCCTTTTTTGAATTCAGTGATTTGGCTTCAACTTGCCTCAGTGGTAGAGAAATCCACAGGTTTGGATGAAGACATTTCTCCTCAGCTTAGACCTAAATGCTATATTCCATGTCCTTAGATTGTGATCTCTGGTTCTGGATATCCACACTACTGGGAACACCTTTCTTGCATTTAATCTGTCCAAACCCATCAGGATTTTATAAATTTCAATAATATTCCCTCTGATTCTTCTATTTTCTAGTGAATATAAACCCAATCTTCGCAATCTTTCTTTATGTCAGTCCTGCAATCCTGGAAATCAGTCTGGTGAATCAAATCTCTGAACTCCTTCCATTACAAGAACAACCTTTAACAAGATAATGAGATCAATACTGCATACAATACTCAGGGTGTGGTCTAACCAAAGCCCTGTACTGCAAAAGAATCCCATTCTGTACTCAATTCTTCTCTCTCTGAATGCCAGCGTACCATTTACTATATTAACTGCCTGCTGTACCTGCATGCTTACCTGCATCAACTGGTGCACATGGACACCCAGGACTCATTGCATCACCCCTTTCCTAATCTCTCACCATTGAGAAAATAATCTACCTTTCTGATTTTCCACCCAAATTATATAACCTCACATTTATCTAAACTGCACTATAGCCCACTTGCTCAACTTGTCAAACACACTTAGGAGTATCCTCCTCACAGCTCACATGCCCACCCCATTTTGTGTCATTAGAAAACCTGGAGATAATATATTGAATTCCCTGATCTATAATACATATTATAAATAGCTGGAATTAGCTATCTATTAGCTGGAAATAGCTGCAAGAATTAAACCCTATGTTACCCCATATCATTATCTGACACTCAGAAGGGGGCTCGTTTATTCCTAATTTTTGTTATCTGTCAGCCAACCAGCTCTTTATCCATAACAGGATATTATCCCCAAGCTTACGTGCTTTAATTTTGCACACTGACCTTGTTGAAAGCCTTCTGAGACTCTAAATACATCACGTCCATTGGTTCTCCCCCTGCAAGTTACATCATCAAAAAATTCCAGTAAATTTGTCAAGCATGATTGCTCTTTCATATACTCAGGCTTACTTGAACCAATCCTGTTAATATTTTATAAGCACTCTGCCGTTACCTCTTTTACAATGGATGCCCTATACCAATGTCAGGTTAATTGGTCTATCATGTCCTGTTTTTTCTCTCCCCCATTTTTTTAAATCATGGGTTACATTAGCGACCAGCCAATTCATGGGGACTTATCCAGAGTGTAAAGAATTTTGGAAAATGACCACCAAGATAAGATATCTTTATTCGTCACATGTACATCGAAACACACAGTGAAATGCATCTTTTGCGTAGAATGTTCTGGGGCCAGCCCACAAGTGTTGCCACGCTTCTGACAGCAACATAGCATGCCCACAAGTTCCTAACCCATACATCTTTGGAATGTGGGAGGAAACCGGAGCACCCAGAGGAAACCCATGCAGACACGGGGAGAACGTACAAACTCCTTACAGACACTGTCTGGAATTGAACCCGGGTCGCTAGCGCAGCATCTAGGGTCACTTTCTAGAGTACTCTGGGTTGCAGAACATTGGGACCACAGGAATTATTAACCTTCAGTTCTGTCAATTTCCCTGACACCACTTCCCTACCAATACTGAATTTCCTCTAATTGGACCCTAGGTTCCCTCACATTTCTGGAAAATTATCTTTTGGGAAGGCAGATCTGATCCACTGCTGAAGCCATTGCTGATCCACTGTCAACAGCATAAGTAATATTTACCAATTTATTTTAGCTAAGTCTCACCATCGTAGTTTCCTTTGTGAAGGCAGTATTTGTTCAATTGGTCTGCCATTTCTCATTCCCATTATAAATTCCCCTCTTTCTGACTGTCAAGGGCCAACATATCTATAGAAATTTTCACTGTCAGTTTATGTTCCCTTCTGGCTGACACCCAAGCTCCATTTTTCCCCTCTTAAATAATCCTCTTGTCTTCATTTGTTGCATTCTAAACTGATCTCAGCTGTTGGGTTCACTGTGTTTTCAGGAAAATTAATATGTCTTCCCCTTGGATCTAAAACTATCCCGAATTTACCCTGTTAGTCACAATTGAGACACCCTTCCTGTTTCATTTTTGTCCCAGACAGGAATGAACAATTATACATCCATGTGCTCCCTGGTTGTTTGCCATTGCTGATCCACTGTCAACAGCATAAGTAATGTTCACCAATTTATTTTAGCTAAGTCTCACCATCATAGTTTCCTTTATTCAGATTCAGGACTCTCTTCTCAGAATGCACTACATTTACTCTCCATCTTAATGAAAAATTCTATCATATTACAGTCACTCCTCCCTAAGAGCCTCGCACAAGATTTCTAATTATTCCGGATGAAGGGTCTCGGCCTGTAACGTCAATTGTCCATTTCCCTCTACAGATTCTGCCTAACCTGCTGAGTTCTTCCAGCAGCTCTCTTTTTGCTGCTAATTAATCCTTCCTCATTACACAATACCGTACCAAGATAGCCTGCTCTCCAGTTGGTTCCTAAAACATATAGGTCAACCTATGTGTAGATTATAGCCATCCATGATTAGAGTTGTATCCTTATTACACAAGTCTCTAATTTCCTGTGTAATGCCATCCCCAACATCATCACTATTGTATCTGCAGAAGTATTATTGAATTAATTTATAACACACGAGGAGGCAATGATTAAAGAAGGGACTTAAAGTGATTATATGGATAAATTGGATAATGCAGATGGATTTTAACATGGATAAACTACAGTAAGGCATATAGTTGTATAGCAAATAAAAGGATTTGAGAATATTCATCATCATTTCTTGGAAGTACCCATTCAATGTGAAGCAGTTATTAATCAAAAAAATCAGGCCCCCAAAGTACATCTAAGTTTGAACAAATTGACATTGTGCAAATCAAGGGTTACCCTAACTTAAAAAAAATAGAGATACATTATAGGCCAGGATAATATCATTGGAATTGGAATTGGAATTGGTTTATTATTGTCACATGTACTGAGGTACAGTGAAAATCTTGTCTTGCATACTGTTCATACAGATCAATTCACTACACAGTGCATTGAGGTAGTACAAGGTAAAACAATAGCAGAATGCAGAATAAAGTGTAACAGCGACAGAGAAAGTGCAGTGCACGTAGATAATAAGGTACAAGGTCGTAACAAGGTAGATAGTGAGGTCAAAAGTCCATCTTATCGTACTAGGGAATCATTCAACAGTCTTATAACAGCGGGACAGAAGCAGTCCTTGAGCCTGGTGGTACGTGCTTTCAGGCTTTTGTATCTTTTGCTCAATGGGAGAGGGGAGAAGAGAGAATGTCTGGGGTGGGTGGGGTCTTTGATTATGCTGGCTGCTTTACCGAGGCAGTGAGGAGTATAGACAGAGTCCATGGAGGGGAGGCTGGTTTCCATGATGTGTTGAGCTGTGTCCACAACTCTGCTGTTTCTTGTGGTCCCGGGCAGAGCAGTTGCCATCCAAACCATGATGCATCCAGATAGGATGCATCGACAAAAATTGGTGAGGGTCAACGTGGACATACCAAATTTCTTTAGCCTCCTGAGGAAATAGAGGCACTGGTGATTAGAGGTTAATTGCCTTAGACATGCCCCAGAGATTAAGCTTTGAAGAAGACTCAAGCAACTAAATTTATTCTTACAGAAGAATATTAAGATGCTTAATTTCTGCAGGATTCCCCCAATCTTTTGCCCAGTTGTTCGCAGCAGATCAGTCAAACTCAAAGGAAATTGATTGAAGTAGTCATTTTTAGCCATTGACACCATTTCAAAAGAGGTCCCTCCCAAAATAAACCTATATGAGACTTGCAGGCTAAAATTCAGAGGAGGTTATTCCAATACAATGGATTAGGTCGAGGTAGTTAACAATGTTCTGAATATCATTAAGCACATCAACAAAAAGCTCATCAGAACAAGAAGTTTCAATTTTGTTTAATCTTTTTCAAATTCTGTTGGGAACACTGGATGTGAAAAGATATAAAATAATAACCTGGCTATCACAATGTAAGATTTCTCTTAAGGATTCATCGAGTTTCTAGTTCCTGGGAATTACAAGGTTAAAGAGGATTTAGCCATTGTATGTTAGTTATTGAGTCTTGGTATGTAAAGATTGTGGTAAAACTATGCAAAATAATAAAAGGGAAAAGAACGTCAGTAATTGTGAAATGTCACGAACCAGCAACAAAAGAAACACACTGAGCATGATTCAGTGTTAAAAACTATTTTATTAATCACTACTTATGACCATACGTAAAATAAAAGTAAAAATGTTAGTATGTTGTCACAAACCAGCAACAAAAGAAACACACTGAGCATGATTCAGTGTTAAAAACTATTTTATTAATCACTACTTATGATAATACGTAAAATAAAAGTAAAAATGTTAGTATGTTAGAATTCAAAAATGTTAAACCTCGAACGTTAACCCCAAAACTAAACTCTTTGTGTGTGTGTGTGACAAAGTCCAAAACTCCCAGTTCCTGAATGGTTCTTAAAGTTCAGTTCCGCAAGCCATAAGGTGAAACATGAGCAAGGGCTTCTTCAACAACCACCGTTGTCTGAAGATAAGACGTAGATGTAGAAAAACATAGAGAGAGTACATATGAAATCCAAATGTTCCAGGATGGAACCCAAACGACACTCCAGTGTTTACTCGGTAGTGACTTCCTCACCCCGAAAAGCATCCGAACCGTGGTCGTCCACACACAAATACCTGTTTCCTTCTACAGGTCAGCAACAAAGTGAACTCCACCAGATTACTTCCAACTTCCATACATGGATTGCAGTGGCAAACACAGTTATTGTTTCTCATCCATCGATAGAGAAAACAAGCAGGCTGGTGTCTCTCTCCCTTCTCTCTCTCTCTTTCTTCTTCTTCTTCTTCTTCAACAACGTCCTTACGTCCTTTATCTTCTATTGACGTAAGCACGCCCCACACACACACACATACACACACTCTCTATCTTAAAAGGGACTTTCACTGAGTCCGTAACACCTCCCACCTAAAAAAAAATTTTTCCCAAGAAAAATTTAACCGCGCATACAGTTAGTAATGTTAATAATTATCATGCTACACAACTACAAACTATCAGATTAGTACAGATACATGTTTCCCATTTAACATCGGGAAAGACAATCAGCAATCACATTATCTTTGCCTTTAATGTGAGTTATCATGAGATCAAACTCTTGCAAAATTAAACTCCAGTTTAACAGCCTTCTGTTCTTGTTTTTGACTCGGCTCAGAAACACCAATGGGTTATGATCTGTATACACAATCAATGGTTTCTGAGCGGTGCAAACATATACACTGAAATGTTGCAAGGCTAAAACAAGCGACAGTAATTCTTTCTCTATGGTGGAATAATTCTTTTGATGCTCATTAAATTTCTTTGAAAAGTAAGCTACAGGATGGTCAATATCATCAAGGTCACCCTTCTGGAACAACACAGCTCCTGCAGCTTCATCACTGGCATCTACTGCTAATGAAAATGGCTTTTCAAAGTCAGGTGTTTTGAGCACAGGATGGTAGCATAAAATGGCTTTCAACTTCTCAAATGCTTCTTGACAAGAATCTGTCCAAACAAACTTTACTCCCTTCTTCAGAAGATTAGTTAGGGGAAGAGCAATATCAGCAAAGTTTTTACAAAATTTTTGATAATATCCAACCATTCCCAAAAATCTTCTAACAGTCCTCGTACCTGTGGGAATAGGGAACTCAGATATTGCTTGAACTTTTGCCTGAACAGGAGCTTGCTTGCCTTGACCTACAACATAACCAAGATACATCACAGTGGCATGGCCAAATTCACTTTTAGCCAAGTTAACTGTAAGGTTAGCCTTGTAAAGTCTTTCAAACAACCTTTCTAACGCAGAGATGTGATCCTCCCATGTATCATACCCAGTCACTAAGTCGTCAATGTAGGCATCTGTATGTTTTAACCCATGAATCACTGAATTAATCATTCTTTGAAATGTTGCCGGAGCATTTTTCATTCCAAATGGCAAAACATTGTATTCATACAATCCAGAAGGAGTTACAAAGGCTGAAATCTCCCTTCCTCTATCTGTTAATGGAACACACCAGTACCCTTTTAATAGGTCAATCTTTGTAAGAAATTTTGCCTTTCCCACTCTGTCTATGCAATCATCCACCCTAGGAATAGGGTAAGCATCTGACTTTGTTACAGCATTCACTTTCCTGTAATCTGTGCAAAATCTAACAGTTCCATCAGGTTTAGGTACAATAACACAGGGCGAACTCCAATTTGAAGTTGAATGTCTAATAATATCATTTTCCAACATGTGTTTGATTTCCTGATCAACAAGTTTATTTTTTTCTACATTCATTCGATATGGGTGTTGTTTGATTGGTTTTGCATCCCCAACATCAACATCATGGGTAATTATCGATGTTCTGTTTGGAACATCTGGGAACAGATTTTTAAATTTTAAAATTAATTCTCTCATCTGTTGTTTTTGTGAAACTTGCAAATGGTCCAACTTCGTTTTAAGGTTCTCCATGATATTTTGGTTTTTTAGTTTTGATGGAACAATATTTGGTCTAAATTGGCCTTCCTCAACATCAACATCAGGCATTCTAGAAACAACCTTTACACCATCCACCAAGGCCACAACTGAATCCCTTTCATAATAAGGTTTCAGCATGTTTACATGACAGAGTTGTGTTTTCTTGCGTCTATCTGGTGTTTTGATTATATATGTTAGATCAGTCACTCGAGATTCAATAACATAGGGTCCAGAAAAACGAGATTGCAAGGGATTATTTTGGCTAGGGAAAAATACCAACACCTTTTGCCCCACTGCGAATGTCCTAGGCCGAGCACGTCTATCAAAATATGTCTTCATTCTTATCTGGTTAGTTTTCAAATTCTCTCTCGCTAGCTGGCAGACTCTCTCCAACCGAGTTTTAAATTTTTGGACATAGTCCAACAGACTCAAGTGAACTTCCTCATTAACCCATTGCTCTCTTAACAACTCCAAAGGTCCTCTCACCCTATGTCCAAACACAAGCTCAAACAGACTAAATCCTATTGACTCCTGGATCGATTCTCTAACGGCAAACAAAAGTAAATGGATACCTTCGTCCCAATCCTTGGTGTTTTCAAAGCAATAAGTCTTCAGCATATTTTTGAGAGTAGAATGAAATCTCTCCAGATCTCCTTGAGATTCTGGGTGATATGCAGATGATACAATCTGCTTTGCTCCCAGCTCATAGACTATTTGTTGAAAAATTTTTGACATAAAATTACTACCTTGATCAGATTGGATTTCTTTTGGCAAACCAAACAAGGTAAAAAATTTTACAAGAGCCTTTGACACCGTCTTGGCCTTAAAATTTCTAAGGGGTATTGCCTCTGGAAATCTAGAAGTAGCACACATGATGGTTAACAAATACTGATTTCCAGTCTTAGACTTTGGTAAGGGGCCAACACAGTCCACAATCACCTTCGAAAAGGGCTCCCCAAAAGCAGGAATTGGCTTCAATGGAGCCACAGGGGGTTTTTGATTTGGTTTACCTACCATCTGACATGTGTGGCAGGTTCGACAAAACATCACCACATATTTTCTCAAACCAGGCCAATAGAATTGTTTCAAGATCTTCCCTACAGTTTTATTCACACCAAAATGACCACCCAAAGGCATACTATGGGCCAGGTTTAAAATCTCATCCCTATAAACTTTTGGAACAACAACCTGATGAATAACTTCCCATTCCTCAGTAACAGGAACATGAGGAGGTCTCCATTTCCTCATTAACACTCCATTTTTGACATAGTATCCAATTGGCACTTTTTCAATCTCCTCACATGAGAGTGCTTTTTCTTTCAATTCTGTCAACTCAGGGTCCTTTGTCTGTTCCACCATAAAATCCTTCCTTGACAAAGACAAATCTTTAAATTCAGGCTCACTATAAGGATGTTGATCTTCCAATGAAGACAGAAAAGTCTCAGATAAGGCATCATAATTTTCTTCCTGTTTAGGACTGTCACAAGGAACTACATCAGACTGCACCGGACTGTCTGTCTTGGCTAATTCTCTAGCTCTAGCTCGAGTCACTGCACATGATGGGTAAACATCTGGATCATTCTCAGACTCATCAATCCTTGGTTTGGTTGTTAACCGTACCACAGGATCACTTTCTCCATCTGCAAGGTCATTTCCCAATAACAAAGAAACTCCTTCCACTGGCAAACTAGGTCTTATCCCTTCTCGACTGGTCCTTCTACGAACTTTGACTTTAAAATCACCCTGTGAAAAGGGACAGACATGGTCTCACCTGTAACGCCTCGTACTAGATTTACTTCACCAGTGTCACTTTCTTCACCAAAAATTAAAACACTGTCCAGCAAGAGAGATTGACTAGCCCCAGTATCTCTAAGAATTTTCACTGGCACCTGGGGTGACTCATCATTCAGTGAAACAAAACCCTCTGATATATACGAACGGAATTCTTTTCTCACCTCCTCCAACTTTTCCACTTTTCCCTCTTGCAAGGACTGATCTTTAACAGCATCTCTTAAACCTTTTCGATTTTTAATTGCCTGAAAGCAAGCATTGGGCCCAGCTTCCTTCTTTTTCTTCAAAAGGGCACAATTAGATATCACGTGGCCAGGTTTCCTACAGTAATAACAAGTATGCTCAACAGGTTTCTCCAGCCCTGGCTTCTTTTCATCTTTTCCTTTTTGATTACCTCCCAATTTAATCTCCGGTTTACCTGGATTGTCTTTGTAACTCTTTTGAAAGGTTTTAGGTTGTCCCCATTTGGATTTATGGGTTAAAGCATAATCATCTGCCAACCTAGCAGTTTCTTGTAAAGTTTCCACTGCCTTTTCATTTAAATATGTTGTTAATTCAGCTGGAACACATCTTTTAAAGTCCTCCACCAGTATCAATTCTGTCAATTTATCATAATCCCCATCTACATTTTTAGCCAGGCACCATCATTCAAAACATATTCTCTTTCCATTGGCAAATTCCATATAAGTCTGATCTGCAGATTTCCTCAAGTCTCTGAATTTTTGTCTATAAGCCTCAGGGACCAATTCATAGGCCTTCAATATAGCTTGTCTTACCTTGGTATAATCAGCTGCATCCTCAGCAGACAAAGCAGAATAAGCTTTTTGAGCTTTACCTTTAATCACACTCTGTACCATAAGAGCCCATCCTTTCCTTGGCCAGTTTGAACTCACAGCAACCTTTTCAAAATGTTGGAAATACTGATCAACCTGATCTTCTTCAAACGGAGGGACTAATCGAACCTCCCTACTGGCTGAAAAACCATCATCATAATCAGATTCCAAACTCCTACGCTTCATTTGTAACTCATGCTGCCTCTGTTTCTCCTTCTCCTCACTATCCAGCTCCATCCTCTTCAATTCCATCTGCTTCATTGCTAGATCAGCCTCTATCTTCATCTGAGTTAGCTTTTGTTCAGTCTCTAATTTCTTTTGTTCGGCCTCTATCTTTAACTGGGTTTGTTCTCGTTCAGCCTCTATCTTTAACTGAGTTTGCTCTCATTCAGCCTCTAATCTCTTTTGTTCTCGTTCAGCTTCTAATTTATTTTGCTCTCGTTCAGCCTCTATCTTTGCCAGCTGCACCTGTGCCTCAGAAATTGCTATTTCACTGCCAGGAAACTGTTTTAACACTTCCTTCTCAAACACCTTCTTTTCCACATAATGGCCAGCTATCAGTCTCTGAATATCTGCCTTTCTCATAGACTGCTTTACTTCTGTAAGGTTTAGCCTTGTAGCAATCTTTATCAAATCATCCTTTTTCGCCACCTCCAATCCCTTTTGGGTTGGTGACTCCAAAAATGCCTTAATATCCATTGCTGCTGGTTTCCACACACACAAGCCAATTAAAAAGAATTTATCAGACCTCCCTCAAAAATCTTTGGATTGAATCCCGAACAAATCTCGTCAATCTGGGGAATGATCCCAGACGACACTTGTTAACCTTGGGAACTATCCCGGACGAGCCCCCAAATTTTGTCACAAACCAGCAACAAAAGAAACACACTGAGCATGATTCAGTGTTAAAAACTATTTTATTAATCACTACTTATGATAATACGTAAAATAAAAGTAAAAATGTTAGTATGTTAGAATTCAAAAATGTTAAACCTCGAACGTTAACCCCAAAACTAAACTCTTCGTGTGTGTGTGTGACAAAGTCCAAAACTCCCAGTTCCTGAATGGTTCTTAAAGTACAGTTCCGCAAGCCATAAGGTGAAACATGAGCAAGGGCTTCTTCAACAACCACCATTGTCTGAAGATAAGATGTAGATGTAGAAAAACATAGAGAGAGTACATACGAAATCCAAATGTTCCAGGATGGAACCCAAACGACACTCCAGTGTTTACTCGGTAGTGACTTCCTCACCTTGAAAAGCATCCGAACCGTGGTCGTCCACACACAAATACCTGTTTCCTTCTACAGGTCAGCAACAAAGTGAACTCCACCAGATTACTTCCAACTTCCATACATGGATTTCAGTGGCAAATACAGTTATTGTTTCTCATCCATCGATAGAGAAAACAAGCAGGCTGGTGTCTCTCTCCCTTCTCTCTCTCTCCTTCTTCTTCTTCTTCTTCTTCAACAACGTCCTTACGTCCTTTATCTTCTATTGACGTAAGCACGCCCCACACACACACACATACACACACTCTCTATCTTAAAAGGGACTTTCACTGAGTCGATAACAATGTTAGAATTCAAAAATGTTAAACCTTGAACGTTAACCCCAAAACTAAACTCTTCGTGTGTGTGTGTGGCAAAGTCCAAAACTCCCAGTTCAGGAATGGTTCTTAAAGTTCAGTTCCGCAAGCCATAAGGTGAAACATGAGCAATGGCTTCTTCAACAACCACCGTTGTCTTAAGATAAGACGTAGACGTAGAGAAACATAGAGAGAGTAAATACGAAATCCAAATGTTCCACGATGGAACCCAAACAACACTTCAGTGTTTACTCGGTAGTGACTCCCTCACCCCGAAAAGCATCCGAATCGTGGTCGTCCACACACGAATACCTGTTTCCTTCTACAGGTCAGCAACAAAGTGAACTCCACCAGATTACTTCCAACTTCCATACATGGATTTCAGTGGCAGACACAGTTATTGTTTCTCATCCATCGATAGAGAACACTAGCAGGCTGGTGTCTCTCTCCCTTCTCTCTCTCTTCTTCTTCTTCAACAACGTCATTACGTCCTTTATCTTCTATTGATGTAAGCACGCCACACACACAAATACACACACACTCTCTATCTTAAAGGGACATTCACTGAGTCCGTAACAGAAAGTACTTTCCAAACAAGCTGTTGTATCAACATCCTTGTCAGGATACAAGTGTAAGGTTACTGTCTGATAAGTGCCAGCTTTTTTTAACCTGTAGCTTCCAACTCTGTGCTGCAATGTTTCTTGTTCATGACACGAGCACGAGCTCTGGTAAACCTTTCTCTTTTATTTAAAGATCCAAATATCATGTTGTACATTGTCAACTTCTCCTTGATATCCCACCACATTAAAGTCAATATTGTTTGGCCTGCTCAGACATGTTCTTTAACAGAATGTGGAATAGTTTATGTCCCTAGTTTGCTTGTTTTACAAACCTATCTCAACATTACCTACTCTTGACTTTCTGATTTACCTCATCTTTATTCCACTTAATTTAATCTCAGCAGCCCCGTTGATTCTATATAACTGGTTCTCCCTCTTTTCCTTTCAACAAAACGTAAACTGTGGAAGCTGGAGAAAATTAACCCAAGATGGTTCCTGATGCAAAACAAGCAGCATGGTGTCAGAGCATGCCTGAAGACAGTGGCTGGATCAAGTCTGAGCTGTGGGCTTCAGACACTTCAAACCGGTGAGCTGTGGATACCATTCGGAGATCAAGTTGGTCAGGTTAGTCCTTGACTGATTTTCAACCAATCTGCAAGTATATCTTGCAATTGGTAGGTGAGGGAGGAGGCTGAGGGTAGGAAGTTGCTGGGGAGCCCAAGGAGGCAGACATTGGCCAATACTCTTACTGTTTCCCTTGTACTGAAAGTTGTAGCAGCTCCTGATGGAAATTGATAACAATCCTTTTCAGGAATAGTATCCATTTGTCTGCACTTGACCCATACCATCAGTTTCACACATACGAGCTGGAAGTCACTGGATTCCAGTTTTGTAATCGCAACACTCTTAGGGAAGATCTGACGCTGCGAGTTGTGCACTGTACTTCTTCCCCAAAATATGTCTCAATATGTACATGTGCATCAGACTCAGTCTTGAAACTGATTCTGCCCCTTTAGCAGACAGAAAATATGCACCCAAAGACAATCTGGCAACTTGCCAAATAAAAGGAGATATAACAAAATCCATCAGTCAATGGTGCTTGGCAGCGTCGTAGGATCATAGATTAAGATAAGATAAGATAAGATAAGGTATGATATCTTTATTAGTTACATGTACGTCAAAACACACAGTGAAATACATCTTTCTGCATAGTGTTCTGGGAGTAGCCCGCAAGTGTCGCCACGCTTCTGGCACCAACATAGCATGCCCACAACTTCCTAACCTGTACATCTTTGGAATGTGGGAAGAAACTGGAGCACCTGGAGGAAACCCATGCAGACACAGGGAGAACATACAAACTCCTTACAGACAGCGGCCGGATTTGAACCCGCGTCGCTGGTGCTGTAAAGCATTACATGAACCGCTACAGTACCATGCCTGAACAGTACGGAAACAGGCTTTCAGCCCTACTCATCTATGCCGACCAAGATATTTATCTAAGTTAGTCCCAATTGCCTGCATTTGGCCCATATCCCACTAACCTTTTCCTATCCATGTGCTGAATATGAAGAGACTGATGGGCAAGTGGCAAATCTTTTCACACAATGGCTACTAGTCCACACGTTTCCACTGGTTTGGAGCTTGGAATAGAGGTAGACAATGTTGGAAACACTCAGCAGGTCAGGCAATATCTGTAGAAAGGGATAGTGTACTGTTCTGACAATATATTTCAGAAGAGGGGCAACTTTTTCACGTAGAGAGTGGTACGTATGCGGAATGAGCTGCCAGCAGAAGTGGTTGAGGCAGATTCAACAACAAATTTTAGAAGACAGTTGGCTAGGTACATAGATAGGAATGGTTCAAAGGTTATGGGCCAAGCGCGGGCAAATAGGAGTAGCTTGGATGGGCATCTTGGTCAGCATGGGTCAGTTGGGCCAAAGGGCCTGTTACTATGCTGTATGACTCTATGAATCTATATGAAACACTACTGTTTCTCTTTCCAGAGATGCTGCCTGACCTGCTGAGTGTTTCCAGCATTTTCTATTTTTATTTCAGATTTCGAGGGATAAGCAGTTTTTCTTTATTTTCATTTACTGTTTGGAGCATGTTATGATTCCTGGCTTGCTTGGAATTCACACTGAGCAGGGGTCTCCCAGCTATCAGTGGGATTGCTGCCTTTCTTTGACATTGTTGCTCTAGTGGAGCATTGGGCTTTGTCATGTGGGTTGCTTTCGAGCCAGACACAGAAAAACCATCAGTCGGGGGCTTGAGACATGCAGTTCTGATGCCACATGATAGGAAGGATTTGGTTACACTGGAGAGTGCAGAAGAGATTCACCGGGATGTCACCTGGATTAGAGGACTTTAGCTATAGGGAGAGACTGGAAAGGCTGGGTTTGTTTTCCCTGGAGTAAAGGAGGCTGACAGCATGACCTGATAAAAGTATATAAGATTAAAAGAGGCATAGATGGGACAGATAGTCAGATTTTTTTTCCCATGGTAGGTGTATCAAAAATGACAGGGCACAGGTTTAATGTGAGAGGATGGAGCTGTAATGAGGATCTGAGAAGAAAGCTGTTTTACACAGAGAATGGTTCATATCTGCAATGTGCTGAAGAGGAGGTGGTGGAATCACTATGTTTAAGAGACACTTAGATAGACACTTAAGTAGGTAAGGCATAGAAGCACAAGGACCTAATGTGAAAAATGAGATTAGTGGAGATGGCAAAAAGGTTGGCATGGACTTGGTGGGCTGAAGGGCCCACTTCAGTGCTATATAACTCGATGACTCTTTGACAATGACTTGGCCCCTTATACCTTCCCCACTGATCTGGCCCAGGCCTCAACTAATCTTCTGTGCCAGTTCAACATAATTCTGATCCTTTGAAAATTGATCTACCTCCTCTTTAAATAACGTATCTTTATTAATCACATGTACATCGAAACACACAGTGAAATGCATCTTTTGCATAGAGTGTTCTGAGGGCAGCCCGCAAGTGTCGCCACGCTTCCGGCGCCAACATAGCATGCCCACAACTTCCTAACCCGTACGTCTTTGGAGTATGGGAGGAAACCAGAGCACCCAGAGGAAACCCACGCAGACACAGGGAGAATGTACAAACTCCTAACAGACAGTGGTTGGAATTGAACCAGGGCCGCTGGCGCTGTATACCTCCAATGATCTAACCTCCAGAAGTCTGTGGGACAGAGAATTTCAGTTTCACCACCCTCTGGCAAGAAGAAATTCCTGCACACTTGAGTTTTAACAGACCACCCCATTATCCTGTAACTACGTCCCTTCCTGCAAAACTCTCTCACTAGTGGAAACATCTCAACATCTACCATGTCTTGCCAATAAAACTAGGCATTATCATTCTACTATAGCTTGTGGTACACCGGACAAGCTCACAACAACCTGCCACATTAGTCTTCAGGACTGCTTGACACGAGCTGAGTATTGTGCTAAGACATAGCTGAAAAAAATTGGGAAGATTGATCACAGGAAGAGGCGTTTGTCAGTTTAAAGACTGTTTTATTGGTATCAGCTGGGTTCCAAGGCACTATCTCAGGCTGATAATCACTTCAATCAACATGCATCTTTAACACATACAATCATTTCTTCTTGTTGATGGCAGATGCAATAAATGCTCAAGAATATTCTGAGGAAAGAAATTTTTAAGAAGCATTGTGCTATGATTTATTTTGGGTGTACAGAATGGTTTTCTTGTGAAAGAACTAGCATTTGTGATAATTCTGTTGGAATATAGAGCTTTGATTTATCAGGCCTAATGGGACTGGGAGGTGAGCCGCTCACACAGCTCAGCTGCAGACCCCCATGTTGTATTCATTACTCATAACACCCTACTACTTCCACTCTCTCTCCCCTCCCCCGCCCCTCCCAATCCCAGCCCACAACCAAGCTAGTCTTCCTGCATTGCATTTTATCACATCATTTATCCCACACAAATACCTGTAAATAATTATATTCCAAACAGGAGTAACATGTGTTAGCCAGAATGTTGATTATGCCATGACACTGCATTGTTCTCCCTTGAAAATACACTCTGTGTTCAGCTGTTAACCCCTGAAGGTCAGCTGCAGCTAGCTATGGGCCCATTTCTTCTTTTGATTTTTTTCTCTGTGTGTGAGAGGAGTTAGAATGTTAGCCTTTGGTGAAGCAGATGTAGAAAGGTTAGCTAAAGTGAAATACAAAGATTAAAAAAATCTCAAAATATATGGAAGTATTAACAGGGACTAGACTGAAGAAATATTTGCATGGAAGAAATTATTTTCAATGTATGTCAATATGTGCAAAGCATGCTTTACAAGTTCTAAATTTATTAGCTTATTTTTGATTTGATTAGCTGGGTCAATTTTGAATGAAAGCTTATGAAATTCATTAAAAGAAGGATTCAGAAAGGACTTTCATTCATTGGTGTCTTTCACAACCTCAGGATATCCAGAGGACTTTAGTAGTAATGTAATACCTTTGGAAGATAATGATGTAGGTACATAACAACCTATTTGTGGATAGAAAGATCCCACAAGTAGAAATGTGATAATGATCAGATAATCTATTTTTGTTATGTTGACCAAGGATCATTATTGTTCAGTATCCTGGGTATAATTTTCATGGTGTTCTTTGAAACAATCCATTACAACCTTTTACATTCATTTGAGGAAGCAGGTAGGCTTTCATCTGGAATCATTGCCATTTTACTTATTTTTGCTGGAAGATTTGTTCAAGAATTGGGGCAATGTAAAAAAATAATTAGTAGCAGGAGTAGGCTGTACATCTTCTGGATGCTACGCCAACATTAAATATGATCTTGGATGACCTGAATTAGCTCCACTTCCTTGTCTGTTCATATACTTGATTTCCTTGGACTACAATCCATTGAACTCTGTTTTGAATGAAAACAGCAACTGAGAACCCACCCTGGTGAAGTATATTCCAAAGATTCAGTTCTCTCTGATTAAAAAAAAATCTCCTTTCCTCAGTATTAAATGGCTAATCTCTTAACCTAAACTGAGGGTTCTTAATTCTAGACACCTCAGCAAGGGAAATAATTCTTTCAGCTTCTACACAGTTAAGACCTCTCATTTCTCATTCTTAAAAACTTCAATTCAACTTCACAAGGGCAACTCACTTTATAGCAATTATTCCAGTGATCCAACCTTGGACCTGGCAACCAAAAAGGTTCTAAATGTGGTCTCACTAATGCTCTATTCAATTCCACAAAGACTTCCTCATCCTTGAACTGCAACCCACTTGCAATAAAAGCCAAGAAGGTATTAACCATTTTAACTGCACCTTCTTGTTAACTGTTTGTATTTGCACACACATATTCCTCTAATTGTGACTCACCAAATCCCTGTTCAATTCTAGGAAGTTTCTCGTCTTTTAAACGTATTCAGATATCTTAATCTTCCTACCAAAGAAAATAACCTCATATTTTTCCATTTTCTCGAAAAAAAGTATTATCATTTTTCCTAGTTGGTCTCCAAAGGGATCAGAATTACAGATAATATTCTTCCTCTTGGAGATGTATGGAAGTTCTTACTACTTATTTTATATTTCTTGCTGGTTTGGTCTCCTTATTTAGTTGATCCCTTGTTATCAAAAGTTTTCGTCATTCTTTCTAGTTTCTAAAACTTTCCCAACTCTCTGGCTTATTATTTGCCTTGGCAATATAATAAATTTCTGATTTTTTAATCTAGTTTTATGATTATCCTCTTTATTTATCTGGATGGATCAATTTTCATCTGGAGTTTTTTTTATTTCTCAATGGAGAATTTCTGGATAAATATAAACTGTATATGTAAATAAATATTATTTCTTACTGACCATCACAATGTAACATTAATCTAACTTCACAATAGAATTTAGTCAACTCAGCCAAACAAGACAAGATCCCTAGTTTGTTCCTTGTGCTTTTCCTGAAAACTCTCTTGATGGTATTCTATTAATTTGGCCTTCAGGTCATTTTTGCTAAATTGCTATGTCCAGTACGTATGACGGTTAAACTTTCCTTGATTATTGCACTAACTTTGTTAAAAGCTCTTCTTATTCCTTGACTAACACCATGTTCTTCAGAGTAACACATAAACAGTACCACAAATGTATTCCATTACTTCCCATCACTTCCCTCCACCCAAACTTGATCTACTTTCTGACTTTCTGAACAAAGAATCCTCTTCAGTTTTGTCCCTGCATAATACATTATCATGAGTTAAATGTAGCCCAGGAAAAAATGAGTTCCAGAAAGTTTGCCAGCATCTGCCACAGTGCCATATCCTTCCTATTTAAGAAATGCAAGCCGCCATTAGGAACAGCAGGGCAGGATTAAATAGGTGATTGTTACCAAGGACAGTGGACCCCCACTTGACACTGCTGTTGGTACTGGCTACATGGAGCAAACGTATAAATTAGCAGAGACACAATACACACACTCATCCCATGCACTCCCTATTCCCTCCAACCCCCCCCCGCTCCCATCTGCCTACCTTCCCTCTGTTATTTGGTTTCACTCTTCACCTTCCCTTTTTATCAGATTCCATAATCTGCAGCCTTTTGTTGTGTCTAATTATCATCTCGCAGCCACTGTTGCTATCTACATTGTTCCTTCCCCCACATAACTCCATCAACCCCTCCACTGAGATCCACCTATCACTTGCCACGTCTTGCCTCACCCTTCCCCCTCACCTCTTTATACTGGCTATCTCCCCTCCACTCTTTCAGTCCAGATGAAGGACCTCGATCCAAAACATCGACTGTCTATTTCCTTCCACGAATGCTGTCTGACCCATTGAGTTACTCCAGCAGCTCGCTTTTGCACATAAATTAGTGGGCAGTACAAATTTTGAAACCTGTCTGCATCAAAACAATAGGCAAGGAATATTTTCTGTTTTTGGGGGGTATTCCACTTAGTTCCCTAAATGTTCAATAACAAAGTGCAGTTGTGATAATTAATGATTCTGAGTGGGGGTTTTGGTGCTGTTATCAGCCAGAGGTTCCCTATGGTGTAATGAACTGTGTGTGAGGATGCATTTACTGGAGATGTGGGAATTGTTAATAGATGTTTATTTAAAGACAGTTCAGTTATTTACATCAGAGACACGGGCTATAATTCCTGTAAGACTGAAAATAGTATTTCCCCCTTATCATTAAAGTACATAAATACCAAAATATGACTGGAAGAAAGCATTCTGTTACTCCTTTACCCAGTTATGGAAGAATACCATAAGGAACAGAAAGTGATAATTTTATTTTTCTAATGTACCTTAAAGAAATTTTGAAATTTTTTTACTCTATGTGGTAGAATCTGGGTCCTTAGTGAAACGTTTTTAGTACAAAGGGAACTTAGTTTGTTTTCTGATGAAAAACACCATGATGCAGGAGGAACTCAGCAGGCCAGGCAGCATCCGTGGAGAAAAGCAGGCGGTCAATGTTTCGGGTCCTGACCCTTCTTCAGGGCTGAAGATAGGAAAAGGGGAAGCCCAATATATAGGAGGGAAAAGCAGAAAAGCAGAAATATTTATTTTCTTTTCCAGATGTTTACACAAGAAAGAAAATGACTTATGTTTATGTTTATATACTACACATTATGACCTCCCATGTCTCCAATCAATTCACAACCTATGGACTAAAACTGTAGTCACTATTGCGTTTAAGGTGATTTGGGACAGGATGAGGTCATCACATGTTACATAAACATGAGCCTTTCTTTGATAAGGATTGATTATGAAATATTTTGAAGAAAAGCATATGTGTTATCTCCAGTGCCCCAGCCACCATTTACCTCTCACCTTACACTATAGCGTGAGCAACCCGGGTTCAATTCTGGCCACTGTCTCTAAGGAGTTTGTACATTCTCCCCATGACTGCATGGGTTTCCTCCAGGTGCTCTGGTTTCCTCCTACATTCCAAAGATGTATGAGTTAGGAAGTTGTGGGCATGTATGTTGGCGCAGAAAACGTGGCGACACTTACGGGCTGCCTTCAGAATACTCCACACAAAAGATGCATTTCACTGTGTGTTTCGATGTACATGTGACTAATAAAGATATCTTCTCTTATCTTATTATTTACAGATTATCCAATTATTTTCGTTTGTTCCTGTTTGTTGCTCCAATTGGTTACTCTCATTCTTCAAAATATCAGCATGGTATCCTTCAGATATTTCTGAGAGCGAGAATTCCTCTGACACTGCAGCACCCCTCAGTGTTGCTTTGGAATGGCTGGCAGGATCTTGCTGACATGAGACATGATTCCACATGAAACTACTGCATAGAACCAGAACACAGAAAGGAAGCAAAGCAATGGATCGATTTATAAAATGAGCATAAAACAAGCCGCTGGAGGAACTCAATGGGTCAGGAAGCATCTGGAGGGGGAAATGGACAGTCGACATTTCGGGTCATCTGGACTTATTTCCCTCCTCCAATGTTGCCTGGCACAGTGAGTTCATCCAGCAGCTCATTTCTTTTGCTCCAGATTCCAGCATCTGCAGTCACTTGTGTCTCCAGATTACTAAAATGACCCAATTACTTTCCTCAAACCTCCATATCATGTGAGAACTGAGAAGAAAAAAATAAATAGATGATACCTTATAGCTAACTGAAGTATTGGTTCTGTTAGTTAATAGTTTCGTAACATCTGATAGTTGTGATAACACATTTGTCTGAAATCTGTTGAACAAGTCTTACTGTGCAAACTTGCAGGTAAGATGCACAAATGTCCTGTGCTTACCTTATTTTTATCTGTAAGGATGAACATGCTGATTGAGTGCATGCATGTATATGGTTTAGTGAGGATTTCTATAGCAACAAAACATTGTGCAATGTGATCCAGAGCTATGGGTGGACCTGAGCAAGCATTGCGCACAAATCAACTGAGAAACCCAATGATAGTGGCAATGTCACACCTTCACCATTAGAACATAAGAAACAGGAGCAGGAGTAGCTTACATTCCTTAGTGAGGTCAAGGCAATAAAATATATCATTAAGCAAATTATAGGAATGAATAAAATCTCTACCTTACCACCTGACAATGCTGTTGCAATGTTTTTGTAATACATTACGACTCAGTATATATGTCCAAAGAGGTAGTTGTTTATTTGCAAGACACTTAAAGTATCTCCATGTTGAATTCTCACTGCAGACTCTTCAAATTCTTCTTCAGAGGGGATCTTTAGTGGTTGGAATCTGGAACGAGTGGGGTTGGAAGCAGAGATTCACAATGTTTAAAAACAATCTAGATGAACATTTGAATCACCAAGGCAGAGAAGGTAATGCACTATGTGCTGAAAAATGGGATTAGCATAGAGGGGTACTTGATGGTTGGCATGGACATGGTGGGTCAAAGAGTCTGTTTCTGTGCCTATGTTTTCAGACTCTTCAGGCTGAATGTTCTACACTGTGCCATTGTGACATTGTTACAAAGCAAATACAACATTAGGCTCTCTTTTCCAATGAAAATCACAGTTTGTGATTTTCATTGGAAAAGTTTCATTACATAGAAAACCACATAGAAACAGAGATAACAAAATATGCATATCAAAAATACACTCTAGCTGCCCAGAAATGCTTCTGAATGTCCCGAATCCGCTGGGACAATCCGCATAATTTTGGCGCAAGCAAATTACACTCAACCATTTGCAAAATGATGGAAGTTCTGTGGCTGTGCTATCAACCTCACTTACACACTAACATACAAAAATAAAATGCTGCAGATGCTGGAATTCTGAAATGAAAACAGAAAATGCTCGAGATACTCAGACAGAAACGTAGGATTACATAGGATATACACCACAGAAGCAGGTCATTGTGTCCATGTTAGCATTTATGCTCACATGATTCTCTTCCCATCTTTCTTCATTTAGATCTGTCAGAGTAACATGAAAACAGAGTTCACCTTTCATGTCGATAAATTTACTCAACAACAACCTCCTCAGAATTGATTGGTTTGGATTATGTCAGGAGCGTGGCTACTGATCTACTTGCAGAGTATTGATAAGAAAGGGGTGAAAGAATCTTGGGGAAAAGCTAGAATGCGGACTTGAGCTTACAATCAGACAAGCCACAACCCTACTGGCAGAACAGACGAGGGGCTAAGTGCTCTATTTCTCCCCCTAATTCATATGTTTGCATGCAATAAAATGCTTGCCCATGCTAATGTCCAGAAAAATAAAGAAACATACTATCTTCTCAATGGGAATTATAAAATAATACTAAATGCTTTCCTGCTGATAATATCCGTATCTTATGAGAGAAAAGAAAATGGGTTCATGATATGAAAAGACCTGAGTAACTTTGGCTCAATTTAAATGCACCTACTGCTTAATTTGCATAGCCTTCCTTTTGTGTATTCCCAGATAAGGTAGAGATTTCATTCATTCCTTCTTGGGTAATTTACTCAATGATAGATTTTATTGCCGTGACCTCACAGAGGAATGTAAGCTACTTCTTGAAAGCAGGCTGGGCTGGAATTCAAGGAAAATGTGATATTCACCCCTACAATGCAAATCAACTTGCTGATATCTCATATCAGAGAATTGAGATTATGGAACAACTAAAATGACAGAGTGAAATGGGAAATAAAGATATGTTTTGTTATACGTCAGGGCTGAAATGAGAATCCAAAAGTAAGCACTGCACATCATGAAGTCATTCCAGATTCCCTAAATGTTGCTGGCAGAAAATGTATCACTCTTGAACTATCCAAAACTCAAGTTCAAGAAGATAAAGTTTAGCTGGACTAAAACCAAACAACATTCAATAAAGAAGAAAAATATCAGATTTTGTCCAAATTCTCACTGTAATGTTATTCCTAGAAAATGAGATAATAGGGAAGATTTTCTTTTGCCTGGAAACTGCTGGCTGTCTGCCCCGGGACATGCTGTTGCCGCAACATAGTCCCAGATTATGTTCTTCTGCTGGGAGACCCTCTCTCCCCCCTCCCTGGCAGGTCCAGAGCAAGAAGGTGGTGGAGTGCACCCAAAGGGTTGTCTCTGTGCAAGCATTTGGTGCACTTACAGGATGGTTTTGGCCCTTGTCTCACTTCTGGCTCATCACCTGTTAAAGCTGTCACTGTCATTGAATTTTTGCAAATAACTTTAAAGTTAAAACTCCAAAAAATACACTTAAAAATATTAAAACATATAAACTAATATAATTAAATTTAAAAAATCTCTGCTTACCTGTTTCCCGGCAAACAATTTCTCCCATTCACTTGAATGGTGTCACTCATGACCTTGAAACAGGGAAGGCTACAGATGTTTACACTGATCTGTTGAGCTGCACAAAGAGCCTGGTGAAACAGTGACGGCTAGCTGGCAGCCCAAATGGCAGGACAGAAAGTTCCACTGCTAGCTTCGGCCCATCTCAGTGGAAACATTCTAAAATGGGTCTGTCGCAGAGTAACACTTGTATGTCCCATTCGTGCTGGTGTCAGGTTTGAAGCTGAATAATTCATAGTTAAGTGCTTGGTCTAAGAATTCTCTGCATGAAGGATTATCGAGAAAAAATCAGGAACGATTTTCCCTTCTCAAATGCAAGAAAGATAACATACATCAAGAAAACAATGTGTGGATAACAAACAGGGAAATAATTAATTGAAATCTAAGGTCTTCCTTAAGAGTGGACACAGTGATAGCATTCTTATCTCTCAGTCTGAAAGTCATTAGTTCAATCACTACTTAGAGACATAGAGCATGGAAACAGCCCTTGGGCCAGTGAGCTGGTACCAACCATAGAGCAGCCGTTTACATGAATCCCATTTTGTTGTCTCCACATTTTTTATCAGCTCCCCACACATCCTACTACTCCTGTACAAGCTACGTACAGTGTGCAATTAACTTACCGACCTCGTGAAAATAAAAAAAAACTGCAGATGCGGGAAATCTACATCAAAAACACAAAATGCTGGAAATACTGGTCAAGCCGCATCTGTGGGAAGAGAAACAGAGTTTCAGGTCAGGGACCCTTTGTCAGAACTTCTCTGATATGAAATGTTAACTCTGTTTCCCTCCCCACAGATGTGGCCTAACCTGGTAAATTGGTTTATTATTGTCACATGTACCGAGGTAAAGTGAAAAATTTTGTTTCACATGCTATCCATACAGATCATTTCATTACAAAAGTGCGTTGAGGTAGTTCCAGCATTTTCTGTTTTTGGTTTAGCCAACCAGCCTTCACCACTTTGAGATGTGGAGGAATCCAGAGCATCTAGAGCAAACACACAAAGTCACAGGGAAAATGTGCAAACTCTTCAGGTATTTGAAAATCAAAGAACTGTAGATGCAGGGAATGTGAAATAAAAACAGAAAATGATGAAAACCATCAGTAGGTCAGGCAGCATCTGTGGAAGGAGAAAAGGAGTTAATGTTTTCATTTGAAGATCCTTCATCAGATCTAAGGACGTACTGCAGTGCTGGAGGTGTTCTGCTGTGGAGAGTAAACCAAGATGGTGCCTGGTATTTTGAGTACATGTAAGTGATCCCTTCACAAGACTGAAGAATGTCATTCACCAATGCCCTTTTATCCCAATTTATTCTTCAACAACACCATGTATCACAGAATGGTTACAGCATAGAAGGAAGTCATTTGGCTTGTCCAGTCTGTACTAACTCTATACATGAGTAATCTAGTTGGGCTCTAAATGGGGGCCTGCTTCCTATATCCTCTCTGTGTCATGGCTTGGAGTTTGGAAACAACATTGGCTTAGTGGAAGGAGTCAGAGGGTGACAGTAGAAGGTTCTTATTCAGATTGGTGACCAGTGACCAGTGATGTGCTGCAGAGATTGGTGTGAGGTCTACTGTTGTTTGTCATTTATATTAACGATTTGAATGACAATGTTGTGAGATGAAGGGTCTCAACCCGAAACGTCGACTGTCCATTTCCCTCCATGGATGCTGCCTGACCCGCTGAATTCCTCCAGTGCCTTTTGTGTTGCTCCAGATTCCAGCATCTGCTGTCACTTTTGTCTCCTGTTAGCATGGTTAGTGCATTTGCGGATGACACCAAAATTGCTGGCGTAGTGGACAGTGAAGAAGGCTATCTAAGATTAAACAGGATCTAGATGAATTGGGGAAGTGGGCAAGGAATGGCAGATTTAACTCAGACAAGTGCAAGGTGTTGCACTTTGGTCAGTTAAACCAGGACAGCACTCACATAGTAAATGGTTGAGCCCTGGAGAGTGCTGTAGAACAGAGGGAACTGGGGGTACAGGTACAGAGTTCCCTGAAAATGGTAACAGAGGTAGACAGGGAGGTGAAGAAGGCACCTGGCATGTTTGCCTTCATTGGTCAGGGCACTGAGTAAAGGAGTTGGGACATCAAATTGCAACTGTACAAGTCGTTGGAGTATTGCGTGCAGTTTTATTCACCCATCTATAGGAAGGATGCCATTAAGATGGAAAGGGTGGAGAAAAGATTCAATGAGGATGTTATCATGACTGGAGGGCTTTGGTTATAATGAAAGGCTGGATAGGCTAGGACTTTTTATCCTGGAGCGTGGGAGGTTGAGGGGTAACCTTATAGAAGTATATAAAATCACGAGGGGAACTGATAACTTGGATGTTCTCAGTCTTTTTACCCAGGGTGTAGATATAAGGTGAGAGGGTAAATATTTAAAAGGGACCTGAGGGGCAACATTTTCACACTGAAGGTTGTGGGATATGGAACGAGCTGACAGAGGAAGCTGTAGGGGTGGGTACAATTACAATGTTTAAAAGACAGTAGAAATGGCCAAGAGGGATATGGGCAAATGGTACTAGCTCAGATAGACATCTTGGTTGGCATGTAAAGGCTTGTTACATCTTTGGCTCTGAATGCTGAATAGCTCTTCAACCAAAACAGAGATGACCTGGTTTAGATTGAGGGTTTGTGTGCATATATAGTGATAAATAAGATATCATTATTCCACCGGTTGAGTTGAATCAACTGGAGGATCTTCATCTGTCCTTCATGTATTATATGCTCATGTGACCAGGAGTAAAATAGTGCATAAATTGGACCCAACTTCTTAATGATTTATTTTCCAGTAGCAGAAGTATCTCTAATTAAGATAGGCATGTGCCCCTTTAGAGGTAGTGAATGGAATTCTGCCGCAAGTGTTAAAGGTCTACAGCAGCTTCAAGTGTCAGGCACCATCAATGACATGTCCAAATGGGGAAAGATCACTTCTAAAATTATAGAATGATTGTCAGGCCTGCAAAAGAGCAGTGGACCCCACATTTTGATAGGCCACTGGAGAAGAGTCACAGGGTCAGTGCGTGGGGTCTGTGGGGGCAGGTTTTTACATAAGGTGCTATAGCTTTTAAAGTGATCTGCTCAGGGATAACTCAAGAGCAAAGTACTGCAGAACCTGCGCTGTGATTAATTATTCAAAAAACTGCTATGTTAATGTTATGACAATATATATGTGTAAATTAGAATCAAAAGAATACCTTGTTAGGAGTGCATTCAATGCGTATATCATCATGATAACTTTAGGTACCACTTATACATATTTGCATATATTAATAAAGGACATGTCTGTACATTTTCTTTTTACCATCTGGTATGAGGTTCTCTGTTATTTGTCTCTAAGGATTATAGAATTTTGCTTAGAGGTATAGAGGTTGTTGTTAATAAAAAATAATATGTAACACAGGCATGCACAGCAATTTAAATTTGACCTTTTTTTACAGGGCCATGTTAAACACACATGTTATACACATATGTGGATATAAGTGCGTCATTAATGTGCTTAATGATTATTAGGGGGCCTGTCCTTCTGCTCGGCACCACCTGTACATGCACCTGGTACTGACTGGCAATATTGCAATTGAAATTTAACATTA